>NC_090652.1:178695492-179295492 GCF_040937935.1 Hyperolius riggenbachi | reverse complement strand
ATAATAAAAAAAAAGAAAAACCCAAAAACCCACCCAATAATCGCAAAACGCCTGTAGACGCTTGGAACTCCCATACAAAAAACCACAAACCGTGCAAAAAACACTAACGCAAACCGCTAAACAACCGCTTGCAAAATGCTCCAAAAAACAAAACGCTCAGTAAATACTGCACAAATATCATCACTATGCCCACACAGGAGGCAGGAGCACAAAAAATAATTTAGGTAACCCATTTTGGAATTAGTCCATAACAAAAACAAAATGTGGAAAAAGTGATGAGCTCAGCTGTGAATATTAAACGGATACTTTTACTGTATATAGTACTACACAACTCTATTATAATATTCACTGCACAAGGTATTTTATAGTATAATTAGATACAGTATAAAAAACCCAAGATACACATACATAAACTAGTAGTTTGCTGACTTACATGACAGGGCTTCCTGAATGCTCTTGACGAGCTCTTTGTCCCACCTCTTCAGGTCGCTCCACATCATCTGGACCAGCTTCACCCTCATGTTCCTGCTGAATTGGGTCCTCAGCAGTAACTGGACCCCTCTCACCACCCGCTTTTTGGACTCCCCGATGACAATGTCATATCGGCCTCTTGTAAATGGGACTGTAGACAATACCTCTTAACCAAACTATACTTAACACTAAAATAAATACTAAGACACTCCAGACTGGCGAAAATTGGCCGTGGCCATCTTTATTAAGGAACGTTGTAACTTTAAAGATAATAGTGAATAAATAATAAAAACTGAGGTCAACATCAAACTTTATTGTCAAACAATTGTTATATTGCATCATAAGCAACAACAGTTGCGTATCTGACTACCACAGCCCAGATACGGTTGATCAGTAATAAGACCCCAACGTTCCAATAAAGATTTATTTGACCACGACGTCTTGAAGAAAAGGGGGGGGGGGGTTGGGAAGAGCTCACCTATGGCCACTGAGGTGACAGACAGCTAGTGCTGTCCTGACCTTACTTATATACACCTAGGTCAGCCCTGATTGGTCGCTAAACTCTGCCCTGGGCCCTAGTGACACCTGCAGAAATAGCCTACCTGCTTTCTGACCAATCAGGGATGACAAACCTGTGTGCCACACATCTGCCACACACACATACTGCAGCAAAGCTCAGCCAATCAGCACAGACTTTACCTCACAGTGAGGGAAATATGAATTCACCTTATGACAGGCTGAAATTTAACTTAACTAGGATTGCCACAGACCCATGCAGGGCCTAATTTATGGCTTAGGCCCTTTGTATGGGACTGTAGACAATACCTCTTAACCAAACTATACTTAACACTAAAATAAATACTAAGACACTCCAGACTGGCGAAAATTGGCCGTGGCCATCTTTATTAAGGAACGTTGTAACTTTAAAGATAATAGTGAATAAATAATAAAAACTGAGGTCAACATCAAACTTTATTGTCAAACAATTGTTATATTGCATCATAAGCAACAACAGTTGCGTATCTGACTACCACAGCCCAGATACGGTTGATCAGTAATAAGACCCCACCAGCCAGACTCCTAGGCTGGCACCCCACCCACGACCATTTCAACACAGTACTGGAGGTCTAAGTTAAAAATGTCCAATCCAATTTCGCTAAGGTGGACTTCGTCCTGCCTATAAAGCCCTGCAATACCACCCTCCAAATCAATGTGCCTATAAGTAAGAATCCCAATTTTAGGCAGACACTTTGACAATTGGTGATTAAGGCGCCTCCGGATCTTTTCGCAAGGAACCAGACCCGGCGACGATAACCACATTAACCTGGGAACAATTTCAGAGAAGATGATAGTTGTTCCTTTGGAAAATAGTTGAAAGCTGTTGAGATCATCCCTAATATTGAAAAATAATTCAAGTGTCTTTTTCTTACCGATGTCATTACCACCTAAGTGTACTATCAAAACATCAGGCACAGGAAAAAATTCAGTCAAACGAAACAGCTCAACTTTCAACTGATCCCACAACATTCCCCGCACACCATACCAGTATACCGCAAAGAAGCGAGGGTCCAGGTTCAAGTTGGATGTATAAGACCTCTTGCAGGCTCTTTCATATGCCCAATAGACGAAAGAGTGTCCCACGATCCAAACTATAGTTTTCTTTCCTGTAAAATATAGTTACACAAGGTCAAGGCCGGATATACAACTTGAATGCTGCCGACTTCCAGCGCCCTAGCCTTTTGATGACACTATCATCCAAACCCAATCTGTCCGCTTCTGTAGCTGCGCCTATCCTAAATGAATGCGAGGTTATTTTGTAATGACCTAAACCTGCTTGCAGCGCAACTAGCTTTAATACTGCTCTACACTGAAAGAGTGTTAAAGGGAGACCTGATTGGTGTCTCAGCAATGAACCCGGGGATGACCCTCTAACTGCCAAAAATTGATTTAAATTCACTAAAGGGCAAAGCTTGTTGCCCGGCCAGGAATTCAGTTCTACTAAAGCACCTTTACCCGCCTGGTCTGTCTTTGACTTCCTGATCCATAAGCCTACCTTCCCATTTGATCTGCTCACATCCTCATATCTCAAACCATTGTCCTTGCTTGAACTTTGAGAAACAAGTTCTGAAATGCGTAATGCCGCAAAAAATAGCAATGAAAAAGTACATCTAAAAAGCAATAACTCAAAATTAGAATCACAAACTGCTTCTGCTTTATCCCAAAGTAACGAGAGGATATCAATCGTTATTGGTTGCCTAGCATCTGGTTGATTAGTCGCACGTTTATAACCTTTCAATAGCTGACGAACTGAAAAACAAGAAGTGCAAGAAGGGATGTTATGTAATTTAAGAAAAAATGAAATTCCCGACAACCGTTTTGAGATGTGAGAATGAGAGCAACCTTTTCGAATATCTGCTGCAACAAACTTTAATACCGCTTCCTCTGACGTATTCCATTCAGAAATACCCAGGCTGTTAACAAATATTTTCCATTCCCTCCATGCGACAGAGTATGCCTGCCAGGTCGCCATGGAAACTGACTGCTGAATTCCTAAACTGATCAGTTCCATATCAGATTCCATAGAAAGGATGGAATTTCTTCCCCACGGGGTTGAGCGGTTGGAGCCAACTGCCAGAATCTGCGCATCTGCAAGCGGGACAAAGCGTCGGCAATGTCATTCTTTTGACCTGGCACATGTTTTGCTTTAATCCATACATTAAATTTTAAGGAATATAAGACCAGAATTCTTAATAACTTAACAACCAAAGGGGATTTGGAAGAAAGACAGTTTATAGAAAAAACAACTCCCTTGTTGTCAGAGTGAACTACTATGCGTCTACCTGTGAAATACTCACCCCAAATGTACAATGCTGCTGTTACCGGAAATAACTCTAATAACACAATATTCTTTGTTACCTCTGGTTGTTGCCACTCAGCTGGCCATGGGGAACAAAACCATTTTCCTGACCAGAATGCACCGCAGCCCACACTGCCGGATGCATCTGTGAAGAATTCAAGTTCTGCACTTGATACAAATCCATCCTGCCAGATTGATCTACCATTATATGATTGCAGAAATTCTGCCCACACCATTAGGTCAGCCTTTAATTCTGACGTTAATCTAATATGAGCATAAGGGGATTTTAAACCTTTCATTGCTGAAAATAAACGCCGAGAAAAAACCCTGCCCATGGGCATAATCCTTGTTGCAAAAACTAAATTTCCTAGCAGCGCTTGCATTTCCTTCAACAGGATTTTCTTTCTACGCAGAAACATGGCTATCAAACGCTCCATTTTTTGAATTTTTATATCAGGCAACCTGAATTCCATCTGAACGGTATCAATAGTAATACCAAGAAACTCCAGGCACGTACAAGCACCAACTGTTTTCTCATCAGCCAGTGGGACACCAAAATGTTCACATATAGCTGAAAAGATAAGTAACAAGTTGTTGCAAGTATCAGAATTCTTTGAACCCATAAAAAGAAAATCATCTAAATAATGTATGAATGACTCTCTTTTGGATATAGCATACAGTACCCACTCTAGAAAAGTTGAAAAGCTTTCGAAATAATTACAAGACAAGGAACAGCCCATGGGCAGGCAGCGATCGAAATAGAAAACATTGCGGAAATGGAAACCGAGCGAATTAAAAGCGTCAGGGTGAATTGGGAGCAACCGAAAGGCCGACTTGATATCAGTCTTTGAAAGCAAAGCCCCTTTACCTAAAGGGCGAAGGATCTCTAAAGCATCATCAAAAGTAGCATAGCACACTGATGCTAAATCACCTGAGATTTCATCATTTAATGACTGACCTGATGGGAATGACAAATGATGGATCAATCTGTAAGTACCAGGCTCTTTTTTGGGGACTATTCCCAGTGGTGACAACCTGAAATTTGAAAATGGTGGATGCGGGAAGGGGCCAGATATTCTCCCTTCCTGTAATTCTTTATCTATTTTTTGTTGCACTAAATCTTCCAATGAATTTACGGATTTTAAATTATTCACCCAGTTACAACCTGGGCCTTTAAATGCAGGCAATGGAAAACCATTCCTGAAACCATTAATTAGCAGCTCCGCCTTCTCCCTGTCTGGATACAGCTGCAGCCATGGCAGCATGTTTTGAAGCCTCACCGGTGTGGCTGCTTTTGAGAAAAAGCTCTTTTGAGCTATTGGTTACTGAATTAGTCTTCTTAAAGCATCTCGCTATAGGGTGTGAGCCTCCACAAAATCCACATTCATGCCTATACTTGCATGATCCCGGCCATTTACACTGTGTGTCATTGTACGCGTAGCATACACCTTTCTTATAGCTGGACGTGGCAGGTTGGCTAGTTTGTTTAAATGTAGACACTCGCTGCGGCATCATCAACTCTAACCAAAGGCCCACATCTTTTGAACCCCATTTGACTTGAGGATATACTGCCATCCTTTGGCGGAATGCTTCATCATAATGATACCACGCTAATCCGCCAAAGGATTTGTAAGCCACCAATATTGTATCAATATATCTGAACATGTGCGGACACCTGTCTGGAAACTTCTCACCAAGGACACTTGCATAAATGCAAAATGATTGGAGCCAGTTGTTAAAAGATCTTGAAACTGGCCTTCTGTGATCATCATCGCTTTTATTATCATTCTTATCTTTTTTCAAAATTTCTTTAGATCCTGGCAATAGAGATAATAGTTCAATGTAATCTCCATTCCAAATTTTTTCTTTTATAGACATAGGTAAATGGAAGCCTAATGGTGAGAGGTCACACGACAGGTTCTCTTTATAAATATTCTCAGGAACCCCTGGTCTATTCAATGGGACAATCATGTCATTGGTGCTAGATGTAGGGTTAGCTACAGTGAGTGCAGGCTCAGAATGAGAAATAGGAGGAGGGGGAAAAAACACAGGAGTACTAACATTTAAATCCCTCTGCCCCCCTGTATGCCCGCTCCACACTGCACTAGCATCACTTACAGAAGTGCTTCCAGCACTGGGACCTTGCTGCCGCTGTAGCGCCTGTAAAAGAGCTTGTATTAAAGGTGATATAGCATTATACTCACCGGCTCCTGAAGGCTGCTGCAGCGACGATCCGGAAGGCTGTCCCAGAAGTGTGACGTTGCTAGCCTGCGCTCCAGCATGAGGCGGTGGTACACCACTGGGCGCCGCATGAAACGCTCCCAGTTGCCTAGGAAACGCCTCCGCAGCCTGCCCAGCGTGCATACACCCGCCTCCACCGCCAGGCTCAGTGCTATGGTCGCGTACTGCGACCCGATCGGCTCCGGCTGCAGACAGGGGGAAGCTCCGCCCATCAGGCCCACTCCTCGATCCTCCATAGGTCGCCGCCGGATGGGCGGGACCGGCGCCATCTTCTTGTAGCCCCGGCTGAGCTACCATCGCAGGATCAGAAACTCCGCTCCGCCCATTTTCCAGCGCCGCGACCCGACTGGTCGGCGCGCCGAAGGATCCGCCCCGGAACGCCTCCCGAGCAGCCGGACTGGCTGAATTGAATCCCGGGTACTCTGCCGCTGCACGATTGGCCCGGACTGAGCCAACCGCTTCTTCGGCGGCCGGACTGGCCGCGCACGCACCCGCTGGCTCCCCTGCAGAACGGTTGGATGTGCCCGCTGATTCCGCCTCTCTCACAGCCCGAGTGGCCGCGCACAGTCCCGCCTCCTCTTCTGCGGCCCGAATGGCCGACACAGGTCTCGCTGCTGCACCCGGACCGCCCGATCCTTCGCCCTTCTTATTCTTCTTAGCGGAACGATTACCGCTTCTGCTACCGCTGCCGCCGGCCAACTCGGGGGGTGCGCCGCTTCTGGCCTGCCGATTCTCTGACGGAGAACTCCGCTGGGCGACACTGCTGGACCCTCCCGGCGAGTAAGGACGCTTCGCCGACTTCTTCCTCAGCGACTGCCGGCCGGATCCTCCTGTTCCTCCGCTTCTGCCGGCCTCTTCCATCCGACCTCCCTGCTCCGCTTCAGCCAGCCGAAGACATCTCTCCAGGACCTCCAGACCTCCCGGCTCTTCGGCTCTTGCTGCCAACTGCCTGAGTACCTCCATTGTGGCCAGGTGAGCAGAGTATTACAGCTCGTACTACAGCTCAAGAGCTCACCTATGGCCACTGAGGTGACAGACAGCTAGTGCTGTCCTGACCTTACTTATATACACCTAGGTCAGCCCTGATTGGTCGCTAAACTCTGCCCTGGGCCCTAGTGACACCTGCAGAAATAGCCTACCTGCTTTCTGACCAATCAG
This sequence comes from Hyperolius riggenbachi, assembly GCF_040937935.1. NCBI lineage: Eukaryota > Metazoa > Chordata > Amphibia > Anura > Hyperoliidae > Hyperolius > Hyperolius riggenbachi. Next base: position 179,288,765 of record NC_090652.1, on the reverse strand, counting down.
GGATGACAAACCTGTGTGCCACACATCTGCCACACACACATACTGCAGCAAAGCTCAGCCAATCAGCACAGACTTTACCTCACAGTGAGGGAAATATGAATTCACCTTATGACAGGCTGAAATTTAACTTAACTAGGATTGCCACAGACCCATGCAGGGCCTAATTTATGGCTTAGGCCCTTTGTATTCCTGAAAAAAAAATTGACAGTATTCATGAGCAGTGTATGGAATATACATTTATTAATTAGGATTAACTTTACTTAAATCATAATGTTTCAACAATATAAAAATTATATAAGTATCACCCTACTTTATCTGGTCCCCCATCCTTTGGCCAAATGTCATTTCCACACATAGGCTATCATTCATAAAAGTGTGGTCGGTAACAAAAATCAGTGCGGGAAAGTACCGCTTTCGGTGTTTTAGACTTCTGGTGGTCATTCATACAAATGTTGCCAGTTGCGATACAAGTGCAGTGATTCCCCGAAAAAGCCTGGCGGTAGGCTTGCGGAAACAGAGAAGCTGCCCGAGTCCCTCCGTGCACTGCTCTCTCTGCTGCTGCTTGGGACGTCTGTGTCCCATTCAGTTACATGTACTCCACATGCTTATCGCTACTTCCTAGGGAGCGGTAATCCCTGTCCGCATAATGCTTGCTCTAATCTTTATGAATTGACATTTTGTTACTTTTTTTAAGATAATCACCGCACAAGGCGGTAATTTATCGCTCTGCTCGGGAATGACAGCTTTTCATGCGGAAACAGCCTTTATATGAATGCACATTTTGCTAAGTGCTCGGTAAAGTCAGCTGTTTTCAGCATTTGCGCATGCGGGAATGCTTTATGAATGATAGCCAATGTGATTGGTAAATATTGTGAATTTGTGTTCGTGAACATGTTAACAAACTGTCCGTTCATGAGCAGATGAACTTATTAAACTTAAAGGGCCCATTTACACTGGGGTGATTAGCGACCATTTGCCGCTAATTGCCAAAGTGCTACTGCTTTTTACAGCACTAGTGCTATGCTACTGTATGGCAGTGTTCTCACTGCCGTGATTGGCACCGATCGCAGGCAATTTCAGATTAGCATTAATTGCAAAACTCGTGACATGCAGCGTTTTGGAGCGATCGCGGTACAGTGCTATATAAAGCGCTGACCGCGATCACTCTGAATCGCAGAAGTGTGAGCAGTGGTTTTACCATCCTAATCGTGGTAAGACCACCCACGCAAATAAGAAGCACTATGTGCTCCCGTTTTGCTTTTTTAGATGTGAATGGGGCCTAAGTGTGGAAATAAGCCTGGGAGCGTTGTGCCAAACCGCAGAAAGTCTCCCAGCCGCGGGAGCATGCATGCACCATGAAGTGTGACTCGGCCAGTGTTTCGAGAGGAAATCCAGGGGGAACTGTCACATCTCTAAGTGTAGGTGGCCGACTGTGAACTGAACGAAGCTGGCGATGGCAGCTTCATGTCCAACAAGATGCTTTGTCAAGTTGCATTCCACAAAGTATGATATAAGGCCCTTTTTTCCACTAGCTGCGTTTTTGGGAAAAATGCAAAACGTATGCGTTTTTCCAAATTCAATAGTGCAGGCGCATGTCTGCGCAATTACGATGCGTTTTGTGTTTTTTCTTTTTCAATCAATATAACACTTTTCAGCCAGAGTAAAAAAGCAAAGCAAACACACAAAAACATTTACATCAAAATATCTTAGGGCTCAAAACCACTGGAGCGCTTTCATGCGCGTTTTGAGTGTTTTGCGCACCGCTAGCGATCCCGCAAAATGCTCTGCTAATTTTAATGGGTGGCCCAAATTCCACTACAGCGGTTGCAGTTTTCAATGTTCGATTTCGGGTGCGTTACTGCTTCCAATAGAAAATATTGGAGTGCTGCTTAAACCGTTTACCGTTTTTAAAGCGCTGGACAAAAAACGCATTTATGATTCCCACAATGCATTTTTTGTCCAGAAAAAAAAACAAAAAAAAAACAAAATTCAGAACACTAATCAAAAATCACAAAACGCTGTAGACGTTAGGAACTCCCATACAAAAAACGCAAACCGTGCAAAAAACGCTAACGTAAACCGCTAAACAACCTCTTGCAAAATGCTCCAAAAAAAAAACAAGACGCTAGCGTCTGCGGAAGCGTTTTGCGATTTTTAGTGGGTTCCTAGACTTACTGTTCAGGCGTGCAATGAGTGTAACGTAAGTTTACTGTACTATTACAATATAATATCACTAACATTTAGCAAAATACAGTGTGAACGTGTCTCTACTATTAAAGGGACTCCGAGCACACAGCCGTGACACTCAGCCAAGTGTCGCCCCGACACTTCCTGGTATAGGAAGAGGCACGTCATTACGTCAGCCGATACGCGTCATGACGGCGGCCGGCGTGACAGTCCTGCGCATGCGCAGTAAACCCACGTATGCGCAGGACTGCCACGTCCCTTAAACAGTAGTGGTACAAGCAAAGTTACAGTGACAAATAAAATAAAAAACCCTCTGCAACACCTATGATACACTTTTTAATGTAAAATATAAATAAATGCACAGAAACAATACCAAACATATATGCATTTTGTTCAAAATACATCGCTTACCTCAATCACCATCCTTTTCAAGTTGGGTGGGTTTTTTGGAGGCATTCTGGATGTGCCCTGGACTCCCTGCAGGCTGCAATGAAAGTCTGTGGTGTCTCCAGGTCTTTCCCATGAGTCTCTGTCTGTTTTCTTGAGCCTCCTGTTGATTTTTACGCATTAGCCAATCACAGCCTATGAAGCTGAGCGTGCCCGGAACGCATATGTACGCGTACGTATTGACGCATGAGGACGCACTTGTACGCAATGGCTGTCACAGTGACGGCTATTGCATACCTGCTCGCCCGCATGCGTCAAAACGTACGCGTTGGTGGTTATTACCGTACTACGCGTAACATCGTATCGTAAGCGCTTACATTACGGTACCCTTACGCGTAACCGCGTACGTTTACACGTAATTACAGCGATGAACCGTAGATAATTTAGTGCACCGTAACCGTAATTGCGTAATGCGTAATAGCCGCGTAGAATTACGCGTAATTACCCGTAAGCGTAGATTTTTCCATTACGACCAGCACTGTTAAGGCATCTTAATGACATGTATTTATGCTTGAAAAAAATCTGTTTTCCCTTTTGATGTTGCATGGATATAGCTGTCTGTACCACCAGCCTGCAAACTAACAGGATGTAAGCCCCCGACGAAGGCTGCAAGGCCGAAAGCTTGCTTAGTCTTATTCATTTTTAGTTAGCCAATAAATGGTATCATCCTGATTTAAAACCTCTTGCCAGGTGAGTAAAACTTTTTTTTTTTTTTTTTTGCTTAAGTGTCCTTTATTACACACATCAGATTTTTGCAAACGACCCGTCGTTTGGATGTTGGAACGTCCGGTCGTTGGATGTCAAATCGGGCGTGTGTACAGTCCGTCGTTCAGCTGATCGCTTGGCGGATTGTTCAAATCCAGTCTTATCAGCTGAACGATGGACCGTACACACGTCCGATTTGACGTCCAAACGACGGGTCGTTTGAGAAAAACCGACGTGTGTACAAGCCTTTACCGTTTGGGAATAATAAACTATTGGTTAGGCAATTGTTGTTTTATCCTACGAAGACTATCTCGTTGGAATGGAAAAAGACCTCTAAACCACCTCTGACTCTGTGGAAGCAATTGGTTAATTCCACTTTTTCCTCTATACCAGCTGACCTGGTTGGCGATGGGTGCGGGTTCTAAATTTTCAAAAGTGTGGGGTCTCTGGCCATTGATAACCTGGATATAATGCATGGTATTATTGATTCTCTATGAAAGTTGCTCCTGTATGTATTCTAGCTTCTCTGGTATGTTGGAACTTAGTGATGGATTCCCTGCAGTAATCTTCCTTTTTTTATTATGTTTTCACAATCTTCAACATTGGACAATAAAGGTTTTTCTCTATTTTTATGTAAGCGATTGCTTATTCTGTGATTGTATTTTGATGCTGTGTATTTTGCACTGTCAGTTGGTAGTTTTGTTTTTTGTTTAAAATTATAATAAAAAAAAACGTACATGCCTGACATAGGATGATGTTGTTAGGGGACTGTTTTGTATGTTATGGGCAGATTCGACAAAGGCAAAATTTATCACTAATCGAATCTGTCGAAGCTGCCCATATACTACAGGCTGATTCCTGTCCGATTTCAGCATGAAATCTTCAGGGAATTGGCTGAGTCCGCCATGTCCGCACCACCGCTGCCCCAATGTAGGCCTGAACAATAAACCGTCTGGGGATCGAAATTACGGAAACAATGATTCCATGATTGTCAGAGCGGTGATTTCATCCCCCTCTGCAGGCAGTGTAACAGTCCCCTCTCCCGCTGTGCACAGTCGTCGCTCCGTGCAGTGGTGGCTCAGTAGGAGCTCATCACTGCAGCTCAGTGGGTCTAACTTGTGGCATGGGGGCAGCTCACTCTCTCCCCCGACTCCTGTAATTTAGCCTATCAGCTGAGCGGGCCGCAGACTCTGCCTGTAGGATCACTTTTGTGGCGGCTTACTCCTCCTGGCTCCTCACGTCATTGGCTGGGCGGGTGGCAGACTCTGCCCAAAGGGTCACACTCTCACATGGCTCAGTCCTCCCAGTACCTCCACGTCATTGGCTGGTCAGGCAGGTGACATCGCCCGCAGGCTCACACTCCCGTGCGGCTCACTCTTCCCAGCGCCTTCACTAGTCCATGGGCAGCACGGTGGCGTAGTGGTTAGCACTCTCGCCTTGCAGCGCTGGGTCCCTGGTTCGAATCCCAGCCAGGGCACTGTCTGCAAAGAGTTTGTATGTTCTCTCCTTGTCTGCGTGTGTTTCCTCCGGGCACTCCGGTTTCCTCCCACATTCCAAAAACATACGGATAAGTTAATTGGCTCCCCATAAAAAATTGGCCCTAGACTACAGTACTTACAATACATAATATAGACATATGGCAATGGTAGGGATTAGATTGTGAGCTCCTTTGAGGGACAGTTAGTGACAAGATATATATATACACTGTGCAGCGCTGCGTAATATGTTGGCGCTATATAAATACTTAATAATAATAATAATAATAATTAGCTGGATGCCTGTCAATCAATTGTTGTATTGCCTCCACCTCCTTTGCGCAGCGTGTCAGGATGATAATGCTGATGACTGTGCTGTGGTGTTACTGACTGTGGGGACCTAAATTTGCATAATGCTGTAATCTTTACATACATGACAGAAAATATCATACTATCATCCACTGACAGAAAATGACATCACACGTTCATACTGCGATGTTTGCAAATGTTACTGTGTTCATTGTGAACTTAGTGATAAAGCTTGAGAAAGAAATTCGCAAATCAAATTGAAATCGCAATTTCTGAAAGAATTCGTGCAATTCAATCTTTTACTAAAATCGTTCAGACCTACCCCAATGTATAAAATATGCCCCCCATTCCCCCCCCGGTGCATAAATTTATACGTTACCTGTCCTGTATCAGCCTCTGCGTGGTGTCCGTCTGTCAGACGCTATGAGCCACTAGCGTCCGTCAGATGCTATGCGCCGCTAGAGTGTATTAGTGTAAGCGGTTGTTAGAACCCGGTGAGATGGACGGACACCGCGTGGAGGCTGCTACTACAACACAGGTAATGTATAAATGCACACACTGGGGACACATTTATACATTGTGGCAGGGGTTTCGTCGCTCATTCTGAAATCTGCCGCCGTACCTGCCACACACCTGACTAACTTCGGCCCGACATCTTGCAGCATGCGTGATCAACAACACTATTTTCATCCCAGAATTGGTCGCTTTGTCAGTCGGGTATGCACTTGGTGGCGCAGATTTTCATCCAATTCGATTTATAATAATCGAATTGGATGGTCGATTGGCCGCCAAGTGATGTATGGCCACTTTAAAGAGACTCTGTAACAAAATTTTCATCCTTATTTCTTCTATCCTATAAGTTCCTATACCTGTTCTAATGTGCTCTGCAGCCTTTTCTATTTGCACAGTGGCTGTATTATCTCTGTTATATGATCTAATCTTCTCTCCTCTGTCGGCTCTGTCGGGCTGAGGCTGGAATGTGTGGAATGTGCTGTGCTGCTTGTGATTGGCTAGAAGCTATACACACCCTCTCCAGGCCCCCCTGCACACTCTGTATGACTCACACACTCGGCTCTTCTCAGCGTATCACTTGCTATGTCTTTTGTTTGTAAACACTGGAAAAAATTGGAAATTACAAGCCAGGATTGTAACAGGGAGAGGCAGAAACAGCACAGAGGGGCCCAGGAGAACCTAATGAATAGAATGGTATACTTTTTATTGTAAGAATTTTAGAGTACAGATTCTCTTTAAGGGTTAATACATATGATAGTAAATTTGCATTATTGCACAATATGGAGTAAATGTTATGTTCAAGTTTTGCAGAAAAAAAAACATTAAAATTAACAAGTTGGCTGGCTCCTGTAGTTTCACTTCCTGTTGAAGACACTGAAGTACTAGTGGACAGAAAGCTGTTCAGACTCCTACCCATCATCGTCATCACTGAATGAAGTAAACAGGATAAGACACAAGCCAGTCTCAATTTGTCAGCAAAGATTACCAAATCCAAAAAAACTTTATTGGCAGGACCAAATACATTTAGCATTGCCAAAAACAAAACAAAGCATTAACATGGAGGGGGGGGGGGGGGGATTGTGGGAATAAAGGAAGGATATAGGTATACAGCCCAGTGTGGAGGATGTAATGGATGGTATGGGGGGATGAGGCATATAGTCCATAGGGGAGGGGGGTGTAGGTATACAGTCCACAGGGGAGGGGAGTATGGGGTTATACAGTCCATGTGGTATCATGTTCCTCTCAGTTGGTGGCAGGGGCGCCGCGAGGCACCAAGCAGACCACGCGGCCGCTTGGGGCCTCAAGGTCTTAGGGGCCTCAGCGGCTCTGTGACGTCACTGTTTTCCCGCAGCCCGCGGGGCTGTCAGAACAGAGAAGGGCTACGGGAAGATTGCCGCCGCCGAAGCCCTGCTTTGGAGACTATTTATGTCTCCAGTACAGGGCTTCGGGTGGCCATCTTCCCGTAGCTCTGCATTCAATCAGCGCGGGAGATTGGAGGAGGGAGGGAGCTCCGTGGGAACTGCACACCTGAGGAGCCGGCCAGGAGACGGGGAGAGAAGACTTCTGCCAGTGCCAGGTGAGTAAATTATTTTCTTTTTGCAGCCCTAATTGCGTTTATCTGCTGAAAATGTGCCCTAATTACGTTTATCTGCTGAAAATGTGCCCTAATTGCGTTTATCTGCTGAAAATGTGCCCTAATTGCGTTTGATTTCTGCTGAAAATGTGTCCTAATTACGTTTGATTTCTGCTGAAAATGTGCCCTAACTGCGTTTGATTTCTGCTGAAAATGTGCCCTAATTGCGTTTTGATTTCTGTTGAAAATGCGCCCTAATTGCGTTTGATATCTGCTCAAAATGTGCCCTAATTGCGTTTGATTTCTGCTCAACTGTGCCCTAATTGCGCCTCTGTTCTCTCTTATATAATGCGTTTGATATCTGCTGAAAATGTGCCCTAATTGCGTTTGATATCTGCTGAAAATGTGCCCTAATTGCGTTTGATATCTGCTGAAAATGTGCCCTAATTGCGTTTGATATCTTGCAAACGAGATAAACAGAGGAACACCAAGAGCCCCAATAGTGTAGTATGTATTGACAAAGGGGGTAATGACAAAGAGTAATAGTTGTTATACTCACAAACATGGGTCACCAATAGGCAACCACTGTAAAGGCAGGTGGGGAGATTATCCTGACCCCACTCAGGAATAAGAAGTCGCTCTCTGTAGATAGTAGAAAGGGTCGCAACCCTCCACCCAGGGTGGATACAATATTATATAGACTGAATGTACAGTCGTGTTGTGTCTGCTTGGAGGGGGTAAGTCCACCACTGCCTCCTCTAAATACCAAGTTTTGGCTTTTAAGCTCCTTTAAAACCCCTTTTATCCTTTTGGCACCTCTGTTCTCTCTTATATAATGCGTTTGATATCTGCTGAAAATGTGCCCTAATTGCGTTTGATATCTGCTGAAAATGTGCCCTAATTGTGTTTGATATCTGCTTAACTGTGCCCTAATTGCGTTTGATTTCTGCTCAACTGTGCCCTAATTGCGTTTGATTTTTGCTCAACTGTGCCCAAATTGCGTTTGATTTCTGCTCAACTGTGCCCAAATTGCGTTTGATTTCTGCTGAAAATGTGCCCAAATTGTGTTTTTTATTTTCTGGTGTCTGGGGTAACTGTTGCTGCATTTATTATTTAATGGTCATAGTTGGCTATATTTGCTGTGCTACGGTTAAGCTCCGCCCATAGAATGTCATGGCCACGCCCATTTTTTTATGCGCGCCTCAATCACCCCCACATTTATTTTTCCCTGCAAACAGCCCCGCCCCAATCCGCCCTCCTGCTCCACCCACATGTCATGGCCACGCCCACTTATGCAGGATAGCCACACCCATAGGACCACTTACTACAGTCCGCTTGGCCACAAAAACCTTAGCTGCACCCCTGGTTGGTGGCAGGGAGTGATATATCGGGCTGCTATTTGCACGGTTTTTTTTCCTCTTCCCCCAGTAGGATCTAGAGTTTTCTCTCCTCATCTGTGGAGGTGAAATCTGGGATGTGGGCAGAGAGTCTCTGGAAGTGGGCAGTCCTCAACGGTGTATATTTGCTGCTGTGTAGCAGGAAGTGGGCCTCATCCTCCAGGACCCCCTGGTCACATTGCCTGCACAGTCTCTCCTCCCGGGGCTTCCATGTCTGTCTTTGTCGCCCTGTCTCTATCTCCAGGTTGTGGGTGCTCAGACGGTACAGGTTCAAGGCCTGTCTGTCTTTGTGGTGGTGTAGCCTCTCCAGATATGGAGCCATTGTGTACTCCCTCTGTAGTAATTGGTAGACAGTGAGTTTTTGGGAGTTCTCTGTCACTTCTCCATTCCCCTAGGTATCGGTCCTTGCAGCTTTCTATCGTTCCTTTTATTTGGGCTTTTGTCAGCCTATGTTGGTGGTCTTGGCTGGGCTGGCTGTTGACGCTTTGTTTCAAAGCGTGTGGTATGGCCTCGCCACCCTGGCTCAGTGAGGCTTTATGGTGGCAGGGGCGTTCCTAGGGTCCTTGGAGATCAGTGGCACCTGGGGGCACTAGGTGGGGGCTATGTGGCAAAAAAATGGGTGTGGTCATGTAGTGAGTGGGCGTGGCCATGGGTGGGGCCAATCGTACATTAGATTAGGACAGTGGTGGCGAACTTTTTGGAGGCCCAAACTGCAACCCACAAGTCACTTGTGGGTTGCAACAGCAATTTAAACTAAATACTATACAAACGTTTTAACACATACATGAACATTATGGAAAATCCAAGTTGAAAAACTGAAAAGATAAACAATTTCATCCATCCTACTCCTGAAAAAACATATTCATTTTTGTAGAACCTCCCAGTTTTATTTTCTGTTTTAAAAAGCTAAAAAAGTAGGTTTAATGCTATTGTCTCATATGATGATGAATCAGCTTTTCCCATAGTCTCGCAGTTAGCAATCATGTGACCCTCAACAAGACAAATTCAGCAATCATGAGGCCCCTATCAAGACAAATTCAGAAATCATGAGGCCCCCAACAAGACAAATTCAGCAATCATGAGGCCCCCAACAAATCATGAGGCACCCAACAAGACAAATTCAGCAATCTTGAGGCCCTCAACAAGACAAATTCAGCAAACATGAGGCCCCCAACAAAACAAATTCAGCAGTCATGAGGCACATAAATAGACAGCATTTCACATAAATAGGCAGAATGCCCCCTTAATATGGTAGACACCTCTCACCTGCCTTCTGAATTCTCCTCTACTGGCTGCTGTACCTGGCAATACTGTTTTTGGCTGGATTGGGGATGATGTGTGAGCTGAAAGGCCTGGCAGTGATGCTGTGGCCTGGCTGGCGGTGATGCTGTGGCCGATGTTGTGGCTGGGCTGGCTGGCAGTGATGCTGGGCTGTGCTTGGCTGGTTGAAGTAAATGCTGGCCTGACTGGTGGTGATGCTGTGGCCTTTTTGATAGTGATTCTGGGCTGGCTGGCTGGTGGTGATGCTGGGCTGGCTGGCCTGGATAGTTTAGGTAGCGACAGGTGTCCCCTAGTTAAGGTAGCGCCAGGAGCCCCCCAGTTCAGGTAGTTACAGGTGCCCCCCAGTGTAGGCAGTGACAGGCACCCCCCAGTTAGGTAGTGACAGGGACCCCCCAGTTAGGTAGTGAGTGACAGGGACCCCCAGTTGGGTAGTGAGTGACAGCAGGGACCCCCAGTTTCGTAGTGAGTGACAGCAGGGACCCCCGTTGGGTAGTGAGTGACAGCAGGGACCCCCAGTTGGGTAGTGAGTGACAGCAGGGACCCCCAGTTGGGTAGTGAGTGACAGCAGGGACCCCCAGTTGGGTAGTGAGTGACAGCAGGGACCCCCAGTTGGGTAGTGAGTGACAGCAGGGACCCCGGTTACATAGTGAGTGACAGCAGGGACCCCCGTTTAGATAGTGAGTGACAGCAGGGACCCCCAGTTAGGTAGTGAGTGACAGCAGGGACCCCAGTTAGATGGTGAGTGACAGCAGGGACCCCCAGTTAAATAGTGAGTGACAGCAGGGACCCCCAGTTAAATAGTGAGTGACAGCAGGGACCGCCAGTTAAATAGTGAGTGACAGCAGGGACCCCCGTTAGGTAGTGAGTGACAGCAGGGACCCCCGTTAGTGAGTGACAGCAGGGACCCCCGTTAGTGAGTGACAGCAGGGACCCCAGTTAAATAGTGAGTGACAGCAGGGACCCCCAGTTAAATAGTGAGTGACAGCAGGGACCCCCGTTAGGGAGTGAGTGACAGCAGGGACCCCCGTTAGTGACAGCAGGGACCCCCGTTAGTGAGTGACAGCAGGGACCCCCGTTAGTGAGTGACAGCAGGGACCCCCAGTTAAATAGTGAGTGACAGCAGGGACCCCCAGTTAAATAGTGAGTGACAGCAGGGACCCCCGTTAGGGAGTGAGTGACAGCAGTGACCCCCGTTAGGTAGTGAGTGACAGCAAAGACCCCCGTTTAGATAGTGAGTGACAGCAGGGACCCCCATTAGATAGTGAGTGACAGCAGGGACCCCCATTAGGTAGTGAGTGACAGCAGGGACCCCCGTTAGGTAGTGAGTGACAGCAGGGACCCCCGTTAGGTAGTGAGTGACAGCAGGGACCCCCGTTAGGTAGTGAGTGACAGCAGGGACCCCCGTTAGGTAGTGAGTGACAGCAGGGACCCCCGTTAGTGAGTGACAGCAGGGACCCCCATTATGTAGTGAGTGAGTGAGTGACAGGGACCCCCGTTAGGTAGTGAGTGGCAGGCGCGCTCCCCACCCCACCTACCTTGCCGCTTCAGACCTCAGGATCAGTGGGCGACCCGACCAGATACAGCGGGCGCCGGGCACAAATATGCGGAAGCGATGTCACTTCCGCATATCAGCGGTGTCCGCTAGGTCCTAGCGCCTGCTCTATCTGGTCGCCCGGCGCTGATCGAGGTCTGAATGGCAGCGCAGCGGGGACAGCAGGGCAGAGTGGGGCAGCGGCGGCCGGGAGATCTGTGGCACCCCAGGACAGATTGGGGGCACGGGCCCCCCCAAAATAGGGCTAGCGACGCCCCTGTATGGTGGTAAGTGCTGGGGATGCTGCTCTGTATATGTGCCCAGTGTGCGAGCGCCCTCTGCTGTATAGTCAGCCATAGTGGAAATCTGCCTAGCTCTGCCCCGCAAGCTGAGTTCGAAGTGCTGCGATGGACTTGGAGAAGATACTTGCAGAACTCTAGATGGAAGATTTCTGTTGGGCTGGAGTCCCATTTTGTTTGGTCAGGGTAGGGGACCCGGCCCCATACCTCACTGCTATAGAGCAGGATTGGGGTGATGATGCTGTTGAATATCTTTACCCAGACTCTCACTGGTGGTTTTAGGTGGTAAAGTTGCCTTCTGAGGGCATAAAATGTTCTGCAGGCTTTTTCCTTCAGGGCCTCTACCAGTGGCGTAGCTAAGGAGTTGTGGGCCCCGATGCAAGTTTTACAGTGGGGCCCCCCAAGCACTCTATACATAACAATTGATATGGCGCATCAAAACCTGCCAATGGCAACTACAGTGTCAGAGGTGCAAGAAGGTGATGGGGAGCAGTTTGTTAATGATTACCACTATTCAAAGTATCTATAGAAGTGATTATTATGAGCACAGGACCAATAGAGAGCTAATACTGCAGTTGAGGGAGGGCCTTTTGGGGCCCCTCTGGCCCAAGGGCCCCAATGCGGTCGCAACCTCTGCAACCCCTATTGCTACGCCCCTGGCCTCTACTGCTGGTTTAAAGCTACCTGTTTGGTTAATTTCCAGCCCCAGGTAGGTGTAACTGTTTGTGGTCACCAGTGGGCAGCCATTTAATATAAATGAGGAGGTGGGCGTTTTTAGACTTTTCCTCTGGAACACCATCACTTTTGTCTTCTTTGGGTTGCTGGGCAGTGCCCATGTGGTGCAGAAACTCTCCAGTACTGCCAAGCTGTCCTGTAGGCCCCTTTCTGTTGGGGAGAGCAGCAGGAGATCATCTGCATACATCAGGAACTTCACCTCGTGGTCATGCAGGAGGAGGCCTGGTGCTGGGGAGGATTCCAGGGCTACAGCCAGTTGGTTAATGAACATGTTAAAGAGTGTTGGGCTCAGACTGCAGCCCTGCCTGACTCCTCGACCCTGCTTGAAGAACACTCTTCTCTTCCCGTCCACTTTCACACTGCATTGGTTCCCAGTATATGAAGTCTTGATGACATCATAGGTTCTACCTCCTGTTCCGCTCCCTAGGAATTTTAGGAAAAGGCCTGGGTGCCACACCAAGTCAAACGCCTTCTTAAAATCCACAAAGCAAGCGTTTATTTTGCCGCGTGAGCTGTGGACATGGGTCTTGATAAGGCTGTGCAGTGTGTAGATGTGGTCGGTTGTGTCGTGGTTTGGCATGAACCCAGCTTGGCTTTTGCTGAGTACGTCCTGCTGTGTGAGGAAGGAGAGGATCCTTTTATTGATGATACTGTTAAACCGTTTCCCCAGTGTGCTGCTGACCCAGATTCCTCTGTAGTTTGCTGGATCGTATCTGTCCCCATTCTTGTAGGTGGGTGTTGTGAGGCCTTCACTCCAGGCCTAAGGGAAAGGAGCCCGCCCTCAGGATAAGGTTGAATAGTCTTGCGAGTGCCTCATGTATGCCCGGGGGGCTGTATTTGATCATCTCTGGCAGGATGCCATCGGTACCGCTAGCCTTCTTACATTTTATCAGCTTTGTTCTTTCTCTTATTTCCTGCACCGTAATTGGTGTATCCAGTGGGTTTTGAAAGTCCTTGATTGTCTCCTCCATGTCCTTCAGTTTTGTGGCTAATTGTTTCAGTTCCAGCGTTTGGGCATTTTCTGGGATGTCTTTGTAGAGGTCCCTGAAGTAGTGGAGCCAGATGTGGCCATTTTGGATGTGAAGAGGGCTTTTCTTGGGCTTTGTCCCAATATAGTTCCAAGTCTCCCAGAATGAGTTGTCTTGGAGGGAGTCCTCCAGCTGTTAGAGTTTGTGGGAGATATGGTTTTGTTTTTTCCGCCTGAGGGTGTCTTTGTATTGCCTCTGTAGGTGGTCATGGGCTTCCCTTAGGTCCCGGTTGTTGGGGTCTCTGTGCTTTTGGTTAGAGGCTGCCCTTAGAGAATTATGTAGAGCCTTGCACTCACTGTCGAACCATTTTTGGTACGGTTGTGGATCTCTTAAAGTTGGTCTGCTTGAGGCCAGTGAGTACTGCCATGTTATATAAGATGTTGCTGAAGTCCTTCACTGCATGGTTGACACCTTGTTGGTTTGGTTCATATAGGTTGGTATGAAAGTTTGTCAGCAGTTCTTGGATTTTTGCAGTGTTGATCATGTTGGTGAATTTGATGGCAGACTCTTTGGGCCATTTGAAGGATTGTGGCAGCTTGTAGAGACCGGTCTGGTGAGGCTGCTGTGTGGTTGGTTTATCGGTGGATTTCAGGTACAGCAATATTTGGTTGTGGTCTGACAGGTGTGTTTCAGTAGTGACTTATGAGGGCATTGATGTTTATGGGGTCTGTGTCTGTGACAGCATAATCTACCACACTGCTGCCTACGTGGGAGTTCATAGTAAATCTCCCAAGAGAGTCACCCCTAGTTCACCCATTCATTATATGTAGGCCGAGGCTCCGGCAAAGGTTCAATAGGGCTTTCCCACTTTTGTTTACTGTCTTATCGTAACTATTTCTTGCTGTCTGTATTGGTTCCTGGTAATAGCTCTCCCCTCCAAGTATGTATGTGTTTCCCTCAGAGGTCAGATAATCCTTCTCTGTGCCTGTTCTGGCGTTGAGGTCTCCATAGATGAGCACTCTGCCCTGAGACTGGAAGTGACTGGCTTCTCTTTGTAGGACCTCATAGATGTCAGGTTTGTAGTAAGGGGACTCTGTTGGGGGGATGTATGCTGCACACAGGTACATGTCGGACTGAGAGGTTAGGAGCTGTTTATTTTGATCCAGATGTGGCTGTTTCAGCTACTGATAAGGGATGTAATTTTGAGTCGGTTTACCTTGTAATGAGCAGAAATTTTCATAGGACTCAGTATTACTTAACCTTTCAGACGATTGGCTAGATTCACACTGGTCTGTTTTTCTGTGCATTGCCTGCATAGAAAAACTGAGCACTGAGGTTAATCATCATGCTAGTTCACACTTTGATGTGTTTTTCACATGTAGAAAGACAACTGACAGCATTGCAGCACTGTCAGAAACTAATGCAGTAAAAGTGCGAATTTACCCTGAGGCCCCGTTTACACTTAATCAGTTGCTGAAAGGTCAACTAATTTTCAAAGTAAGTCCTGTGTTTTCCTATGGCACCTTTCACACTTGATGCGTATTAACTGTGGTGGTGGCGTTACACTGGGGCTTACCCAGGCTTAAGCCCCAGCTGACAACCTGCCAGCCCCCCAAAAGCCCCCCTCCCCCCCCCCAGGTTTGCCAAGCAGCAGGATGGGTGGAAGCGGAGAGAAGAGGAAGCCGTGGGGACAGCGGCGGAGAAGTGGGGCCATCTCCCTTCCCTCACCTTGGGGCTCCCACTCTCTGTCTCACTCCCCCCTCCAGATATCAGAGGCTTGCGGCAGAAGACTCCCTCTCTTCCCAGCACGGGAGAGAGCGATCGATCTGTGCGCAGCACTCTGGTCTAGACTAGACCAGAGTAGAGGCGCTCAGATCAGCCGCGCTGGGAAGAGAGGGAGTCTTCTGCCGCAAGCCGCTGCCAGACGCTGATATCTGGAGGGGGGAGCGAGGCAGAGAGTGGGAGCCCCAAGGTGAGGGAAGGGGGGGGGGGGGGGAGACGCCCCCCCCTTCTCCGCTGCTGTCCACACGCTTCCTCTTCTCTCAGCTTCCACCCCTCCTGGGGACATCTTTACACCTGGCTATACTGGAGACATGGTAAGTCCTACCTACATATACTGGGGACAACTATACCCCTGGCTACATATACTGGGACATATACCTCTGGCTACATATACTGGGACATATTCCTTTGGCTACATATACTGGGACATATACCTCTGGCTACATATACTGGGACATATACCTCTGGCTACATATACTGGGACATATAACTCTGGCTACATATACTGGGACATATACCTCTGGCTACATATACTGGGACGTGTACCCCTGACTACATATACTGGGACATATACCCCTGGCTACATATAATGGGACATATACACCTGGCTACATGTACTGGGACATATACACCTGGCTACATATACAGGGGACAGCTATACACCTGGCTACATATACTGGGACATATACCCCTGGCTACATATACTGGAACATATACCCCTGGCTACATATACAGGGGATAGCTATACACCTGACTACATAAACTGGGCACACACCCCTGGCTACATATACTGGGGACATCTATAGCATTACATGCATGTACTGGGGAAACGCTGTCTGCCATTATGTGCATTAACTGGTGAAACGCTGTCTCATTACATGCATTTACTGGTGAAAGGCTGTCTCTTATGTGCATTTAGTGGGGTAACGCTGTCTCTCATTACGTGAATTTACTACTGAAAGGCTGTCTCTCGTTACATGCATTTACTGGTGAAAGGCTGTCTCTTATGTGCATTTAGTGGGGAAACACTGTCTCTCATTATGTGCATTTACTGGTGAAAGGCTGTCTGTCATTACATGCATTTACTGGTGAAAGGCTGTCTCTTATGTGCATTTAGTGGGGAAACGCTGTCTCTTTCATTACGTGCATTTACTACTGAAAGGCTGTCTCTCGTTACATGCATTTACTGGTGAAAGGCTGTCTCTTATGTGCATTTAGTGGGGAAACACTGTCTCTCATTATGTGCATTTACTGGGGAAACGCTGTCTCTCATTACGTGCATTTACTACTGAAAGGCAGTCTCTCATTACATGCATTTACTTCATTTTTTTTTATGTAACTACATTAGCTGGTACAACTCCTTAACAGTTAGCCCTGCCCACATGATGTCATGACTACGCCCACTCCTTTCGCCACGCCGCAAATTCCCCCCGCCAGCCAGCCAGCCATTGTGCCCCTTTTGAGCCCCCCCAAAAATCTGAAGCGGGAGCCGCAGCTGATTAACTGAAATCTTTTTCACAATGCACTGCTATGGAGAAGAAGAAAAACGCGTACCAACTGATTAAATGTAAACGGAGCCTAAGCAACAAAGGGTAAAGGTGGAAGTGTTCCCTAGCTAAGCAGAAGTTCTTGTTGCTGTGAACACCCATTCACTTCGCAGCTGTAAGCATTTCTGAATGGATTCTGGGTCATATGACTGACCTTTCAAAAGGGAAATTTTTCTGGAACAGCAACAAACATAAAAACTGTAATTAGTAATGGAACGGTCTCCTATTACTAACAATGGGAAATCTGGGAGGCTGCATTAGGTCTTTGGTAAATAGAAATTGGCAAAGAGAGGAGATAAATTAGCAGCTATGACCAGTTATATTGCTGTGACTATCCTGGCAATGTTTTTAGATCGCCTTTTAATTTTTTAACACTTAGTTGTGTTGGTATAATGATTAATATCTATTGGTGTTTTCATCTCTAAAGGGAAGTAAACCCTTTCAATTGTTACAAAGAAAGTTTTGTTCAAGGAACAGTATTTTACAGATGGACTGCTCAGAAACTGAGACAGATTTCTGGAAAGGGCCTAGGCCAGCGCTGGGCAAACTGTGGCCCTGTTGACGATGTTGAAATCTGAGCTGGTGAGTTAAGTGTCGCGCTTGCTGCCCGCTCGCGACTCTGCAGGGAGGGGGGAAGGAGGGGAGATATTTAAAGAATGAGGCCCACGGTTCACAGCATGCGGCCTGAGCTGCGAAAAGTTTGGGAGGGGCCACTGTACATAGATGGCACATATGGTAGAGGGGGCTGTACAGGAGCCACTAGAAAGTTGGTCGAGTGGCAAAAAAAAAAACTGGCCTTGAAGTGAGAAGTATATGGAAGCTGCCATATGTATTTCTTTTTTTAACAATACCAGTTGCCCAGCAGTACTGCTGATCATTCTGTCATAATTAGTGTCTGAATCACATGCCTGAAACAAGCATGCAACTATCCCCCCCTACCAACAGCATATTTATACAGTGCGCTGCCTAAAAACAGCATCCTTTCTCACATACATTGGTTATGGTTGCAAGTTTGTTTGTTTTTTGTTTTTTTGCTTGGGGTATTGCCAAAGTTACTTTCTGGAAATATCTCTTCTTATTCCCTCTCTGTACTCTATTCTAACACTAACCTTTTTCTCTTAACACCTAATACTAAACTCCTATTCCAGTCCTAACCTTCCCCTCTTGTCTCCTGACACTAACCCCCCCCCCCTCCACTCCTAACACCTCCCCCTTTCTACTCCTAACACTAACCCCAACCCTCTCCACACCTAACCCTAACCTTTCCTATTTTAACACCTAATACTAAACTCCTATTTCACTCCTAACCTTCCCCCCTCTACTCCTAATACTAACCTTCCCCCTCTCTACCCCTAACACTAACCTCACCCCTCTTCACATCCTAAAACTAACCTTTCCCCTCACCATTACAGCTAATTCATTTGAGCCCTGGATATGGATTAAGACCATACAGGGCCGGGGGGCAGGTATGGCTGTGCAGGATAGGGGCAGGCATAGCAGCACAGGGGCAGGCATGCTGCCCATGGTGCTGTGCGCTTATAGCATGAGTCATGCCTGCACCCCTCTAGATACGCCACTGGATGGAGAATTTGCCACAGTCCAAGAACATCACAGATTAACTCCGGGCAATTAGTCCAGTATTCAAATAGAGGTTGGAGCAAAATCCAGAGGTTTCAGAGGTTCAACAGTTTAACATAGCCCACATGAGTCTATCACAAGGGCACACACAATACACAGAGTTGGATATACTGCAGTCTGTTGGATCAATCTCTCAACATCAAGTCTAACAGACTCAAAAGCATATGGAAGGGAAGGTCTCACCCATTGGTCATTCTGATCTCTGCCGTCCGACGTGCCTCAAATGTGTAGGAGGCTTTACCTCCTTTAGGTGCTGTGAGGTCTAGCAAACAAACCATAAGGAAAAGAAATACATTTAGCAAGAAACATACAGTACATAGCATATCATATTTTTTGGAATACAAGATGCACTCTTTCTCCCCCCAAAAATGGGGAGAAAAGGTTACTGGGTCTTACATTCCAAATACAGGGAGTCCCCGACTTATGAACATACACCGATACGACCCGCTGCGATGTCGGGGACTCCCTGTTCACTCGAGGGACTTTGGACTGAAACGGGGTTAGACAGGGCTTTTCTCTCTCTCGTCAGGGTTATTTAATTTAGCACTTGAAACCTTTACTCAGATTATACAGGCAGAAGAAGATATTAAAGGCTTAAGGATAGGCAAGGAAGAGCTAAAGATATGTGCTTATGCGGATGATGTAATGCTGACCTAACAAATCCAGGAACTCCAATAAAAAAAACCCTCAGTCTGGCAAAAGTTTTGGGGGCTATTTGCACTATAAAATATAGAGAAGACCGGGGCTGTAACAGAGAGATAAGGTAGCAAAGTGATAGGGAAGCATAAAATATAATAGCATAACGACTATGTCAAGAACTTGGGGTTAAATATATGTAGTGATGCACAGCAACTTTTTGACAGAAATTTGGCAAAGAAATTAGATACTTGAAGCTGCACCTTAAAACATTGGGACTTGCCCTGTCAAAAAAAAGTGGAGAGAAAGGCTGGCACTGTTGCAGGTATGAATTTATTGTTTCAGGTATAAAGTGCAAAATACAAAATTGCAAAAATTGTGCACATACCAGAGTGAGAGGAGGCACGAGGTGGTGGTGGGTGCAGGGTACAGGATACTGTTAAGAAGAGGCACGTTTGAAATATACACCCACGTATTGCATGTTCCATAATGTATGTTATGTTGCTGTAGAGCCAACCTCCTGCTTTCCTCTTGGCCTAACCTGTTTTAATACCCTAGGAAAAATAGACATGACAAAAATAAATCTGCTACCAAAACTAATTTTTAAATTGCAAAATATTTCAGTAGAAATTCCACAAAGCTGGTTTTCTGCTTTGCATAGAATATTTCATAAATTAATTTGGAGAAATAAAGCGGCAAGATCATATAAAAAATTGTTAGGGATTAAAAACAAGGGGTACTATCTGGCCTAGATCTCTCGAGATATTATCAAGCTATACTCCTAGGAAGAATGCTGGCGTCAAGGCAAGGCATTGCATGGGACTGAGCTTGCTTAAAAACACTTTTTCAACTGGGGACTTACTGTGTTCTTGGGGAGGCCCTGTTGAATTTCTTGGCAGAGCTTCTGCCTAGGGAGTGTGTTTTTGCTGCAACTCTGGTATTTTCCGCCTGCCAGTTAAAGTGAATGAGAACCGCATTTAAAAAAATGAGACAGATACTTACCCAAGAAGAGGCAAGGCTCTGGGTCCTATAGAGCCTTCCGGCTCCTCTCCTGGTCCCCTCAATCCAGTGCTGGCTCGCCCGGTAGCAGTATTTGACTAAATTAGTCAAATACTGCTTTACCCGGCCGAAGGACGCTTCAGAACTCTTCAGGGAGCCCGAGTGCTACTGTAGAAGGGCAGCCCTGTACTGCGCAAGCACGCTCTCTTGCATGCTCACGTGTGTGCAGTATGGAGCCGCACATCTTCGAGAGGACACGGCTCCCGAAGATTTCCAAATACCCTTTTGGTGGGGATTGAAACGGGGGGGGGGGGGAGCCAGCACAGGATAGAGAACACCGAGAGAGGAGTCAGAAGGCTCTATACTACCCAGAGCCTTCTCTCTCCTTAGGTAAGTATTTGCTTCATTTTTTTTTTTAAATGCGGTTCCCATTCACTTTAAGTGTGAGCTGACCGTCCCAGCTGGCCAGAATCAATTATGGAAATCCACTTCAGGTGGATTGGGCGGCAGATGGTAACTGAGCTGACTGATGTCAGTAATGGAGGCGGTGCTGGCCCAGAGGCTCGTTTAAAAAAGCCTCAGTGTTACACACACACACACACACGCTGACTGGACAGCAAGGCACAAACTGAAGCTGTGCCTGAAACTGCTAAACAGACCGTGGATGCATCTGAGCAGGCTGTGAATGCTCCACAGGTACTATACAAGGTACAACAATTGGTATTAAGCGCTCCAATCTATTTTCAACAGTGTGTACCCACTTGGGGGAGCCTCATGTGGTCAAACTATTCTCCAACAATCCACAAACTGCCACTGAGTCTTCAAATCACACTAAACTTTATTATAGTAGCAATACAAAACCCCCACATCCCCCATAAAACCGTGAGCCTGCATGTTCCTCAGCCTAAACATACACAGCCGGCTGTGTCACCCATGCTTCTCATACATCCGATATCCACACACACCAAAGTCTTTCAACTCCCGGGAGTGACTAATGGTAAATCAATGTGTCCATATCGGGTTACTTTGATCCAGAATGCTTAGCTGCCACAATAAGTCCTTATCCTGAGATTCACAGCTCCACAGAATTACTCCACTTCTACTGTATGGCGAATCAGGAAGTACTTAAGTTGTTGCAAAACACTGTACTGCGGGGGGAGCTATTGACTAGCATGCGGTATAAATAACGGCGCCCGGAGGGCTCTCACCACCTCCTATGGACAGTCTTCCGCTCTAGGGTCCTCCTGTGATCAGGTACTCCTGCCGCCCGCTGTCTCCTCTCAACCCCCGCAAACTGCGTTGCCACTGGCGCTCCACGCCATTCAGTTCAAAGATCTAAGATGCCGGTGACGTCACATGCGGCTCACTTCCGTTACCAGTATCGCCCGCCCCTCGGGCTTCGTCAGACGGTCATGTGGGCAGCTCAGTCTCAGTTACGTTTAAAAGCCCTCCTCATCCAGCCATTTGCGTATCTCCGCCCACTGCTGCATCCGATAGGCTGTACAGCACAAAGTCCAAAGTGACACTTAGATGTTATTTACTCATTTCAAAATCCTGCAATTCGTATAGAGTCTGTGTGGGGATATATGTCATCTCTTATCCACTTGCCACCCCAGCGGTTTCTCTGCAGATTACCATCACATTTCAGGGGAACCCAGCATAACCGTGCATGTTACTCATCTCTGACAAAGAAAATTATATTTACACATGTCTATGTATATACATACACGGATGACTACAATGCCTTCACAAATGGAATAAACACATATATGGGAAAACTAACACTTTCAACCCACACAATCACTTCAAACATAGTAATCTCACATCCCCCCTTAAACTTCCCTTTAATTAGGTAAAAAGGGCCACAATGGCAGATCAGAGTTCAGTTCCTTAGGGATAACTGTGGCTAATCTGAAGATCCAGCTTGATTCAATCTGACAGAGTGTCCTGTCTAAATCACCCCCCCTAGATGGAAGACGCATCATAATGATGCCCTTGAACCTTAAAGAGTCAGGGTTCTTGTCATGAAACAATTTAAAATGTAATCCCAAAGGACTGGTTTCATCACCCACTTTTATGTTGCCTATATGCTGCTGGACTCTTTTCTTTAACTTCTGTGTTGTCTTTCCAACATACTTTAGTCCGCATGGACATTCAATCATATATACGACAAATTCACTGTCACAATTAATGAATGACCTTATGTTATAAGATTTTCTCTGACCTGAATCTAAAAAATCTTTTTTTAGATTCAGGTCAGAGAAAATCTTATAACATAAGGTCATTCATTAATTGTGACAGTGAATTTGTCGTATATATGATTGAATGTCCATGCGGACTAAAGTATGTTGGAAAGACAACACAGAAGTTAAAGAAAAGAGTCCAGCAGCATATAGGCAACATAAAAGTGGGTGATGAAACCAGTCCTTTGGGATTACATTTTAAATTGTTTCATGACAAGAACCCTGACTCTTTAAGGTTCAAGGGCATCATTATGATGCGTCTTCCAACTAGGGGGGGTGATTTAGACAGGACACTCTGTCAGATTGAATCAAGCTGGATCTTCAGATTAGCCACAGTTATCCCTAAGGGATTGAACTCTGATCTGCCATTGTGGCCCTTTTTACCTAATTAAAGGGGAGTTTAAGGGGGGATGTGAGATTACTATGTTTGAAGTGATTGTGTGGGTTGAAAGTGTTAGTTTTCCCATATATGTGTTTATTCCATTTGTGAAGGCATTGTAGTCATCCGTGTATGTATATACATAGACATGTGTAAATATAATTTTCTTTGTCAGAGATGAGTAACATGCACGGTTATGCTGGGTTCCCCTGAAATGTGATGGTAATCTGCAGAGAAACCGCTGGGGTGGCAAGTGGATAAGAGATGACATATATCCCCACACAGACTCTATACGAATTGCAGGATTTTGAAATGAGTAAATAACATCTAAGTGTCACTTTGGACTTTGTGCTGTACAGCCTATCGGATGCAGCAGTGGGCGGAGATACGCAAATGGCTGGATGAGGAGGGCTTTTAAATGTAACTGAGACTGAGCTGCCCACATGACCGTCTGACGAAGCCCGAGGGGCGGGCGATACTGATAACGGAAGTGAGCCGCATGTGACGTCACCGGCATCTTAGATCTTTGAACTGAATGGCGTGGAGCGCCAGTGGCAACGCAGTTTGCGGGGGTTGAGAGGAGACAGCGGGCGGCAGGAGTACCTGATCACAGGAGGACCCTAGAGCGGAAGACTGTCCATAGGAGGTGGTGAGAGCCCTCCGGGCGCCGTTATTTATACCGCATGCTAGTCAATAGCTCCCCCCGCAGTACAGTGTTTTGCAACAACTTAAGTACTTCCTGATTCGCCATACAGTAGAAGTGGAGTAATTCTGTGGAGCTGTGAATCTCAGGATAAGGACTTATTGTGGCAGCTAAGCATTCTGGATCAAAGTAACCCGATATGGACACATTGATTTACCATTAGTCACTCCCGGGAGTTGAAAGACTTTGGTGTGTGTGGATATCGGATGTATGAGAAGCATGGGTGACACAGCCGGCTGTGTATGTTTAGGCTGAGGAACATGCAGGCTCACGGTTTTATGGGGGATGTGGGGGTTTTGTATTGCTACTATAATAAAGTTTAGTGTGATTTGAAGACTCAGTGGCAGTTTGTGGATTGTTTTTCCACAGGTACTATGACTCCTCTCCCCTTCCCTCATAGCGGGTTCAGTATAGATTGTTAATGGTGTCTTATTATAGGGTGACCAGGCGTCCTCTTTTTCAGACCTGTCCGGGGCGTCTGGCCGGCTTTTTTAAATGTCCGGGTATTTCGGTATGAAGAGCTGTTTGGGAGCTAAACAAGAACCGGCTCTTTGGGAGCCGAGCGGCCAAGCGCAAGCCAGAAGGGCCGATGCTTTCTAAAGAGCCGGAATTCTCATCACTAGACTGAGTCTCGGTCTAGTGATGGGAATTCCGTCTCTTTAAGCATCGGCTCTTCTGGCCGCTCGGCTCCCAAAAAGCCGGCTCGTGTTCAGCTCCCAAACGGCTCTCTCTCAGTGGTGGCTTCCCGGTTTCCATGGCTCCCAGTGTGTGATGTTGGTACTGCATCACATGCTGCCATCCGCAGCGGTGCTCTCCCCCGACGTCACAATGCAGGCATGGACATCACGTCAGTACATACATGCCTGCGAGGATGAAAGAAGGCGCCCTCTTGATGCTTGGGATGGACTCAGGAGCAGCTTCGGGGCTGGCTGGCTTAGACGGACGTGCTGTGATGCCGCTTGGTCAGGGTGAACTGAACTGTGCACTGGCTGTGGCTGGCTAGCCTGGACGGATGTGCCTGACTCAAGACATCTGTGGTGGTGAGTCAGGCAGGATGCGGGGCAAGGGGGGGGGATACATATATAAAGGTGAACTTAAAGTATGCTATCTAATCCTAAATTAAAGAAATCCCTGTAGTTGGGGAGGGGGGGGGGGGGGGGGTGCTGCCAATCTCATAGTTTTTGTGGGGAAATCTGATGCCAATCTCATTGCATTTGTGGGGAAATATGTTGCCAATCTGATTCCATTTGTGGGGAAAAATGTTGCCAATCTCATTGCATTTTGTGGGGAAATCTGCGACTCTGAATTTTGTGGTCGGCCGGCCCTCCACCATGTGGTCTGGAAAAAAAAATGGCCCTACATGCCCACGAAGTTGGACAGCACACTGCTAAGGTCTTGTATATTTGGCCCCACCCATGACCACGCCCACATGCTGTTGTGATCATCCTCTTTTTTTGGAAATCAAAATATGGTCACCCTATCTTATTAGGCTTGTTTGTTTATGTTTTTCCAGGCTGCCAAGCATACTGAAAAATCTAACAAATGTAGATGTGATGTTAAATTACCAGCATGGTATAAGAGATCTCATTGTGTAGAATGTTTAGCTAAACAAGCCCCTCCCTCACCTCCACCTGTTGTTGCAAATGCTACTAATAGAGCTATGTTAGACCTTATGAGTGCTATGAAATCTGAATTATCTACCACTTTTTCTGCTTTAAGATCTGCTTGTGTCTGAACCCCAGGTTTTGCAGCAGCTGCCCCCTATTCAGGACAGTCAGATTCCTGACATCCAGTAAAGCCATAGGAGGCGCCCATATGATGTATGTAGATCCAATATGTTTTTGTATGCAATATATACTATATAGACAGGTAGGAGAGAAACGTTCTTACCTGCTAAGGAGACTGAAGACAATATAAAATATAATAATTTATTTTGCACCTTGACAACGCGTTTCACGACAAGTCGCTTCCTCAGGTCGTATAAAGTGCTTTAAGAAAAAAAAAAAAAAAGATGGAACTCAGACTAAACGATACACAAACATACTATAAATATACATATAAATATGAAAGAGGGAAAATTTGCATAACTAAAAATGATGATAAAAACACATGAATAGAGGTCAAATACAGGTCCTTCTCAGAAAATTAGCATATTGTGATAAAGTTCATTATTTTCTGTAATGTACTGATAAACATTAGACTTTCATATATTTTAGATTCATTACACACAACTGAAGTAGTTCAAGCCTTTTATTGTTTTAATATTGATGATTTTGGCATACAGCTCATGAAAACCCAAAATTGCTATCTCAAAAAAATTAGCATATTTCATCCGACCAATAAAAGAAAAGTGTTTTTAAAACAAAAAGTCAACCTTCAAATAATTATGTTCTGTTATGCACTCAATACTTGGTCAGGAATCCTTTTGCAGAAATGACTGCTTAAAGCGGATCCGAGATGAAAAACTAAATATAACAAGTGACTTGTCTATATATCTTATCTAAAGTTTAGATAGTTTACACGGCAAATCTATCTTCAAACCGCTTTAACAGTATATTAATATTTTTTCCTGTGATACAATGGGAGCAGACATGTTTTCTGCTTGTCACTATTACACAATTACACACACAGGCAAGCTTATCTGTATCTAGGCATGCTAATCTGCATATTCTGTGAAAACCCCACTCTTATCTCCTCCATCACACAGGCAACTGATCTGTATCTGCACTGCAGCTCACAGATTGTGAAAACTCTGCCTCTGAAATCTATAGCTAGTAACACCTTTTTCACCTGCCCAGACTGAAATCCCACAATCCCTTGCAAGTGCCAAGGCACTCTGGAGAAGCTGTGGGTGTGGCTTGATTAGTTTATAGGAAATTAGAGTATTAAAACAAAACAAAACAAGTATTTGGCTTGAGGAATGCCCTACAAACTATATGTAAGGAACACAATTATGCAAGGAGTAAAAGTTCATCTCGGATCCACTTTAAATGCGGCGTGCCATGGAGGCAATCAGCCTGTGGCACTGCTCAGGTGTTATGGAGGCCCCGGATGCTTCGATAGCGGCCTTAAGCTCATCCAGAGTGTTGGGTCTTGCGTCTCTCAACTTTCTCTTCACAATATCCCACAGATTTTCTATGGGGTTCAGGTCAGGAGAGTTGGCAGGCCAATTGAGCACAGTAATACCATGGTCAGTAAACCATTTACCAGTGGTTTTGGCACTGTGAGCAGGTGCCAGGTCGTGCTAAAAATTGAATTCTTCATCTCCATAAAGCTTTTCAGCAGATGGAAGCATGAAGTGCTCCAAAATCTCCTGATAGCTAGCTGCATTGACCCTGCCATTGATAAAACACAGTGGACCAACACCAGCAGCTGACATTGCACCCCAGACCATCACTGACTATGGGTACTTGACACTGGACTTTCCCTCTCCCCAGTCTTCCTCCAGACTCTGGCACCTTGATTTCCGAATGATATGCAAAAGTTGCTTTCATCTGAAAAAAGTACTTTGAACCACTGAGCAACAGTCCAGTGCTGCTTCTCTGTAGCCCAGGTCAGGCACTTCTGCCGCTGTTTCTGGTTCAAAAGTGGCTTGACCTGGGGAATGCGGCACCTGTAGCCCATTTCCTGCACACGCCTGTACACGGTGGCTCTGGATGTTTCTACTCCAGACTCAGTCCATTGCTTCCACAGGTCCCCCAAGGTCTGGAATCGGTCCTTCTCCACAATCTTCCTCAGGGTCCGGTCACCTCTTCTCGTGGTGCAGCGTTTTCTGCCACACTTTTTCCTTCCCACAGACTTCCCACTGAGGTGCCTTGATACAGCACTCTGGAAACAGCCTATTCGTTCAGAAATTTCTTTCTGTGTCTTACACTCTTGCTTGAGGGTGTCAATGATGGCCTTCTGGACAGCAGTCAGGTCGGCAGTCTTACCCATGATTGCGGTTTTGAGTAATGAACCAAGCTGGGAGTTTTTAAAAGCCTCAGGAATGTTTTGCAGGTGTTTAGAGTTAATTAGTTGATTCAGATGATTAGGTTAATAGCTCGTTCAGAGAACCTTTTCATGATATGCTAATTTTTTGAGATAGGAATTTTGGGTTTCCATGAGCTGTATGCCAAAATCATCAATATTAAAACAATAAAAGGCTTGAACTACTTCAGTTGTGCGTAATGAATCTAAAATATATGAAAGTCTGTTTATCAGTACATTACAGAAAATAATGAACTTTATCACAATATGCTTATTTTTTTAGAAGGACCTGTATATCCATATGATTATGAATACTTAGATCTGTTACATACACGTGAACATCATATATAAATGCAATTAATACACAAGCCATAACAGTATTAGTATAGTAACGAATCTAAAAAAATAATCAATACGTGTCAGCCATTACAGAACTTGAAGTGGCCATTAAGCTACAGAGATATGTGTTTTTATCATTTTTAGTTATGCAAATGTTCCCTCTTTCATATTTATTTGTATATTTATAGTATGTTTGTGTATCTGCTAGTCTGAGTGCCATCTTTTGTTCTTTTTTTATAAGCACTTTATACGACCTGAGGAAGCGACTTTTGTCATGAAACGCGTTGTCGAGGTGCAAAATAAATTATTATATTTTATATTGTCTTCAGTCTCCTTAGCAGGTAAGAACGTTTATCTCCTACCTGTCTATATAGTATATATTGAATACATAAACATATTGGATCTATATACATCATATGGGCGCCTCCTATTGCTTTACTGGATAACCTATGACCCTAGTGTACCAACTAGGGGCAGCGACTCTAGGGACTTGTAGAACGCTTTCTTTCAGGAGCAGCGACCATAAAGGCCGAGTGGAGACGGTATTTCTCCACATGCACTGGAGGTGGTTGCTCTTTATTAGGCCCGGTTCACACTTGCGGTGGCCCTCCGGAATCGCCGTGCCGGAGCCGCACCGCCTGCAGAACGGACGGAACGGACGCACGGCATAGCAATTAAAGCCTATGCGTCCGTTCACATGGGTCCGTTCTGCAGAACCGGAGCCGGACCGGATCCGGGCCGGATCCGGACTCCGGCCTCCGTTCCAACATGCGCTATTTTTTCATCCGGCCCCTCCGGCAGCCGTATCCGGGGCGGAGCCGGACTGCACCATCCGGCCAATACAAACAAATGGGAACCGGAGGCCGCACAACACACTGGCTGAGAAATCCGGATGTTCTACCCCACTTCCTATGCGGATTTTTGCGGCGATATTGGCTGGGGACACATGGGCAAGCATTTTGGAGTGGAGCAGCACAGCTGGATCCGGATCCGGAGATGTTGGCAGCATGTCGCAGGTGGAGGTGAGTGCTAAACAGCAGAGGGCCTGATTCCACAGGTCCCCCTTCTGCTGACCTCCCAGACCCCAACATTTTTTTTTTTTTTTACGTATATTTTGCCAAACGGATCCGGATCGCATCCTGATTGCCACCTGATGCAACCTGACCGGATCCGGATCGGATCCGGATCAGAACCGTACGGTTCCGATCCGGATCCGGTCCGGATCCGGTCAGGTCATCCGGTCCGTTTGGCAAACAACCGCTAATGTGAACCGGGCCTTAGCAACTCACAATTGTGAGTATAACTTATTCTAATATTGGCCATATTGATTGACGTTATCACACGATACTGGGCTCCTGGTGTCCCTGTGTTTTTTTGTTGTCTTCAACCAGATTCCTGACATGTCTGTGATTCCTGCTTCCCAAAGAAGGCAGGGCCAAGCTCAATCACTTGATAACATGATACCGCTTTGTCTTCAGTTAAAAACACAAGGTCTACCAGTCCAACAGGTCATGTTACTCAGATAGAGAATCTAGTATCTGAGGAGGAGTATGAGGAGTCTATGGAGGAGGGAGAAGCTAGAGATTCTGATGCATCACCTAAGCCTGGTCCCTCCAAATTCTCACATTATTTGTATAGTGCTGATGATACATTGGAATAGTTTAAGGCGGTCTATGACTCTGAACAAATTCCTGAGATGACACCAATGTCCTCTGCGCAAGACGATATTTATAGAGGTTTGGAAAGTCAACCAACTAAATGCTTTCCTGTACATTCTGCTATTAAGCACATTATAACTTCTTAGTGGAACGATCCTGAAAAGAAATTGTTTATTCCTAGAACTAGATCTTTCAAGAGACGGCTTCCCTTTTTAAAGGGAACTTTAACTGAGAGGGATATGGATGTTTCCTTTTAAACAATACCAGTTGCTTGTCAATCCTGCTGATCTCTTTGGCTGTAGTAGTGGCTGAATCATACACCTGAAACAAGCATGCAGCTTATCCAGTCTGATTTCAGTCAGAGCACTTGATCTGCATGCTTGTTTAGGGGCTGTGGCTAAAAGTATTATGCTGGGCATACACGGCGCGATAGTTGTTATCAATCGAGCCGTAGATGGCTCGATTGATAATATTCAACCTGTCCGATCACCGCGGCGGATCGATTCCGTGCTCGACCACCGCGGGCGGACAATGGAAGAAAAGAGCGACTGATAAGGAACTGCCCGCAGCGATGAGCGGGAATCGATCCACGTGGACGAGCGGGGACGCGCCGGCATCGAGCCAGTTGCTCGATTCCGGCGCAGAATTGCACCGTGTATGCCCAGCATTAGAAACACAGGATCAGCAGGAGAGTCAGGCAACTGGTATTTATTTTAAAAGGAAAAATCCATATCCTTCTCAGTTTAGGTTCCCTTTAAGGAGGAAGATCAGGCTACATGGGCCAAGTGTCCAAAGCTTGACGCCCCTCTGGCTCAGTATTCCAGAGGAACTGACCTTTCAATTGAGGATATTGGCAATCTTAAAAATCCAATGGATAAGAAGGCTGAGACTCTGTTAAAAGGGGCTTGGGACTCAGTCTCCTCATTCAAGCCAGCTATATCCTCTATCTGTTTGGCCAGAAACCTGGATAAATGGATGATAGGGAAAAAGGAGGAGCGCTCCGTAGTGTATTAAAGCTTTTTAATAAAAATACGCAAAAGATTAAAAACACTTACTAGACAAATTAAAAAAAGAGGCATATCTTGGGTGAAACCCAAACAAGACCCTGGGTGGCAACCTGTTCCTCCTCTGTGGCCGGCAGTGGGGGGATGTCTCAGATGGTGGTGGACAATCGGTGCCTCTCCTCTGGTCAGTATGAGCAGTAACTTTGCGACGCGTTTCGGCACATCCACGCCTTTGTCAAGCGACTGATAAATGGATGATATCTGGTCTGAAAAAGCATTTAGTTGAAGGTACATCTCATGAGAAGATGCTAACCTCTCTCCCTGTGATAAGTAAAGCGGGAGTGTCACCATAAAAATCAAATTTCAACAGAAACTGGTCTAAGTGTGAGATGCTAATCCTGCATTCAAAACTTTCATGACTTTTTCTGCTGTTATGATTTGGAGTTATCACATACTCAAGGAGCACTGGTCCTTTAGTAGTCAGTGCCAAACAGTCGCATACTGGGGGTTCTTTCTATCTAATATATATTCCTCCTCTTCCCTTTGTTTCCCTGCTTAGCTTCTTATCTGAAACACAATCCCCTGCTCACTTGTGTTTACAAGCAAGGCTGAGGTGACTCAGTGATTGGAGGAGAAAAGAAAAAAAGTAAAGGCCAGAAATGACATCAGGGATTTAGCCTAAACTGTGGGCAAAAGACATGGTTCCCACCAGGAACAGAATTCTCTTCGTTTTGACTTTGTGGTTTACTTATTTTTAAGTTTTTAAATTTCGCTTATAGGAGCTTCTACTTATTTTTTTTCATTTTTAAATTTTGCTTTCAGTACTGTAACAAGTAACCTTTCATTTACAGGTCCTTCTCAAAAAATTAGCATATTGTGATAAAGTTCATTATTTTCTGTAATGTACTGATAAACATTAACTTTCATATATTTTAGATTCATTACACACAACTGAAGTAGTTCAAGCCTTTTATTGTTTTAATATTGATGATTTTGGCATACAGCTCATGAAAACCCAAAATTCCTATCTCAAAAAATTAGCATATCATGAAAAGGTTCTCTAAACAAGCTATTAACCTAATCATCTGAATCAACTAATTAACTCTAAACACCTGCAAAAGATTCCTGAGGCTTTTAAAAACTCCCAGCCTGGTTCATTACTCAAAACCGCAATCATGGGTAAGACTGCCGACCTGACTTCTGTCCAGAAGGCCATCATTGACACCCTCAAGCAAGAGTGTAAGACACAGAAAGAAATTTCTGAACGAATAGGCTGTTCCCAGAGTGCTGTATCAAGGCACCTCAGTGGCAAGTCTGTGGGAAGGAAAAAGTGGGGCAGAAGCGCCTGACCTGGGCTACAGAGAAGCAGCACTGGACTATTGCTCAGTGGTCCTAAGTACTTTTTTCGGATGAAAGCAACTTTTTCACGTCATTCGGAAATCAAGGTGCTAGAGTCTGGAGGAAGACTGGGGAGAGGGAAATGCCAAAATGCCTGAAGTCCAGTGTCAAGTACCCACAGTCAGTGATGGCCTGGGATGCCATGTCAGCTGCTGGTGTTGGTCCACTGTGTTTTATCAAGGGCAGGTTCAATGCAGCTAGCTATCAGGAGATTTTAGAGCACTTCATGCTGCCATCTGCTGAAAAGCTTTATGGAGATGAAGATTTCATTTTTCAGCACGACCTGGCACCTGCTCACAGTGCCAAAACCACTGGTAAATGGTTTACTGACCATGGTATTACTGTGCTCAATTGGCCTGCCAACTCTCCTGACCTGAACCCCATAGAGAATCTGTGGGATATTGTGAAGAGAAGGTTGAGAGATGCAAGACCCAACACTCTGGATGAGCTTAATGCCGCTATCGAAGCATCCTAGGCCTCCATAACACCTGAGCAGTTCCACAGGCTGATTGCCTCCATGCCACGCCTCATTGAAGCAGTAATTTTTGCAAAAGGATTACCGGCCAAGTATTGAGTGCATAACTGCACATAATTATTTGAAGGTTGACTTTCTTTGTTTTAAAAACACTTTTCTTTTATTGGTCGGATGAAATATGCTAATTTTTTGAGATAGGAATTTTGGGTTTTCATGAGCTTTATGCCAAAATCATTAATATTAAAACAATAAAAGGCTTGAACTACTTAAGTTGTGTGTAATGAATCTAAAATATATGAAAGTCTAATGTTTATCAGTACATTACAGAAAATAATGAACTTTATCACAATATGCTAATTTTTTGAGAAGGACCTGTAGACTTATTTTATCATTTAACATTCGTTTTCATACGTATAATGCCTAAATATTGTTTTCAACCTTATTCTAATAGAAATACATCGCTTTTGGTATTAACTTTGTTTTTTACACTTGTAATGCGTCGATTATAGTTTTCTAATATATAGCTTTTAATATTACCGTTTTAATATTTTTAATGCGTACGTAATTGTAAGGCTATCTATTCTCTATATAAATATATATATATATATATATATATTATATACATGTTGTCCTTCTCAAAAAATTAGCATATTGTGATAAAGTTCATTATTTTCTGTAATGTACTGATAAACATTAAACTTTCATATATTTTAGATTCATTACACACAACTGAAGTAGTTCAAGCCTTTTATTGTTTTAGTATTGATGATTTTGGCATACAGCTCATGAAAACCCAAAATTCCTATCTCAAAAAATTTGCATATTTCAACCGACCAATAAGAGAAAAGTGTTTTTAAAACAAAGAAAGTCAACCTTCAAATATGTTCAGTTATGCACTCAATACTTGGTCGGGAATTCTTTTGCAGAAATGACTGCTTCGATGCGGCGTGCCATGGAGGCAATCAGCCTGTGACACTGCTCAGGTGTTATGGAGGCCCAGGATGCTTCGATAGCGGCCCTAAGCTCATCCAGAGTGTTGGGTCTTGCGTCTCTCAACTTTCTCTTCACAATATCCCACAGTTTCTCTATGGGGTTCAAGTCAGTAGAGTTGGCATGCCAATTGAGCAAAGTAATACCATGGTCAGTAAACCATTTACCAGTGGTTTTGGCATTGTGAGCAGGTGCCAGGTCATGCTGAAAAATGAAATCTTCATCTCCATAAAGCTTTTCAGCAGATGGAAGCATGAAGTGCTCCAAAATCTCCTGATGGCTAGCTGCATTGACCCTGCCCTTGATAAAACACAGTGGACCAACACCAGCAGCTGACATGGCACCCCAGACCATCACTGACTGTGGGTACTTGACACTGGACTTCAGGCATTTTGGCATTTCCCTCTCCCCAGTCTTCCTCCAGACTCTGGCACCTTGATTTCCAAATGATATGCAAAAGTTGCTTTCATCCAAAAAAAGTACTTTGGACCACTGAGCTCCAGTGCTGCTTCTCTGTAGCCCAGGTCAGGCGCTTCTGCCGCTGTTTCTGGTTCAAAAATGGCTTGAACCGGGGAATGCGGCACCTGTAGCCCATTTCCTGCACACGCCTGTACACGGTGGCTCTGGATGTTTCTACTCCAGACTCAGTCCACTGCTTCCACATGTCCCCCAAGGTCTGGAATCGGTCCTTCTTCACAATCTTCCTCAGGGTCCGGTCACCTCTTCTCGTTGTGCAGTGTTTTCCGCCACACTTTTTCCTTCCCACTGAGGTGCCTTGATAAACCACTCTGTGAACAGCCTATTCATTCAGAAATTTCTTTCTCTGTCTTACCCTCTTGCTTGAGGGTGTCAATAATGGCCTTCTGGACAGCAGTCAGGTCGGCAGTCTTACCCATGATTGCAGTTTTGAGTAACGAACCAGGCTGGGAGTTTTTAAAAGCCTCAGGAATCTTTTGCAGGTGTTTAGAGTTAATTAGTTGATTCAGATGATTAGGTTAATAGCTCGTTCAGAGAACCTTTTCATGATATGCTAATTTTTTGAGATAGGAATTTTGGGTTTCCATGAGCTGTATGCCAAAATCATCAATATTATAACAGTAAAAAGCTTGAACTACTTCAGTTGCGTGTAATGAATATAAAATATATGAAAGTCTAATGTTTATTAGTACACTACAGAAAATAATGAACTTTATCACAATATGCTAATTTTTTTTTAGAAGGACCTCTCTCTCTCTCTCTCTCTCTCTCTTTCTCCAGTCCATAGGGGTGTGGAGGATGTAATGGATGGTATGGGGAGATGAGATATATAGTCCATAGGGGAGGGGGGGGGGTTAGTTATGCAGTCCATAGGGGAGGGGAGTATGGGGTTATACAGTCCATGTGGTATCCTGTTCCTCTCAGTTGGTGGCAGGCAGTGATATATCAGGCTGCTATTTCCACAGTTTTTTCCTCTTCCCCCCAGTAGGATATAGAGTTTCCTCTCCTCATCTGTGGAGGTGAAATCTGGGATGTGTGCGGAGAGTCTCTGGAAGTGGGCGGTCCTTAACGGTGTATATTTGCTGCAGTGTAGCAGGAAGTGGGCCTCATCCTCTAGGACCCCCTGGTCACATTGCCTGCACAGTCTCTCCTCCCGGGGCTTCCATGTCTGTCTGTGTCACCCTGTCTCTATCTCCAGGTTGTGGGCACTCAGATGGTACAGGCTCAAGGCCTGTCTGTCTTTGTGGTGATGTAGCCTCTCCAGATATGGAGCCATTGTGTACTCCCTCTGTAGTGATTGGTAGACAGTGAGTTTTTGGGAGTTCTTTATGTCACTTCTCCATTCCTCTAGGTATTGGTCCTTGCAGCTTTCTATTATTCCTTCTATTTGGGCTTTTGTCAGCCTGTGTTGGTGGTCTTGGCTGGGCTGGCTGTTGACGCTTTGTTTCAAAGCGCGTGGTATGGCCTCGCCACCCTGGCTCAGTGGTAAGTGCTGGGGTTGCTGCTCTTTATATGCGCCCAGTATGAGAGCACCCTCTGCTGGATAGTCAGCCATAGTGGGAATCTGCCTAGCTCTGCCCGGCAAGCTGAGTTAGAAGTGCTGCGATGGACTTGGAGAAGATACTTGCAGAACTCTAGATAGATTTCTGTTGGGCTGGAGTCCCATTTTGTTTGGTCAGGGAAGGGGACCCGGCCCCATACCTCACTGCTATAGAGCAGGATTGGGGTGATGATGCTGTTGAATATCTTTACCCAGACTCTCACCGGTGGTTTTAGGTGGTAAAGTTGCCTTCTGAGGGCATAAAACGTTCTGCAGGCTTTTTCCTTCAGGGCCTCTACTGTTGGTTTAAAGCTCCCTGTTTGGTTAATTTCTAGCCCCAGGTAGGTGTAACTGTTTGTGGTCACCAGTGGGCAGCCATTTAATATAAATGAGGAGGTGGGCGTTTTTAGATTTTTCCTCTGGAACACCATCACTTTTGTCTTCTTTGGGTTGATGGGCAGTGCCCATGTGGTGCAGAAACTCTCCAGTACTGCCAAGCTGTCCTGTAGGCCCCTTTCTGTTGGGGAGAGCAGCAGGAACTTCACCTCGTGGTCATGCAGGAGGAGACCTGGTGCTGGGGAGGATTCCAGGGCTACAGCATATGAACTCTTGATGACATCATAGGTTCTACCTCCTATTCCGCTCTCTAGGAGTTTTAGGAAAAGGCCTGGGTGCCATACCGAGTCAAACGCCTTCTTAAAAACCACAAAGCAAGTGTGTATTTTGCCGCGTGAACTGTGGACATCGGTCTTGATAAGGCTGTGCAGAGTGTAGATGTGGTCGGTTGTGCCGTGGTTTGGCATGAACCCAGCTTGGCTTTTGCTGAGTACGTCCTGCTGTGTGAGGAAGGAGAGGATCCTTTTATTGATGATGCTGTTAAACCGTTTCCCCAGTGTACTGCTGACACAGATTCCTCTGTAGTTTGCTGGATCTTATCTGTCCCCATTCTTGTAGATGGGTGTTATGAGGCCTTCACTCCAGGCCTGAGGAAAGGAGCCCGCACTCAGGATAAGGTTGAATAGTCTTGCGAGTGCCTCATGTATGTCCGGTGGGCTGTATTTGATCATCTCTGGCAGGATGCCATCGGTACCACTAGCCTTCTTACATTTTATCAGCTTTGTTCTTTCTCTTATTTCCTGCACTGTGATTGGTGTATCCAGAGGTTTTTGAAAGTCCTTGATTGTCTCCTCCATGTCCTTCAGTTTTGCGGCTATTTGTTTCGGTTCCGGGGTTTGGGCATTTTCAGGGATGTCTTTGTAGAGGTCCCTGAAGTAGTGGAGCCAGATGTGGCCATTTTGGATGTGAAGAGGGCTTTTCTTGGGCTTCGTCCCAATATAGTTCCAAGTCTCCCAGAATGAGTTGTCTTGGAGGGAGTCCTCCAGCTGTTGGAGTTTGTGGGAGATATTGTTTTGTTTTTTCCGCCTGAGGGTGTCTTTGTATTGCCTCTGTAGGTGGTCACGGGCTTCCCTTAGGTCCCGGTTGTTGGGGTCTCTGTGCTTTTGGTTAGAGGCTGCCCTTAGAGAATTATGTAGAGCCTTGCACTCACTGTCGAACCATTTTTGGGACGGTTGTGGATCTCTTAAAGTTGGTCTGCTGGAGGCCAGCGAGTACTGCCATGTTATATAAGATGTTGCTGAAGTCCTTCACTGCATGGTTGACACCTTGTTGGTTTGGTTCATATAGGTTGGTATGAAAGTTTGTCAGCAGTTCTTGGATTTTGGCAGTGTTGGTCATGTTGGTGAATTTGATGGCAGACTCTTTGGGCCATTTGAAGGATGGTGGCAGCTTGTAGAGACCGGTCTGGTGAGGCTGCTGTGTGGTTGGTTAATCGGTGGATTTCAGGTACAGCAATATTTGGTTGTGGTCTGACAGGTGTATTTCAGGGGTGACTATGAGGGCATTAATGCTTATGGGGTCTGTCTGTGACAGCATAATCTACCACACTGCTGCCTACGTGGCAGTTCATAGTAAATCTCCCAAGAGAGTCACCCCTAGTTCGCCCATTCATTCTCTCTCTCTCTGTGTCGGTCTCTGTTGGTCTTTGTCGGTCTCTGTCTGTCTGTCTCTGTCGGTCTCTCTCTCTCTCTTGCTCTGTCTCTCTCTCTGTCTCTCTCTCTGTCTCTCTCTCTCTGTCTCTGTCTCTCTCTGTCTGTCTCTCTGTCTCTCTCTCTGTCTCTCTCTGTCTCTCTGTCTCGCTCTGTCTGTCTGTCTCTCTCTCTCTCTCTCTCATTCATTCATTCAT
This sequence comes from Hyperolius riggenbachi, assembly GCF_040937935.1. Classification (NCBI taxonomy): domain Eukaryota; kingdom Metazoa; phylum Chordata; class Amphibia; order Anura; family Hyperoliidae; genus Hyperolius; species Hyperolius riggenbachi. The sequence continues at coordinate 179,251,326 of NC_090652.1, read as the reverse complement.
ATATATATATATATATATATATATATATATATATATATATATATATATATATATATATATACATATATATATATATAAAATTTTTCTATTTATATTCTTATTCATGTGTATTTTAAGGCTATTTATTCTATTACAAATATATAAATTATTCTATTCATTTTATTTATAGTGAAGTATTTTAAGGATTAAATATATTATTGTTTATATGTGTGTAAGGGTTTTTGTGCAGTGGGGATGGTTAGGGTTAGGCACCACCAGGGGGGTCTTAGGGTTAGGCACCACCAGGGGGGGTCTTGGGGTTAGGCACCACCAGGGAGGTATTAGGCACCATCAGGGGGTGGCTAGGGTTAGGCACCACCAGGGGGGTGGTTAGGGTTAGACACCACCAGGGTGGGTGGTTAGGATTAGGCACCACCAGGGGGGTCTAGGGGTTAGGGATATGTACAGAGAGGGTTCTGTGTGAGAGTAGGATTAGGTATAGTTACAGTACAATATTTGTAATATATACAATTACTTAAATTATGTATATTTACACAAAAGGGGGTGGGGGTGTAGGGGATAGGGAGAGATCTGTGTAAGCCTACAGTTAGGTATAATTGCAGTAAAATATCTGTAAAATCTACCATTGTATTACTATGCTTCATACAAGTGTAAATATCGTTTTTGGTATAGACGCTATTTGACGTTTCATTTCCGAATTCGTTGTTGTTATAGACGGTATTTTGCCATTTCATTTCCATTTATTCAACCGATTTAGCACTATTTTCGTTTATAAGCTATAAACGAAAAATATTGTTTTACATTGCAACTTATAATTTCGACTATACCCCGCGCCTTTTTTTCCAGGCGCCCTTTTTTGTTATACGCCCCAATGAGGCTTCTCCCTCCGCTGTAGCTGCAGCCAGTCCAGCGCTGGCTCCCCCGAAGTGTCCTGGAATCCTCCCTCGACTAGGCTGACAAGCGCTGATTTTTTTACCTTTCCTGGCTCCAGCGGGGGCGCTGTTGCGGCAAACCGTACAGAGATAGGCGGAAATACCCGATCTCTGTCGGGTCCGCTCTACTACGCAGGCACAGGAGACGCGCCTGCGCAGTAGAGCGGGCCGACAGCGATCAGGTATTTCCGCCTATCTCCGAGCGGATACTGCGCCTGCGCTGGAGCCAGGAAGGTAAATATTTACATGCCCGCTGTTCGGAGGGGCACCGCGAGACCGGCGTAGAACACAGGACGACGGGGGAAGCCTCGATCGGATCCGGAGGCTTCCCCCTACCGAGGTGAGTACCCCCCCAAGGTAACTTTTTGAAGTTACAGGTTTTCTTTAAAGCTGTTACTTTCTTGGCAGATGCAGCTTCAGAAAGTCTCATACAGTGGTTTGCAAAAGTATTCGGCCCCCTTGAAGTTTTCCACATTTTGTCACATTAGTGCCACAATCATGAATCAATTTTATTGTAATTCCACGTGAAAGACCAATACAAAGTGGTATACACGTGAGAAGTGGAACAAAAATCATACATGATTCCAAACATTTTTTACAAATAAATAACTGCAAAGTGGGGTGTGCGTAATTATTCAGCCCCCTGAGTCAATACTTTGTAGAACCACCTTTTGCTGCAATTACAGCTGCCAGTCGTTTAGGGTGTGTCTCTACCAGCTTTGCACATCTATAGACTGAAATTCTTGCCCATTCTTCTTTGCAAAACAGCTCCAGATTAGATGGATAGTGTTTGTGAACAGCAGTTTTCAGATCTTGCCACAGATTTTCGATTGAATTTAGATCTGGATTTTGACTGGGCCATTCTAACACATGGATAAGTTTTGTTTTAAACCATTCCATTGTGGCCCTGGCTTTATGTTTAGGGTTGTCGTCCTGCTGGAAGGTGAACCTCCGCCCCAGTCTCAAGCCTTTTGCAGACTCCAAGAGGTTTTCTTCCAAGATTGCCCTGTATTTGACTCCATCCATCTTCCCACAAACTCTGACCAGCTTCCTTGTCCCTGCTGAAAGGAAGCACCCCCAGAGCATGATGCTGCCACCACCATATTTGATAGTGGGGATGGTGTGTTCAGAGTGATGTGCAGTGTTAGTTTTCCGCCACACATAGCGTTTTGCATTTTGGCCAAAAAGTTCCATTTTGGTCTCATCTGACCAGAGCACCTTCTTCCACTTGTTTGCTTTGTCCCCCACATGGCTTGTGGCAAACTGCAAATGAGACTTCTTATGCTTTTCTGTTAACAATGGCTTTCTTCTTGCCACTCTCCCATAAAGGCCAACTTTAAGCAGTGCACGACTAATAGTTGTCCTATGGACAGATTCCCCCACTTGAGCTGTAGATCTCTGCAGCTCATCCAGAGTCACCATGGGCCACTTGACTGAATTTCTGATCAGTGCTCTCTTTGTTCGGCCTGTGAGTTTAGGTGGACGGCCTTGTCTTGGTAGGTTTACAGTTGTGCCATACTCCTTCCATTTCTGAATGATCACTTGAACAGTGCTCCGTCGGATGTTCAAAGCTTTGGAAATCTTTTTGTAGTCTAAGCCTGCTTTAAATTTCTCAATAACTTGATCCCTGAGCTTTCTGGTGTGTTCTTTGGACTTCATGGTGTTGTTGCTCCCAATATTCTCTTAAACAACCTCTGAGGCCATCACAGAGCAGCTGTATTTGTACTGACATTAGATTACACACAGGTGCACTCTATTTAGTCATTAGCACTCATCAGTGCAAAGCTCTCCACAATCTCTCTCCCCGGTACATATCCTCACTAATCTCCAGATACAAACCCAATCGCAATCTCAGATCGGCACATGATCTTCTGTTGTCCTCCTCTAGAATCAACTCCTCACATTCACGTTTACAAGACTTCGCACGCGCTTCACCCCTCCTCTAAAATGCCCTCCCACAACACATCCATCACCCGCCAGCCTTTTGTTACCTTTAAAACGCTCTCTAAAAACACACTTGTTCCGACAAGCATATGCGCTACCTTAGGCCACTTCCCTTTGTACTAAGACCAAATTGCACTCCTACTAGGTATCCTAAAACGTCTCTATATATTTGCTGCATACTACCCCTCCTCCTGTTCCCCCCCCCCCCCCCATTCCCTTTAGATTGTAAGCTCGCAAGGGCAGGGCTCTCTCCCCCTTTTGTGTCTTGGTAACCATTATACATTTTATTCATCATGTTAATTTTATCACTGTCATTACCTATTCTATAATTTGTATTTTGTATCATTCTTTGCATTTTGTAACTAATTATGTATCTTGTATATTGGTGTACACCATTGTCTGTATTATTACGTACCCCATGTTTGTTTCTTACTTTGTACAGCGCCACGGAATAGGTTGGTGCTTTATAAATCAATAATAATAAAAATAATAATAATAATCAGGCAATGTCTATGGGCAACTGACAGCCCCACCAAAGGGGGCTGAATAATTACGCACACCCCACTTTGCAGTTAATCATTTGTAAAAAAAATTTGGAATCAGCACCTATTCAGTAGGAGACCTTGGGCAAGACTCCCTAACACTGCTACTGCCTATAGAGCGCGTCCTAGTGGCTGCAGCTCTGGCGTTTGAGTCCGTAAGGAGAAAAGCGCAATATAAATGTTCTGTGTTTGTTTGTTTGAATCATGTATAATTGTTGTTCCACTCCTCACGTGTACACCACTTTGTATTGGTCGTTCACATGGAATTCCAATAAAATTGATTCATGTTTGTGGCAGTAATGTGACAAAATGTGGAAAACTTCAAGGGGGCCGAATACCTTTGCAAGCCACTGTATCTGCAACCAAGACAGCAACATTGAGTAATTCAGCCCACAGAGCTATTTGGCTCAATACGTGGGAAGGGGACTTGGGTTCCAAGCATAAACATTGTGCAGTGGAATTCCGAGGGGAAATTCTATTTGGGAAGGATCTGGAGGCAGTAGTAGAGAGATCCTCTGACCAGGCCAAAAAGTGCCATGATAAAAAGAAAAGAGTAACTAGTAAGCCCTTTCAGAACAAGGGTTCTTACCAGCACAAAAGATCTGGGGGGGGGGGGGGGGGGCAGGGAACCAAAATCGGTCCAGAAGATGTACTTACAATTAGAGATGGCCCGAACCTCCGATTTTCGGTTCGTGAACCGGGTACGCAAACTTCCGCGAAAGTTCGCACGAACCGAACTTTCGCGAACCGCAATAGACTTCAATGGGGAGGCGAACTTTGAAAACTAGAAACACTTATGCTGGCCAGAAAAGTGATGGAAAAGATGTTTTGAGGGGTCTAACACCTGGAGGGGGGCATGGCGGATACACGCCAAAAGTCCCGGGGAAAAATCTGGATTTGAGGCAAAGCAGCGTTTTAAGGGCAGAAATCACATTGAATGCTAAATTGCAGGCCTAAAGTGCTTTAAAACATCTTGCATGTGTATAAATCAATCAGGGAGTGTAATTAGAGTACTGCTTCACACTGACACACCAAACTCGCTGTGTAACGCACAGCAAACAGCTGTTTGTGTAGTGACGGCCGTGCTGGGCTGGTGCGCACCATGGTGAGAGTGCAGGCCGTGGTGGTTTTCAAGCCCATATGGTTGTCGGGCTGTGGTAGCTCAATGATAGAACCAAAGTGACTGTCCAGCTAATCAAATTTGGTCTGTCCACAATGAAGCAACGACCTTATTATCTTGGGTGTGCTTCCCCCCCCCCCCCCCCCCCGACACACTCATATAGCCGGCGGTCATTGCTTCATTGTGATATGCAAGCCCCTTCACCGTGGCAAGGTAATGATCACGAAGGGGAATTGGCACATGTACATGCCTTTTGTTTTGTTGTTGCAGCTGCAGTGCAGGCAGAAAAATTAGGCAGGCATGTACACGCACCAGAAAAATTAGTATTGCGGCCGCTGCTGGCAGTGGCCTTTAAAAATTCAAGAATCCACCTGGAGTCCTCGACCTTGTTGGTGGTGACGGAGAAGGCAGTCCAGCGGCCTGCGGGCAGAGGTGCTGTGTGGGAGCGACTTAGTCTTGGGGCAGGCAGTTAGTTACACGGCGTGCAGGCAGAGATGCTGTGTGTGGGGACTGACTTAGTCTTTGGGCAGGCCTGAGCACACTTTGCAGACCAGGCCTTTCAACATCACGGTACAGTTTAGGTATCTCCTTTTTTGAGAAAAAATTGCGGCCTGGTATCTTCCATTGCGGTGTGTGGCTTTGCTTTTGTGTGCTGCTTTTCCTAAGGTGGTCATACCATTGCAGTTTGTGCTTTGTAACAGGGGCGTAGCAATAGGGGGTGCAGAGGTAGCGACCGCATCGGGGCCCTTGGGCCAGAGGGGCCCCGAAGGGTCCACCCTCTATCACAGTATTAGCTCTCTATTGGTCCTGTGCTGGTAATAATCACTTCTATAGATGCTTTGAATAGTAGTAATCCTTAACACACTGTTCCCCATCCCCTTCTTGCACCTCTGACACTGTAGTTGCCATTGGCAGGTTTTGGTGCGCCATATCAATTGTTATGTATAGAGTGCTTGGGGGGGCCCCATGTAAAACTTGCATCGGGGCCCACAGCTCTTTAGCTACGCCACTGCTTTGTAATCATATGCCTTCGTAAGGTAGTTGTCCCTATGCGGGTCTTGGTCTTTTCACGGCTCAATTTTCGGCAGCAGAGAGTACAGATGGCATTGCTCTCATCTGAGGCAGACACACAAAAAAATTTCCACACCGCTGAGCCCTGGGGTGATGGCACTTTGGTGGTGGCTGACTGAGTGTTAAAGGGGAACTGTAATGAGAGGTATATGGAAGCTGCCATATTTGTTTCCATTTAAGCAATACCAGTTGCCTGGCAACCCTGCTGATCTTCTGCCTCTAATACTTTTAGCCATAGGCCCTGAACAAACATACAGTAGATCAGGTGTTTCTGACAATTTTGACAGATATGACAAGATTAGTTGCATGCCTGTTTCTGGTGTGATTCAGACACTTCTTCAGCCAAATAGACCAGCAGGGCTGCCAGGCAACTGGTATTGCTAAAAAGGAAATAAATATGGCAGCCTCCATATAGCTCTCACTACAGTTCTCCTTTAAGTGGGGTGCCAGAATCAGAGCAGGAGGAGGAAGATATGTCACGCTTCCATGCGGAAGCTGAGAAACATAAGGTGTTCTGTTTTAAATAGTCAACTACGTCCTGACAATATTGGGGTTGATGGCACGTGCCTTCTTCTGGACACTGTACTTTGGTCGAGGGCCGTATGAAATCACGACAGCGCGACCTCGAACAGACCTGCCAGGTGGCCTGCCTTTGCCTTTTGTTTTGTCCATATTGGGGGGAATGAAGTGAAAGGTATGCACTGACTTGACTAATACAATGTGCAGTCACACAGGTGCAGTTAACAGGTATGCACGGAGTGATATATCACACTGCGTGCACTCTCGTAGGTAGGTGGGTGCACTGAACGCAACAGGTAGGTATATGCAGTGATGGGTATTACAATGTGCACCTGTCACACACAGACAGGTACCGGACAGGCATAGTGACACTGCGTGCGCTCACGTAGGTAGGTGGGTGCACTGTGAACAACAGGTAGGTAGGTATATGCAGTGATGGGTATTGCAATGTGCACCTGTCACACACAAAGGTAGTCACTGAATGTGCTGGGCCTGGCAGTGGCACACACAATAGGAATTACCAAGGCTGTCTATGCAACGCAACTGTCAGTGGGATACACACACGCACACACACACACACACACACACACACACACACACACACACACACACACACACACACACACACACGAATTGGATCACGAAAACAAGATTAGCTCTCAAAAGCGCTGTTGAGGGGTGCTTTTTTAGCAATAAGAATCAGCAAGGAGCAAGCTAACAAGCCTACAAGAGCCTAACTAAGCTTTTCCTATGCGAGTCTGCAGCAGCTTTCCCTTCTCTAATTAATGCAGGCACACGAGTGAGTCCAATGCCTAACGATGCCTGCCTTTTATAAGGGGGGGCGGTCTCCAGGAGGGAATGTAGCCTGATTGGCTACAATGTGCCTACTGACTGTGATGTATAGGGTCAAAGTTGACCCTAATGATGCACTATGGGGGCAATCCAAACTTCCAGAAAAGTTTGCGGTTCACCGCGAACACGAATCACCGAAATTCGCCGGGAACCGTTCACCGGCAAACAGTTCGGGCCATCTCTACTTACAATTCCAGTAAGGGGAAATTGGCCTTCTTGTTCAACAAGACCAGAAACCCCAGTACTCCCAAGCCTGAAAAATGACCAGAGGCCTCAGGTTGGGGGAAGGCTCCTTTCCTTTTTTCCAGCATGGGAAAGAATTATAACCCGTCAGTTAATACTAGACTTGATAAAGAACAGATACAGACTGGAGTTTCGGTCCCAACCTCCCCCCAGCAGACTTGTGACAGGGACCCCCAAGGACCCAGACAAGGCTCAGGCCTTGGTAGACTCAGTGACTCTAGCAGGCACACGAGTGAGGCTAATGACCGCCGGAGCCTGCCTTATATAAGGGGGGGTGGGGCTCCAGGGCTTAGTGTAGACTAAATGGCTACAATGTGCCTGCTGACTGTGATGCAGAGGGTCAAAGTTGACCCTCATAGTGCATTATGGGGCGTGAGGTCCGTGGTATCGACACCCTGGAACTGGTCTAAAGTATAACACAGTAATGTCACAATATTCCTAAGCTTGGGTGTGAGGTCCGTGGTCTCAACACCCTGGAACTGTTCTAACATATAACACAATAGTAATCTGGCTCAGTGTGAATTCCCAGGTCCTCCTGGTTCTAACAAACTGTGGGATCTGACTGGTCTGAGTGCTCACACGTAAGTATTCGCAACGGCAGACCACCAGCAACTAACAAGAAGTATATATAGTGCAGCGCTCCTCAGCGCCACCCAGCCCCACTCAGCCAATCACTGATATTTGATCTCCTGCCTCTATTATCTGAGTTTGTGGTGTTCCGGAATCCGTGACTGCGGAACAGATCCCTTCAGCCCTGACCACCATCTTCAATGAGCTGCTGGGACGCTCGAAGGAGCAAGAGATTGAGTTGGTGCGGGCCCACAGAGCCCTACGTCCCCAGAGAGGGGATAGGGACCCTCCCCCCCGATATATGTTGCTTGCAATCCTTCCCCTTAAAAGAGGAGATTATGAAAGCTGCAAGGAGCCAAGCCGCAGTGATGTTTAATGAAGCCCAGATAGCGCTTTACCAGGACCTATCCCCAATAACTTTAGATCAACGCAGGGCTCTGAAGCCTCTGCTCCAACTTCTTTCGGAAAAGAACATTCGCTATAGATGGTGCTTTCCTTTTGCGCTCTCAGTCACAGTGGGTGAGCGCACTCACTCACTGAAAATGCCCTCTGAATTGGAAGATTTCTGCGCCACTTTGAACATCTCGGTCCCTAAATTGCCACTATGGTATGCAGACAGCAAGCAAGGATCTCAAAGGGACCTATTTGACTCTGACCAAGCCTCTCAAGCTGAGTGATCTTATCTTCTTACCTTCCAATATGTGATAAATCCTATGCTTTTGTTTTATCCCTCAATCATAGGTGAACTGCATGGACATTACCTCTTATATCCTTAAACCTCTTCAAAAGATGCCAGTCCATGTTTGTGTTATATAGCCGGCTTTCTTTTGGAAGCCTGTCATTCAAATATTTTGCTAAATTTCATGGGAGTTAAAGTTATTAACTTCTCATTTCAATATTGGCTGTTCGTTCTAATACTCTTAATGTTTATATGCTCTAAAATGTTTATATTTGTTACAGGTGGGGCCTGTGCTCCTGGTGCGACACTGCCGGCCCGCGGGCCGGATGGAGTGGCACGCGGGAGCAGAAACTACCCAACTTCACTAAGTCTGGGTCGTTGTAGAGTTCTACTTTTAATATTGTGTTCTATATTTTGTCAAACAGTGAATTTGGCCTTGTGTCTACTTCTCTAGTTGATAAGATATCCTATCCTCACCGGTCTTTTCTTCTACCCCCCCCAACAGAGAGCTCTGTCTCTCTGTCTCTTTCTCACGTGTTAAGTGACACACCGCTTACAGACAGGTGTGCCACGTGAGTATTCCTAACCCCTGCACTCGTTAGCATAACGAGGCTTATAGTCGCTCACTTTCAGATCTCAGGATAGACTTAGTATAGCAGACCCGTGTCACGAACCCTACCAGACCTGCTCAACCTACATAGTATGTTTGTCACCATCACTATCTTAATCATCTGGTCCTCTGTCTTTATAATTCGCAATATGTCCCAGACCCAACCTCCCCACCCCCCTCCTTGGAAAATTGTGTCATGTAATGCTAATGGCCTCAATGTCCCCGAGAAAAGATCAAAATTCTTGTCTTTAATAAGACGGGAACATGCCACTTTCTCCTTTTTTCAAGAGACCCATTTTCGTCAGGATGCGGTCCCTAAATTCAATGACAGATTTTACCCGGCTCATTTCCACACGCCCCCCCCCCTTAAAGAAAGCGAAAGGAGTATCAATCCTTATTCACAGATCTATTCAATTCCAGGTGATATCCCAACTAAGTGACCCAGAGGGGAGGTATCTCTTCCAACAAGGCAAGATCCATGACAGAGATGACAGAGATGTGACGTTGGTATCCATCTATAGTCCAAACACCAACCAGGTCTGTTTCTTCAAAGAAGTGGTAGAAGCACTCCTCCCGTTCACCAAAGGGATGCTGATCCTAGGAGGAGACCTCAATCTGCCACTAAACCCCCTCCTGGACACGTCAAATGGATCCTCTTCCATGAGATATAAAGACCTTAAGAAAATTAAAGAGCAGCTGGACAGACTGTCTCTGATAGACGTCTGGAGGATGCTACATCCTAAAGACAGGGACTACTCATTTTTTTCGGCTGCCCACAAAAAGTACTCCAGATTGGACTACCTGTTCCTCCAACAGAGGGATGCTTCTTTGGCTACTCAAGCATCTATAGGGGTCCAGTCTCTGGCAGATCATGCCCCAATTTCTCTATCAATCATTCCCCCCCTGGGTAGCCCCTACTTCTTTCTGCTGGAAACTGAACCCGTTTCTACTAGCTGATAAAAACAATGCAGAGCTGCTGAAGAGGCATCTGTCTGAATATTTCCAGCTAAACAAAAACAAGGAGCAATCAGACCTGCTCATCTGGGAAGCACATAAACCCTATATTAGGGGATATCTAATACGCATGGGAGCAGAGGCCAAGAGGGAGAGACAGGCTGCAATTGACCAATTATATTTGCGTATCCGCAACCTAGAGAACCAACATAAAAAATCTTTACAGGACAAGACTCTAGAGGAATTAGCCACTCTCAGATCTTAGCTATCCGCTTCCCTATCCTATGGGGTTAGACGCAAGTTCCTTCTTGCTAATGGAACCTTTTATCAACATGCCAACAAAAGCGGCACATTACTGGCCAAGGCCCTTAGAGAAAAAATGGCTAAAACGTATGTGAAATCCATTATCAACGTAAAAGGGGAAAAAAAACGTACCACTCCTGACATAGCAGAAGAATTCCGCAAATTTTACCATTCTCTATACAACCTGCAGACTCCCACATTAGGTAAAAACTCCACTCTCACAAGAAAGCAAGCAATTTCCCAATTTTTGGGAAAATATGGTCTGTCACCTCTTGACTTTAAGGAAAGAGAAAACCTTAATGACCCCATTACCGAGGAAGAGTTTCATCTGGCCGTAAAGGGTTTAAAACCAAACAAAAGCCCAGGCCCAGATGGCCTCACGGCCCAATACTACAAGCACGGGCGTAGGGCCCGAGGTCGCAGCGGTCGCACCCGCGACTGGGCCCGGCTCCTGCAGCCTGAGGGGAGGGGCCCGGGGGCCCCGTCTGTGCATGTGTTTATACTGGCAGCGGCTCCGGCGGGCTCCATTTGCGGCTCAAGGACACACAGTGCGTGCAGACACATCCACGCACTGTCTGCCTGCCTGGTCTCCCCACCCTCGCTCTCAGTCTCCTCAGACAGCAGCAGCCACTTCAGTGTGTGTGACTGTTATACGTCACACACACACACACAACAAAGTCACGCTGTCTGGGCTGGCTCGCTCTGATCTCTGAGGAGATTACTCGTCATCTCCTCTCTGCAGCTGCTGTCACTCACTCCATCCTGACCTTCCGGACCGCCCCCTCCACGCTCCAGTTGGCCTTTCACTGATCTCTGGCTGGCCTGGCTCCTCCCACATCCCTCGAGTGAGCTGCAGGTTCAGCCAGAGTCAGTGTGGGAAAGTCGTGTTTGTCGCCTGCAATCTGCTGCCATAGACAGTCAGTGGGGAGGTCGAGGAGTCCGGAGCTTTGTAAGTCCAGGCTGCATTACCTCTCCTACTGTGTCCCTGTCTCTCTCCCTAGTCCATATGGCTGTCTCCCCCCCCCCCTTGTCCCTGTCTCTCTCCTTATGGCTGTCCCCCCCCCCCCTGTGTCCCTGTCTCTCCCTATGGCTGTCTTCCCCCCCCCCCCTTGTCCCTGTCTCTCTCCTTATGGCTGTCTCCCCCCCGTGTCCCTGTCTCTCCCTATGGCTGTCTCCCCCCCCCCCCCGTGTCCCTGTCTCTCTCCCTATGGCTGTCTCCCCCCCCCCCCTGTGTCCCTGTCTCTCTCCCTATGGCTGTCTCCCCCCCCCCCGTGTCCCTGTCTCTCCCTATGGCTGTCTCCCCCCCCCCCTGTGTCCTTGTCTCTCCCTATGGCTGTCCCCCCCCCTTGTCCCTGTCTCTCCCTATGGCTGTCCCCCCCCCCTTGTCCCTGTCTCTCCCTATGGCTGTCTCCCCCCCCCCCCCTGTGTCCCTATCTCTCCCTATGGCTGTCTCCCCCCCCCCCTGTCCCTGTCTCTCTCCCTATGGCTGTCTCTCCCCCCCCCCCCCCCCCGTGTCCTGTCTCTCCCTATGGCTGTCTTCCCCCCTGTGTCCCTGTCTCTCCCTATGGCTGTCTTCCCCCCCTGTGTTCCTGTCTCTCCCTATGGCTGTCTTCCCCCCCTGTGTCCCTGTCTCTCCCTATGGCTGGCTCCCCCCCCCCTGTGTCCCTGTCTCTCCCTATGGCTGTATTCCCCCCGTGACCCTGTCTATCCCTATGGCTGTCTCCCCCCCTGTGTCCCTTTCTCTCTCCCTGTGGCTGTCACCCTACCTGTGTTCCTCTGTCTCTCCCTGTGGCTGTCTCTCTCCTTGTGTCCTCGTCTCTCTCCCTGTGTCCCGGGTCTCTCTGTCTCTCCCTGTGTCCCTGTCTCTCTCCTTAGCTGTCTCTCTCCCAGTGTCCCTATGTCTCTCCCTGTGGCTGTCTCTCTCCTTGTGTCCCTGTGTCTCTCCCTGTGTCCTGGTCTCTCTCACGATTTCCCTGTGTCTCTCCCTGTGGATGTCTCTCTTCCTGAGTCCCTGTCTCTCTCCCTCTGTCCCTGTCTCTCCCTGTCCTCGTCTCTCTCTGTGTCCCTGTCTCTTTCCCTGTGTCTCTCCTGTGTCCCGGGCTCTCTCCAAGTCCCTGTCTCTCTCCCTGGCTATCTAAACTGAGGCACCTACTCTTGGCTACCTATACTGAGGCACCTATTCCTGACTACCTATACTGGGGCACCTATTCCTGGCAGCACCTATTAATTATTATTTAGTATTTATATAACACCAACATCTTCCTCAGCACTGTACAGAGTATATTGTCTTGTCACTAACTGACCCTCAGAGGAACTCACAATCTAATCCCTACCTGGCTACCTATACTGGGAGCACCTATTCCGGGGTTACCTATACTGGAACACCGACACCTGGCTACCTATACCCTAGGTACCTATACCTGGCTATTAAATGTAGGGGGGGGGCCCAGGATCAAATTCCGCATCGGGGCCCTGTCGTTTGTAGCTACGCCACTGACTACAAGATTTATGCAGACACCTTGTGCTCCCATTTTTTAGATGCTTTCAACAAGATATCAGAATCAACTACTCCATCGAAGCAACTCTTAGAAGCACACATAACGGTACTGCAGAAACCAGAAAAGGACCCACAGTCATGTGGCAGCTATCGTCCCATCTCTCTCTTAAACACAGATTTGAAGCTTTTTGCCAAAATCCTGGCTGCCAGACTACTTCCTATTCTGGAGACCAGGATCCACCCTGACCAGGTTGGTTTCCTGCCTGGGAGGGAGGCAAGAGATAGGACGATGCGAGCTATAGGCGTCCATGCCTGGCTAACTCGGCATTCGTCGGGGGGATTCTTCCTCTCGACGGATGCCGAGAAGGCTTTTGATAGAGTGACTTGGGACTTTCTCAAAGCCTCTTTAAAACACATGTCCCTGGGAAGCCAGATGCTCAATTGGATCTCCTTACTTTACGCCAACCCCACCGCAAAAGTTAAAGTGAATGGCTTTCTATCAGACTCTTTCCAACTGGCAAATGGCACCCGTCAAGGGTGCCCCTTATCACCCTTAATTTTCATTACAGTCCTAGAACCATTCCTAAACTGGATTAGGGAGGACACAAATATTAGGGGCATCCAAATGGGAGGGCATGAGCACAAGGTGTCTGCATTTGCTGACGACCTCCTATTTTTCCTATCCTCTCCCAACACTACACTACCCATTCTTTTAGAAAAAATGAGCTATTTTGGAATTTTATCCAACTATAAAATCAACCTAGCTAAATCTTCAGCCCTAAATATTTCACTTCCCTCCTCGACATGCGAACATCTGAAGATAGTTTTCCCCTTCCAATGGGCTAAAACATCTCTTCGTTACCTAGGCATCCAGATACCTGCTAAGCTTTCACAGCTGATAGATCTGAACTTTCTCCCAATTATCAAAAACATAACAGCTGACATCTAAAAATGGGGCTCTCTTCCTCGCTTGTCCTGGTTCGGCTGCATTGCATCCATAAAAATGAATGCATTGCCTCGCATTCTATATCTGAGTCAGGCGGTCTATCTCTCTCCTAAATACTTTGCTTCCCTACAAACTTCCATTAACAAATTTGTCTGGGATAAGCGCCCAGCCAGAATTAAACATTCCCTACTTGCCAGGGGCGTAGCTAGAAATGACTGGGCCCCATAGCAAATTTTTTGTATGGGCCCCCCCCCCTCCCTGCGCCGCCACCCCCACCCCCCATTTCACCAGAAAATAACCGTAAAATGGGCAGCATTTCACCATAAAATAATCATAAAGAGAGCAGCATTTCACCAGAAATTAATCGTAAAGTGGGCAGCATTTCATCATTAATTAATCCAGGGCTGTGGAGTCGGTACAAAAATCTTCCGACTCCAACTCCTCAGTTTATGAAACCTCCAACTCCAGGTACCCAAAATGGCTCCGACTTCTCAGTCTAATACTTAACAGGGCTGTGGATTTTGTACAGAAATCATCCGACTCCCGACTCCGACGTTTATGAAATCAACGACTCCGACTCCGGGTGCCCAACATTGCCCCGACTCCGACTCCTCAGCCCTGAATTAATCGTAAAGAGAGCAGTATTTCACAATAAATTAATCGAAAAGAGAGCTGCATTTTACCAGAAAATAAGCGTTATGCGGGCAGCATTTCACCAGAAATCGTAAAGTGGGCAGCATTTCACCAGACAATCGCTATGTGGGGGGAGCATTAACCAGAAAATAATCGCTATGTGGGGGGAGCATTCACCAGAAAATAATCGCTATGTGGGGGGAGCATTAACCAGACAATCGCTATGTGGGGGGGGGAGCATTTCACCAGAAAATAATCGCTATGTGGGGGGAGCATTAACCAGACAATAATCTCTATGCGTGGGGGTGGGAGCATCCACCAGACAATAATCGCTATGTGGTGGGAGCATTCACCAGACAATAATCGCTATGTGGGGGGGGAGCATTCACCAGACAATAATTGCTACGTGGGGGGGAGCATTAACCAGACAATAATTTCTATGTGGGGGGGAGCATTAACCAGACAATAATCGCTATGGGGGGGAGCATTCACCAGACAATAATCGCTATGTGGGGGGAGCTTTCACCAGAAAATAATCACAATGTGGGGGCATTCACCAGACAATCGCTATGTGGGGGCATTCACCAGACAATAATCGCTATGTGGGGGAGCATCCACCAGACAATAATCGCTATGTGGGGGAGCATCCACCAGACAATAATCGCTATGTGGGGGGGGGAGCATTCACCAGACAATAATCGCTATGTGGGGAGCAGTCACCAGATAATAATCATTATGTGGGGAGCAGTCACCAGATAATAATCGTTATGTGGGGAGCAGTCACCAGACAATAATCGTTATGTGGGGAGCAGTCACCAGAAAATAATCGTTATGTGGGGAGCAGTCACCAGACAGTAATCGCTATGTGGGGGGAGCTTTCACCAGAAAATAATCGCAATGTGGGGGCATTCACCAGACAATAATCGCTATGTGGGGGCATTCCCCAGACAATAATCGCTATGTGGGGGAGCATTCACCAGACAATAATCGCTATGTGGGGAGCAGTAACCAGATAATAATCGTTATGTGGGGAGCAGTCACCAGACAATAATCGTTATGTGGGGAGCAGTCACCAGAAAATAATCGTTATGTGGGGAGCAGTCACCAGACAGTAATCTCTATGTGGGGAGCAGTCACCAGATAATAATCGTTATGTGGGGAGCAGTCACCAGACAATAATCGTTATGTGGGGAGCAGTCACCAGATAATAATCGCTATGTGGGGAGCAGTCACCAGATAATAATCGTTATGTGGGGAGCAGTCACCAAAAAAGAATCGCTATGTGGGGAGCATTCACATAATTGTTAAGTGCGCAGAAAATAAACCATCCCCCCCCCACAGCAGCCAGGCACATGTAGCATCATGGCCGCCGGCCAGGTATGGGTGGCGGTTGGCAGCAGCCAGCAACTCTCTCTCCCCCATCCCCCCACACAGCAGCCAGCACCTTTCTCTCCCCATCCCCCCACCCCACAGCAGTCAGCACCTCTCCCCCATCCCCCCACCCCACAGCAGCCAGCACCTCTCCCCCATCCCCCCACCCCACAGCAGCCAGCACCTCTCCCCCATCCCCCCACCCCACAGCAGCCAGCAACTCTCCCCCATCCCCCCACAGCAGCCAGCACCTCTTCCCCATCCCCCCACCCCCACAGCAGCCAGCACCTCTCCCCCATCCCCCCCACCCCACAGCAGCCAGCACCTCTCCCCCATCCCCCCACCCCACAGCAGCCAGCACCTCTTCCCCATCCCCCCACAGAAGCCAGCACCTCTCCCCCATCCCCCCACAGCAGCCAGCACCTCTCCCCCATCACCCCACCCCACAGCAGCCAGCACCTCTCCCCCATCCCCCCACCCCACAGCAGCCAGCACCTCTCCCCTTATCCCCCCACCCCACAGCACCTCTCCCCATCCCCCCACCCCACAGCAGCCAGCACCTCTCCCCCATCCCCCCACCCCACAGCAGCCAGCATCTCTCCCCCATCCCCCCACCCCACAGCAGCCAGCACCTCTCCCCCATCCCCCCACAGCAGCCAGCACCACTCCCCCATCCCCCCACAGCAGCCAGCACCTCTCCCCCATCCCCCCACAGCAGCCAGCACCTCTCCCCCATCCCCCCACCCCCACAGCAGCCAGCACCTCTCCCCCATCCCCCCACCCCACAGCAGCCAGCACCTCTCCCCCATCCCCCCACCCCACAGCAGCCAGCACCTCTCCCCCATCCCCCCACCCCACAGTAGCCAGCACCTCTCCCCCATCCCCCCACAGCAGCCAGCACCTCTCCCCCATCCCCCCACAGCAGCCAGCACCTCTCCCCCATCTCCCCACCCCACAGCAGCCAGCACCTCTCCCCCATCCCCCCACCCCACAGCAGCCAGCACCTCTCCCCCATCCCCTCACCCCACAGCACCTCTCCCCCATCCCCCCACCCCACAGCAGCCAGCACCTCTCCCCCATCCCCCCACCCCACAGCCGCCAGCACCTCTCCCCCATCCCCCCACCCCACAGCAGCTAGCACCTCTCCCCCATCCCCCCACCCCACAGCAGCCACCAACTCTCTCCCCCATTCCATCCCCCTCAACACAGGCGGGCATTCCCCAGACAATAATCGCTATGTGGGGGAGCATTCACCAGACAATAATCGCTATGTGGGGAGCAGTAACCAGATAATAATCGTTATGTGGGGAGCAGTCACCAGACAATAATCGTTATGTGGGGAGCAGTCACCAGAAAATAATCGTTATGTGGGGAGCAGTCACCAGACAGTAATCTCTATGTGGGGAGCAGTCACCAGATAATAATCGTTATGTGGGGAGCAGTCACCAGACAATAATCGTTATGTGGGGAGCAGTCACCAGATAATAATCGCTATGTGGGGAGCAGTCACCAGATAATAATCGTTATGTGGGGAGCAGTCACCAAAAAAGAATCGCTATGTGGGGAGCATTCACATAATTGTTAAGTGCGCAGAAAATAAACCATCCCCCCCCCACAGCAGCCAGGCACATGTAGCATCATGGCCGCCGGCCAGGTATGGGTGGCGGTTGGCAGCAGCCAGCAACTCTCTCTCCCCCATCCCCCCACACAGCAGCCAGCACCTTTCTCTCCCCATCCCCCCACCCCACAGCAGTCAGCACCTCTCCCCCATCCCCCCACCCCACAGCAGCCAGCACCTCTCCCCCATCCCCCCACCCCACAGCAGCCAGCACCTCTCCCCCATCCCCCCACCCCACAGCAGCCAGCAACTCTCCCCCATCCCCCCACAGCAGCCAGCACCTCTTCCCCATCCCCCCACCCCCACAGCAGCCAGCACCTCTCCCCCATCCCCCCCACCCCACAGCAGCCAGCACCTCTCCCCCATCCCCCCACCCCACAGCAGCCAGCACCTCTTCCCCATCCCCCCACAGAAGCCAGCACCTCTCCCCCATCCCCCCACAGCAGCCAGCACCTCTCCCCCATCACCCCACCCCACAGCAGCCAGCACCTCTCCCCCATCCCCCCACCCCACAGCAGCCAGCACCTCTCCCCTTATCCCCCCACCCCACAGCACCTCTCCCCATCCCCCCACCCCACAGCAGCCAGCACCTCTCCCCCATCCCCCCACCCCACAGCAGCCAGCATCTCTCCCCCATCCCCCCACCCCACAGCAGCCAGCACCTCTCCCCCATCCCCCCACAGCAGCCAGCACCACTCCCCCATCCCCCCACAGCAGCCAGCACCTCTCCCCCATCCCCCCACAGCAGCCAGCACCTCTCCCCCATCCCCCCACCCCCACAGCAGCCAGCACCTCTCCCCCATCCCCCCACCCCACAGCAGCCAGCACCTCTCCCCCATCCCCCCACCCCACAGCAGCCAGCACCTCTCCCCCATCCCCCCACCCCACAGTAGCCAGCACCTCTCCCCCATCCCCCCACAGCAGCCAGCACCTCTCCCCCATCCCCCCACAGCAGCCAGCACCTCTCCCCCATCTCCCCACCCCACAGCAGCCAGCACCTCTCCCCCATCCCCCCACCCCACAGCAGCCAGCACCTCTCCCCCATCCCCTCACCCCACAGCACCTCTCCCCCATCCCCCCACCCCACAGCAGCCAGCACCTCTCCCCCATCCCCCCACCCCACAGCCGCCAGCACCTCTCCCCCATCCCCCCACCCCACAGCAGCTAGCACCTCTCCCCCATCCCCCCACCCCACAGCAGCCACCAACTCTCTCCCCCATTCCATCCCCCTCAACACAGGCGGCAACTCTCTCTCCCATTCCCCCCCCCCCACAGCAGCCAGAAACTGTCTCCACCCCCCCCCCCCCCTGCCAGCAACTCTCCCCCCCCCCAGCAGACGGCAACTCGCTCTCTCCCCTGCCCTATCCCCTACCAGCACCAGGTTGCATCATGGCCGCCCGCTGGCCAGGTATGGGTGGCAGCAGCAGGCAAGTCCCCCGGGCCGGCCCCATCACCCACCTCCGTCCACCGCAGTGCGCACAAGTACTTACAAATGGCTGCAGCTGCCTTGCCGCCAGCTTGCGTGCGACGGTGGGGTCGGGTCGGGTCAGGTCGGTGTGCTCCGCTCCCTCCTGCTCCTGGTCGCAGCCAGTCACCTTGAGCCGAGGTCTGACTGTCGGAGAGACTGAGTCACTCTCTGACTCCTCCTGCTGTCTACTCCTTCTGCCTCCCTGGCTGGCCGAAACTATAGAGTAAGTGTCGGCCCGGCAGCCAGGGAGAATCAATGCGCCGCCACGTGGCCCCCCTCCTCACCAGCCACCTTATCAGAGGAGGGGGGCCGGGGGAGGGCGGCGCGCCGTTGTTTTAAACTTATGGGGGGGGCCCAGGTGGGCCTGGGGGGGGGGGCATCACTGAAAAAAATAAAAAAGTCCACTGACTCTGCACGGGCCCCTGTGGCGTAGGGATACCGCGGGCCCCATAGCAACGCTATGGCGGCTATCCCCAATGCTACGCCACTGCTACTTGCGTTAGACAAAATGGAAGGAGGCTTGGGTCTCCCAAATATCCACAAATACCACCAGGCAGCTGTTCTAAGCAGGCTACTAGATTGGTGCTACTCTGAATCCCCTAAAAGATGGGTCCAGGCAGAACAGGCTTTTTCTGATATACCGCTAAACAAGATTCCTTGGCTCCCTCAAACATGCCTGCCTGACCTTATAAAAACAAACCCACTGATCCTAGCCACCCTAAAAACTTTTCATCAGCTTACCATCAAAGGTAGCCTATCTACTGTCCCAGGCCCTCTAACGCCAATAATTGATAACCCTGAATTCCCACCAGGCCTCGAGAGGTCCTTTTTAAAAGGACTGAAATCAAGAGATATTAGGCTCAGAGACGTGTCCGGGAGGAGCATTCCTACCCCTATCCAAAACCTGACAATTTTTGACGAGGGAAAGACATGTCCCCAATGGGCCTACCTACAACTCAAAAAGCTTCATCAACTCTTCCTCAAAAAATGCAACCTTTCAAGGAAACTGACCGATTTTGAAATTAAAGCTTCTTCCAACCTCCCTCATCGTCACTCTGTGTCATGGATGTACAAAGCACTTCTATACTTAAAAACCCCTGAAAGACTCCCTTACCAAGAAAAATGGGACCAAATTCTAGGGAAGAAACTCACAGAGGAGCAGTGGGACCACATCCTGACAAACTCCCACAAAGGTTCAATCAATGTTAGTACCCAAGAACTAAATTTTAAACTCATATCCAGTGGTGCTCAGCAGAGCTCGAATATTCGAGTAGCTCGAATATTCGAGCTCTTTTCCAGCTATTCGAGCTCGGTATTCGAGCTCCGAATAGCTGCAGCTATTCGAATGGGCTATTCGAGTAAACGCGAATAGCCCATTCACTATTCGAGCTATTCGAGCAAACGGCGCTATTCGAGCTCGAATACCGAGCTCGAATAGCGTCATAGCCCAGACGCTAGAGCCAATCAGAGGGCTCCCAGGCCCTCTGACGGCAGCCAATCACAGAGGGGGACCCTGGCCAGCCCCTACCCTATAAATAGCGGCCGCCATGTTCCGTTTCTCCGTCCTTGCCTGAGACTTGCATAGAGAGAGAGTTGCTCCTTTGTGCTTTGGCTTAGCAAGAGCTCTATTGTGGTCATTTACCTAGCGTTTTTGCTCACATACACCTCCTATACACACCTATATTGTTGTTAGTTAGATAGACATTGTATTTTAGTTAGTAGCTTTTGTGTTACATAGAGAGAGACTCAGACAGCTGCTGCAGGCTTACAGCTTTAGGCCTCAGGGCCTTGCCTGTGTGGGCAGCTGTCCTCCTGTCCTCTGTTAGTTTATTTCTCATTAGTATTTAGACAGTATTAGACAGTATTAGATAGTATTAGACAGTATTTCTGCTGTCCTTTACTACTTAGTGATTGTATTTTGTATTGTAGTTATATACTGTAACTGTACTAGGACACTCACTGACTGTTACTGTTCATAGGCTAGCTCCTGCGTGTGCTTGCACTCACTGTCTGTGTACACACACTCTATTTCCTTCTGAATAGTTATATACTGTAACTGTACTAGGACACTCACTGACTGTCACTGTTCATAGGCTAGCTCCTGCGTGTGCTTGCACTCACTGTCTGTGTACACACACTCTATTTCCTTCTGAATAGTTATATACTGTAACTGTACTAGGACACTCACTGTCACTGTTCATAGGCTACTAGCTCCTGCGTGTGTGTGTGCACTCACTGTCTGTGTACTGTACACACACTCTATTTCCTTCTGAATAGTTATATACTGTAACTGTACTAGGACACTCACTGACTGTCACTGTTCATAGGCTAGCTCCTGCGTGTGCTTGCACTCACTGTCTGTGTACACACACTCTATTTCCTTCTGAATAGTTATATACTGTAACTGTACTAGGACACTCACTGTCACTGTTCATAGGCTACTAGCTCCTGCGTGCGTGTGTGTGCACTCACTGTCTGTGTACTGTACACACACTCTATTTCCTTCTGATTACTGATTGATTATTGTAAATTCTACTTCCTGACAGTTACTACTTACTTACTGTAGTAGGGACACTCACTCAGTCACTGTTCATAGGCTAGCTCCTGCACGTGTGTGCGCGTGCATGCACTCACTGTCTGTAGTGTACACACACTCTATTTCCTTGTGATTACTACTGATTATTGTAACTTCTAGTTGTACTTCCTGACTGTTACTACTTACTTACTGTACTAGGGACACTCACTCACTCTCTGTTCATAGGCCAGCTCCTGCGCGTGTTTGCGCGTGCGTGCACTCACTGTCTGTAGTGTACACACACTCTATTTCCTTGTGATTACTACTGATAGTGATTATTGTAACTGCTGCTAGTTGTACTTCCTGACTGTTACTACTTACTTACTGTACTAGGGGCACTCACTCACTCTCTGTTCATAGGCCAGCTCCTGCGCGTGTTTGCGCGTGCGTGCACTCACTGTCTGTAGTGTACACACACTCTATTTCCTTGTGATTACTACTGATTATTGTAACTGCTAGTTGTACTTCCTGACTGTTACTACTTACTTACTGTACTAGGGAGTCGGGACACTCACTCAGTCACCTCACCCACCAACCCACTCCATTAAAGTACCCCACTTTTCACCCGCCCCTTTCAAAAACTTTTGTGTTTACGCCCAAAACATCGAAGATGTCTGGAAGTGGCAGCCAGCGCGGTTTGGGCAAGGGGAAGGGCAGCAAGGGAATCAGGAGGAGAGGGAGCAGCATTGTGGCAAGCCGCGGGCGCGGCCGCGCCACCATGCACAGTTCCGCAGCAGCAGCGTCAGTGGCTAACATTCCTCCCATAGCCACTGGCCGTGGACGCCTTGGGCGCCGCCCAGCAGGAGCATCTGCAACTCACGCTGCAGAGACACAGCAGCAGCAGCAGCGTGTAGCACCTGCTCCGATTTTCCTCCAGCCGGGTCGGAAACGTCCCATTGAGGAAAAGGATGCAGACACTGTGGTGCAAATGATGACGGAGGATGAGCAGCCCGCCATCAGCTCTGCATCCGAGGCCTCCACCCTCACCACCACCACCACCACCCCTGTTCGCAGCAGCCGCCCAGCAGGGCCTGGGGAGGAGGCCAGTTCACCGTCAGTCGCCGACCTGTCACTCAGCACTCTTTTGAGCCCAGGCATGATGCGTCAATTGTCTGCTGTTGTTGGCGATTTGGAGGAGGAGATGCTGATGGGCACTTTGGGGGATGAGCGATTGGACAGCAAGACTGTGGCGACAGTCAAGCAGCCCATCCATGCATCAGGAGAGGAGTTTGGGGGGTCATCATCCCAGCAGGACATGTTTCAGGAGGGGGAGGCTGATGATGACACGGTGACAGACAGAGACTGGGTGCCACCACCTCCAGGGGATGTCGTCCTCAGCAGCTCTGAGGAGGAGGAGGAGGATGCGCTTGTGGGCCTTGCAAGGAGGCGCATCATTGCAAGCATTGGCAGCAGTAGGCAGGTCCCACAGCCTGCTGGTGTCTCAGGCTCAGCAGCAGCAGCAGCAGCAGCAGCATCTGCCAGTACCACCACCAGCCGCACCCAAGCCCCCCCCCCCCCCCCCAACCACCACAGGGAGACAGGCAGCAGCGGTTCCATGCCGTAGGGGGTCGTTTTTGTCACCAATCTGGCGTTTTTTCACCATGCCCACAGTGTACAGCAAGTACGCCACTTGCAACCACTGTCAGCGGAAGTTGAGCAGAGGTGCAGACCCCTTAAAGTTCAGCACCAGCTCGCTCATCAACCACCTTGCTGCGAAACATTTCCACCAGCATGAGGAGTTCCAGAGGCTGAAGGTATCTGGTGCTGGCAGTGGCACCACACCCATCACTGCACAGCCTTCAGCAGCAGCAGCAACAGCAGCCACCCGCCCTCCGGCTCCTCCAGCAGCACCAGCAGGAGTGCGGAAACGCACTGCTCCTCCCCCTCTCTGCAACTCCTGCCGCCGACACTGAGGCCTGTTCTGGCAGCCAGTCCTCAGTGGCCTCCTCTGCTGTGTCTGCTGATTCCCGTGCCAGCAAAAGGCCACGCCAGAGGGGGTGGTTAGGGCTCTGCCTCCCAGCAGCCGTCGCGTGCGGCAGCTGAACGGCTTGCTGGCACAGGCCATGTGCTCCCAACTCCTGCCGTACACGCTTGTGCAGGAGGGGAGCGACATGCGTGCGCTGCTTGCTTGTGCAGCCCCAGACTGGCAGCTCCCCAGCAGACACTTCTTCGCCCGCAAGGCCATTCCTGCACTGCACCGCTTTGTGATGGCCAATGTGGAGCGAGGGCTGGAGCACGCGGTTGGTGAAAGGGTCCACGTCACCATGGACTCCTGGAGCAGCCGCTTCGGGACAGGCCGCTACCTGTCTTTCACTGTCCACTGGGTCAGCTTGGTGGAAGGGGGTGAGGATGGGAGAGCAGCAGCGGCCACAGCAGCAGCAACACAGTGGGTGGTGCCCCCCCGCAGGGTCAGGGGAACTGCAGCAGGTTCCTCCGATCCTCTGCCATCCTCCGGCACACCTGGCCAAACCCCCCGCCTCAGCAGCAGCGTGAAGGCCCGCCACTGCCAAGCGCTGCTGCACTTGGTCAGCCTTGGGAAGACCAAGCTGACGGCAACCCATGTGTTGGCCAAACTCCAGGAGCAGGAGAGGATTTGGCTGACCCCCAGAGGCCTCAGAGTCGGAGAGGTGGTGGCCGACAATGGGGCCAATCTGGTTGCCGCAATAGACAGGGGAAACCTGACCCACATCCCCTGTCTTGCCCACGTGCTGAACCTGGTGGTGCAAAAGTTCTTGCGCACCTACCAGGGGATGGGCGAACTGCTGGAAATGGCAAGGAACGTTGTGCGTCACTTCCGGCGCTCGGCTGCAGCCTGTGCGAGCCTGGAAGACGTGCAAAAGGAGCTGGAGCTGCCACGCCATCGGCTGATCCTTGACGTTCCGACTCGCTGGAACTCCACCCTGGCGATGTTGGAGCGTCTGGTTGAACAGAAGCACGCTGTCAACCAGTACCTTGCCCTGGCCACTGTTTCCGCCGCTCGGAGAAGGGACAAGACCAGCAACATCCCGTCCATCGTCCCCGATGATGACTGGAGGCACATGCAGCAGGTGTGCTTAGTGCTGGCTCCCTTTCTGCAGGCCACTAACATGGTGAGCAGGGACCATGCTATGGTGTGCGAGTGGGTGCCCCTGGTTTGTCTGCTGAACAGGGCCCTCGATGCTTTGCTGGAACAGGGAGCGGCAGCCTTGGACCAGCAGGAGCGGCAAGCAGCTGCACAGTCCACCTCTGAGGGGGAGGAGGAGGAGGAGGACTTGGTGGAGGTCCCTGACCTTGCTGCTGATGAGGGGGATCAGCACAGCGCAGCTGAGTTGGTGCGGGGGTGGAGAGAGGATGAGGCGGCAGAGGAGGAGGATGAGGAGGACAGCACTGCCGTCGATGTGCCAGCACACGTGGCCCGCCTCTTCCCAATGGCAGCGCACATGCTGGCGTGCCTGCGCAAGGACCCCAGGGTGATCCAGATGAAGCAGAGGGAGGACATCTGGATCAGCATGATGTTGGACCCACGCCTCAAGGGGAAGT
The DNA here is from genome assembly GCF_040937935.1 of Hyperolius riggenbachi. NCBI lineage: Eukaryota > Metazoa > Chordata > Amphibia > Anura > Hyperoliidae > Hyperolius > Hyperolius riggenbachi. The sequence continues at coordinate 179,226,360 of NC_090652.1, read as the reverse complement.
TGAGCCAGTTCCTGCCGCCTGCAGGAGGAGACCCAGCGCAACAAATAAGGAGCTTGCAGCAGGCCCTTGTTGAGCGCTTGGAGGAAGCCTTCCCCCAGCCTTCCACCCCCACTGTCCAGCAGCCAGCACAGAGGCAGCAGCAGGTGCCTGCATGCAGCAGCAAGCGCCCCACAGACCTGCTGTCTCTCAGCCACGAGCTCTACAGGACTGTAGAGGCTCCGGCAGCAGTGACTAGAGAGGAGGTGCATGATGCAGCAGCATCCTCCTCCGGTCACAGCCAGCGCCTGACCTGCATGGTGGCTGACTACATGGGGTCCTACAGCGGGCTTGACAGCGATGCCCCTGTTGATCCCATGGAGTATTGGGTCAAGCGCCTGGAGATCTGGAGCGAGCTGGCGCAGTACGCCCTGGAAGTGCTGTCCTGCCCCCCTTCCAGCGTGCTGTCCGAGCGCTGCTTCAGTGCAGCTGGTGGCGTGGTCACCGAGAAACGCTCACGTCTGTCTCACAAGTCTGTGGACAGACTGACGTTTCTCAAGATGAACCAGGCGTGGGTGGAAGGCGAGTTCCTGGCCCCTGTTGTCGGCGAGAGGGGGACATGAACTGGCTAAGAACCATCGTTAATGTGCCTTACCACCCTTTACCACCTCCTGGCTCCTGCTCACTAAGCCAGCCTGGTTCAGTTTGACTATTACGTCGCCTGCAGCCACACATTTTACACCTACAGTGGGCTGCTGTGTACTGCCCTTCTGCTGTCTGTCTGTGTTTCCCACTGCCAGGGTACACAGAATTACATTCTGCTGCCACTCTGCCACCAGCTATTACGTCAAACAATAGCTATATATCTGTGTAATTGGTTGTACAAACAAAACCAAAAAACCATTAAAAAAAAAAAAGGTTTAATTTTTCTGAGGTGCCCGGGTTGAAAACTGTGTTGTCCCAGTTGTGTATTGGACACGATGTGGGCTGCACGACCGCTGTCTGGGACCTCCTGTTGTGTTTATTTACAGCCCTGGTATCACCGCTAGGTACCAGGGCTATTATGTCACGCTGCCTGCCTCATTGACTGCCTGCTGCCACACACTCATCCTCCTCCTCCTGCTGCTGAATTTACCTCCTGCTGTCTGTGTGTTTCCACTGCCAGGGAGCACATACAATGGCGCTTCCAACATGCGTGCGCCACCAGCTATTTGTTACGCTCAAAAATAGCTGCATTTCTGTAAAAAAAAAAATTGAAAAGAGAAATAAGTGAAGAAGAAGACGATATAGAAGAAGATGAAGAAGATGAAGAAGAAGAAGATGAAGAAGAAGAAGATGAAGAAGAAGAAGAAGAAGAAGGAGAAGAGGAAGAAGATGAAGAAGAAGAAGAAAATGAAGAAGAAGATGAAGAAGAAGAAGATGAAGAAGAAGAAGAAGAAGAAGAAGGAGAAGAAGAAGAAGAATAAGAAGAAGGAGAAGAAGAAGAAGATGAAGAAGAAGAAGAAGAAGGAGAAGAAGAAGAAGATGAAGAAGAAGATGAAGAAGATGAAGAAGATGAAGAAGAAGATGAAGAAGATGAAGAAGAAGAAGATGAAGAAGAAGAAGAAGAAGATGAAGAAGAAGAAGATGAAGAAGAAGAAGATGAAGAAGATGAAGAAGATGAAGAAGAAGAAGATGAAGAAGAAGAAGAAGAAGATGATGATGAAGAAGATGATGATGAAGAAGATGAAGAAGAAGAAGATGAAGAAGAAGAAGAAGACAATATAGAAGAAGAAGAAGATATAGAAGAAGAAGATATAGAAGAAGAAGAAGATAGAAGATAAAGAAGAAGAAGAAGAAGAAGAAGAAGAAGAAGTATATACAGTACTGAACAAAATTCTGGACACAACTTCTCTTTTCACCTTTTTTTTTTTAAAGGAACATCCCCACATAATCACTTGCTGTTGTTACTTGGAAAAAAAGATGTTTCTTGCATCATTCACCCTCAAAACAAGTGTTGGAAGCTATTTAAGGCCAATTCGAATAGTCAGCTCGAATAATGAGCTCGAATACCGACTCGAATAGTGAGCTCGAAGTCCGAGGTCGAATCAAATAGTAAAAATTATTCGACTCGAATATTCGACTGACCTCGAATAATTTACTATTCGAATTCGACCAAACTCGAATTTTAAAAAGGGGTATTTGAGCACCACTGCTCATATCCCACTGGTACAACACCCCTGCCAAACTCAAAAACATGGGTTTATCTGATAATGACAAGTGTTGGAGGTGCGGGAATGTGGGAGGGGACCTTATCCACATTTTTTGTACATGCCCCAAACTTCGCAACTACTGGCAACAGGTCCACTTCTGGGCAAAGAAAATCTCCTCCATTGATATTCCTTTTACGCCAGAGACTTACCTACTTCACGAAATCCCCTTTTCCTTTAAAGAGACACTGAAGCGAGACTAAATCTCGCTTCAGCTCTCATATATAGCAGGGGCACGTGTGCCCCTGCTAAAACGCCGCTATCCCGCGTCTAAACGGGGGTCCCTTCACCCCCAACCCACCCCCCGCAAAAGTTGGTCGGAAAGTTGGTCGCTGAAATTCCCTTCCTGGAGGCAGGGCTAACGGCTGCAGCCCTGCCTCCAGTCGCGTCTATCAGACGCGCATCGCCTCCTCTCCCCCGCCCCCCTCAGTGAAGGAAGACTGAGAGGGGCGGGGGAGAGGCGGAGATACGCGCTGACAGACGCGCGTGGGGCAGGGCTGCGGCGGTTAGCCCTGCCCCAACCAGGAAGCGCTCCCCCGCATTACGGAGGGGGTTTGGGGGGACAGGGCCCCCCGTTAAGCCGCGGGATAGCGGCGTTTTAGCAGGGGCACACGTGCCCCTGCTATATATGAGGTCTGAAGCGAGATCTATTCTCGCTTCAGACTCTCTTTAAATCCTACAAAAAATGTGTACTTATACATCTAATTAATGCAGCCATTTTTTACTGTGTGATTTATTACCTTTCTGTAGTAAATTGTGACATCTAATTAATGCAGCCAAAGCTACAATCCCTGGATTGTGGAAATCGGAGAATCCCCCATCCATCGCCCAATGGTGGGATAGAGTCAATCGTACAGCTGATATGGAGGAGATAGTTCTTACAGCCCAAGACAGGGTAGACACCTACACTAAAACATGGGCATTGTGGTATGATTTTCGTGACTCGTCTGATTATAAGTCTGTGATGCAAAACTTTTAAGCTAAATTTGCTAATGTTTATCCATTTGCACTCCATTATATGTGATAATACCCAGGACTTGAACACTCTAACAAAATTGTTAAAGCTTTGTCGTGTGTTACCCTCCTTTTGATATCTTTTGACAAGTCCACTATATTTTGGGATGTAATCTGCCTTGGAATTATAGTTTAGTTATGTACAACTGCATCTATGTTCTGTTGGCTTTGCATGCTGCCTGTTTACTTTGACTGTGACTGATTGACTGTGTACAGGCCAGCATCCCTTGTTGTCACCTGCTGTGACGGTCATTTGCCGGCGCACCCTATTGATTGCATCTGACCGTGTGTGACCGAACGACTGTAACTGGTCACCCACTGTCTGGCCGTTAGTTATATTGTTTACTGTTTAGTACAGCAGGCGTTTCATAGTTACTTACTACCTGCGCGTACAACCGTACTACTACTAGGTAGGTGGTAGTCTTCCACTACTACCACCACCACCCACCCCTTCATTTAATTTTTTCCATTTTTTACTGTGATTGAATACCTTTCTGTAGTAAATTGTGACATTTGCAGGCCAGCATCCCTTGTTGCCACCTGCTGTGACTGTCATTTGCCGGCGCACCCTATTGATTGCGTCTGACCGCGTGTGACTGACCGACTGTACTTGGTCACCCACTGTCTGGCCGTTAGTTATATTGTTTACTGTTTAGTACAGCAGGCGTTTCATAGTTACTTACTACCTGCGCGTACAACCGTACTACTACTAGGTAGGTGGTAGTCTTCCACTACTACCACCACCACCCACCCCTTCATTTAATTTTTTCCATTTTTTACTGTGTGATTTATTACCTTTCTGTAGTAAATTGTGACATTCGCAGGCCAGCATCCCTTGTTGTCACCTGCTGTGACTGTCATTTGCCGGTGCACCCTATTGATTGCGTCTGACTGTGTGTGACCGACCGTAATTGTCACCCACTTTCACACGAGATAGTACTGTAGAGACTCACTGTTAGTAGTAGTACTACCACTACAACTACTTCTACTATTACTTAAAAAAAAAATTCATTTTTTGTTGACACTTACCACCAGTCAGTCACCACCACCACCAGACTTAATTAAAGTTTACACCTTTTCATGCCGTTTTCTACACATTTGTTTTTTTTTTTTACTGTATTCGTATATAAGTGCAAAATGACTGGCAGAGGTAGAGGACGAGGCACCACCAGGAGAGGCAGCGCCATTGCAGCAGCCACTGCCAACAGGAGCAGCAGCAGGTCAGTGACTGGTCCGCCGCCAGCCACTGACCGCAGAGTTGTGGAGGAGGGAGCAGAGGCGCAACAGCAGCGCGTTGCGCCCATCTTTGAGACGGGTCGTCGCCCCCGGCCCATTCTAGAGTCAAGCGCATTCTGTGGTGGAAATGATAAAATAGCAAAAATCTATTAACCCTTCGCACTCTTGCATGCAAATGTTCAAACAAATGCATTCACAGATTCACTCATCCAGGCACAACTGTTACCCCTACAGCTAAGTTAAAAGCCAGGGTTTTAGTTCACAGAAGAATTCATTCTTATGCTTAGTCACCTGTACTGTGCAGAAGTACCCAGGTAAACATAGGTGTCCTAACTCTGGCCCTGTAACATGCATAGTGCAGACATGCAAACACATTCATTGCATCAAACCTATCAATGGATTAGGAGCACACATTCTGACGTCCTCTCCTGGGACAGACAGTGCATCTTACCAATCGCACAAGGGAGCTAACGTTATGTGTCCATGTGCACCATGCACATACACCAGCATAAGCTGTGTGCATGCTGACAAACACATACAGGGGAAGGAGGGAGTGCACTGAATTAGACCCTAGCCACAGGGGTCAGTAACAAGAAAGAAAAAAAAAGTATAGGTGACTAAGCATAAGAATGCATTCTTCTGTGAACTAAAACCCTGGCTTTTAACTTAGCTGTAGGGATAACAGTTGTGCCTGGATGAGTGGTTCTGTGAATGCATTTGTTTGAACATTTGCATGCGAGAGTGCGAAGGGTTAATAGATTTTTGCTGTTTTCTAGCCACACCCCCTTCAGCGCCTCCCTTTCCTTAATTACTTATTTAATGTCCTAACTAGAGGCGATATGCCTGGATATATGTATTTTTTTTTTGTGGTGGAAATGATGGCGGCGCAGGAAGCCACCGTTTCCAGCCAGGCCTCCAGCACCAGCGAGACCAGTGCCACCATCACAAGCACTCCAGTCCGCAGTAGGCCTCCACCACTGCTTGAGGTCATGGTCACGGTGACCCCACCGACCAGCCTGCCCTCACTGAGCTCAGTCTTCACCCCAGTGACTGCAGCCGTGTACAGGGATGTTCTGGAGAATTTTGAGCAGGAGATAATGGGGACATCATCATGCAAGTAGGAGGAGGAGGAGTTGGAGGTGTAGCAGTTTATTGTTGGCGCTGATGAGGAGGGGCGTGATGCAGGGGATTTTGGGCCAACGGATGTGGTTGAGGCGGACTCAGAGGACATGTTTGGGGATGATGATGACGTGCTGGATCCTTCCTATGTGCCACCACCAGTACCACCAGCACACTTGCTTGAAGGCAGCTCGTCATTGGAGGAGGAGGTGTCTCTGAGGCATGGCAGCAGCAAGGCGGCAAGCACAGGTCGTGGAAGGCAGGAGCCACAGCCTGCTGCTTCAGCCGCTACCACCACCCGCAGCAAACCTCCAACCAAACCAAAAAAGGCACAAGCCTCCAAGGGCACCAAAAAACCCCAGCCCTCAAGCTCAAAGGGCAGGTTGAAGTCCCCAGTCTGGCGGTTCTTCACTAAGTGCACAGAGTACCCGACCCGTGCAACAGTTGCAAGGTCAGTCTCAGCAGAGGTCGCGATCCCCTCAAGCTGAGTACCTCGTGCCTATCGACCCACTTACAGACCAGGCATTTTGAGGACTTTTGTGAGTATGAGAAGCTGATGCAAAGTGGCTCAGGCAGTGCCCCCCCCCCCCCCCCCCGGGCAGCCAGTCCTCAGTTGCCTCATCAGCTCCCTCCACAGTGGCCTCATCAGCTCCCTTTACAGTGGCCTCCTCATCCTCCCGCGCAGGCAAACGCCACCAGACTCAGCGAGTCCTTTCCCGGTGTGACCAAGGTGTTGCCTCCCGCTCACAGGCGCATCCGGGTGCTGAACGGGTTGCTTGCCCGGGCCATGTGCTCCCAGCTCCTGCCATATTACTTTGTGCAGGAGGGGAGTGACATGAGAGCGCTGCTGCATTTTGGGATCCCGGAGTGGCAAGTCCCCAGCCGCCACTACTTCTCCCGCACGGCGATCCCAGCACTGCACCGGTTTGCCATGGCGAACGTGGGCCGCGCCCTCGATCACGCTGTGAGTGCGCGGATCCACATAACCATGGATTCATGGAGCAGCCGTTTTGGGACAGAACGCTATCTGTCCTTTACGGCACACTGGGTCAGCCTGGTGGAAAGCCCGAGTGAGGAAGCAGCAGGTCCACCCTCGGGCGCATCAGCAGCAGCAGCGGCACCAGTCGCCCACTATGTGGTGCCACCACGCAGGGTCAGGGGAGAAGCAGCAGGTCCACCCTCGGGCGCATCAGCAGCAGCAGCGGCACCAGTCGCCCACTATGTGGTGCCACCACGCAGGGTCAGGGGAGAAGCAGCAGCTCCTGCCGCCAAGCGACAACGCAACAGCAGCGTGAAGGCCCGCCACTGCCAAGCGCTGCTGAAGATGGTCAGCCTGGGGAGGAACAGTCTGACAGCAGCCAACGTGCTCCGCTACCTGAGGGAGCAGGAGAAGATGTGGCTGACCCCCAGAGGCCTCCGAGTCAGATTGGTGGTGTCCGACAATGCGGCCAACCTGCTGGCTGCCATCAGCAGGGGACACTTATCCCACATCCCCTGCTTGGCCCACGTCCTGAACCTGGTGGTGCAGAAGTTCCTACGCACCTACCAGGGGATGGAGGAGCTGTTGGAAGCGGGGCAGAAAATTGTGCGCACTTTCCGCCGCTCAGCTGCTGCTGCATCAAAGCTGGCAGAGATCCAGCAACGCGAGGGCCTGCCACCACACCGCCTTGTCATTGATGTGCCGACTCGCTGGAACTCAACCCTGGTGATTAGAGTGGGGCCGAACCTCCGATTTTAGGTTCGCGAACCGGGTTCGCGAACTTCCGCGGAACATTCGGTTCGCGGAAAAGTTCGGGAACCGCAATAGACTTCAATGGGGATGCGAACTTTGAAAAAAAAAATTATGCTGGCCACAAAAGTGATGGAAAAGATGTTTCAAGGGGTCTAACACCTGGACCCCAGGTGGAGGAGTGGGATACATGCCAAAAGTCCCTGGGAAAAATCTGGATTTGACGCAAAGCAGCGTTTTAAGGGCAGAAATCACATTGAATGCTAAATGACAGGCCTAAAGTGCTTTCAAACATCTTGCATGTGTATACATCAATCAAGTAGTGGAATTAAGGTACTGCTTCACACTGACACACCAAACTCACAGTGTAACGCACCGCAAACAGCTGTTTGTGTAGTGACGGCCGTGCTGGACTGGTGCGCACCATGGCGAGAGTGCAGGTTTTGGTGACTTTACAGCCCATATGGTCACAGTGGCGGGTTCACTGAACATAACAGGTATGCAGTGGCGGGTTCACAGAACAGGTATGCAGTGGCGGGTTCACTGAACAGTACAGGTATGCAGTGGCGGGTTCACTGAACAGAACAGGTATGCAATGGCGGGTTCACAGAACAGGTATGCAGTGGCGGGTTCACTGAACAGTACAGGTATGCAGTGGCGGGTTCACTGAACAGAACAGGTATGCAGTGGCAGGTTCACTGAACAGGTATACAGTGGCGGGTTCACTGAACAGAACAGGTATACAGTGGCGGGTTCACTGAACAGAACAGGTATACAGTGGCGGGTTCACAGAACAGGTATGCAGTGGCAGGTTCACTGAACAGGTATACAGTGGCGGGTTCACTGAACAGAACAGGTATACAGTGGCGGGTTCACTGAACAGAACAGGTATGCAGTGGCAGGTTCACTGAACAGAACAGGTATGCAGTGGCGGGTTCACTGAACAGGTATGCAGTGGTGGGTTCACTGAACAGGTATGCAGTGGTGGGTTCACTGAACAGGTATGCAGTGGTGGGTTCACTGAACAGGTATGCAGTGGTGGGTTCACTGAACAGGTATGCAGTGGTGGGTTCACTGAACAGGTATGCAGTGGCAGGTTCACTGAACAGGTATGCAGTGGCGGGTTCACTGAACAGGTATGCAGTGGTGGGTTCACTGAACAGGTATGCAGTGGTGGGTTCACTGAACAGGTATGCAGTGGTGGGTTCACTGAACAGGTATGCAGTGGTGGGTTCACAGAAAAGGTATGCAGTGGCAGGTTCACTGAACAGGTATGCAGGTATCCAGTGGGCTCACTGAACAGAACAGGTATGCAGCCAGGAACAAGCTAAGCCTAACTAATCTTTCCCTATGAGAGACAGTCTGCAGCAGCTCGCCCTACTCTCACTAACGCAGGCACACGAGTGAGCGTAATGGCCGCCGCTGCCTGCCTTTTATTAGGGGGGGAGTGGCTCCAGGGGCTAGTGTAGCCTAATTGGCTACACTGGGCCTGCTGACTGTGATGTAGAGGGTCAAAGTTGACCCTCATGGTGCATTATGGGGCGAACCGAACTTCCGCAAAAGTTCGCCTGCGGGACGCGAACCACTGAAGTTCGCATGGAACCGTTCGCAGGCGAACCGTTCGGCCCAACTCTACTGGTGATGTTGGAGCGGCTGGTTGAGCAGAGGAGGGCTGTCAACCGGTACATCGTGGAGGGGACTCTCGAAGGCACCACCAAACTCCAGCTCCTCATCAACGCACAGTGGGGGCAGATGCAGCAGGTCTGCTTGGTGTTGGCTCCCTTTCTGCAGGGAACCAACCTGGTGAGCCAGCAGCAGGCATCCCTCTGCCAGTGGGTGCCCTTTGTTTGTCTGCTGGACAGGGCACTTGGCGATTTGGTGGATTTGGGGGAGGAGCCCCGGAACCAGCTGGAACAGCAGCCGCCTGCACAGTCCACTGCTGTGCATGAATTTGAATCCCTGGAGGAGGGTGAGGAGGAGTTGGAGATGCTGGACGTCGCTGCTGAGGGGGAACAGCGGAACGCAGCAGTGGTGCGAGGGTGGAGAGAGGAGGAAGAGGCTCAGGAGCCAGAGGAGGACGCTAACCCTGATGTCTCTGTGTCACAGACCACCCTGTTCCCCATGGCAGCGCACATGCTGCGTTGCCTGCGCACAGACCCCAGGGTGAAGCAGATGCAAGCGAGGGAGGACGCCTGCATCAGCATGATCCTGGATCCACGGCTGAGGGGGAAGTGGGCTCAGTTTCTGCCTGCTACAGGACATGAGCAGCGCACAAGCGAGTTGCAGCAGCTCCTTGTTTGGCGACTGGAGGAAGCCTTCCCCCCAGGCTTCCACCCCCTCTGTCCCTGTCCAGCCAGCACAGCAGCCGGTGCCTGCGGCCAGCAGCAGCGTCAGGCGCCCAGGAGACCTGCTGTCATTGACGCAGGCGCTCTACATGACAGTAGAGCTGCCGAGAGAGGAGGTGCGTGCAGCAGCCACCTCCTCTGAAAGCCACAGCCAGCGCATGACCCAGATGGTGGCTGAGTACATGGGGTCCGTCAGTGGGCTTGACACCGGCAGCGTGGACCCCATGGAGTACTGGGTGGAGCTGTTGCACATCTGGAGTGAGCTGGCGCAGTACGCCCTGGAAGTCCTGTCTTGCCCCCCTTCCAGCGTGCTGTCCGAGAGGTGCTTCAGTGCGGCCGGTGGCGTGGTCACCAAGAAGCGCTCTTGTCTGTCCACAGAGGGAGTGGACAGACTGACATTTTTGAAGATCAACCAGGCCTGGATTGAAGGCACGTTCCTGGCACTTACTGTTGGCGAGAGGAGGACATGAGGTGCCTGGGAATCATTCTTTGACAACATAAACCTTCATTCCCGGGGTCCTGATAATTTGGCCTGGTGTTTCTTCACTTGCTGTGGTAGTAACGCTAGCTACCATGGCCCGTGACATGCCTGCTGCTGCCACACGTCGCTCCTCTTCCTGCTGCTGTTGCTGCTGTAATTATATATTTATGAATTTATTGATTTATTTATGAATTTATTTATTTGTGTATTTATTTATTGTATTTATACAGCGCCAACATATTACGAATAGAGATGTCGCGAACCTCCGATTTTCGGTTCGCGAACCCCGTTTGCGAACCTTCGCGGAAGGTTCGGTTCGCGTAAAAGTTCGCGAACCGCAATAGACTTCAATGCGGAGGCAAACTTTGAAAAATAGAAAAAATTATGCTGGCCACAAAAGTGATGGAAAAGATGTTTCAAGGGGTCTAACACCTGGAGGGGGGCATGGCGGAGTGGGATACATGCCCAAAGTCCCGGGGAAAAATCTGGATTTGACGCAAAGCAGCGTTTTAAGGGCAGAAATCACATTGAATGCTAAATTGCAGGCCTAAAGTGCTTTCAAACATCTTGCATGAGTATACATCAATCAGGGAGTGTAATTAGAGTTCTGCTTCACACTGACACACCAAACTCACTGTGTAATGCACCGCAAACAGCTGTTTGCGTAGTGACGGCCGTGCTGGACTGGTGCGCACCGTGGTCAGAGTGTAGGCCGTGGCGGTTTTCAAGCCCATATGGTCGCCGGGCTGTGGTAGCTCAATGATAGAACAACAGTGACTGTCCAGCTGATCAAATTTGGTCTGACCACAGTGAAGCAACGACCTTATTATCTTTTGTGTGCCACCCCCACCCGAGACACTTAAATAGCCGTCGGTCATTGCTTCATTGTGATACGCAAGCCCCTTCACCGCGGCAAGGTAATGATCACGAAGGGGGATGGGCACATGTACATGCCTTTGGTTTTTTTGTTGCAGCCGCCCGCAGTGCAGCCAGAAAAATTAGCCAGGCATGTACACGCACCAGAAAAATTAGTGTAGCGGCCGCTGCTAGCAGCGGCCTTAAAAATTCAGGAATCCGCCTAGAGTCCTGGACCCTGTTGGTGGTGGCGAAGAAGGCAAGCGGCCTGCAGGCAGAGATGCTGTGTGTGGGGACTGACTTAGTCTTCGGTCGTGCAGTAGCCCTCCGTGATCCATTCCTCAATCATTTTGATAAAGGTCAGGTACTGAACACTGTCGTGACTTAGGCGACTTCTCTTCTCAGTAACTATGCCTCCAGCTGCACTGAAGGTCCTTTCTGACAGGACGCTTGCGGCAGGGCAAGAGAGAAGTTGTATGGTAAATTGGGACAGCTCTGGCCACAGGTCAAGCCTGCGCAACCAGTAGTCCAAGGGTTCATCGTCGCTTTTCGCAGTGTCTACATCCACACTCAAGGCCAGGTTGTCGGCTACCTGCCGGTCCAGGCGTTGGTGGAGGGTGGATCTGGAAGGACTATGGCGAGGAGTTGGACTAAAGAACGTCCGCATGTCCGACATCACCCTGAGATTGCTGGAGCGTCCTGTCCTTGCCTGCGTGGACTTGGGAGGAGGAGGGTTACTGCCAGTGGTACCTTGATTGCGTTGTGCAGCCACATCACCCTTAAACGCATTGTAAAGCATCATCGACAGCTTGTTCTGCAAGTGCTGCATCCTTTTCGCCTTGTGTTGAGTTGGTAACAGGTCCGCCACTTTGTGCTTGTACCGAGGGTCTAGTAGCATGGCCACCCAGTACAGGTCATTCGCCTTGAGTTTTTTGATACGGGGGTCCCTCAATAGGCTGGACAACATGAAAGAGGACATCTGCACAAAGCTGGATGCCGATGTACTCTCCATCTCATCTTGCTCTTCCTCAGTGGCGGGATGCAACTCCTCTTCCTCCCCCCAGCCACGAACAATACCACGGGAACGTGGAGCAGCAGAAGCCCCCTGTGACGGCTGCCGCGGTTGTTCTTCTTCCGCCGCCTCTTCTTCCTCCACAGAAACACCTTCCTCATCATCACCATCATCAGAGTCTGACTCCTCTCCTTCCCCACACGACTCCTCTTCTTCCTCCTCCTCCTCCTCCCCCCTCTGTGCTGCCGCAGGTGTTGTGGGAACATCGGGGTCGGGTGCTCCCACGACTCCTGCTGCCGCAGCTCTTCTCGTTCACGCTCCTCCACAGCTGTATCCACCACTCTACGCACGGCACGCTCCAGGAAGTAGGCGTAGGGGATCAAGTCGCTGATGGTGCCCTCATCGCGACTCACCAATTTGGTCACCTCCTCAAAGGGCTCCATGACCCTGCATGCATTTCGCATCAGTGTCCAGTTGTTGGGCCACAACATCCCCATCCTCCCAGATTGTGTCCTTGTACTGTAATGATACAGGTACTGGGTGACGGCTTTCTCCTGGTCTAGCAGGCAAGAAAACATCATCATCAGCGAGTCGGGCTATCGCAAATCAGGCGTCTCACCGGCAAGTTGTTTCTACGCTGAAAGTCCGCAAAGCGTGCCATGGCCTTGTAAGAGCGCCTGAAATGCCCACACAACTTCCTGGCCTGCTTCAGGACGTCTTCTAAGCCTGGGTACTTGGACACAAATCTTTGCACGGCCAGATTCAGCACATGTGCCATGCAGGGTATGTGAGTCAGCTTTCCCAAATTCAACGCAGCAATGAGATTGCTGCCGTTGTCACACAACACGTTGCCGATCTCAAGCTTGTGCGGGGTCAGCCATTGCTCCACCTGTTTATTAAGAGCAGCCAGGAGAGCTGGTCCAGTGTGACTCTCCGCTTTCAGGCAAGACATGTCTAACACTGCGTGACACCGTCGTACCTGGCATGCAGCATAGGCCCTGGGGTGCTGGGGCTGTGCAGCTGGAGAGGAGATCGCGGCACCAGCCAAGGAGGAGGAGGAGGATGACGACAGCGAAGCGGTGGTAGCAGGTGGAGAGGAGGTGGCTGGAGGCCTACCTGCAAGCCGTGGAGGTGTGACAAGTCGGTCCGCTGCGCAGCCACGTACTCCCTGCTTGCTGCCATCGGTCACCAGGTTGACCCAATAGGCTGTGTATGTAATGTAGTGGCCCTGCCCGTGCTTGGCAGACCAGGCATCTGTGGTCAGGTGGACCCTTGACCCAACGCTGTGTGCCAGAGATGACACCACTTGCCTCTCAACTGCACGGTACAGTTTGGGTATGGCCTTTTGTGAAAAATAATTGCGGCCTGGTATCTTCCACTGCGGTGTACCAATGGCCACAAACTTACAGAAAGCCTCCGACTCCACCAGCTTGTATGGTAATAGCTGGCGAGCTAATAGTTCCACCACGCCAGCTGTCAGACGCCGGGCAAGAGCGCGACTGGCAGACATTTGCTTCTTACGCTCAAATACTTCCTTCACGGACAGCTGGGTACTGCTGTGGGCAGAGGAGAAGGAACCGCTGAAGGGAAGAGGCGGTGTGGAGGAGGGTGGCTGTGAAGGTGCAAGGGAGAAAGTGGATGAAGACGATGCACCTGAAGGAGGAAGAGCAGAAGGAGGGTGGCTTGTCTTTTGAGGGGTGCTGCTTTTCCTCAGGTGTTCTTCCCATAGCTGTTTGTGCCTTCTCTCCAGGTGCCTTCGTAAGGCACTTGTCCCTACGTGAGAGTTGGCCTTTCCACGGCTCAATTTTTGCTGGCAGAGACAACAGATGGCTTTGCTCCGATCTGAGACACACACGTGAAAAAATTTCCAAACTGCTGAGCCCCCCTGGGGTGATGGCGCTACGGTGGCATCAGCAGCTGACGTTGAAGGGCATGTTGGCTGGCTGGCCATAGCTGGCAATACATGGCGCCGGACACTGCCCCCAGCTGTTTCTGAGGACGAGCTCCCTCTGCTTCCATCATGGAGTCGTCTCCGCCTACTCCTCTCTGACTCCTCCTCTGAACTGTCCCCATGGTCATCTCCTCTACCGGGAACATATGTGGTATCCATATAATCGTCGTCATAATCCTCCTGGCCAGCTTCACTTTCCTCAGACACCTCCTCAACCGCACCAACTTCAGGTGGTTCATCATCCTCCTCCTCACACATTACGTCCATACTATCGCCACCTAACTCAGACGTATGAGGTGGTGTACCTGTGCCTTCTTTTTGTTGTTGCAGTAGTGGCTGTGAATCAGTGATTTCACCACCACCACAAAATAACTCCTGCGAAGTGTCAAATGCAGCAGATGTGGTGCTTGTTGTAGCGCTGGTGGCTGCAGTAGATGAGGTGTTCTGTGTTAAATAGTCAAGCACGTCCTGATCTTGGGAAGTGATCGCACGTGCCTTCTTCTGAGCACTGTATTTTGGGCCAGGTCCGCACGAAATCACAGCAACACCACCTCGCACAGACCTGCCGGTGCCTGGTGGCCTTCCTCTGGGTCTGCCTCTACCTCTTCCTCTACCTGGTTTGTCCATTTTGTCCATCTCGGGGGGATGCTAGGTATATGCAGTGAGCTGGGTTCACTCAACACAACAGGTAGTTAGATGCAGTGAGATGGGTTCACTGAACAATAAAGGTACTTAGATGCAGTGAGGTGGGTTCACTCAACACAACAGGTAGTTAGATGCAGTCAGCTGGGTTCACTGAACAATAAAGGTACTTAGATGCAGTGAGCTGGGTTCACTGAACAGCAAAGGTACTTAGATGCAGTGAGCTGGGTTCACTGAACACAACAGGTAGTAAGATGCAGTGAGCTGTTTTCACTGAACAATAAAGGTACTTAGATGCAGTGAGCTGGGTTCACTGAATACAACAGGTAGTAAGATGCAGTGAGCTGGGTTCACTGAACTGTAAAGGTACTTAGATGCAGTGAGGTGGGTTCACTGAATACAACAGGTAGTAAGATGCAGTGAGCTGGGTTCAATGAACAGTAAAGGTACTTAGATGCAGTGAGCTGGGTTCACTGAACAGTAAAGGTACTTAGATGCAGTGAGGTGGGTTCACTCAACACAACAGGTAGTAGGATGCAGTGAGCTGGGTTCACTGAACAGTAAAGGTACTTAGATGCAGTGAGGTGGGTTCACTCAACACAACAGGTAGTAGGATGCAGTGAGCTGGGTTCACTGAACAGTAAAGGTACTTAGATGCAGTGAGGTGGGTTCACTGAATACAACAGGTAGTAAGATGCAGTGAGCTGGGTTCACTGACCAGTAAAGGTACTTAGATGCAGTGAGCTGGGTTCACTGAACAGTAAGGGTACTTAGATGCAGTGAGCTGGGTTCACTGAACAGTAAAGGTACTTAGATGCAGTGAGGTGGGTTCACTCAACACAACAGGTAGTAGGATGCAGTGAGCTGGGTTCACTGAACAGTAAAGGTACTTAGATGCAGTGAGGTGGGTTCACTCAACACAACAGGTAGTAAGATGCAGTGAACTGGGTTCACTGAACATTAAAGGTACTTAGATGCAGTGAGGTGGGTTCACTCAACACAACAGGTAGTAAGATGCAGTGATGAGGTGGGCTAAGTAAACACAACAGGTACTGCAGTATATGCAGTACTGGATAGTACAATGTGCAGCTCCCTGTCACACACACAGGTAGTCACTGAATGTGCTGGGCTGCTGGCAGTGGCACACACACTATCAATTGCAAGGCTGTGCATGCAACAAAAGTGTCAGTTTGACACACAGAAAAAAAAAAAAAAGAACAGGATGAGCTCTGAAAAGAGCTATTGAGGGGTGTTATAAGAGCAATAACAATCAGCCAGGAGCAAGATAAGCAGCCTAACTAATCTGTCCCTAGAAGAACAAGTCTGCAGCAGCTGTCCCTACTCTGTCTCTAGCAGGCACACGAGTGAGGCTAATGGCCGCCGGAGCCTGCCTTATATAAGGGGGGTCGGGGCTCCAGGGCTTAGTGTAGACTGAATGGCTACAATGTGCCTGCTGATGATGATGATGATGAAGTGTAACGATCGGTGAAGCACAGAGAGGATCCGATTACCGGTGACCCTCATAGTGCATTATGGGCCGAATCGAACTTCCGCAAAAGTTTGCTTGGTCCAGGCGAACGTGAACCCCCAAAGTTCGCCTGGAACCGTTCGCCGGCGAACCGTTCGCTACATCTCTAATTACGAAGCGCTGATTTTCATCCTCCTGCTGTTCACCACACAATGCATGCCTGCTGCTGCCACACGTCACTCCTCTTCCTGCTGCTGTAGTTATCCTGCTGTCTGTGCTCCCACCGCCAGGGTCCACAGAATACATTGCCTGCTGCCATTCGCCACTCCTCCTCCTCCTGCTGAGTTTATCCTCCTGCCTGTCTGTGTTCCCACCGCCAGGGTCCACAGAATTATGCACTGCTGCCATGCGCCACTAGCTATTACGCCACTACAATAGCTATACTGTTGTAAAAAAAAAATAATTCTGAGGTGTCTGGGTTGAAAACTGTGCTGTCCCAGTTGTGCATTGGGCACAATGTGGGCTGCACGACTGCTGTCCGGAACCTCCTCCTGCTCTTTGCTGTTTATTTTCAGCCATGGTACCACCAACGCTAGGTACCATTGGCCTGTGACATTGCCTGCTGCCATTCACCTCTCCTCCTCCTCCTGCTGAGTTTATCCTCCTGCCTGTCTGTGTTCCCACCGCCAGGGTCCACAGAATTATGCACTGCTGCCATGCGCCACTAGCTATTACGCCACTACAATAGCTATACTGTTGTATAAAAAAAAAATTCTGAGGTGTCTGGGTTGAAAACTGTGCTGTCCCAGTTGTGCATTGGGCACAATGTGGGCTGCACGACTGCTGTCCGGAACCTCCTCCTGCCCTTTGCTGTTTATTTTCAGCCATGGTACCAACGCTAGGTACCATTGGCCTGTGACATTGCCTGCTGCCATACGTCACTCCTCCTCCTCCTCCTCCTCCTCCTGCTGCTGCTACTACAGTTATCCTCCTGCCTGTCTGTGTTCCCACCGCCAGGGTCCACAGAATTATGTGCTGCTGCCATGCGCCACTAGCTATTACGCCACTACAATAGCTATGCTGGTGTTGAAGATAACATTTTACAACAGTACAGTTCTGTAAGGGAAAAACAAAGAATGTTGGTGGTGGACGGTGAAGAAGAAGAAGAATAACCATTTGAAGAAGAAGAAGAACCAGGTGAAGAAGAAGAACCAGGTGAAGAAGAAGAACCAGGTGACGAAGAAAAGAACCAGGTGAAGAAGAACCAGATGATGTTGACGAAGAATAAGAAGATAAAGAAGAACCAGGTGAACAAGAAGAAGAGAAGAACCGGGTGAAGTAGAAGAGAAAAAACAGGTGAAGAAGAAGAATAGAAGAACCAGGTGAAGAAGAAGAAGAAGAGAAGAACCAGGTGAAGATGAAGAAGAGAAGAACCCGGTGAAGAAGAAGAAGAGAAGAACCAGGTGAAGAAGAAGAAGAAGAGAAGAACCAGGTGAAGAAGAACCAGATGATGATGATGAAGTGTAACGATCGGTGAAGCACAGAGAGGATCCGATTACCGGTGATCTGCAGTATCACTGGGAATACAGATGTATACCAGATTATAAGTGATCTGCACTATCACCGATAATCCGATATACCAGCTAACCTCTGTTCACCTGAGTAGAGTGTAGTGTTTGGTGTAACAGTAACACTTCGAGGACTAGGCCTCAGTGCAGAGAGGAGTACTGCACGGATTCCTTCCGAAGACCTGGACTCTCCTAGACGGGAGGAGTCAGGCTGAGAGTAGGAAGGACTGTTCTGCAAGTGACACTCAGGAGGAAGTGTCACTAACAGGACGAGGAACCGCCTCCAATAGTAAGGTCGGTTCTCGAGGTCGGACAAGCCAGGTCGTACACATACGGACAGATAAAGTACAAGATCAGGAGGCAAAGGCGGAGTCTAAGTACAGGCAGGGTTCGGCAACAGGGTATCAGATATATCGAAGTACAAGATCAGGAGACAGAAGCAGGGTCTTAGGATGAGCCGGGGTTCGGCAACAGAGTATCAGAAATATCGAGGTACAAGATCAGAGTTCAGGAGGATAGTCAGGCAGGCAAAGGGTCATTACAGATAATCACAATCAAACTAGTACTTTAGCTATCAACAGAATCTAGCTAAGTGTAGGATTACAGCTCCAGCTGGTCCCGGCACACTTGCGGATCTGACTACGGATCTGGGTGCTCCCACGTATGTGATCGCACGCCAGACAAAGAGCAAGTGAACAGCCAGTGGTATATATACACAAGGACGTTTCCAGGACCTCCCTAATTGCTGGACCAATGAGAGTGGTGGAAAATGTCAGCTGACCCGCCTGGTCAGCTGACTCCCTTCTGGCTGTTATTTAAGCTCTGCCTCTGTGCGCGCGCGCGTGTCACTCTGAATCCAGGTGGACTATCAGTCCCAGCCACACCAGTACTGTCTTGCAATGTATCCAGTTCCAATGCGGATTCCGCCGCTCCCAATGCGGATTCCGCCGCTCCCAATGCGGATTCCGCCGCTCTGCCTATGCGGCATGCGGCGTTTTTTCCGCGTTGTGACGCCATGCTGGACGCGGAAACAGCCGCCTCACCTTGAGAGATGGTGGCTTTTCCGCGTTTCTTCACAGTACCGCCCTCCCGAGGAGTGGACTCCGGACAACTCCTACCAGGTTTCTCGGGATGTAAGGCGTGAAATTCCCTCCTTAATTCGTCCGCATGCATGCGACTCCCTGGTACCCATTGTCTCTCCTCAATGCCGTACCCTTTCCAATGTACGAGATATTGTACCGAGTTTTGTACAACGCGTGAATCTAAAATCTTTTCTACCTCGTACTCAGGCTGGTCATCCACCAACACAGGAGGAGGAGGAGTGGGACCCACATGGACTGCTGGCTTAAGCAGGGATACGTGGAGCACGCATGCTGGCGGGAAGATCAACGGCGTAAGTGACGTTGTTGATCCTGGCTATCGGGAAAGGCCCGACAAACCTGGGACCCAACTTGTCTGAGGGCTGTTTCAGGGCCAAGTGACGTGTGGATACCCAAACCAAGTCTCCTGGTTGGAATCTCCACTCCAAAGACCGCTTCTTGTCAGCTTGACCCTTCTGACTCAGAAACGCCTTTTCCAAACTGTCTCTCACCGTCCGCCAAATGTCTTTAAAAGACCTTTGCCAAGCCTCCAGAGCTGGAAACGGAGTGGAGGCCACTGGTAACGGTGAAAATTTGGCCAATCTTCCAGACACAACCTGGAACGGAGAAAATCCAGTGGAAGAACTTTTCAAATTGTTTTGTGCAAATTCTGCAAAGGGCAGAAATTTGACCCAGTCATTCTGCGCCTCTGCAACGTAGCATCTCAAAAACTGCTCTAATGACTGGTTGACCCTCTCCGTCTGACCGTTGGTCTGTGGGTGGTAGCCCGATGAAAACGACAGCTTCATGCCCATTTGATGACAGAATGCCCTCCAGAATTTAGATACGAATTGGACTCCCTGATCGGACACTATGTTTTCCGGAATGCCGTGCAGCCGGAACACGTGTTTGATAAACAAGTCGGCCAATTCCTGGGCCGAGGGGAGTCCTTTCAAGGGCACAAAATGGGCCATCTTGCTGAAGCGGTCGACTACCACCCAAATGACCGACATGCCCTCTGATCTGGGAAGCTCACCCACAAAATCCATGGACAAGTGGGTCCATGGTTCACTCGGGGTGGGTAAAGGCTGCAACGTCCCTACAGGTGCCAGCCGGGAGGGTTTGCTTTTAGCACATACCGCACAATCCTTAACAAATTCTTTGCAGTCGGCTGCCAGAGACGGCCACCAAGCACACCTAGCCACAAGATCCTGCATTCTAGATGCCCCAGGATGTCCCGCATTCTTGTGTGAATGGAATATCTGTAGCACCCGGAGACGGAATGGCAGAGGCACAAATAAAACCCCCTCAGGCTTCCCCTCAGGGACATCCTGCTGAAAAGGACTCAAGGTCTCTGTCCAGTCTTCCCAAGTCTCTGTTACGGCCAGCACCAAATTTTGTGGGACAATGGTCTCTGGGGCAGAAGCTGTGCTGTCTCCAACTCAAAGCATCTGGACAGGGCATCTGCCTTAATGTTCTTGCTACCCGGGGTATACGTAATTACGAACCTGAACCTCGAAAAAAACAAAGACCATCGAGCCTGACGGGGACTTAATCTCTTAGCCCCCTCGATGTATTCTAGATTCTTGTGATCCGTGTATACAGTAATTGTATGTTCTGCTCCTTCCAGCCAGTGACGCCACTCCTCAAAAGCAAGTTTAATGGCTAAGAGCTCTCTGTTGCCTATATCGTAGTTTCCCTCTGCCGGAGAGAACCTACAAGAGAAATACGCACAAGGGTGTAGCCTTCCCTGCAACCCAGACCGCTGAGACAGCACAGCCCCTACCCCAACCTCCGAGGCGTCTACCTCAACAATAAAAGGATAAGAGGTGTCTACATGTCTCAGGATGGGTGCGGAACAAAACAAATCTTTTAAAGTGGAGAAAGCACTTAATGCATGAGGAGACCAGTGGGTGGTATCTGCCCCTTTTTTTGTAAGACAGGTGAGGGGTGCGATAACCGTGGAATACCCCTTTATGAACCTTCTATAATAATTTGCAAAGCCTAAAAACCGCTGTAAAGACTTCAACCCAACCGGCTGAGGCCATTCCAAAACAGCGGAGACTTTGGCGGGGTCCATAGACAGGCCCGTGGTGGAAATTATGTACCCCAGAAAGGCGACAGATGTGACTTCAAAAATACACTTCTCAATTTTAGCGTAAAGTGAGTTTTGTCTTAATTTGTTGAGTACAAATTTCACATGCATTCTGTGCTCAGAGAGGTTGTTGGAGAAAACAAGTATATCGTCTAGATAGACCAGAACAAATCTCCCCAACACCTCTCTGAAAACCTCGTTGATGAGTTCCTGGAAAACGGCCGGGGCATTACATAACCCAAAGGGCATCACCAGGTACTTGTAATGCCCGTCTGGCGTGTTAAAGGCCGTTTTCCACTCATCGCCCTTTCTTATGCGCACCAGGTTGTACGCGCCCCGCAAATCCAGCTTTGAGAAGATCTTAGCATCGGTGACCTGCGTAAATAAATCGTCTATCAGGGGTAACGGATAGCGATTCTTTACCGTGATCTTATTTAGTCCCCGGTAATCAATATAGGGCCGCAGGCCCCCGTCTTTCTTTTTAACGAAAAAGAAACCTGCTCCAGCAGGCGATCGGGACGGCCGGATGAAGCCTTTGGCTAAATTCTCACGGATATATTCTTGCATAGCCAATTTTTCTGGCCCAGATAAATTGTACAAATGACCCCGAGGGGCAGGGACGTAACTAGAAATCACTGGGCCCCCCTGCGAATATTTGGATGGGGCCCCCCCCATAGGTGCCAAATAATCGTAATGGGGCAGCGTTTCACTGTAAATTAATTGTAAAGTGGGCAGCATTTTACCAGACAATCGTAATGTGGGCCAGAAAATCGTAATGTGGGCAGAGTTCACCAGAAAATCGTAATGTGGGCCTTTAGAAAATCATAATGTGGGCAGAGTTCACCAGAAAATCGTAATGTGGGCAGAGTTCACCAGAAAATCGTAATGTGGGCACCAGTCACCAGAAAATCGTAACGTGAGCAGCAGTCACCAGAAAATTGTAACGTGGACAGCATTCACCAGACAATCGTAATGTGGGCAGCGTTCACCAGAATATCGTAATGTGGGACAGAAAATCGTAATGTGGGCAGAGTTCACCAGAAAATCGTAATGTGGGCAGCGTTCAGCAGAAAATTGTAACATGGACAGCATTCACCAGACAATCGTAACGTGGGCAGTGTTCACCAGAAAATCGTAATGTGGGCCAGAAAATCGTAATGTGGGCAGCGTTCACCAGAAAATCGTAACGTGGACAGCATTCACCAGACAATCGTAACGTGGGCAGTGTTCACCAGAAAATCGTAATGTGGGCCAGAAAATCGTAATGTGGGCAGAGTTCACCAGAAAATCGCAATGTGGGCAGCAGTCACCAGAAAATGGCCATGTGGGCAGCAGTCACCAGAAAATCGCAATGTGGGCATCAGTCACCAGAAAATCCTAATGTGGGCAGCAGTCACCAGAATATCGTAATGTGGGCAGCAGTCACCAGAAAATCCTAATGTGGGCAGCAGTCAGTCACCAGAATATCATAATGTGGGCAGCAGTCACCAGAAAATCCTTATGTGGGCAGCAGTCACCAGAAAATCGCAATGTGGGCAGCAGTCACCAGAAAATCGCAATGTGGGCAGCAGTCACCAGAAAATCGCAATGTGGGCAGCAGTCACCAGAAAATCCTAATGTGGGCAGCATACACCAGAAAATCGTAATGTGGGCAGCAGACACCAGAAAATCGCAATGTGGGCAGCAGACACCTGAAAATCGTAATGTGGGCAGCAGACACCTGAAAATCGCAATGTGGGCAGCAGACACCTGAAAATCGTAATGTGGGCAGCAGACACCTGAAAATCGTAATGTGGGCAGCAGACACCTGAAAATCGTAATGTGGGCAGCAGACACCTGAAAATCGTAATGTGGGCAGCAGACACCTGAAAATCGCAATGTGGGCAGCAGTGACCAGAAAACCGCAATGTGGGCAGCAGTGACCAGAAAATCGTAATGTGGGCAGCAGACACCTGAAAATCGCAATGTGGGCAGCAGACACCAGAAAATCGTAATGTGGGCAGCAGACACCAGAAAATCGCAATGTGGGCAGCAGACACCAGAAAATCATAATGTGGGCACCAGACACCTGAAAATCGTAATGTGGGCAGCAGACACCAGAAAATCATAATATGGGCAGCAGACACCTGAAAATCGTAATGTGGGCAGCAGACACCAGAAAATCGCAATGTGGGCAGCAGTGACCAGAAAATCGCAATGAGGGCAGCAGTGACCAGAAAATCGTAATGTGGGCAGCAGACACCAGAAAATCGCAATGTGGGCAGCAGACACCTGAAAATCGCAATGTGGGCAGCAGTGACCAGAAAATCGCAATGAGGGCAGCAGTGACCAGAAAATCGTAATGTGAGCAGCAGACACCTGAAAATCGTAATGTGGGCAGCAGACACCAGAAAATCGCAATGTGGGCAGCAGACACCTGAAAATCGCAATATGGGCAGCAGACACCTGAAAATCGTAATGTGGGCAGCAGACACCAGAAAATCGTAATGTGGGCAGCAGACACCTGAAAATCGTAATGTGGGCAGCAGACACCAGAAAATCGCAATGTGGGCAGCAGACACCAGAAAATCGCAATGTGGGCAGCAGACACCTGAAAATCGCAATGTGGGCAGCAGACACCTGAAGATCGTAATGTGGGCAGCAGACACCTGAAAATCACAATGTAGGCAGCAGACACTAGAAAAAAAAATGCACCTGTGAAAAAAAAACAATTCACTTACCTGACAGAAGTCTTCTCCTCTCCCGTCATCTGGCTCGCAGCTCCCCGAGTCCTCCTGCAGCACATCTCCCGCGCTGACAGGCAGAGTGCAGGGCTACGGCAAGATGGCTGCCGAAGCCCTGTACTAGAGACACAAATAGTCTCCAGTGTAGGGCTTCTTCGGCGGCCATCTTGCCGTAGCCCTGCTCTGCCTGCCGGAGACTATGCAGGCTTCTGGAGCGGGGCTGCGGGGAATGAACTGGCGCAGCGTCTATTAGAGGCTGCGGCCAGTTGAGCACCTTGCTGGGGGGTCCAGAGCAGCGCTCCCCCCACGCACAGTGAGCGGGCCCCAGAGCAGCCCCGGGCCCCCCTGCGGCTGAGGGGGTCGCATCCCCGGTAGGTACGCCGGTGCCGAGGGGGCATACAACCTGAACGGATATCAATGGGGCAATCGAAAGAGCGATGTGGGGGTAACTTGTCTGCAGCCTTGGCACAGAATACATCAGAATATTCCACATATTGCTCAGGTACCCCCAGTACATGAACCCTGGTTTGGCCCAATGTCACCTTCCCTAAACATCGCTGAAAGCAGTGTGCTGACCAAGAAATTAGTTGGCCGGTGGCCCAATCAATGTGTGGAGAATGAAGGTGCAACCATGGCATGCCGAGTATAATGGTGGAGGTTGTCGTATGCAACACAAAGAACTGTAACTTTTCCCAGTGCAGTACCCCTATGGTGACCCCCACCTCTGGTGTCTGAGACAGTGGGTGATTCCCTTGCAGAGGGGAGTCATCCACTGCCGTAACCTGGATGGGTGGTTGTACTGGTGTGAGCGGAATACACAATCTCTTAGCAAACTCAAAATCTATAAAATTTGCCGCGGAGCCTGAATCGATAAAGGCTTCCGTGACCTCAGTCTTATCTTCCCACGTAACGGTACAGGGAAGAAGCAATCGTTTTTCTTCTAGGGGTAAAAGTCGGACGCCAAGGGTGTCACAATCAAACTAGTACTTTAGCTATCAACAGAATCTAGCTAAGTGTAGGATTACAGCTCCAGCTGGTCCCGGCACACTTGCGGATCTGACTACGGATCTGGGTGCTCCTACGTATGTGATCGCACGCCAGACAAAGAGCAAGTGAACAGCCAGTGG
Organism: Hyperolius riggenbachi; assembly: GCF_040937935.1. Taxonomy (NCBI): domain Eukaryota; kingdom Metazoa; phylum Chordata; class Amphibia; order Anura; family Hyperoliidae; genus Hyperolius; species Hyperolius riggenbachi. Next base: position 179,201,691 of record NC_090652.1, on the reverse strand, counting down.
TATATATACACAAGGACGTTTCCAGGACCTCCCTAATTGCTGGACCAATGAGAGTGGTGGAAAATGTCAGCTGACCCGCCTGGTCAGCTGACTCCCTTCTGGCTGTTATTTAAGCTCTGCCTCTGTGCGCGCGCGCGTGTCACTCTGAATCCAGGTGGACTATCAGTCCCAGCCACACCAGTACTGTCTTGCAATGTATCCAGTTCCAATGCGGATTCCGCCGTTCCCAATGCGGATTCCGCCGTTCCCAATGCGGATTCCGCCGCTCTGCCTATGCGGCATGCGGCGGTTTTTCCGCGTTGTGACGCCATGCTGGACGCGGAAACAGCCGCCTCACCTTGAGAGACGGCGGCTTTTCCGCATTTCTTCACATGAAGAAGGAGAATAAGAAGACGAAGAAGAACCAGGTGAAGAAGAAGAACTTAAAGAACCAGATGCCAGTGAAGAAGAAGATGATGAAGATGATAGTAATGAATGATTGATGACGAGAAATAAAAAGAGGGTAAAACAGAAAAGAAGATGATGAAGAAAAAAGATGGAGAGAAAAAAAAAGAAGATGGTGACGATGAATAAACAAGAAATGCTGAAAAAAAAAGTTTTCCATCTCATTATTCTTTTTTTTTTTTTTATATTGGACCTATTTACATGTGATTTCCCTTTAAAAAAAAAAACATCTGAATTAGCGAACACAAATTTTCCCCGAATTTTTTTTCGCAACCCGAACCGAATTCAAATCCGAACCGAATTCGGTGATCGCATCCGAATCCGAATTTTCCGCTGGCCCGAATTCGAATGTACCCGAATCAAATTTTGGTACATTCGAGCAACCCTCGTCACTCCTCCTCCTCCTGCTGCTGCTGCTACTACAGTTATCTTCCTGCCTGTCTGTGTTCCCACCACCAGGGTCCACAGAATTCTGCGCTGCTGCCATGCGCCACTAGCTATTACGCCACTACAATAGCTATGCTGGTGTTGAAGATAACATTTTACAACAGTACAGTTCTGTAAGGGAAAAACAAAGAATGTTGGTGGTGGACGGTGAAGAAGAAGAAGAATAACCATGTGAAGAAGAAGAACCAGGTGAAGAAGAAGAACCAGGTGAAGAAGAAGAACCAGGTGACGAAGAAAAGAACCAGGTGAAAAAGAACCAGATGATGCTGACGAAGAATAAGAAGATGAAGAAGAACCAGGTGAACAAGAAGAAGAGAAGAACCAGGTGAAGAAGAAGAAGAAGAGAAAAACCAGGTGAAGAAGAAGAATAGAAGAACCAGGTGAAGAAGAAGAAGAAGAGAAGAACGAGGTGAAGAAGAAGAAGAGAAGAACGAGGTGAAGATGAAGAAGAGAAGAACCCGGTGAAGATGAAGAAGAGAAGAACCAGGTGAAGATGAAGAAGAGAAGAACCAGGTGAAGAAGAAGAAGAGAAGAACCAGGTGAAGAAGAACCAGATGATGATGATGAAGAAGGAGAATAAGAAGACGAAGAAGAACCAGGTGAAGAAGAAGATGAAAAAAAACAATTGAAGATGAACCAGATGAAGAAGAAGAAGAACTTAAAGAACCAGATGCCAGTGAAGAAGAAGATGATGAAGATGATAGCAATGAATGATTGATGACGAGAAATAAAAAGAGGGTAAAACAGAAAAGAAGATGGTGAAGAAAAAAGATGGAGAGAAAAAAAAAGAAGACGGTGACGATGAATAAACAAGAAATGCTGAAAAAAAAGGTTTCCATCACATTTTTCTTTTTTTTATATATTAGACCTATTTACATGTGATTTCCCTTTAAAAAAAAAACCCATCTGAATTCACGAACACAAATTTTTCCCGAATTTTTTTTCGCAACCCGAACCGAATTTGAATCCGAACCGAATTCGGCGATCGCATCCGAATCTGAATTTTCCGCTGGCCCGAATTCGAATGTACCCGAATCGAATTTTGGTACATTCGAGCAAACCCTCGTCACTCCTCCTTCTCCTCCTGCTGCTGCTACGACAGTTATCTACCTGCCTGTCTGTGTTTCCACCACCAGGGTCCACAGAATTCTGCGCTGCTGCCATGCGCCACTAGCTATTACGCCACTACAATAGCTATGCTGGTGTTGAAGATAACATTTTACAACAGTACAGTTCTGTAAGGGAAAAACAAAGAATGTTGGTGGTGGACGGTGAAGAAGAAGAAGAATAACCATGTGAAGAAGAAGAAGAAGAACCAGGTGAAGAAGAAGAACCAGGTGAAGAAGAGAAACCAGGTGACGAAGAAAAGAACCAGGTGAAAAAGAACCAGATGATGCTGACGAAGAATAAGAAGATGAAGAAGAACCAGGTGAACAAGAAGAAGAGAAGAACCAGGTGAAGAAGAAGAAGAGAAAAACCAGGTGAAGAAGAAGAATAGAAGAACCAGGTGAAGAAGAAGAAGAGAAGAACGAGATGAAGATGAAGAAGAGAAGAACCCGGTGAAGATGAAGAAGAGAAGAACCAGGTGAAGATGAAGAAGAGAAGAACCAGGTGAAGAAGAAGAAGAGAAGAACCAGGTGAAGAAGAACCAGATGATGATGATGAAGAAGGAGAATAAGAAGACGAAGAAGAACCAGGTGAAGAAGAGGATGAAAAAAAAACAATTGAAGATGAACCAGATGAAGAAGAAGAAGAACTTAAAGAACCAGATGCCAGTGAAGAAGAAGATGATGAAGATGATAGTAATGAATGATTGATGACGAGAAATAAAAAGAGGGTAAAACGGAAAAGAAGATGGTGAAGAAAAAAGATGGAGAGAAAAAAAAAAGAAGACGGTGACGATAAATAAACAAGAAATGCTGAAAAAAAAGTTTTCCATCACATTTTTCTTTTTTTTTTTTATATTAGACCTATTTACATGTGATTTCCCTTTAAAAAAAAACCCATCTGAATTCACGAACACAAATTTTTCCCGAATTTTTTTTCGCAACCCGAACCGAATTCGAATCCGAACCGAATTCGGCGATCGCATCCGAATCCGAATTTTCCACGGGCCCGCATTCGAATGTACCCGAATCGAATTTTGGTACATTCGAGCAACCCTGCCTATCACTGTGTGAAATCCCCGGTTTCCTCCCGGGTCAAAGCACACCAAACCTAACTAAGGTCTGAGCGCTAACACGAAGTGATCACAACAGCAGACAAGGATCCACTGAATCCTCCGGGCTTAAAGAGAGACTGAAGCGAGACAAAATCTCGCTTCAGCTCTTATATATAGCAGGGGCACATGTGCCCCTGCTAAAACGCCGCTATCCGGCGGCTAAACGGGGGTCCCTGACCCCCCAACCCACCCCCCGCAAAATCTACGACCAACTTGGTCGTAGATTTTGCTCTTCCTGGAGGCAGAGCTAACGGCTGCAGCCCTGCCTCCATGCGCGTCTATCAGACGCGCATCGCCGCCTCTCCCCCGCCCCTCTCAGTGAAGGAAGACTGAGAGGGGCGGGGGAGAGGCGGAGGTACGCGTCTGACAGACGCGCATGGGGCAGGGCTGCGGCGGTTAGCCCTGCCCCAACCAGGAAGCGCTCCCCCGCATTACGGAGGGGATTTCGGGGGGTAAGGGACCCCGTTAAGCCGCCGGATAGCGGCGTTTTAGCAGGGGCACACGTGCCCCTGCTATATATGAGGTCTGAAGCGAGATCTATTCTCGCTTCAGACTCTCTTTAAGAGCCTGAGGAGACCTTGAAGCACGCCCCCCTGCGCCCGGCCAATCAGCGGCGGCAGGAGCATGGGGTGACGTCAGCCGACCCGCAGGTCAGCTGAGCCGCCTCTTTGCCGCATAAAGGTTGTGACGGTGCGCGCACACGCGTCAACACAACCCTATGGGCAACTGACAAACCCGTCCTTGGCGTGCTAGACGCCCGAGGCACGGGTAACTGGTCAGGCAGGGGGATGGAGGCAGTGACAGTGGCAGCGCTGTTCGCCGCCGCTGCCCCGTCCATATTTGTTACAATGACATACTGATTTTCTCCCGCAACCTCAAGGAACACAGGGATCATGTGAAATATGTATTGTGTAAACTCCAGGAAAATCAACTTTATGCAAAACTAGAAAAATGTCTGTTTGAGGTGTCCGAGATCGCCTTCTTGGGGTACATCATCTCCTCACATGGTTTATCCATGGACCCCAAGAAGGTTTCCGCAGTTCTGGAGTGGCCTCAGCCTGCTGGTTTGAAGGCACTCCAACGCTTTTTAGGTTTTGCAAACTATTACAGGAAGTTCATCAAGGGATTTTCTTCTGTGGTGGCTCCCCTCACCAATTTAACTAAAAAGGGGGCTAATACTTACAACTGAGTATTTTAGCGAGCTCCACCCCTATTGTACCCTCCTCCCAGAACAGTGGGTATGCTGCAAATTCAAATGTCACACCAACATATAAATTATAAAAAACAGGAAAAATTTGCGCTGCCTCACAGTCCACTAAATAGCAACAGGTAACCCAAAAGACAGTTCTTGGCCTCGTAGCCACCACCGGCGTAGTTAATCGTCCTCAGTCAACCTCAGACAGAAGAAAAACAAAAAAAACAATTCATCGCATAACCTATCAGTTCAAAAACACTTGATCCTCCACCAGCTAGGGCCCGTGTGGTATTTAGAGGGTAACACCTTCTTCCTGTGCTCCACCACCCGCAGGAATTGCCCTCACCTTTGGCCGTAGCTGCCCAGACCTCACAGACAGCAATCAGCACATATAGGTAACCACCAAGTCCTGGCTTCTCCTCGCTTCAGACCAGTAGGATAACTCACGATTCCAGTTGTTTATAAAACAATAACAAACATATCATTGCGTAGGCTGCTAATGCAATTTTTTCAAATAAAGCCAGACCCAATAGCCACTATATCACCGTGCCTATGGATCTACGGGGGCCACCTCTACAACACACACGTGTGTTACCACCCAGCAGGACCGTGCTCACCTTTGCCAAATGCTGCCCCAGTCATAGACAGCCACACAGCACTTTATGGTGAGTGGTCCTCCATAGACTTGCAGACTAGTATAAGTTCCCTCCACGCATGCAGCTCACTGCAACTAGAACAATCTTGACATGGTGTAAAACCGTTTATTAAGAACAGCATAAAAAAGAGTACTACTCACAAGCATAAAAAAGATTCAGGCATATCATAAAAGATCATGAGGACGTCTCCTCCGTGCACTGCGACCTCCTGTCCGTTTAGCCACGCAGTGCACGGAGGAGACGTCCTCGTGATCTTTTATGATATGCCTGAATCTTTTTTATGCATGTGAGTAGTACTCTTTTTTATGCTGTTCTTAATAAACGGTTTTACACCATGTCAAGATTGTTCTAGTTGCAGTGAGCTGCATGCGTGGAGGGAACTTATACTAGTCTGCAAGTCTATGTAGGACCGCTCACCATAAAGTGCTGTGTGGCTGTCTATGACTGGGGCAGCATTTGGCAAAGGTGAGCACGGTCCTGCTGGGTGGTAGCACACGTGTGTGTTGTAGAGGTGGCCCCCGTAGATCCATAGGCACGGTGATATAGTGGCTATTGGGTCTGGCTTTATTTGAAAAAATTGCATTAGCAGCCTACGTAATGATATGTTTGTTATTGTTTTATAAACAACTGGAATCGTGAGTTATCCTACTGGTCTGAAGCGAGGAGAAGCCAGGACTTGGTGGTTACCTATATGTGCTGATTGCTGTCTGTGAGGTCTGGGCAGCTACGGCCAAAGGTGAGGGCAATTCCTGCGGGTGGTGGAGCACAGGAAGAAGGTGTTACCCTCTAAATACCACACGGGCCCTAGCTGGTGGAGGATCAAGTGTTTTTGAACTGATAGGTTATGCGATGAATTGGTTTTTTTTGTTTTTCTTCTGTCTGAGGTTGACTGAGGACGATCAACTACGCCGGTGGTGGCTACGAGGCCAAGAACTGTCTTTTGGGTTACCTGTTGCTATTTAGTGGATTGTGAGGCAGCGCAAATTTTTCCTGTTTTTTTTAATACTTACAACTGGTCTCAGGAAGCCTGTGAGGCCTCTAATCAGCTCAAGTCTCTGTTCTGTGCTGCCCCTATTTTGCATCACGTGGATGTCTCACGCCCCTTTATTGTGGAAGTAGATGTCTCTGAGGTTGGAGTGGGGGCTGTACTCTCCCAATATTCGGGGTCTCAGGGGCGATGACACCCCTGTGCTTTCTTCTTCCGTAAGTTCTCTCCAGCAGAGAGAAATTACGACATCGGCAACAGGGGCCTAAGTATATTGGACCGTACCCCGTTACAGAAAAAATCAATGAAGTAGCATACAGGGTTGCTCTCCCAGCTACCATGAAAGGTGTTAAGTATTTTCATGTCTCCCCAATAATTATCGATGGAGAACCTGAGTATGAAGTGGAGGAGATTTTGGATTCTCGTAGGGTGCAGAACTCATTACAGTATTTGGTCCACTGGAAGGGATATGGTCCTGAGGAGAGGTCATGGGTCCCAGATCGTCATCTCCATGCTAAAGAATGAAAACGACAGTTTAATTTGTTGCATCCTGAATGTGCTTCAGGGGCATGTCCGGAGGCCACGCCTCAGGGGGGAAGGGGGGTAATGTCAGAAAGAGCAAAGTTACCTCTGTAGCGGAGAGCGGCGCGTCCGCCACTTCCGCGTTTGACATCACGGTGGTTCCTGACGCCGCCTCCTCGGCATCGCTTCCCACCAGGTCAGGTCTCTCCAGGGCGCATCTCTGCAGAAGAGCGCACGCGCGCACACAGAGACACTTTATGCGCTAAGGAGGAAGGTCAGCTGACCGGCCGGTCAGCTGACACCTGAGAACTGACATCTGCCACCTGATTGGTTGAGAGGAGTGGGCGGAACCGCGGGGATTACCTTTGCATTTAAGTTCCGGGCTGTCAGTTCTACATTGTCTGCTGTTGCTGATACTTTGCGGTTAAGCTTTCAGACCTTAGATAGATCCTGGTGTGCTTTGATCTGGCAGGACCCCGGGGATTTCACACATAGCTAGGAATTGTTTGATAGCTATAATTATAACTATTATTATTGCCTATTGTGTATGAACCTTGCCTGAACTACTGGCTATCCTTTGCCTCACGGTTCTGTACTCTGCCTATCTGTCTCTGCCTTCTGATTCTGTACTTCCGCATATCTGATTGCTGCCGACCTCGGCTATACCTCTGACTACGATATTGCCTCCCGATTTTGTACTGCGACTTGACCGATTGTTACCGACCTTGCCTGTACGACCACGCTAGCTACAGTGATAGTTCCCACAGCCAGGGGCTATCACTTAGGAGTACTCCTGAGTTACTGTGCACAAACACGTGTGATCACACCTTTTATTAAAATATACACTGATTTATATTTTGTATCTGCTACTGAGGTATCACAATCTGTCTGTTGAGCTCACTCTGTTCAGCAGAGTACCACCGACCATTACATGCCCCGTGCTAACACGTGCAAAGTGCCCCGTGCAAACACGTGCAAAGTGCCACATGCAAAGTGCAAAGTGCCACGTGCAAACACGTGCCAGGTGCGAAGTGCCACGTGGCACTTTGCACGTGGCACTTTGCATTTGTTTGCACTTGACACGTGGCACTTTGCACGTGGCACTTTGCACTTTGCAGGTATTTGCACGTGGCACTTTGCACATGTTTGCACGTGGCACTTTGCACGTGTTTGCACGTTGCACTTTGCACGTGGCACTTTGCACGTGGCACTTTGCATTTGTTTGCACTTGGCACGTGGCACTTTGCACTTTGCAGGTGTTTGCACGTGGCACTTTGCACATGTTTGCATGTTGCACTTTGCTCGTGGCACTTTGCACGTGTTTGCTCGTGGCACTTTGCACGTGTTTGCACGTGGCACTTTGCACGTGTTTGCACGTGGCATTTTGCACGTAGAACTTTGCATGTGGCACTTTGCACGTGGCACTTTGCATGTGTTTGCACATGGCACTTTGCACGTGGCACTTTGCACGTGGCACTTTGCACGTGGCACTTTGCACGTGTTTGAACGTGGCACTTTGCGGCGATCAAACCCCCCAGCAGGACATCCCCCTAGTGGGGAAAAAGGGGGGAAGTCTGGTCGCCCTGGCTGCCTGCTGATCTGTGCTGTGGGCTGGAGAGCCCACGCAGCACAGATCAGCGAAAAATCCCCTGGTCCTCAAGTAGTTTACATCCCCCCCCCCCCCTAAAAAAATGGCTGTCAATTAACATCAGGCCTAGGTTCCAGACAGCGGTCGTGCAGCCCGTTTGCATGGGGCACTTTGCATGTGTTTGCACGGGGCACTTTGGACTTTGGACACAAGGGGCTTGATTCACAAAGCTGTGCAAACTGTTTAGCACGGGTGTGCTAAACAGTTAGCACGTGAAGTGCCGTTCACGGACTTTTGCGTGCGCAAAGTGCCGCGATTCGCGTGATCGCGGACTTTTGCGTGCGCAATTTGCCAAAAGTCTGCACTCGCGTGAATCGCGGCACTTTGCACGTGCAAAAGTCCGCAAACGGCACTTCACGTGCTAACTGTTTAGCACACCCGTGCTAAACAGTTTGCACAGCTTTGTGAATCAAGCCCCTTGTGTCCAAAGTTCAAAGTACCCCGTGCAAACACATGCAAAGTGCCCCGTGCAAACACGTGCAAAGTGCCCCGTGCAAACACGTGCAAAGTGCCCCGTGCAAACACGTGCAAATTGCCCCATGCAAACATGTGCAAAGTGCCACATGCAAAGTGCAAAGTGCCACGTACAAACACGTGCAAAGTGCCACGTGGCACTTTGCACTTTGCATTTGTTTGCACTTTGTATGTGGCACTTTGCACGTGGCACTTTGCACTTTGCAGGTGTTTGCACGTGGCACTTTGCACTAGGCACTTTGCATGTGGCACTTTGCACGTGTTTGCATGTGGCACTTTGCACGTGTTTGCACGTGGCACTTTGCACGTGTTTGCACGTGGCACTTTGCACGTGGCACTTTGCAGGTATTTGCATGTGGCACCTTGCACGTGGCACTTTGCATGTGTTTGCACGTGGCACTTTGCACGTGGCATATGGCACTTTGCACGTGGAACTTTGCACTTTGCACGTGTTTGCACGTGACACTTTGCACGTGGCACTTTGCATGTGTTTGCACGTGGTACTTTGCACGTGTTTGCACGTGGCACTTTGCACGTGTTTGCACGTGGCACTTTGCACGTGTTTGCACGTGGCACTTTGCACGTGTTTGAACGTGGCACTTTGCACGTGGCACTTGGCACGTGGCACTTTGCACGTGTTTGCACGTGGCACTTGGCACGTGTTATTCTCTAATCCCTAACCTAACCTAAACTGTAGCTAGCTAAGGCTAATAGCTGGCCAGCAGGCAGCAGCTGGCCTGGTCTATGCACAGTACACACACAGACACATAGCAGCTGCCTGCAGCACTGGAGCACAGCACACTCTCTGACTGTCTGCAACATAATGAAATCAAGCTAATTAACGATTTAACAATAGTGTAGTGATAGTGAAGGGGTTAATCACTGAACAGCTTAGGTTTATCACTGTGTACAGCCCTTTGTAGGCCAGCAGCCCTTTGTAGTCCCAGCCTCGGGTGCCAGGGTTTAGGCTGGGAGCCCTCTCATTGACTCAATGAGTCCTGGTGGGGCTGGCCAGGGTTCCCCTCTGTGATTGGTTGCTGGAGCTTCTGCTGGGAGCCCTCTGATTGGCTCCCATGATGTCCTGGACCTCTTATAGTATTTCAATGGATATCCGCATAGCCCAGCCAACTATCCGCAGATAGCTATCCGGATTTGCCCAGGTATCCGGAATCCGGATCAGAGGTCGGATAGCTGAAAAAAGGTCGGATATCTGGGTTACCTCGATATCCGGAATCCGATTGAGCACCCCTGGTAATACGTGCTGACCTCTTAAACAGCTAGCATAAGTAACACTGCCTGAGCATGCCAATAATACCATTTAGTGAATATGCCCTGCTGTTTTTGCTTACTTACCTTTCTGGAAACTACTCGCTTCTGTGCTGTTGTCCATTCTCTCCCCCCCCCCCCCCCCAATATAGGCTGCTCTGATATACACAAGCCTGTTTGTACAGCACTCGTACCCAAAACTGTTGCCATAACAATCAATGCACTATTATTGAAGGAAAGCGTTACTATGCGTGTGTGTGCGCACCTTTATAAAGAGTCTGGGGGTAAAAGTAAGGGCTGATTTCAGGGTCCTGTGGAAAAGTGAGAAAATAAAGAGCATGGTCTAGTTTAGGGAACCCAACAGGAAACCCCATAGACAAACGACCGCTTCCTGTTTGGGGCAATCTAGTAGTGTCCACTTATTTCTAAAAAAATAGGGGACTCAGTGGGGGAACACTAAAGCTAAAATTGCACACCAGGACCATCGGGCCACTAGGCTTTGTATATGCAACATTATTATTATTATTATTATTATTCAGTGGAGAAAAAGTCCGCTGGAACCACCAATTAATAACCAAAATGGGAGCAAGGGAATCGGGTTGGAGAGAGACTATGGGCTTGATTCACAAAAGAGTGCTAACTGATAGCACGGCTGTATTCATGCGAATTTTTGCATTTTCGTGCGATCGTGTTTTTTTGCTCGCAATTGCATGGTTTTGCGTGAAAATTCGCGTTTGCGCAAGAAAACATGCAAAAATGTGAAAATTCACGCGAAAACGGCCTTGCTATCAGTTAGCACTCTATTGTGAATCAAGCCCTATGTGTTGTGGGAGGTCATTTCAGTGGAGGGGTGAAGCACGTGCAAAATCTTGTATACGTGAAAGTGAGGAGGTAATTCTAGAGGAGGACAACAGCAGGTCATGTGCAGATCTGAGAATATGACTGGGTTGGTATCTGGAAACTTGTGAGATGTACGGGGGAGAAAGCTTGTGGAGAGCTTTGTAGGTTAGGGTTAAGGCCCCATTCACACTTACAAAATGCAAAACGCCGGCGATTTTTGCCGTTTTTGGGCGATTTGCAGAGATTAGCGCAAATCACCCAAGTAAGAACGGGCCCGTAGGGTTTCATTACGCTAGCGCTTTTAAAAAGTGCTAGCGTTTGAGCGTTTTGCCGAAATTGCGGCAAAACGCTCTAGTGTGAATGGGGCCTAAGAGTTTGAACTGAATCCTATGGTTAATTGGTAGCCAATGAAGAGCTTGACAGAGAGGGGCAGCAGAGGAAGAACGAGAAGAAAGATGATGAGATGAGCAGCTGAGTACAGTACAGAATGGAGCAGTGCCAGTCTGTCAGTTGGTAGTCCACAAAGTAGTATGTTACAATAGTCCAGGCGAGATATTATAAGAGCATGTATTAACATTTTAGTTGTGTCTTGAGTGAGAAAAAGTTGGATATGCGATATATGGTTTTGAGTTGGAGATGACAGGAGCTGGTTAGGGAATGAATGTGAGCAATAAAAAAGAGAGAGGAGAGTCAAATATTACCCCTAAGCACCGTGCGTTGGGAACTGAAGTTATGGGAGTGTTATTAATATTTGTTATTTCAGGTAGAGTGGTGGATAGAGGCGGTGAAAAAATGATTAGTTCTTTTTTACTCATATTGAGTTTTAAGAAGCGACAGGACATGAAGGAGGATATAGCAGACAAGCAATCAGGAACATGTGTGAGGAACGAATTAAGGTCTGGGGCTAAGAGGTACAGTTTTGTATCATCTGCATATAAATGGTATTGAAACCCAAATGAGTTGATTAAGTTGCCAAGACTGTGCATGTAGATGATAAAGAGGAGGGGGCCAAGGACAGAGCCTTGAGGTACCACCACAGACAAAGGATGAGGAAAAGGGATCTGTTTTGAGTAGGACCTTCCAGAGAGAAAGGAAGATAACCAGGAGAAAGCGAGGCCCTTTATGCCTAAGGATGAAAGTATTTGTAGGAGTAAGGTGTGGTCAAATGCTGATGAGAGGTCAAGAAGGATGAGTATGGTCACTTTAGAAAGAGCGGTTTCTGTGGAGTGGTGAGTGAAAGCCAGATTGGAACTGATCAAGCAGAGAGTTAGATAAATAATGGCTTAGATCAGCGTGTATATGGAGTTCAAGTGATTTGGATGCAAATACGCATACAATTCCCATAGACTGCTGTGGTGGATGACGCATGCCCAACACGAAAATTACGCAAAAAAAATTGACTGAGGGAAAATGCCAGTGTTTTCAGTAGACACAAGTGTGGCCTTTCTCTGTGTGTCTCTTTCACAGCAGTTCACTGTTGCCTCACATCAGTGTTTAGAGGTGACAGGAGCAGCTGTGAGGGACGCAGTGAGCGTTGATAAATTTGGGCTATAACAGTAAATTTGAGCCAAAAATCGCCTGATCCACGATAGAAACTGCTGCTATAAATAAAGCTGCTATAAAACTAAAAATAGCGGGCGCCACAACATCCGCTATTTATAGCTGAAGTTTCTATAGTGGGTGGTCTCGGTGCGAAAATTTACTGTTATAGTTGCGATTAGTGGCAATTTACATGTGCGCCTATGTTGGCACCCATTAGTGTTAGGTATAGATTGGGGAGGATCACTGTTACGAGTCTGTGTGGGGTGGCTGAGGTTAGGCATAGATAGGGAAAAGTTAATGTTAAGCATAAACAGGGCTTATCTATAACTGAACCGTGAGGAAAAATTGGTGCAAATATAACGGTAATGGGCATGAAATAATGGTAATAGAATATCGGTTTAATTTAATTTTACAGATATTCCCACTATAGTAGATTATCGGTAATTTAACCAATATTCTGCTATCACCCACTGTACCCCAACTCTCACCTGAACCCTCCGCTAACTATGCCTTACCCTAACCACCCTTCAATTACTCCTAGCCCTAACCACCAATCAAGCCTCAGGTTTGTGACGGACTGCATCACATTTTCATCCAATATCTCCTGGTAATGAAGAGAATTCATGGTACCTTGCACACGCTGAAGCTTCCCTGTACCTGCAGAAGCAAAACAGCCCCAAAGCATGATTGACCCCCCGCCATGCTTCACAGTAGGCAAGGTGTTTTTTTCTTCATAGGCCTTATTCTTCCTCCTCCACAGAGCACTATCCCCAAACTTTTGTGGTTTATCCACATGACTTTTGGCATACTGCAGTCGACTCTTCTTATTCTTTGGAGACAGCAAGGGGGTGTGCCTGGGAGTTCTGGCATGGAGGCCTTCATTACGCAGTGTGCGCCTTACTGTCTGAGCTGAAACTTCAGTACCCGCATCTGATAAATCTTTTTTTCAGTTACTCAGCAGTCACACAGGGACTTTTCTCCACTTTGCTCTTCAGGTAGCGCACAGCAGTTGAAGTCAGCATCTTCTTTCTGCCATGACCAGGTAGCGTTTCAACAGTGCCCTTTGCCTTGAATTTGCGAATGCTTCCTATGGTGTGTCTTGGTATGTTTAACATCTTTGCAATCTTCTTATAGCCATTGCCCTTCCTGTGAAGAGAAGTCACCTCTGCTCTTGTCTTCCTGGACCATTTTCTTGACTTCACCATGTTTGTAAACACACCAGTAAATGTCTAGAAGGAGATGAGTATCAGTCATTTTAAATCTGCCTAATTTGGTGCTTATTATGCTTGATTGCTGCTTGTTAACATCCACAGGTGATTTCAATACCTGATCGAAAACACTTGACTGAACCTCTGGTCTTAAAGAGAACCCGAGGTGGGTTCTAAGAATCCTAATAGCAGACAGAGGCTGGCTGTGCATATAATCACCAGCCTTTGTTGCTATATATCATCCCTCCAGGGCCCCCCTGCGCTCTGCTCTGCCCCCCATAAATCACAGCCGCGCTGTCGACACACAGCGTGTCACCAGCCGACTGTTTACAATTGCCTATCAATCTCCGCCGCTCCCTCGACTCTTCCATAGCTTCGGTCCCTGCCCACGTCCCTTCCCTCCAATCAGTGGACACACCTCGGGTTCTCTTTAAGAGTGGTAGTCTTTAAGGGGTTGAATAATTTTGTCAATGAAGAAATCACAAAAAAACATTTAATACTGTATTACAAAAACAATTGATGTCATTTTAGTTGCATTTGGTTCTTTAAAAAGTCCTTGTAAGATTTCATTCTGAACACAATTACAAATGTACACTAAATTCCGTAAAACCCTTTGCAGCATTGGGGGTTGAATCATTTTGAACACAACTGTAGTTATCAGATTATTATTATTGATTTATAAAGCGTCAACATATGCCGTGGCGCTGTACAAAGTAAGAAACAAATATGGGTACATAATACAGACAATGGTGCACACCAAAATACAAGATACATAATTAGTGATAAAATACAAATTATAGAATTGGTAATGACAGTGATAAAATTAACATGATGAATAAAATGTATAATGGTTACCAAGACACAAAAGGGGGAGAGAGCCCTGCCCTTGCAAGCTTACAATCTAAAGGGAATGTGGGGGGGGGGGGGACAGGAGGAGGGGTAGTATGCAGCAAATATATAGAGGCTGTGTGTTTTAGGATACCCAGTAGGAGTGCAATTTGGCCTTAGGACAAAGGGAAGTGGCCTAAGGTAGCGCATATGCTTGTCGGAACAAGTGGGGTTTTAGAGAGCGTTTAAAGGTAACAAAGGCTGGCGAGTGACGGATGTGTTGTGGGAGGGCATTCCAGAGGAGGGGTGAAGCTAGTGCGAAGTCTTGTAAACGTGAATGTGAGGAGTTGATTCTAGAGGACAACAGAAGATCATGTGCCGATCTGAGATTGCGATTGGTAGAGCTTTGTAGGTTAGGGTTAGGAGTTTGAACTGAATCCTCTGGTTAATTTGCAGCCAGTGAAGAGCTTGACAAAGAGGGTCGGCAGAGGAAGATTGAGAAGAAAGATGAATGAGACGAGCAGCTGAGTTCAGTACCGACTGGAGCGGGGCCAGTCTGTTAGAAGGTAGTCCACAGAGTAGTATGTTGCAGTAGTCCAGACAAGAAATTATAAGAGCATGTATTACCATTTTAGTTGTGTCTTGAGTGAGAAAAGGACGGATGCGAGATATGTTTTTGAGTTGGAGATGGCAGGAGCTGGTTATGGAGTGAACATGAGGAATAAAAGAGAGATATGAGTCGAGTATTACCCCCAAGCATCGAGCTTTGGGAACTGAAGTTATGGGAGTGTTATTAACTAACGTTTATTGTTACTACAGGCAGGGAGGTGGACAGAGACGGTGGAAAAATTATTAGTTCTGTTTTACTCATATCAAGTTTTAGGAAGCGAGAGGACATGAAGGAGGATATAGCAGACAAGCAGTCAGGAACACGTTTGAGGGAGTTAAGGTCTGGGGCAGAGAGGTACAGTTGTGTATCGTCTGCATAGAGGTGGTATTGAAACCCGAATGAGTTGATTAAATCACCAAGACCGTGCATGTAGATGGAAAAGAGGAGGGGACCAAGGACAGAGCCTTGGGGAACCCCGACAGACAAAGCATGAGGAGAAGAGATCTGATCTGAGTAGGAGACTGGGAAGGACCTTCCAGAGAGGTAGGAAGATAACCTTGTGAGAGCAAGGCCCTTTATTCCTACATTTGAAAGTATTTGTAGGAGTAAGGTGTGGTGGACAGTATCAAATGCTGATGACAGGTCAAGAAGGATGAGTATGGAAAATTGACCTTTAAATTTGGCTGTGAGAAGGTCATTGGCCACTTTGGTGAGGGCTGTTTCCGTGGAGTGGTTAGAGCGAAAGCCAGACTGGAACTGATCAAGTAGGGTGTTAGCAGATAAATAATGGCTTAATTCTGCATGTATATGGCGTTCAAGTAGTTTGGATGCAAATGGGAGAAGTGAGACTGGGCGGTAGTTGGCAAGTGTGGTAGGATCTAGAGAAGGTTTTTTAAGTAGTGGCGTCACAACAGCTTTTTTGAGTGGGGACGGAAAGTTGCCAGTAGTTAGGGACAGGTTAAATAGCGTTGTTAGTGCAGGCAAGAGAGATGAGGATTGTTGCGGAATGAAATTGGAGGGAATAGGATCCAAAGAACAGGTGGTTAGATTAGTTTTGGCAATTACAGAGGAGAGAGAGTGTTCAGAGAGTGGAGAGAAGGCAGTTAGAGAACAGCCAATGAGAGGTGTGGAGGTGGGATTTGAGGACTGCAAGGAGAATTAACTTCGGATTTTGTCAATTTTATCAGTGAAGTATGTTGCAAATTCTTCAGCTGATAAGCAACATGAAGGAGGAGGAGGAGGGGGATGGAGAACGGAGTTGAAGGTGCTGAACAAGCGTTTAGAATTGTGTAAATGGGCGGATATTAGGGAAGAAAAATAGGACTTTTTTGCCACAGAGAGTGCGTTTCTGAAGTTGTTCAAGGCAATTTATATGAGATGAAGTCCTCACTTGTGTTACTTTTCCTCTAGTGCCGTTCAGCTGCTCTAGAGCATCTTTTTAACTGTTTAGTGCTTTTGGTCATCCAGGGTTGGCGACTGACACGGTGAGGGCGGGCATTGACAAGGGGGGTGAAGTCATCCATGACTTTTGTAATGGAGCTGTTGTAGTGTATAGCAGCTGAGTCTGGGTCAGTGAAGGATTGTGTGAGGAGAGGTGCCAGGGCATCAGAGACAGTTTGAATGTCTAGATTGCGATAGTTTCTTCGAGTATGTGAGCGTGCTTGTGCCAGGGTGGTAGGAAAAGAGGAGGAGAGAGGGAAGCTAAGTAGGTTATGGTCAGAGAGTGGTAGTGGATCATTAGTAAAGTCAGTGACAGAACATAGATGAGTGAATACGAGGTCAAGCGTATGGCCATCAGTGTGAGTTGAGGTAGAGAAGGGGTCCCCAGCCACCGGGCCGCGGCCCACTGCTGGTCCGTTGGCAGTTTCCAGCTGGGCCGCGGCGGGTCTGTCCTCTCGCCCCTCCCCCCCGCGGCCACCACTCCTGTTACCTTATGAGCGGGCGGCCACTTCCGGATTCCCCCAGGCGCCGCTCTCCTTCATGCAGCATCTCCGATAAGAGCGGCGCATCTTGCAGCTGTTGTATGGAGGGAAGGAAGCGGGCAGCGGTTGCCATGGTAGCGGCAATGCATATTGCCGCTACAGGAAGCCGCTGCCCCGCCTCCTTCCCTCCTCCGCAAGACGCGCTGCTGTTATCGGAGATGATGCATGAAGGAGAGCGGCGCCTGGGGGAATCCGGAAGCGGCCACCCGCTCATAAGGTAACAAGAGCGGCGGCCGCGGGGGCACCACCTACCCATATTGGGCACTTGACTAGCCATACTGGGCACTATACTAGCCATATTGGGCACTATACTAGCCATGCTGGGCACTATACTAGCCATACTGGGGCACTATACTAGCCATGCTAGGCACTATACTAGCCATGCTGGGCACTATACTAGCCATGCTGGGCACTATACTAGGCATACTGGGGCACTATACTAGCCATACTGGGGCGCTATACTAGCCATACTGGGGCGCTATACTAGCCATGCTGGGCACTATACTAGCCATGCTGGGCACTATACTAGCCACGCTGGGGCACTATACTAGCCATACTGGGCACTATACTAGCCACGCTGGGGCACTATACTAGCCATGCTGGGTACTATACTAGCCATGCTGGGCACTATACTAGCCATACTGGGGCGCTATACTAGCCATACTGGGGCACTATACTAGCCATACTGGGCACTATACTAGCCATACTGGGGCACTATACTAGCCATACTGGGGCACTATACTAGCCATACTGGGGCACTATACTAGCTATACTGGGGCACTATACTAGCTATACTGGGCACTTTACTAGCAATACTGGGGCACTACCTACCCATACTGGACACTATATTAGCTATACTGGGCACTATACTGGGGCACTACCTACCCATACTGGGACTATACTAGCTATACTGGTCAATATACTAGCTATACTAGGGCACTATACTAGCTATACTGGGGTAACTATACTAGCCATACTGGGGCGCTATACTAGCCATACTGGGGCACTATACTAGCCATACTGGGCACTATACTAGCCATACTGGGGCACTATACTAGCCATACTGGGGCACTATACTAGCCATACTGGGGCACTATACTAGCTATACTGGGGCACTATACTAGCTATACTGGGCACTTTACTAGCAATACTGGGGCACTACCTACCCATACTGGACACTATATTAGCTATACTGGGCACTATACTGGGGCACTACCTTCCCATACTGGGACTATACTAGCTATACTAGTCACTATACTAGATATACTAGGGCACTATACTAGCTATACTGGGGTAACTATACTAGCCATACTGGGGCAACTAAACTCCCTATACTGGGGTAACTATGCTAGCTATGCCGCCGCACCCAAGCTCCCCCCTCCCCCCGTAACCCGCTGCGCACGACACTGTCCACTAGGTCGTTGATCAGGTCAATCACTCAGAGTCAGAAACTCTGTTTCTCTGTCGCTTTGCACATAGATGCCCATATGTGGATTCGCAGTCTATGAACCGACTAGCCGAGAGGAGGGTCCTGACTCCAAAGGATTCACCACACACGTACAATTCAAAAGCTTACAACCACCTGTGAGTCAGCACAGGACTGTAAATATATTAGCACACTGCGAACACTGTAAGTTAACCCTTAGCTGTATGCAGGAATCGGCGCCATATCTGTTTATCTGTGCCCGATTCAAGCATACGAGTTATAAATACAAGATACTCTAGAACACAAGGTAACGTTTTCGGAGGAGTAAGTACGATTGTGTATGTTCAGCAACAGGTTATAACAGCTAAACGATTTTTAAACGTTTAATAACAAAAATGCATTACACACATTTACATACACTAATTAACATATACACACATAGCTTAAAATAAAAGGGAATATTTGTGAAAGGTTTACTTAGCCAAAATGCAGTCTGTGTGGGGATATTTCCTTCTGGGAAAATAAATGCAAAGTTTCAGCATCCTAGGCCTTTAGGTATATTTTGTAATCCAAGCAGATGTTGCAGTTCCAAGATGGCTGCTGGGGGTTCCTCTGCCCATTTAACAGACCGAAATCAAAACTACATGCATTTCAATCTGTTCCTAATCGGAGCCACTGTGTCTGAGCCCTTCAGTGGACCCCTGTGGAGCTAGCTTCCCCTGGATGAAATGACCTGTTGGTGCTCAATTAGCAGCTGAGTGTGACCAGCTACAACACCCTTTGATGTATTACACCCAGATTCTGGCTAGGTTTCACACCTCTGTGTCCCTGGCCAGCAAGGAATTCTTTTGAACAAGTTAAGTTAGTGTGGGTGATGGGTTTGCTTTCACTCAGAGAGAAGGAAAAGACATCTGTTGTATGTTTAAAAAGAAAAAATGTCATTCCGCTCTGCTTTGCGGAACGATACAGAATCACTAATCTTCTCAATTTCTGTATCATTCATCACAGTGACTGCCAGTACAACAGTGTTTGGTTACACAGGTGCAGTGAAAAGGTTGCAGTGACTGCTGGTACAACAATGTGCGGTTACACAGGTGCAGTGGAACGGTTGCAGTGACTGCTGGTACAGCAATGTGCGGTTACACAGGTGCAGTGTCACACACACCGGTGCACTGAACAGGTATGCAGTGACTGGTATCAATACAATGTGCAGCTGTCACACACACACAGGTACTGTGAACAGGTATGCAGTGACTAGTATTTCAAATGTGCAGCTATCTCACACACACAGGTTCCCGTGAACAGGTAAGCATTGGCTAGTATATAATATAACACTGCGTGTTGTCACGCAGGTGCACTGATCAGGTATGCAGTGACTGGTATCAATACAATGGGCCTGATTCACAAAGCGGTGATAACTCAGTTATCATGCCTAAAAGACTTTAGGCGTTATTACCTTTGCACCACTGAGTTATCACCGATTTGTGCTGCTCTTCGCGCGAAGCTCCCGCGTGCAAAGTTTTGCGCGTGCAAAGTCCCATAGGGCTTAATGGGAGCTTCGTGCGAAGCGGGGGCGCTGCGCGTGCGCGGTTGCACGCGCAAGACTTTGCGCGCGGAAAATTTGCGCGAGTTTCTTATCATGCCTAAACTGAGTTTAGGCGTGATAAAGGGGTTTTCACTCGCGTGCACCGCTTTGTGAATCAGGCCCAATGTGCGGCTGTCACACACAGGTACCGTAAACAGGTATGCACGGTCGGACTGGTATTACAAATGAGCAGCTGTCACACACATGCAGTGAAAAGGTAGGCACTAAATGTGCTGGGCCTGGCAGTGGCACAGTAGGAATTAGCAACTAGCAAGGGCCAGCTGCACCTGACTGACAGGCCTGTATATGCAAGTGTCAGTGGGCCACACAAAAAAAAACAAAAAAAAAAAACAGATCACAAGAACAACATTAGCTCTCAAAAGAGCTATTTTGGGGTGCTTTTTATCAATAGGTATCAGCAAGGAACAAGCTAACAAGCCTAACGAGCCTAACTAAGCTTTTCTTATGTTTACAGCAGGTTCCTCTCCCTTCTCTAATTACTGCAGCCACACCGAGTGATATAATGGCCGATGCAGCTGCCTTATATAGAGGAGGAGGGGGGGGGGGGCTCCAGGAGGGAGTGTAGCCGTATTGGCAGTCATGTGTCTGACTGTGATGTAGGGGGTCAAAGTTTAGCCCAATGATGTTGTATAGGGGCGGGTCGAACTCACCATAAGTTTGCGTTTCGACGCGAACCACGTATGTTCGCGCGAATAAGGTCGCGGACGAAATGTTCAGGACAACTCTAAAGCCAGCACTAGGGTAGCAGTGAGGGAGAGGAGAGGTCTCTAATTGCCACGGGCTTTGATGGATTTGGTGAGAGACGCACTGCCGCTACTTTCATTGATTCAGGGATAGCGGAGGAGGAAATGGGTAGCTGAGGAGAAGGGACAATACTTGATGTTCCCGACATTGCGAAGAGTCAGCAGTTCGTATCGACTGGTTCTCATAAGTGGGGACTCCCTGTAATATAATATAAGATGCAGTGACTTTTTTTCTCCCCATGAGGAGAAAAAGTGCATATTCTATTTCGAAAAATATTTGTCACGCAGAAAGTACTGTTTGCTTTTTTTTTTTACCTTTTGCCAATCCAATGACCATTGCTGAGGTGTGCAGATTTACTTAGTACCTAGTAACAATGTAATTTACTGCAACATAGCACCCCGCACTTCCCATTTAAAGGGAAGGTCCAAGCAAAATAGAAAAATGAGTTTCACTTACCTGGGGGTTCTACCAGCCCCATGCAGCCATCCTGTGCCCTCGTAGTCACTCACTGCTGCTCCAGTCCCCCGCTGGCAGCTTGCCGACCTCGGAGGTCGGCGGGCCGCATTGCGTACATTTTTACGCATTCCCGCTAGTGCAGGAACATTAACACATACATTTTTACGCATTACTGGTTCAATACGTAAATTTTTACGCATTGAACCAGTACTGTGTAAAATTTTTTGTGTTAATGTCCCTGCACTAGCGGTAATGCGTAAAAATGTATGCAATGCGGCCCGCCGACCTCCGAGGTCGGCAAGCTGCCAGCAGGGGACTGGAGCAGCAGTGAGTGACTACGAGGGCACAGGATGGCTGCATGGGGCTGTTAGAAGCCCCAGGTAAGTGAAACTCATTTTTTTATTTTGCTTGAACCTTCCCTTTAAGCAGACCTGAGCATGGTAGAATTAAAAACATTGAATACATTTCTTTTAAATTTTGCTTTGAGAGGTCATTATTCATTATTCATTTCCCACTACCGTCTTATGTCTTACAGTGTAATTTTTTTGTGGTGTATTTAAAGGCTTAACTACCATATGTGTACCTGCTGCGGAAGCAGTTTTGAAATACTTGGCAGCCAGTAATTACATATATACTGTATGTCTGAGGTTTTGGATTCTTTGTATTTTCAAAGTCTTTGGCTCTCTTCACCTTGGTATTTACACCAGCTGTGCTGGCAATTCTGGCTATTTTGATTAGCAGAACCTATGTTATTGTATATATGCTACTAAGATTTCTACTTCAAAATTATTTGGGAAGGAAATGGGTGACATTTATTTGAAATCACAAGTTGTAACAGCCCTTGGCTTCTGTAATTATGCAGAGAGTCTCTAGACTGGTGCTTTAAGTTTATTTTTTTTAATCCTTTCCATACAGTAGTTGTGCACCGTGAAAACTGCAAACAAAACATACATGGAACCGTCATCAATACAGAGCTAACAATCAAACAAGATGCAATAAGCATATGTACAGGTATTAACTACAATGGGCTTGATTCACTAACCAGCGCTAAGCTAAGTGCCTTATCACTTAGTGGGCACAAACTACAGCACCAACCTTATCTGAGGTTAGTGTGCCTTATCTGAGTTGGTGTGCCTTATTTGAGTTAGTGTGCCTTATCTGAGGTTAGTGTGCCTTATCTGAGGTTAGTGAAGGAGTATGGCATGAAAAATACTCTATGACAAACTCTGGTAATATAAGACAAACCAAATGGACTCAATATGGGGTTGACTAAAAGTTGACTACAAGTTGTTCCAAATCTTCCAACGAACATCACAGGCGTTCCCTCAGAAATCCACTAACAGTAGTTGTTAGAATGTAAGTATACTTGAATTCTAGGCCTCAGGTACTAAAGTCTAGTAAAGACTTGAGAATGATGCTGGGTCTCTTTAAGCATAGTTTCTCGGGGAGAAATTATGCAGGCATTTACAAGAAGCATGTTCCTCTAGAAGGACACATAATGTTTTCAGGTCTGAATGTCCCGACACTGAGACTACGAAACGGTAAACAAAGCCGATATTTGGAAAACCTTGCATTCCGTGATTCTAGGGCAGAAAGCACTGGTGCACTAGATGATGAGATGGGTCACATGCCCATGCCTGGCAATTGTAGGTTTGGGGGTATGACTCGGGTGATGTCAGAATTTAACTCTTTGATGTTCATATAAAAGTAAGGGACGGGATGGCAGACAGGCTACTTTACTTCGTCTTCTGCATGCTATCCTGCTCTCTGCGCTTCCTAGTGAGAATAATAGCTTCATGTCTGTATGCTGTAAATACATGTGATGTACATAGGAAAGACTGTTTATACCCTGAAGAAATAAGCCTGTAACAAAAGATGCCTGATTGCTGAATAAACCCCTTAAAGGTGAAGGTGGCTGTCTCCGCTCTATTTCCTGTATGCTGTCGCTGTGAGTTGCAGCTCTAATGAGTTGTTGGTGCCGGAGTAAAAGGTGTGTTGTGCTGTTGCCAATAGCAACCAACGTATAGATTCTTACAGTAGTTAGATGTAGGGGGTAGTTATCCCTACCAAAAGAACCATGTTGAATCTGCAACAGGAAATAGCACAGTAAGTACATGTACATCAGTATATTTAGGGATGTCTCGTATCCCTTATCACCCTAAAGTACAGAACACGTAAAAAAGTGTGTCAACATCAAGTCAAATGTGTTGGCATGTCACGGGACTGCTCACCAAAGTCCCAAGGTGCCATATACAGGTGCCAGACTACCCACAGATAATAGTCTACTACTTACCAAAGTA
The DNA here is from genome assembly GCF_040937935.1 of Hyperolius riggenbachi. Taxonomy (NCBI): domain Eukaryota; kingdom Metazoa; phylum Chordata; class Amphibia; order Anura; family Hyperoliidae; genus Hyperolius; species Hyperolius riggenbachi. The sequence goes on along the minus strand of NC_090652.1, from coordinate 179,178,291 downwards.
GATGAAAAGCTGGAATAAATTTATAATCAACTCATAAATAAAGATAAATAGAAAACCACATAGGAGTGCAGGATTCAACACCAGAAACATCAGGCATAATGTGCCGATATACTATATTGCACAATAACATGTGTGAAACGCTCCCAGGGACCAGAAAATTAGTGTGGTATCATTTCAAATATCCCACAAATGTGAAATCTTCATTCATACCTACCTGTTGCATAGATCCCATATCATAGATCCATCTGGTCTCGTTTCTCAGAAGGGTTTGGGTAATATCGCCGCCCCTGGGAGATAAAAAGATTTTTTGTAAACCAATCACAGTCGAACCTTTAGTATTGTTCCCATGTATTTTTAAGGCATGCTCAGCCACAGAGGTAAGTGTTTTGCCCTCTATCCAATCCCACTCAACCAAACGAATTGTTTACCAATGTTTCTGAATTCGCACCTTTAGCATGTTTTTGGTTTAGCCAACATACAGTTTACCACATGGACAGCATAACCTGTAGATAACACCACAAGATTGACAATTGATATGCTGTCTCAACCGAAATTCCCTGTTTTTGGGCTGGTAACCGTTTTTGTGGTAATCATAAAGGGCAAACATTGCATCTCCCACATGGGTAGCTACCCCCTGTTTGGCTTCTGTTGGTATTTTTCCTCTGAAAATGACTCCTAGTAAGCAGATCCTTCAGGTTGGGAGCTCTTTTCGCTGTGATTGAGGGTCTGACAGTATTGTGCAGTATTGTGCAATTATTGAGTTAGTGGTTAATATTGGCCAGTGTTTCTGAATAATCCCCTTTAAATTGCTCTAACTACTCTTGAAGGGTGTGCACAATCGTACACATTGATCCGTCCTTTTCCTTTTGGGGTATAGTAATGTCTCTCTCTCATTGTTGTATTATGCACATTGATTTTTGTAGTATGGCCCTTGTATGAGTCATCATTCATGATTGTGCACTTCCACTTGCTTTTTCATACCCTTAGCGGTATGTCATTATTATCATTAGCACTTTATTTTTCCTCTGGTTCTCCGATATTTGGGGGTTACACACATTTCCCTACCTTGTTTTAATGTTTTTAGCATTTGTGTGTAATTTCAATAAAGGATGATTTTTGTACAATATGAATTGTGCTAATCTGGTGCGGTTTCTTGAGGCCATTGCTGCTTTTCTCACTTGTTTATATCATCTCAGTACAACAGTCGCTGCTCAGCAAGATCAGTTGACACAGTTGCTAAACGCACCTCAATCTGTGCACTCAGCAGGTTGTAGAGAGCAGTTTGTAGTTCCTCCTATTATTGAGCCTAAGATGCCACTGCCTGAAAAATTCTCTGGTTCCAGATCTGATTTTAGTAACTTTATGAACCAATGTTTAACATATTTTGAGGTTAGACCGAGATCATCTGGTTCTGAATCCCAGAAAATATCGCTTATTAAGACTCTGTTACAAGGTGATTCGCAAACTTGGGCGTATGGGTTACCTCCCGAGCATGAAGCCTTTACATCTGTAAACAAGTTCTTTTTTTTTCCAAAATAGGTTTTTATTGATTTTTTAAAGAATAACAGTCAGAACAGTCAAAAACAGCATAAGTAACAAGATTGAAGGTCGTACACCTATCATTGTGGCCAAAGGAAACTTCCAATAGGATAAGTGAATGGGGACAAAGTTCATTAATGAGTGGTAAGTCCAATGCGAGGGGCCCGCGTGGGCCTAGAGTGTTCCTGCGAGACTTTATGGCAACGGACCAAGAGTCTTTAGAAGGGCATATCAGTCCAAGAGACTTGTTTGTGAGAGAGCAATGCGACCTTCCTAAGGAAATTTTCTGTACACAGGCCCACTCAAAGGTAGCATAATGTGTACTGGAGAAATTAGAAAGGAAAGGAAGGAATAGCATAGCGTAGAGCAGGAGTAAGAAAGAAAGGATCTGGGGTGCTTAGGAAAGGGGAGGAGGGAGAGGGGGTGGAGAGGAAGCGTATCCGACTCCAAAACCTGACCCAGGCCAGGTGGTGAAAATTTGCATTAAAGAAAATCTTGCAGGGAGTTTTATGTTGGTGATATTAGAGCCACAGCTTCATCCGAGTCCCTGAGATCCACCCACACAGCCCATTTTGCGACAAACGCTTCTGTATTATCCTGGGTTGGAGTATGTAAATCCTCCATAAGCATAATGAGGTTAATTTCTTTGAATAATTCCGTCAAGCTAGGAATTGTATTCGATTTCCAATAACGTGCTAGTAACAGTCTAGCTGAAACTAATATTTGAGGAGTGATTGATTTTTTGATTGTGGTGGACCTGCCGGGGAGAAGCGTAAGGAATACTTAAGTCATATAAAAAGGAATACTTAAGTCATATAAAAAAAATGACTTTTACTCACCCGGGGCTCTCCTCAGCCCCCTGCAGCTGAACCGTGCCCTCGCCGTGTCCCTCCGATGCGCCTGGACTCGCCGGCGGACACTTCCGGTTTGGCCGTCACCGGCCGACAGGCTGGGAACGCGGCTGATTAGCCGCGTTCCCGGCCGCAATAGCGCCCTCTGTAATGCTATTGCGGCCGGGGACATGGATAATCAGCCTTTTTTTTTAAGTATTCCTTTAAGGGGTAGAGGTCTACAATACAGATGTCGATGTATTTCAAAATCCCAGCTCCAGAAGGACTGTATCAGGGGACAGTCCTACCATATATACATGTAGGTTTCAGATGACTGGGAGCATCTCCAGCATAGGTTTGAAGTATCTTTATTAAATTTAGCTACCTGAGTTGGTGTGCGGTACCACCTGGAGTAAATTTTAAAATTCCTCTCTTGGAAGTTTAGGTAGATCGAGGATTTATGGGTCAATTCGTAGATTTTTTCCCAGTGCTCTGAGGGAAGAAGTTCACCTAGGTCTTTGTCCCATTTATCAGTTAAGTTAAGGAGATCTTTTTCGCTGGTGACGCAAACTAAAGGTCCGTACACACGCCGGACTTTAGGCAACGACGGGTCCGTCGTTGCCTCCCGCTGGGTGGGCGTGCCAGCGACAGTCCGGCGTGTGTACGCTCTGTCGTCAGACTGATACGGCTGTTTCTGAGCGATCCGCCCGGCGGATCGCTCAGAAACAGCCGTATCAGTCTGACGACAGAGCGTACACACGCCGGACTGTCGCTGGCACGCCCACCCAGCGGGAGGCAACGACGGACCCGTCGTTGCCTAAAGTCCGGCGTGTGTACGGACCCTTAAGTGTGAGTATATCAGGGAGACCTTGTGTTCCAAGGAAAGGGATGTGGCACAGAGGCGTTCAAAGGGAGTGAGATTCCTATGGATATTTGCTTTATTTAGAAGAGCTTTGTAAAACCAGTTGAGCTGGGTCCAGAGACGCCAGTCAATCTTTGGGGGATTGTCTGGGTTACCCAAGATCTCTCTCCTCTGAAGTCCTCCGTTAGCTATAATATGTCTAACCTGGGGCCAGAACTCACGCTCCCAGCCCAGAATAGAGCGTTGCTGGATACCTGATGCAAGATTGGGGTTGTCTAGGAGAGGAGTGAGAGGGCTATATAAAGTGGAAAGTTTGAACTTTTCTCTGATAATCCTCCATTATCTCTATCTGTGTCCAAAATGCAATGGAGCCAGGGCCCGGACCCAGGGTCAGATGTATCCATAATAGGGCTCTTGGATCAAAGTAGGATAAAGCAGATTCCACAATGACCCACTGTTTACTTTTCCTGTCTTGGAACCAATTTAGTATGTGTGTAGAGTTGGGCCGAACCTCTGATTTTAGGTTCGCGAACCGGGTTCGCGAACTTTCGCGGAACGTTCGGTTCGCGTTAAAGTTCGCGAACCGCAATAGACTTCAATGGGGATGCGAACTTTGAAAAAAAAAATAATTATGCTGGCCACAAAAGTGATGGAAAAGATGTTTCAAGGGGTCTAACACCTGGAGGGGAGCATGGCGGAGTGGGATAGATGCCAAAAGTCCCCGGGAAAAATCTGGATTTGACGCAAAGCAGCGTTTTAAGGGCAGAAATCACATTGAATGCTAAATGACAGGCCTAAAGTGCTTTAAAACATCTTGCATGTGTATACATCAATCAGGTAGTGTAATTAAGGTACTGCTTCACACTGACACACCAAACTGTTCACTGAACAGAACAGGTATACAGTGGCGGGTTCACTGAACAGAACAGGTATACAGTGGCGGGTTCACAGAACAGGTATACAGTGGCGGGTCCACTGAACAGAACAGGTATACAGTGGCGGGTTCACAGAACAGGTATGCAGTGGCAGGTTCACTGAACACAACAGGTATGCAGTGGCGTGTTCACTAAACAGGTATACAGTGGCGGGTCCACTGAACAGAACAGGTATACAGTGGCGGGTTCACAGAACAGGTATACAGTGGCAGGATCACTGAACAGGTATGCAGTGGCAGGATCACTGAACAGGTATACAGTGGCGGGTCCACTGAACAGAACAGGTATACAGTGGCGGGTTCACAGAACAGGTATACAGTGGCGGGTCCACTGAACAGAACAGGTATACAGTGGCGGGTTCACAGAACAGGTATACAGTGGCAGGATCACTGAACAGGTATGCAGTGGCAGGATCACTGAACAGGTATGCAGTGGCAGGATCACTGAACAGGTATGCAGTGGCAGGATCACTGAACAGGTATGCACTGGCAGGATCACTGAACAGGTATGCACTGGCAGGATCACTGAACAGGTATGTAGTGGCAGGATCACTGAACAGGTATGCACTGGCAGGATCACTGAACAGGTATGCAGTGGCAGGATCACTGAACAGGTATGCACTGGCAGGATCACTGAACAGGTATGCAGTGGCAGGATCACAGTACAGGTATGCAGTGGGCTGAGGGCTCACTGAACAGAACATGTATGCAGCCAGGAAAAGCTAAGCCTAACTAATCTTTCCCTAGAGACAGACAGCAGCTCACCCTACTCTCTCTAATGCAGGCACACGAGTGGCCGTAATGGCCGCCGCTGCCTGCCTTATATAAGGGGGGGTGGGGCTCCAGGGGCTAGTGTAGCCTAATTGGCTACACTGGGCCTGCTGACTGTGATGTAGAGGGTCAAAGTTGACCCTCAGGTGCATTATGGGACGAACCGAACTTCCGCAAAACGTTCGCGTGCGGCACCCGCACGCGAACCACCTAAGTTCGCGCGAACCACGTTCGCCGGCGAACCGTTCGGCCCAACTCTATATGTGTGTTAGTACCGCAGTGTAGTTGTACGCTTTTATATCTGGAAGGCCCATGCCTCCTTCTAGTTTTGGTCTGGTGAGAAGCCTAAATTTGGTTCTATGGGCCTTGTGTTTTCAGATAAAGTTAAGAATTGCAGATTGCAGTTTTTTAAGGTAAACACTGGGTAGGTCTATGGGAAGAGCTTGCATTATGTAAAGGATTTTGGGTAGGATATCCATTTTTGTTACGTTTATGCGGCCAGACCATGAGAGCCTAAGATTAACCCAGTTATCTAAATCCCTTTGGATTTTGTTAAGAAACGGGGGATAGTTAATTTGAAAGAGCTTACTAAGGTCGTTAGGAATTAGTACCCCTAGATACTTAATATGGTTGAACTGCCAACGAAAAGAAAAATAATTTTGTAAGGTAATTACAGTGGGATGGGGTATGGTAATATTAAGAACTTCGGTCTTGCTAATATTGATTTTGAAGTTACTAACTTCGCCAAATCTACTAATTTCCGAGAGAACATGAGGGAAGGCTATGTGTGGATTGGAAATATAGATTAGGAGATCATCCGCAAAGATGGATAGTTTAACCACTTGAGGACCACAGTCTTTCTACCCGTTAAGGACCAGAGCCTTTTTCTCCATTCAGACCACTGCAGCTTTCACGGTTTATTGCTCGGTCATACAACCTACCACCTAAATGAATTTTACCTCTTTTTCTTGTCACTAATACAGCTTTCTTTTGGTGCTATTTGATTGCTGCTGCGAGTTTTACTTTTTATTATATTCATCAAAAAAATGTTGTCAAAAAAAATATTTGTTTTACTTTCTGTGCTGACATTTTTAAAATAAAGTAAAATTTCTGTATACATTTTTGTCCAAATTTATTGTGCTACATGTCTTTGATAAAAAAAAAAAATCCATTCAGTGTATATTTATTGGTTTGGGTAAAAGTTATAGCATTTACAAACTATGGTATTTTCCCATTTTGAAGCATCTCTGACTTTTCTGACCACCTGTCATGTTTCATGAGGTGCTAAAATTCCAGGATAGTATAAATACCCCCAAATGACCCCATTTTGGAAAGAAGACATCCCAAAGTATTCACTGAGAGGCATGGTGAGTTCATAGAAGATTTTATTTTTTGTCACAAGTTAGCTGAAAATTACACTTTGTGACAAAAAAATTAAAAAAAAGTTTCCATTTCTTCTAACTTGCGACAAAAAAAAATGAAATCTGCCACGGACTCACTATGCTCCTCTCTGAATACCTTGAAGTGTCTACTTTCCAAAATGGGGTCATTTGTGGGGTGTGTTTACTGTCCTGGCATTTTGGGGGGTGCTAAATTGTAAGCACCCCTGTAAAGCCTAAAGGTGCTCATTGGACTTTGGGCCCCTTAGCGCAGTTTGGCTGCAAAAAAGTGCCACACGTGGTATCGCCATACTCAGGAGAAGTAGTATAATGTGTTTTGGGGTGTATTTTTACACATAACCATGCTGGGTGGGAGAAATATCTCTGTAAATGACAATTTTTTGATTTTTTTTTACACACAATTGTCCATTTACAGAGAGATTTCTCCCACTCAGCATGGGTATGTGTAAAAATACACCCCAAAACACATTATACTACTTCTTCTGAGTACGGCGATACCACATGTGTGACACTTTTTTGCAACCTAGGTGTGCTAAGGGGCCTAACGTCCTATTCACAGGTCATTTTGAGGCATTTGGATTCTAGACTACTCCTCACGGTTTAGGGCCCCTAAAATGCCAGGGCAGTATAGGAACCCCACAAGTGACCCCATTTTAGAAAGAAGACACCCCAAGGTATTCTGTTAGGGTTTGGTGAGTTCATAGAAGATTTTTTTTGTCACAAGTTAGCAGAAATTGACACTTTGTGGAAAAAAAAACAATACAAATCAATTTCCGCCAGGGGCGGCGCCAGGGGGGTGCTTGGGGGTGCTCGAGCACCCCCTAGAATTGTCCAAGCACCCCCAAAGCACCCCCTGGAGTGAACTGACTTCAGGCGTCTAAAAGACGCCAAGTCAGTTCACACAGCGGCAGCACGGAGCAGCAGGCAGGGCTACGGTAAGTTGGCCGCCCGGAGCCCTGTTCTGCAGACTTCGAGTCTGCAGTGCATGGCTTCGGGCGGCCATTTTCCCGTAGCCCTGCTCTCTGCATGCAGGCAGGAAGTCTCGTCGTGACGTCGGGTAGGAAGAGGATAGTGGGCGCGCGGGCGCTGCGCGCCACAAGGAGGTCGGGACAGGAGGTCGGGAAAGAAGGTCTTTTGGCTGTAGGTGAGTAAATAGGTTTTTCTTTTCTTTTTCAGGTGATGCTGATTGTGCATATTGGGGTCATTTCTGCTACGGATTGTGCATATTGGGGTCATATCTGCTACGGATTGTGCATATTGGGGTCATATCTGCTATGGATTGTGCATATTGGGGTCATTTCTGCTACGGATTGTGCATATTGGGGTCATATCTGCTACCGATTGTGCATATTGGGGTCATTTCTGCTACCGATTGTGCATATTGGGGTCATTTCTGCTACCGATTGTGCATATTGGGGTCATTTCTGCTACCGATTGTGCATATTGGGGTCATATCTGCTACGGATTGTGCATATTGGAGTCATATCTGCTACCGATTGTGCATATTGGAGTCATATCTGCTACCGATTGTGCATATTGGAGTCATATCTGCTACCGATTGTGCATATTGGGGTCATATCTGATAACGATTGTGCATATTGGGGCCATATCTGATAACGATTGTGCATATTGGGGCCATATCTGATAATGATTGTGCATATTGGGGCCATATCTGATAACGATTGTGCATATTGGGGCCATATCTGATAACGATTGTGCATATTGGGGCCATATCTGATAATGATTGTGCATATTGGGGCCATATCTGATAACGATTGTGCATATTGGGGCCATATCTTATAACGATTGTGCATATTGGGGCCATATCTGATAACGATTGTGCATATTGGGGCCATATCTGATAACGATTGTGCATATTGGGGCCATATCTGATAACGATTGTGCATATTGGGGTCATATCTGCTACTGATTGTGCATATTGGAGCCATATCTGATAACAATTGTGCATATTGGGGTCATTGGACGTGTTTTTTGTTAAAATCTGCTCACATTATGTGTATTTTCTTGAGAACACCTGCACAATTATGTGAATTTTCTGGGAAAAGGGTCACCAAAACTTGGGCCCTCTGTCTTTGCGTTGCACTTTTAAAGGGAACCCGAGGTGAGAATAATATTGAGGCTGCCATATTTATCTCCTTTTAAGTAATACCAGCTGCCTGGCTGCCGTGTTGGTCCTCTGCCTCTAATTCTTTCAACCATAGACCCTAAACAAGTATGCAGCAGGTCAGGGTTTTCTGACAATATTGTCAGAACTGACAAGATTAGCTGCATGCTTGTTTCTGGTGTAATTCAGTTCACTACTACAGCCAAATAGATCAGCAGGGCTGCCAGGCAACTAAAATTGATTAAAAGGAAATAAATATGGCAGCCACCATATCACTCTCACCCTGGGTTCACTTTAAATTACAGTTAGCCCCGCCCTCATCCGGTCATGACCACGCCCATTTTTTCGCCGCAGGTCGTCAGCTCACCCGGAAATTGGTCCAGCACCTGCATAGCACCCCCTAAAAAAAATTCCTGGAGCCGCCACTGATTTCCGCTAACTTGTGACAAACAATTATATCTTCTATGAACTCGTCATACACCTAACAGAATACCTAGGGGTGTCTTCTTTCTAAAATGGGGTCACTTGTGGGGTTCCTATACTGCCCTGGCATTTTAGGGGCCCTAAACCGTGAGGAGTGAAATCCTAAAGGTACTCATTGGACTTTGGGCCCCTTAGCGCAGTTAGGCTGCAAAAAAGTGCCACACATGTGGTACTGCCGTGCTCAGAAGAAGTAGTATAATTTGTTTTTGTATATCAATCAGCAGCGCCAATATTTAGTCTAATTGCATCAATTACTCAGTCCTAAATCCAATGGGTTTGCTGTGGGATTGTCCAAATGTGGGAAGTATCAAACAGAATAAGTCCACTGCGCTCCCGTTCCAGAATGATACACCATAGAAAGACAAGCACACTATACATAGCGTAATACTGATTTCACAAGTCCACTCTTCAAAACCTGTGCAGTGTGAGCAACCAGTGTATCCACTCGTGTTACCACCACCCGTAATCAGAGAGACTCACCAGATTCCTGCCACCTCGTTTTTCAGGTGGATCTCTCGCCTTGTATTTATGCCTCACCCCAGCACATCAGTAAGGCACACCCATTCGTAAGATTAAGATATTTAATTTCTTCATAAAAAGCCGCTAAAATACAAGTAAAAAACTCATTGCGCAGTATGTTCAAACATTTGATACATAACCGCGCTTCTCGCACCAATTAAAAACTCACAAGCTCCAAGATAGAGATGAGCATATCAGACCGGTGCTCCTAAGGCCCTTGTAGGCGGAAAGGTATCTGCCGTGCGGCGTCCCGCTATCCGCAGTCCCCACGCCACTCCGTGCTTCCTCTCTCCACACACCGCTAGATTGTGGGCGTGTCTGCGTCAGGCGTACTGGCTCCGCCCTACGTGTTTCGTCATCAATACAGACTCATCAGCGTGGCCAGTACGCAAGCCGCTTTTTAACTCCCCCCCCCCACATGACGTCACCTGCCACCCTTCATACAGCCTATGGCGCTGCCTTGTGAGACACCGCTGTGATAAACTGTACAGTTTCCTTTATTAAAATTAAGTGGAAATATTGAGATCAACTACCTATAACATCAAGCCACACACTCCTTGATGATTTATTTTAATCCATAATTATGATTCACCGGCAGCGCTATTCCATTCGGGAGCTGCCATCTAGTGACTAAATTAATGATTGCAACACTCAATTATATTCAACTATTATACTGATGTTCTAAATGCACCCAGCTTGCCCACCCAGCTGCACATTTAAACCCACCTTGCCCATCAGTATAAATCATGTGCAGCTTGCCCACCCAGTGCACCAGCCCTACAAACTTACTGTTTCAACCACCTAATATTACTAAATTGGGAATTACAAAATTAACAGAATTAATAATTAATGATTTATATGCATACTGCCCCTCACTCATATACTTACCTTAAATATATTCCTGCTGACCTGATCACCCTGTACCCCACACATCTAATCTAACCAGACTCAGTCATTTGATATAAAGCAATTAAGATCAAACTCTATGTTCATACCAGCTTTGATTAACCACTTGCCGACCAGGGGAATTTTCATTGATCGGTGCTGCGTGGGCTCTACAGCCCGCAGCACCGATCAGCAGTGCAGCAGGGCGATCAGACTACCCCCTTTTTTCCCCACTAGGGGGATGTCCTGCTGGGGGGGTCTGATCGCCGCCGGCCATTAGTGGGTAGCGGGGGGGGGCTCCTCAAAGCCCCCCTCCGCAGCGTTTTGTGCGCTGCCTCCCTCCCCTTACCTCCCTCTCCCTTCCTGGGCTGCGCAGGACGGATATCCGTCCTGCGCATTGTGGGATAGGCTTCAGCCTATCATATGCCGGCGATCCCCGGCCAATCAGAGGCCGGGGATCGCCGATCTGACTTACGGCGCTGCTGCGCAGCAGCGCCGTATCATGTAAACAGCGGGGATTTCTTCCCCGCCTGTTTACATTTTGCCGGCGAGCCGCTATCGGCGGCTCTCCGGCTGTTCACGGAGACACCCTCCGTGAACTGACATGGAAAGGCCGCTCGATCGAGCGGCCGTTTCCATGGTAACCCGCAGACGACCAGTTTACGCCAATCGGCGTTAGCTGGTCGTCAAGAGGTTAAAAACAATGATTAAAATGATGATGATTAAAAACAACCTAGGACAATTCATTTCTGACCCCAAGCAAATCAATGATCAATTCAAAAAATTTTATAGTGCTTTATATAGTGATGAAACTTCAAATGATCAAACAAGTCGTATAGAGAGCATACTCCAATCTATCTCACTACCCTCATTGACGCCTGATGACCTTCTTTCTCTAAATGCAGATATCACACAAGATGAGATCCTATTAACCATTAAAAATTTGGTGAACCACAAATCCCCAGGCCCAGACGGGTTACCCCCGGAATTTTATAAGCTTTTAAAAATAGAGATAGTACCATATCTTCAAAATTTGTTTAACACTGTCCTATAATCTGGTCAAATGCCCTCCTCAGCCAAACTAGCCCATATCAAGTTACTCCCTAAACAGGGCAAAGATCCTTCTGACCCGGCAGCGTATCGGCCCATATCTCTAATAAATCAAGATATTAAAATCCTGACGAAGATCATGGCCGATAGGCTGGCGGGTCTTATGCATAAACTAGTAAGCCCATCACAGGCAGGCTTTATTCGCAACAGATCAGCGGTAATGAATATAAGAAAGGTCTTGACAGTGTTGGACCACACAAAAGCCTACCCAAGTACAAGTAAATATTATGCCTTGTTGTTGTTAGATGCCGAAAAGGCATTTGACAATGTCAAATGGAATTGGTTAAAAGCTGTCCTTTCCAGAATGAATTTTCAGGGATCTTTCTGGAATCTCCTATCTGCCCTACAAGACAACCCGAGCGCACAAATTTATACCCCTGGTTTTCTCTCCCCTCGTTTTATCTTAGAAAAAGGCACACAACAAGGGTGCCCCCTTTCGCCCTTAGTTTTCAACCTCGCCCTTGAACCCTTCATCAGAACATTAAATGACCAAATCACAGGGATTCCCATTGGAAAATCATCTGTAACACAAGCTGCATTCGCAGATGACGTGCTTTTATTTATGGCCAAACCCCATGAGGAACTGCAAAAAGTACTAGAGATTACCCAAACTATTGGTTCTTTGAGCGGGTTCATAATCAATATAAATAAAAGCGAACTACTATGCCTCTCATCTCGGTCGGAGCTTCCAAAAATTATGGCAGGTTCCCTAATACCAATCAAGAAACAAGTCAAATACTTGGGGATCAACTTCACAAGAGACCCTGAATCCCTTTACGATTTAAATTATCAACCGCTCTTCCAACATATTAAACAAAAACTAGAACACTGGCAGAATCTTCCATTAAACCTGATGGGCAGAGCGGTAGTGTTGAAATCTATGTGCTTCGGCAAAATCCTTTACCCCCTACAAACGATCCCTCTGTTAATAAAACACAAGGATATTATTATGGAGAGAGCCTTCAATAAGTTCTTATGGGGGGGGGGGGGGGGGGGGGGGCGGAAAGTTAGGATAGCATATTCAAAATTAAAACTACCTAAAGACTGGGGAGGATTGGGGTTACCCAACATTAGATTTTATAACCTGGCCTGTCTGTCCAGACACATCAGGGATTGGAAAAGGCAATCCAACTTTTACTCTAATTATGAACTGGAGAGTGCTTTCATGGAGCCCTGGCAGCCCATGGCGGTCCTGCATACTGCATATAAAGATCTACCTACCAGATTAAAATATAGCAGGATGGTCAGGGACACCTGGGCCACATGGAAGGAAATACGAAGCCAGCCAGCCAGAATATCAAAGTTTATGCCATTATGGGGGCATCCAGGCTTCCCACCCAGTATCTCACATGGAGGCTTTCTGTCATGGGAATCAAAGGGGATATCTAAATTGGGGAACCTGTGGTTTTTCAAAAAAAACAGGTGGTACAACTTTTTAGAATTGAGAGCTCTCTACGGTATTCCCAAATCACATTTTTTGTATTTAGCTCAGTTGAAGTCATATGTGTCTAGCCTTGGAAGCAGCATGGCTGAGATTATGAATGTCAATCCTTTTGATCATTTCCTCAACCCTCAAAGACCCAAATTATCCCTCTCAGAAATCCAGGAGCGTATAACAAATATATCCCTAGAAAAGCGAGCTTTACACAATTTTTCCCCATGCGCAAAAGAAATACAGCTCGAAAATTTAAGTGCACATATTATAGAGGGCAACAACTTAGTTCGCTCATTAATACTTGATGAATCAGCCAGAGAATCACGCAAAATGATACACCATGCCAAATATGCCTTCAACATCAAATATAAAACACCGCCTCCCAACTACCGGCCATGTTGCCCCAAGTGTCGATCTCCAGGAGCTAACATGTTTCACTGTCTGTGGTGTTGTAATATAGTAAAGCTCTACTGGGAAAAGGTTCAGAGATATATTTCAAACATATGTAAATGCAAGATAGAACTAACACCACAGTTATGTTTATTTAACTTTTATGATCCTAAGGTGGAAGGCTTGGGTTCATCCTCTAAAGAAAAACAGGGTTTATCCTCTTTAGCTCATATTGTACTGTTTGCCTCACGAAAAGTACTATATAATAAATGGATATACTCTAGTGCACCCACAATATGGGATGTCAATCAAGAACTTCTACATATGTTCTATTTAGACAACGTGGAGACTCAAATCCACAAGGAAAAATTGACAAAGCGATTTTTTCAAACGTGGAAGTGTTTTATTACACAATCTTTTACAACAGAAGAGATCCGTAACATCATGACACCCTACAAATATACTTCATGGTATGCCAAAAGAGACTTGCTGGGAGAGCTAGGTAAACTTCGTTTATAGGAACATGGTCCTTAATACAGTGTCAGGATAGATACACGCATGAATCCTTATTACTTCATTTTATCTGAATTTTTTTCAGACAAGAGGTGAGATGGTGACAAGGGGAGGGGGGTGGGGAGGGTGAGGGGAGGGAGGGGTTTAAAATCATAAAGAATTTTTGTGAAGATACAGAAGATAAACGAGTAAATAATTATATGTGAGTATTAATATAACCACTATTCCTGTCAATAGTATAATCCTGTTTACCTCCTGCGTGAGGATGTTTGTTATATCTTCTTCACAAATCTAATAAAATTTGTTTAAAAAAAAACAAACTGCATTTTGTGTTCAATTATGTGATCTTTGACTAATAGTTAACGGTTTTTGATGAGCAGAAACATTTAAGTGTGACAAACATGCAAAAGAATAAGAAATCAGGAAGGGGCAAATAGTTTTTCACATCACTGTATGTGAGGGAGCAGGCTGGTGTTGTACTTTGTTCTCTGGTTGAACTCGATGGACGTATGTATTTTTTTCAACCCAAATAACTATGTAACTATGTAATAGGTTTTAATCTCTCAGCAAGCATTTTAGAGTAAAATTTGAGGTCTAAGATGATAAGGGATATAAGCCTATATTTAGCGCATTGAGTAACCTCTTTATCCGGTTTAGGGATGACTGTGATGTGTGTAGTGAGTGCTTTGGGGGAAATGCCCTCTCCGAAGAGATAGAATTAAATGCAGATAACATTATTGGAGTTAATTCAGCCCCAAACTTCTTATAAAAAGCCCCAGTGAAACCATCCGGGCCAGGGCTCTTACCAGGTTTGGCTGACTTGATGCTTTTTTATAAGCTCCTGTCGGGTAAAGTCTTGATCAAGTTCTGTAACTAATTCTTGTGACACACAGGGCAGACCAGTTTTGTCAAGGTAGGCTTTGATTTTATCTTTTAGAGTTGTGGCGGGCATATCTGCATATTTCCCTTTTAGATTATATAGGGATTCATATTAAGTTTTAACCACTTCACCTTGAAAGGTTTTTCCCCTTTAAAAAACCAGAGCAATTTTCACCCGTCAGCACTCCTTCCATTTATTCACCTATAACTTTATTACTACTTATCACAACAAAACTATATCTTGTTTTTTTCGCCACTGATTAGGCTTTCTTTGGGGGGTAATTTTATTCTAACTCAGTTTTAATGGGAATAATAAGAAACAAATTGAAAAAATTCATTATTTCTCAGTTTTCAGCCATTATAGTTTCAAAATAAAACATGTTACCGTAATTAAAACCCACACATTTTATCTGCCCATTTGTGTCGGTTATTGCAACGTTTAAAATGTTTCCCTAGTACAATGTATGGCGCCAATATTTTATTTGGAAATAAAGGTGCATTTTTTCAGTTTTGCGTCTATCCCTAATTACAAGCCCATAATTTATAAAGTAATTGTAGTATACAGTTTTTTATACATATTAAAAAAGTACAGTCCCTAAGGTAACTATTTATCTATTTTTTTATTTGTAATTTTTTTTAATTAACCAAAAAAAAAAAATGGTAACCTTAGGGGAGTGTGGGAGGTCAGGGGTTAAATTAATAAGAAAAAAAAAGGTAGCTAGGGATCATTAACTGAAAAAAAAGGGGGATGTAATATTACAATTTGCCCACCAGATGTCCTCAGTGGTGACTTCAGCTTACCATACTATTAGTACGGAAACGGAAGCACTATGTGGATGGGATTTATGAATAGACAGCTGTGGCCATTCACAGGGGGACTTAGATCAATGAATGGGATTTGTTTTCCCATTCATTGATCAAGCGGCTATTGATCGGCGGTAATGAGCGGTGGTACTGAGCGTGGGGGAGGGGGAGGCACGGTGGGAGGGATGTAGCAGCTACGCCCCTGCGCAGAGTTGTGGCATTTTGCAGGGGTGTAGTTACTCGTCCCCGCAGATGGGAAGTGGTTAAACACCTTGGCTATGTCTGAAGTTTTAAAAAGCTTTGTGCCATCTTGACTTGCTATGGAGAAAATATTAGACGTGACAAGCTTTGGATGAAGATATCTGGCTAGCATGTGCCCACATTTCCCGCTTTTCTCATATAACGCACCCTTTAGTCTCATCCTGTCCGCAAGTGTCTTTTCATCTAGAAGAGAAAGTAAATTATGACGTGTATTTGAAAGGTCCAATTCGGTCTGGACTAAGGGTTGGCGTTTAAGATCCCTTTACAAAGTATTAATTTTTTGTAGTAACATTGAAATCTGTATACCTTTTTTTTTTTTTTTTTTAGATCAAGACCCCCCCTCAGAATGCATTTAAGGGTTTCCCATTTAATGCTGGGAGCAGTATTATCTTCTGCATGATCAAAATTGAATATATCTATGGTCTGATTAATATCAAGTATACAAGTAGGATCTTTGAGTAAAGCATCATTTAGTCTCCAAGGGATATGTGAGTGTTGCAAAGCATCTATAGAGAATGAACAGCACTGGGGCATGATCAGACCAAAGTCTGTTCCCAATAAACGCTCGGATATTATGACCGAGCAGTGACTGCTGCACAAGGACATAGTCAATACGGCTGTGTGTTTTGTGTATGTGAGAATAAAAAGTATAATTGTAATGAATAGTGACATACCAGCTGCGGTGGATAGCAGTACCACCGCAGCTGCTTCTGGTTCTCTGCCTGCCAGTCTCCCTGCGCCTCGGGCGTCTAGCATGCCGAGGACGGGTGTGGGGAGTAATCGCATGTCGGCTGCGGTGGACGGTGGGTCCACCGCGGTCATTGTTGGGTCCCTGCCTGCTGATTTTTCCGCGTCCCAGGCATCTAGTACGCCGAGGACGCGTGTCTCTGCTGGGCTCAGGGGTACATTAGCGCGTGCGCGCGCTCACCGTCAGGATCTTTATGCCAGGAGGAGGCGCGTCAGCTGACCAGCTGGTCGTCTGACGTCAGAGGGCACGCTCGCCGCTCCTGATTGGCCGAGGTTGGTGGGCGTGCCTTGGGGGTCTCCTCCGCTTCTTAAGCCTCTCGGTTTCACTTGCAAGTTGTCTGCTGTCGTGAATACTTCGTGTTAGCGCTCAGACCTTAGATAGTTCCGGTGTGCTTTGATCTGGGAGGAAACCAGGGATTTCACACAAGACTAGGAATTATTATTACTACTGTTATTATTGCCTGATTATCTGTGTATGACTCTGGCTAGTTCTGACCAATCTTACTCTCAGTGATTCTGTACCTGTGCCTATCTGATCCTGTTGCCAAACCTAGCCTGATTACCGTTCTGTCTCTGTCTCCTGATTTTGTACCTCTGCCCATCTGATTCTGTTGCCAACCCGGGTAGTGCCCACCAGCTCCTCTGGTGAGGTAGTGCAAATACTGCCAGTACTACTGTTACACCAATCACTACACTTAGTGCATTAAAGTGTGATTAGGTTACGTCACTTCTTTGTGGCATATTAGCATTGTTCAGCTAACACATCAGTATCTATATATCTGTATTATTGGTGATTCTGCAGATCATCATATAATCAGGTATATATCTGTATTATAGGTGATACTGCAGATCACCTGATAATCAGAAACTTTGTTCTTGCTAACACCAATCGTTACAATAATTATTCTTTTTGGGATGGAGCATTCTCCAGGAATCAACGAGACCTAGAGATTGAAGTTTAAGATGGGCTTGTTTTAAAGCAGCCGTAGAAACACATGCTTTCCGAGAGTAAGAGTTCCTAGAGGGGCAAAGGCAAAAGTTAGTCGCCACATAAAATAATGTGACCTTTAGCAAAAGCCTGTAGTTTATTGATAAATGTTGAGTGTCTGTGTTTGATTTTGATTAGGGAGGTAAATATTAGCGATCGTATATTTGACTGCTCCTATCTGAATATTAATAAATATAAATCTACCCTGTGTTTCACTTAGTTCATACAAGATACAAGATAGATTTATTCGCCAAGTACGGTGGTGCCGTACTCGGAATTGCTTGTGGTACACATGGCTTGGCAAGTACACAACAACATTTGTACATACACACATATTACATATACAGCAAAATTACACATGTTCACAACATTAACAATACATTTACATCTGCAGGTACACTTGCACAGCATTCACGTTACGATAACGTCTATGTAATAGTGTGTGCAAAAGGTCCAGAAGAGAGAGTAGAAGGGCAGCTCCTGTGGCACGCTTGTTTATTATAGACTAGGAGAGAGGAGTCAGGGGTCGGTGTTGTTGAGTAGTAGAACTGCCTGGGGGAAGAAAGCAGGGCCGGGCCGAGGCATAGGCTGGAGAGGCTCCAGCCTCAGGGTGCAGTGTAGGAGGGGGCGCACAATTCATTCAGCTGTCATTCCTAATTGTGTTTGATGCAGAAAGAAATAAGAAAAGGGGATACATAGCAGTGACTGCATGCCAGATAACTAGATATTAAGGTGTTGGGAAGGTTGTGGGCCCTGTGGCACCTCTTAGTCTAATAGCAATCAGTGTGTGACGGCTGGGGTGGCAGGGATGGAGGGGCGCACTTTGGTGTCTCAGCCTTGGGTGCTGGAGGACCTTGTCCCGCCTCTGGAAGAAAGAGTTCCTTCAATAAAAGATGCATTTAGATTCTTATGAAGGCCTATGGATATGGAGACTGCTCTTGATTTCCCTTCCGGGTTCATGCTATGAAACCATTTATTGTACCAGTTTGAACTAATATAAGGCAACTTGTCTGAGCGGAAATGTTTCTTGTAAAGTCAAAATTGACACTTTCTTTTTATGAAAGTGGTACAGAACCTGGGATCTCTTCTGGGGTGTGTTGAAACCGTTAACATTATAAGATACCACAGTACAGTCAGCCATGGTTAGGGGTACCCCTGATTAGAATAAGTAGTGCTGGAAGAAAGGGACAGAAAATAAGAAAAAAAAAGACAAGTAAACGCATATAAAATTGAATCGGGCATAAACTTACCTATCCACCTATCTCCTTGTCGGCGGTCAGATAATAATTCAACCACCATCCGGGTGCTAACGTTAGCATCCGGAAACGTGGGTCTGACCAATGGGAGGTGGAGACGCATAGGAAGTTGACCGCTGTTGCCCCCCAGTGGTTATAAACTTTACCAACTGAAACAGAATTCAGAATTAAAGAACAATATAGACTTTCAAAAAGATAGAGAAAAAAATACTTTTCAAGAAAGCTCTTCTCTTACAATCACTTACACCATTCTCCTTTTGTATCTAAAGGCACAGAAATATTTCAGAAATAGTGATAACCTCCTCCCCCCATCCTCCCTCCCTGCTTCAGAACACCAATTAAGTGCAAGTATGCAAACTGGTCAAATAATCATAACAGGGGACATAATGAAACTTCCTTTAGAAAATAGATTCTGCGATCCAACAAGCCATAATCTAGGCTATTTAAAGATAAAGGTAAAGAAGTCATAGACCCGATAGAACCCAGAATACACTACAAAAACATGAATAGCATAGAAGGAACAGGATTTGTGTCTGCATGTGTCTCATACAGTATATTGATATGAGAATCGTCAAGGCACAGGCATTATACAAGTAAAAATCGTGACATGACCATATTATTAAACTTTAAACTTTGCATCAAAAAAGACAGTCTAGCATAAACTATCATTTTCAGGGGGTTAATAGAATGATGGGAGGGGGGCGTGGCTTAGGAATGGACGCACATTGCTAGAGCTCCGCTCTGACTCTCCCCAAACAGCCACCTTTGCTGCTTTTACAGCTCAGCTAGACTGGAGATTCCTGGTCCCATCCATGCCTCAGGGCCCCTGAACCTAAACCTACCTGCACGGGGTCTTCCAAACGCCCTATTTGTACTTACCCGACGCCCTGCTGTGTTGTGCGGCCTATACCCAAGATGGCGCCCACCAAGGGATCCAGCCCTGACTCCGATCCCCGGCAAGAGGTCCCACTGCAAACAGCCGCATCAGAAGATCATCTCGATCGCTCACCTACGGTAAGAGATATGAGAGATCTAGCGGCAGAAATTAAACTAGCACTGACAGCCGCTACCACGCAGATCAGAGAGGAAATGGCGGCCATAGCGGGGCGTGTGGACGGGCTGGAAAGTGAGCACAGGCACCAGGCCCGCACAACTAATGCTGCAGCCAGAGCCATCTGAATGCACAATGCCAAATTAATAGAAGCCAACCGTCAGATTGAAGATCTGGACAATAGGGGAAGGAGGTGCAGTATAAGGGTGAAAGGCCTGCCTGAAACGGTACTATCTAGTGACATTATTCCAGCCTTAACAGCCATTTTTAATGGGGTCCTAGAGAAACCTAAAGAAGATCACATAGAGTTTGTGAGAGCGCACAGAGCTTTGAAACCAAGAGGGAGCGACAATGAGGCCCCAAGAGACGTTATTTGCTGCTTACAGTCTTTTCCACTGAAGGAATCTATAATGCGGGCAGCGAGAAATCAAGAAGATATAATTTTTAATGAAACTTCCATTGGAATATATCAGGACCTTTCTCCGATCACTTTAGCTAATAGACGAGCACTAAAACCACTGTTGCAAATACTTCAGGATAAAAAAATCCAGTACAGATGGAAGTTCCCCTTTGCGCTCGTGGCTTTAGAAGGCAACAAAATGGCGACTCTCAGGTTCCCAGATGAACGGTATGCTTTTTGCCAGGCCCTTGGATTACAGTGCCCTGATCTCCCGGAATGGTACGTGGATTTTATCCTCCCAGAGGAAATCTACAAAGAAAGAGACTCGTTTTATGCTGACACAGAGGATAGTCCGCAGACATCCAAGAGATCTAAATCTAATTCTTCCACCTCATCTGAGGACTCCCAGCGTCGCCGCACCCGAAGAAGACACGGGACGGATGAGTGAACTTTATTAAGTTTGGCATTTTCTCTTCTTGGTTGCATTTTTGTTTTTATTCTTGCACTGACTGTCCATACGCATTTCGCAGGCAACAGAGGGACCTGACTTAAACGCTAACACATTTGCTTCCCTGATTGTCGGAAATTTTTTCCCCCTCCAAACTCACAAATATGCTACCTGTGAATACCAGGAGTCCCATTTGCTTCAATGGCCTTCCCATTATAGCAATATATATCATGCATTCGTTACTCCTGCCTTTTGAAATATTAATGTAATTGAGATTTATATGCTGTGTATGAGGCTCTACAGAGGATCCCTCGGGTCTTAATGTGCATCTCTGTCCCTTTCCATCCGGGGTGTTGTTTGTTTACATGCACAGATTACGGAATACAACATCTTTGTTAACGGGTTAGCGGGGAGAATACCTTGCCAAAGATCTAAGATTCAGGGGGTCTCTGAGGGAGCCAACCTGCTATTTACCAACTGCTAAGATCGGGCTTACCCCATACGCATGTTATTGTTCCTTTTGTATGTTTGACACGATGTACACTTCTCCCCCTTGGGGTTGAGCTCAGTGAACAGTCACTGATCCTCAAGGCTAAATTGTACCTTGTTAGGTGGTCTGAGGGTGAGATGGGAAGCGGGGGGGCTGCCGCCTGGGGCGATGTCGCGCCAATTGTCCAAGGCCCAGTTTTACGGGTCGGACATGGCGGGACACCGCCTTTCAGCGGTTCCTCTGGGATGGATCTTGCCTTGGTTGATGTAATATTTGCACTTAGGTTTCGGTTCTCTTTGGGTACAAGGGGCAGGTCAGGGTTATCAGTTTGTTGTTTTTATATTTGACCTATGGGTGGGGTTGTTGTGTTTCTGGGAGCGGGCTGGGGCGGGGGACCGGGTTTGTTAAAGCTCCGTTACAATATGTGACTTAGGTGGCTGGGGGGGGGGGGGAGGGAGTGTAAAGTAGGTGTGACCTATAAACTCTCTTTCGCTGATTTCACCTTCCCCCAAGTTAGCATCGGCCAACACTATTGTAAGCCTCCACAAATCCTGTACAGGAATATCCTTCTAGGATCTCCTGTGTGGTGAGGTTCTCTCTTCTTTTCTCTTCTTCTTGTCTTCCTTCTACCCTTTAATCTCTCACTTTACTTCTTGATTCCATTCTTCTTTTTCCTTTCCTCCTCTTTTAGGAGTCCTAGGTTCCTGAAAAGCTACCTGACATGTCTAACTCTATGCAAACGCACACAGTCAACACACGCCAAACCTTTCTGGAGTGGAAATTGGTATCTGTTAATGTAAACGGGTTAAACACCCCTGAAAAGAGAACCCACCTGCTGGAGTTTCTCCAAAAAGAAAAAGTTCAGATAGGTTTTATTCAGGAAACCCACCTTAAAGAGAACCCGAGGTAGGTTTGAAGAATATTATCTGCATACAGAGGCTGGATCTGCCTATACAGCCCAGCCTCTGTTGCTATCCCAAACCCCCCTAAGATCCCCCTGCACTCTGCAATCCCTCATAAATCACAGCCACGCTGCTGACAAACAGCTTGTCAGAGCTGGCTGTGTTTATCTCTATAGTGTCAGTCTGCTGCTCTCCCCGCCTCCTGCAGAACTCCAGTCCCCGCCTGCATCCCTTCCCTCCCTGCTGATTGGAGGGAAGGGATGGGGGCAGGGACCGGAGCTATGCAGGAGGCGGGGGGGGGGGGGGGGTAGCTGAGACTGACACTACAGATGTAAACACAGCCTCACAGCAAGGCTGTGATTTATGAGGGATTGCAGAGTGCAGGGGGACCTTTGTGGGGTTTGGGATAGCAACAGAGGCTAGGCTGTATAGGCAGATCCAGCCTCTGTATGCAGATAACATTCTTTTAACACACCTCGGGTTCTCTTTAAGAAAACCTATATACCGGTATTTAAAAATCATAACTATACACAAATTTTCCATGCAACAGCTTCTGAAGGTAAAAAAAAGGAGTGGCTATCATCATTCACAAATCCTTGGAATTTGTGGTCAGTGAATCTAAGGCAGACCCGGAGGGAAGATTCCTTTTCCTTAAAGGTAAGGCTGGAAATAAATCGGTCACTTTGGCCAACTTATATGCGCCTAACCAGAAACAATCTTCCTTTTTAGCAAAAGTACTCGGTGAATTACAGCAGTTTCAAGATGGCATTTTAGTTGTGGGGGGTGACTTAAACGTCTCCCTCGAACCCAGGGCCGGATTTGTACTTTTTACCGCCCAAGGCCAACTGTATCGTCTGTATGGTTGTTATCTCTGTGTCCCCCAATGAGAATTCTCCTTACTTTCTATCATTGGTGTCACAGACAATATACGCTAATATACGCTATTTTAGTAATATGCGTATAGATTATATGTTATGTTTTGAACTTTTATGGTATGCTTGCCATCTCCTTAATGATGGACCCAATGTGTCACCATGAGAGTTAGGCTGAAGTGTACCTGCAGGATAGAGCTTACATATCTTGCAGGGACATCACAAGTACAGGACAGTGAGTTCAAAGGTTAAAGCTGTCCTTGTAGATAAAGATGGCTGCATAGAACAGCTCTACTGCCACTCACTGAGCCGCCCCTAAACTTCTGGTGCCCTAGGCCATGGCCTATGTGGCCTTGCCAGAAATCCGGCCCTGCTCGAACCACTACTTGATACCTCTAATGGGGCCACATCAATTCCGTACAAAAACCTTCGCTTTATGAAAAATAAGCTAGATGATTTGGCTTTGTTGGATGTATGGAGGTTAACCCACCCCACAGTAAAAGATTTTACGTTTTACTCTGGCTTACATAATAAGCATACCCGCATTGATTATTTTTTCTTACAACAAAGGGATCTTCCCCTCCTGAAGTCTGCTGAGATAGGAATTAAAACTTTCGCTGATCACAATCCAATTTTCCTTATTTTGAAACTACCAGAAACAATCCATACTTCCTGGAATTGGCGCCTCAACCCATTCCTACTCACAAATCTTGAAATTCAACCAGGCATAGCACAGGAGATTAAATCTTACTTTAATTTAAATGAGGACTCTGTCTCTAACAAAATGCTACTATGGGCGCATAAACCGGTCCTGAGGGGCTACCTGATTAGTTTGGGTTCTAGACTAAAAAAAGAAAGAAATGCTAAAATAGAAGGTATTATGGCCCAAATTAAGAGGTTGGAGGGTGCACACAAACAGACGCTGGCAGCTCAGACTCTCCAAGAGCTCACCCAAGCTAGGGCCACACTTCTCTCTGAATTAAATGTCATTGCCAAGCGTAAGCTTTTGATGAGAAGAAAGGTATTTTATGAGGCAGGTAACAAATGTGGGAGAATGTTTGCGAGGGCTCTCCGCAAGCAGTCAGCCCAGACTAGGGTTAAAGTTATATGCCCTTCATCTCAGGTTAAACTCCACTCAACTGATAAAATTGCTGAAGAGTTCCGCAAATATTTTGAGGGACTATACAATCTTCCCCCAGGGTATAATCCTTCTCTCAAAAAACACAATAGAGAAGCCATCCTATCAGACTTTGTTACCAAATATGGTTTGAAGAAATTTTCTGAGGAGGATGCAGCCAATTTAGACACTCCAATCACTAAAGATGAATTCTGGGAGGCCCTGAAAACCATGCAACCAGGCAAATCCCCAGGCCCGGACGGGTTCACAGTTGCTTACTACAAATTATTTAAAAAAATCTTAGCTAGACGTTTTGTTGACGCGTTTAATAACCTGGAGCAGGACAACAACCCCTCCATCCACTTTTTGAGCGCCCATATAGCTGTCCTTCCTAAAGAAGGGAAAGACCCTGGACAATGCGCAAGCTACCGCCCAATATCTCTACTTAATGTCGACGCAAAGCTTTTTGCAAAAATTCTAGCCAATCGGCTCATTGAATTTATTCCAGATCTAATACATACGGATCAATCAGGATTCGTCCCTGATAGGGAGGGGAAAGATAACACAATGAAGACGGTTGGGCTTATAGCCTATCTGCAGAAACATGGAATCCCAGGCATGCTTCTTTCAACAGACGCGGAAAAAGCCTTTGATCGAATTGCCTGGGATTACATGTTTTCCGTACTCAGAGGTATGGGGATTCGTCCGCAGTTTCTTCATTGGCTTCATTCTCTTTACTTTAAACCATCAGCTCGAGTGAAAGTGAATGGTTTTCTTTCAGACCCATTTGAAATCACTAATGGTACGAGGCAGGGGTGTCCCCTTTCCCCTCTTCTTTTTATAATCACCCTTGAACCTTTCTTAAACATGATTAGGGACGACCCTGACATTGGGGGAGTGAACATTGCTCGGAGGGAGTTCAAAGTTGCCGCCTTCGCAGATGATCTCTTATTTTTTATAACCAACCCAACTATCTCCCTACCCACCCTCATGAACAGATTCAAAGAATTCCAAATCCTCTCTAATTTCAAAATAAACTTCCAGAAATCAGAGGCAATGAACATCTCTTTGTCCCTGAGCTCCAGCACCCAATGTAAAAATGCCTTCCCTTTCAAATGGGCTAACCAGGCTATTAAATATCTGGGGATTTACATTCCTAGAGATCTTAACCTTATCTTCCAACTTAATTTTGAACCTCTACACTCTAAGCTGTGTGCTGAGATTGCTGCTTGGGGGAACAAGCCATATCTGTCTTGGTTTGGACGGATAGCGTCAATCAAAATGACTCTGCTCCCGAATTTTTATATGTATGCCAAGTCCTTCCTATTGCTCTACTCAAATCTTTTTTGAAAACTCTTTAGTCAAAGATCTCAGCATTTATCTGGGGCAACAAAACCCCAAGATTAAAACATAATATACTCAAGCTCCCTAAAGCTCATGGTGGAACAGGTCTCCCAGACCTGATGGCATACCACCAGGCAGCTGTTCTCAGCAGACTCTTTGAATAGTGTAACCCTAACTCGACTAAACACTGGGTCGTTATCGAAAGGACTTTTTCACCAGTGTCCCTACAGGCTTTACCATGGATCAACGATCCAAGGGTTAAAAAGTGTGAGCAAGCACACCCTCTTATTCTGTCCTCCATGAGGGCCTTTAGAATTTTGTTTTCTAAAGAAGAGGGCTCATCACTTATAGGTCCTTTAACTCCAGTTAGAGATAACCCAGCTTTTCCACCAGGGCAATTTTCCTCCTTTGCCCATGGCTGGACCCTACCCACAATTCCAAGATTGAGAGACTTTGTCCAAAACAACGGGATTAAAGACATCACTACCCTCCACCAAGTAATGGCCTCGGGTGGGTTTCCCCTCTGGGCATACTTCCAACTTTGTAGCTTCCTCAAAGACCTGAATCATATAACTGGGGTAGCAGACAGCTGACTCCCTTTGAGCAATCTCTGGTACAATCTGTCCCTCATAGACACACCATCTCCCTACTTTATGATCTTTTAACCACCATGGGTATGCCACATACTCTTCCCTACCAGGCAAAATGGGAGAGGGCTTTGGGGAAAACTCTGTCGGACAAACAATGGCAATCTATCATTTCATTGACTCACAAGTCTACTTTGAATGTCTCAACTCAAGAACAAGGTTTCAAAATTCTTACCTTTTGGTACAGAACCCCAGCCCTCCTTAGCAAATTCTCTCCGGAGATTTCGGACTCCTGCTGGAGATGTGCCGCACCCAAAGCAAACCTACTTCATATCTTTTGGGCTTGCCCCCACTTGACTTCTTATTGGAAAGAGGTCCATAAGTGGACGGTGGCAATCTCTTCAGTTGAGGTCCCCTTCTCCCCTGAGGCCATGCTGCTCCACTGTTGCTCAATCTCACAGAAGTCTTACAAGAAAAATGTTCTAGTCCACTTACTCAATGCGGCCAGAGCTTTAATCCCGCTACTTTGGAAAAAAACAGAAGCTCCCTCAGTCATACAATGGTGGGCAAGAGTGGACGGCATTGCCCAAATGGAAGACATTATTCTGTCTTCTCAAGACAAAGCTGACCAATATGTACATACCTGGGCTTGCTGGTTCCTATTTAAAGACTCAGATGATTACAAGCAGGTGGCTGAAACCTAGGATGGATATCTATCTCTACCACTACCTCTATTACTATTGTTCCTTTTACTCTTTCCTGGACTCTCCTTATTCTTTTCTTTTTCCTATTCTTCTTCTCTCTTTCCTCCTCCTTACTGATATATATGGTTATGCCTTTTTCTGATAGGATTTGTTATACAGAATTGTCTCATTTCAAGATGCATTCACCAGAATGGTTTTTGGCTAATTCCCAATTTCTGAAATGGCCTGTCTTGATAGTATAACTGTTCTTTGTCTTTATGTAATGTTCTCATTCAGATTTGTGTCTCATGACTATTGCCACTTTATATCAAAATTGCTGGCTACACAAATGCTTTGTTATATTTTCTGAAAAAAAATCAATAGAAAAAAAAAACTTTAATGTAAAAAAAAATAAAATAGAATGATGGGAGGTATATGGAGACATAGCTAAAGTGAGATTGTCTCTCAGCTCTAAAGTAAAGCATTGAAAATAGGAGTAAGAGCAATTTAACTATGGGCCAATATAATGTATAAAGAAAATTCAACCGTGGTAATTGGTGTGCAATCTTGTGCCAAAAGCAGGTGATTGGTGTGCAATCTTGCGACAAAAGCGTATAAGTGGTGTGCAATCTTGCGCCTCAAACAGAGGAGGTATGTGAAGTCTTGTGCCATAATAAGGAAAACTAAGGCAGTCATATGGTATACATAGATTAGAGAGATAGCTGACGATGATTTTGCCAATCCAATGTAGATCGAGAGCGGGAGGCTCTCCATCAGGGAATATCTCAGGTGTAAAAGCAGATCAACCATATCACTGGTATTTGATGCAAATATGAAAAGGGATAAGCATCCGTCTCAAAGAGGATTACAAGAAAGCAAGAAAGCATAACCACATCCTGTCTCAAGCAGCGGTTACCATTCCGTCTGGATATAGGTACCCATCGGTCCCGCTTTGGTTGTTCAGGAGGTTGTAAGGTTATTGGCCAATCCGAGATCACAATAGGTGGGAGGTCAAATAGGGATCGTACCTTTTATAGATCTTCGGGAGATTTGAAAACCATCGACTTGCCATCATGGATTATCAACAAGGAGAGAAAGAGGCGCCCTGGTATAATAAAAGCATCTAAAATCAGCTAAAAACAATAGAAAATATGAGGTGGCTTACCATAAATGACGAAAATCTCAGTAATAATTACAAAAGATTTTTATTAGCACAGGCAATGCGCTTCGCGGGTCTCAGCCCGCTTCATCAGGCCAACAGCAGTGCCAAATAAAATAAATCATCCAGCATAGGGAGCCTCAGAGCCCTCCTACCCTTTCTTCCCCAGCGAGTCACTATAAATGGTGCAATCATCGGCCCAACCACACAGGTCCGCTGCCTGGGTGTCACCATGAGCTCAACCCTCTCCCCCACCCCCCACACTCAAACCATTACTAGGGCCTACAATTTCCATTTACACAATATCTCCAAGTACCTCTTCCAGAACCCGGACACTGCCAAGCTGTTCATACATGCCCTCCTCTCCCACCTGGACTACTGCAACTCCTTCCTATAAGGCCTCCCTCTGAACCACCTTGTCCCCCCCCCCCCCACAATCCATCATGAACACTGTAGCCAAACTAATCTACTCCTCCCTCTATTCTGTCTCCACTACTCCCCTAGGCAGACTCACCCACTGGCTCCCAATCTGCTTTAAGATCTTATTTTTGGCCAACAAGTCTATACACAAGTCCTGCTTGACCTACATCCCTTAGCTGGTCAGCAGATACACATCACTCCTCCAACGACCTCCTCCTTATTACCCCATGCTTCTCGCACTTCCATGCCGCCCTGTGGAACTCTCTCCCACTGCCCTTCAGGCTTGCCCCCTCCTTCAACCCCTTTAAACAAGCCCTTAAAACTCACCTTTTCAAGGCAGCCTACCTTGCCAATGCCCTTACTCTCTCTGCCAAGAACCTCTTGATTTAGCCCTCCTATCGTGTCACCAACCCTCCCTTTAGATTGTATGCCTTTATGGGTCTCCTTGTGTATCCTACTTGATCGTCCACTTGGCCCACAGAATAGTGTGAACTTGTATTATTGGGACTGCTACTTCAGTGCATGATCTGGCATTGAGGGTCTACGAGGGTCTTTCCTGTATTGTGTTGTCTGTCACCCCTATTATTATTGTCCATAACCTTATTTATTGTCTAGCACTGTGTAATATGTTGGCACTATATAAATCCAATAAATAAGACTACCACATTCATTTATCAAGAAAAATGCTGTAAGTCATCAACAGCAACTCTGATTTCCACCAAAGATCATAAAATGGAATTGCACCACTTTCTCCATACACACACTACGAGAAACTTGATTCCTTTTCTCTTAAAGTCAATCTATTGATTGATTCATAGAATACTTGCAGCATTCTTCAATGCTGATTCTTGTTAGTGGAGCAAATTCCAAAGGATAAGGGGTTATTTAACTTTGCCTGGTGAGTAGCTAATGTGCATTGAATCACACTGCAAGTATTATATAGTTCAGTCAATGGATTGCCTTTAAGGGAAACCTGAAAATTAATTACAATTTAAACCAATGATGTGTCTGTGCACGTAAGATACTTTGGGCCATTGAGAGCAATATGGCTTTGACAATCCGCAGTAATTGATGAGATCTCGGTGTGTGTGTGTGTAATGTGTCAACATTTTATGATCTGCGTTGGTGATCATAGTTACTCTTGACGATTATTTATTTAATCTAAACTGTTTTAATGTTTTTGTTTTTCTTTTGTTTGGGTTTGTTTTTTTTTTAGTGATTTTTACTGTCAGTGTTATGTGTATTTACTGACGCACAGGAGTTATACATTTTTATTTTGAGGTTTTTATTTGTCAAGAGTTGTCTTTTAATTCTCCGTAACGCTATATCTAGTAAGATTGAGTGCTACAAGTTTATACTTGTACTATTTGTTTAAAATGTTCACTGCATGCTGTAAGTACATTTTATAATTATAAAGTACATTTTTCTTAAATGCTTCTTACAGGGAGACCGTATGTGGCATTTTGCTGTCTCTCTCTTCTTGGTAGAACTCTATGGAAATAACTTACTCCTGACTGCAGTCTACGGTCTGGTTGTGGCAGGCTCTGTGCTGCTCCTTGGTGCCATAATTGGAGACTGGGTTGACAAAACCCCAAGACTGAAAGGTATTTTTAAGATACATTAACAAGTGCTCTCAATGACATTCCTAAGATTGAAAATAAAGTTTGAATTTTACATTTATACATTAATTATACATATACAAACCAATATGAAAGTAGCAGAAAATTCAAAGATTGCCTAGAAGGAGCATTGTGGAAAAGTGATTGTACTCAAGGACCACAAGTGCACATCGCTTATTGAAAGATGCTGACTAGACATCTTAACAACATTGCTTCTCCATCATGGAGGAGTCACAATATAAGTTTGTTTTTTTGTTTTTTTACTTGCAAAGTAAAGGAGCTTAGGCACATACACAAAGGCTATCATTCATAAAAGTGTTGTCGGTAACTAAAATCTGTGCGGGAAAATACCGCCGTCGGTATTTCTGCCTTCTGGGTGGTCATTCATAAAAATGTTGCCTGTTGCGGTAGGAGTGCGGAGATATTCCGCTGTAGGCTGTCGGTAGGCTGTCGGTAGGCATGCGGATCAGGAGAAGCTGGCCGAGTCCCTCTATGCGGTGTTCTCTCTGCTGCTGCTTGGGAGGTCTGTCCCATTCACTTACATGTACTCCGCATGCCTATCGCTACATCCAGGGGAGCGGTAATCCCCGTCCGCATACCGCCTGCGTTAGTTTTTATGTATTGACATTTTGTTACATTTCCGCATAGAATCACTGCAGAATGCGGTGATTTATCGCTCTGCTCGGAAAAGTCAGCTTCACGTGCGGAAACAGCCTTTATGAATACACATTTTGCTCAGGGTTCGGTAAAGTCGGCTGTTTTTAGCAATTCCGTATGTGGGAATGCTTTATGAATGATAGCCAAAGAGGGCAATGCATGTCCAGACCTGAGCATTAAGATAGTCATTAAATCTCTGCAATCAAAACATTAACAATAAGCTGAGACTCTAGCAACAAGAAAAACGTCTATGGCCTCAATTCATAAAGCATTACCGCATGCGTTATCGCCCAAGCTGTAAATTACTGCATGGTATGTTTTTGTTAGTGGATTCATAAAATTGAACGCATGTTTACCGGTATTAGTGCGGTAATGGTGCGGTAATGTAAACGTTGTTCGTGTCGGTAAAGTAAATGAAGTGTATTCATGGAAAAAAAAGGGGGAGTAAGGAAGCGATAAATAACAGCTTGTTATCGCCAGCAAAGACCTGGCGAGTTTGCTCTACACAGTAGCATTTTAGGTGACAAATGGAGCCCTTGCAGCTTAATGTTATGGAATTTTAAAGGATACAGAGGAGAAAGGGTTAGAAATCGTACAGAGTTATATAATTTTATAAGAAATATATATATATATATATATATATATATATATATATATATATATATATATATATATATAAAAAATATAATAATTGATAAAAAATATAATAATTTATATAAAATATGATAATTTATAAAAAATAAAATAATTTATAAAAAATAAGTCACATGTGTCTAAAACTGCCCACTTCTACCCAGCATGCACCTTGTCATTGGGAAGTCAGCGGCAAACTACCGCACTCAGCAAATTTTACAGACAGCTTTCCGCACCACACCGCACACTTACCGATTGCTATCGCACTCGGAATTTTTTTTTATGGATTCACTGCAAAAACCCTCATTTACCCCTAGCGGTAATTTCCCGCCCGTCTCTGAACTACCACACTCATTTTTATGAATTGAGGCCTATGTTGTAATTTGATATCCCCTGGTGTCACATGACTGCCTATGGCAGATAAGCCCATTTGAAAGTACAGGCTGTAAACCATACGTTTGCTTCCATAAATCAAGAAGTAGAAACTGTGCAGATTTATTTTAGGATTTGTATCAGCTGTAACAAAGAAATGTTTTTTGTTTAAAGGTTATTATGCTGTTTATCTTTTAGAGCAGAGATGCTCCAAACTATTTCAGGGTTTGCAAGAATGTAGTCTATCCTGGATAAAGATTGGTACGAGGAGAAATGGCATGTAAAGCCTGGTTGATCAGGGTTCCACATATGCCACATATCTAAAAGATTATATGATGACACCCATGTTTGAAATTGTAATGTGTCCCTAGGATTGGGTTTTGGCCTATCCACCATTGGAGATAACGCCTGATTGAAGTCTCCACATAGCATAATTTTAGCAGTCGGAACTTGAGCCGCCCTTCTCATAATATCATTAAGTAAACAAAGATCAGCAGGCAGGGGCACATATAGACCGACCAGGAGTAATTCCTGTCCATGAATGCGTGCATGTAATAAAACATATCTCCCCATGTCATCTCTGATTGTGCTGCACAATTGAAAGGGCTGAGTAGGTAGAATAGGTAGCATTGTAATAATGTCCCACCCAATGTTTTTTTTTTGTTTTGTTTTTTTTTTAAAGCTAATATCCTGCTGCCATGCAGGTGGGTTTCGGACAGAATGTAGATGTGGGGGGTTATAGCTTTTAAGATAGTTGAATACTGGGACCTTTTAATTTTGGAGTTAAGACCTCTTACATTCCAAAACACTACATTTGTCATTGATGCAGGTGAACAGAGGTGCCAACAGGAGAAAATAGTATAAAAGGTTTAAAACATTCTCAAAGGACTAGAGGACATGATCTGCGCATGGAGGAAAAACGTTTTAGCCATTTATTTAGGAAAGGGTTCTTTACAGTAAGAGTGATTAAGATGTGTAATGCATTGCCACAGGAAGTAGTTATGGCAAATTCTATACCTGCATTTAAAGGGGGCTTAGATGCTTTCCTTGCGTTGAAAGACGTCCATGGCTACAATTACTGTGTAATGCCCAGTGATGCTGATCTAGGGATTGTATTATTGTTCTCTGGTTGAACTCAATGGACGTATGTCTTTTTTTCAACCCAAGTAACTATGTAAAACATGGACGTGGAAGAGGTGGACTCTTAGCCACTCCAAAGAACACAACAACAGGCACGTCTTTAATGTATCACTAATATTTATTCATACACTCCACAATATTGTACATTTGTCATTGCGTAAAGAGTAAAGAGATTAAGGAGTTAGGGCTTTATTCACTAAGACAAATAGCATGGCTTATCAGGGTTGACATACATTATTAGAGTTAACATGCCTTATCAGAGTAGCATAGTGAGTGCTACAAACGTATGCCTGCTAATTGGCAATGACGAGAGCTCCACTTGTCCTGCCCTGAGCCACTGCGGGTCCAATCACTTTAAAGGACATTAGCCTCGCACTTTGATCGGCCCAATTGGCTGCTTGTCACTTGACAGGCAGCCTATTGGGCCAATCAAAGTGCGGGGATAATGTCCTTTAAAGTGATTGGACCCGCAGGGGTTCAGGGCAGCTCTCGTCATTGTGGAGCTCTCGTCATTGCCAATTAGCAGGCATAAGTTTGTAGCACTCACTATGCTATACTGTGATAAGGCATGTTAACTCTGATAAGGCATGCTATTTGAATCCAGCTCCAAGAGATTAAATAAAGCTTCTGATGGACAGGTGTATATACACTTGCATCAGGCATGGTGGTGTGTAAATCACTGGGCATGAGGCCAGACAGAGATAACCGTGCATCTTCACATATCACAGCATAAAGCATTAACCAAAACATTATAACCTTATCACAAACCTAACCCACAACACCCTCCCTGCTACGTCTAATAAGTTTAGTGTAGCTTAAATCCCAGAACCCCTACCTTCCCTCAACTATCCGTTGAGAGAGAGGCTATTGATTGACTCAAGAGTGTGCACACACCTGTGTGTGAGGGGTGGCAGACGAACAAGCTGGGTCCGCTGCCCAGCAACACCCAGCCAACGCTGGGAGGAACATTTCTTAAATGGGTACAACTAGATTGGTAAAATAGAAAGGTTTAGACAGGGATGTCAAACCGGTCCTTCGAGGGCCGAGGTCCTCACACATTTTTGACAAAGCTCCCTCCCCTTACATCCTTTCCTCCTACTACGACCGAGGAAGTCAACCACCTACTGCAGACTTCCCATACCACTACTTCCCCCCTTGACCCCATCCCTTCCGATTTACTCCAGCCTCACTTCACGGAATTGGCCCCAGTCCTCACTACCCTGTTCAACCTCTCCCTATCCACAGGCACCTTCCCCTCAGACTTCAAGCAGGCCACTGTACTACCCCTGCTCAAGAAACCCTCCCTCGACCCTTCGCTACCCTCCAACTACCGTCCTATCTCCCTCCTCCCCTTTGCCTCAAAACTCCTTGAGCGCCTGGTTCACAAACGCCTGACCCAGTACCTCAATGCCAACTCACTGCTAGACCCACTCCAATCTGGATTTCGGCCTGCCCACTCAACCGAAACTGCTCTCACCAAAGTGGTCAACGACCTTGCCTTAGCTAAAGCTGAAGGTAAATACTCCATTCTCCTCCTCCTTGACCTGTCAGCAGCTTTTGACACAGTAGATCATCCCCTACTCATCCAGTCCCTCCAGTCCTTGGGCATTCACGATCTCGCCCTGTCCTGGCTTTCATCCTACCTCTCCAACCGCTCCTTCACGACCGTCTTCAATGAGTCCTCTTCCAACCCCAACCACCTCTCGGTGGGAGTCCCCCAAGGTTCAGTCCTTGGCCCCCTACTGTTCACCCTATACACATCCTCCATTGGCTAGGTTATCTCCTCCATGGGTTTTAACTATCATCTGTATGCAGATGACACCCAGATCTACCTCCACACCCCTGACATATCCACCACTACCATGGACAAGGTCTCCTCCTGCCTATCAGCCATCTCCTCCTGGATGTCCGCTAGGTTCCTGAAACTAAATCTAGGAAGTGACTACAGTGTGACCCTCACTGATAAGAAATTCCCCTTTTTATCTCTTGCTCTCAGAAGCCATTTTCTGCTAGGAAAGTGTTTTATAGTTGGACTTTCTTATCAGTGAGGGTTACACAGTAGTCACTTCCTTTCTGGACTGAGTCAGCCACTTACATATCTGATATTTAACTCTTTCAGGCAGAGAAAGAAAAAAAGGAACACAGCATAGTTATTTGTGTGCTAGGCACTGTACATACACATGTCTAGCTCATCATGTCTCATGTCGCTTCGGGTATCCTTTAAGCTCAGTGACTGGGCATGCTGCCACAGGCCAGGGTACATGCGCCACTGGTAACCCAGCGACCTTCAGCATGTCAGAGAAACTTTATGCGCGATACATGAGGTGATCGGCCTCAGAGAACATAGCATCATGGATATTCCCAGGGCCGGATTTGTACTTTCCAGTGCCCTAGGCCTGCTGTCACCAAGCGCCCCCCCCCCCCCCCCCCAAAAAAAAAAAATTGTCCAACACTCTGACTAGCGATCATTGGTTTGAATGGGCTCATCTCAGTTGTGCTGCTCTGCCCCCCATTCAACAAATAATTCCTGTAATTTGCGCTCCTGCCCGAATGTGCACAGCAGCCGATAGTGTTCTGGGCATGCATACTTGAGAAATGACGCTGATGTAAAATCCCTCTCTCTCTCTCTCTCTCAGATGGGAAATCCGAGTTTGCTCGGATAGTGCTATTCAGATTTTAAAAAATATCCGAATTGCTATTCAAAGTTTGGATACCCAAATATTGGATGAGCACCACTGCTCAGGTGTCATTTAAAATGACAGTTTAGCAATGAAAGGGAAGAAAACAGCATTTTTTATCCTGCAGTCTCATAGATGGTAGGAGCTGGAGGACAGAAAATGAGTCAGGAAAGAGTTAACTAAGGAAGAGAAGCGACCACTGCTACTAGGGAAAAAAAAGAAATCATAAATTAGGATTAGATCAATTAACAACTGCTGGGGTCAGTGTCAAAGCTGTAAAAGAGGTGAAGAAACACTGATGTTTGGGAATGCCTGCATTAAAACTCAGCGGAACTTAGTTCTATCTGCTTTGTAATGTAAATCTCTAGTATTTCTCACATCGATCTGTAAGTCTATCATACAAAGGAATGGATTATCAGGTGACCGTTATGACTGCAGCGTCATATCATAGAGTTCTGCCATGGGGGTATTTTGACCAAGGTACACAGTTTTAATATAAAACATAGGATGGAAAAAATTAGAGTTTAGGGCATCGGCATAGAACAGACAGCATTCCCATCATCACATATATCGGCATAAAGCCACAGAGTAATGCTGACATCTGGTGGGGAATAATGAGCAAATATTAGTTTATAAGCATTATACAGTACAGCAGCCCTAAGCCATCTGTGTAAGAGGAAATTTGCCTTATACCCCTGAATTATTGTCATGAAAATGAACCTCATAAATTTAGTAAATTAGGAGGCAAAGGTTAGTAGGTAGTCATCTTGTATAATCAGCTTTGTGGGTCCATAAGCATCCAATGCTGGTGCCTGTCCTCCGAGAACCCGAACTCTCCCCTCCCATCAAAAAGTAGTTATGTCTCAGGGTTATTCAGCAAAACAAATAATATACCCCAGTCCCCATGGAGTTCATCTGCAGGAAGGTAATGTCGTCCCCCATCAGTAAAAGTAATTACTAATCTGTGAATTCTACAACAGTATAACCTAAGACATGTCACATATCATCGGTAAGGAACAATTAGAGTTGCATAACAATACCTTTTTAAAACTTAGGTGATTGCAGGTAGAAGGTTATGATTGAGGCATATTGGAATAGATAGGGTCGTTTCAGAGAATGAGAAACAGCAAGAAATGGGACTTATCAGTAAAGAGTTCAGGTAGAAAATGTGGGTTCTGTTATCCGTTCAGCAGTGTGGAAGTTGAGTCTGCAATTAAGCATATATAACGATTATCCCAGTATAAGAGATAATACATCACAAGGGTGATTAAATAGATTGCTCGTGTCGTGAGCATAACGTTCCAGTGAGAAATGCACATGAAAGAAAAGAGGGGATTTCCAATTATGCCCAGTCTGAGCCTTTCCTCGGGTAACAAGCCACATATCACACAGTGACAGGCATGCTTCCATGTGGATACTGTCATATATATCTTGTAGGAAATAAACAGGAGGTTTTCTGGTCTGTGACATCTCTCTCATCGGCTAACACATTTTAGCAGGATAGTGCCATATGTAGGCAACATACACTCCCATGTCACCAGCTCGTAGACCAGACAACCATTCCTAAGAGAGTGATCACGGGCTTCCACGGGCGGGAAGACTAGGCAGGGTATTTCCCCATAGTTCCTCATGTATTAAAGCATATAGAGCGTACAAAAGATAATAGTATGCGTTTAGTTTTCCCCAACTCAGCACTCATTTTCAAATTATGCATATAGAGTAGCCACCCTGGCGTTCTATTTCCCCAGGATTTCCGTGCAAAAAGTGGTTCAATTAATTTCCAATAATTTTCAACCAATTTTTTTTGCAATCATTTTTTTTATATTGAATTCAATACAGGTTATTGTATTGAATTCAATAAAAAAAAAGTGTTTGCTGCGAGATTTTGATGATGCTGTGTGACATTGGTGCCATCAACGCCGATCGACGGGGGACATGTGATCGCCAAGGGAGAAGCAAAATCCGCCAAGGGACATGGAAGAAGGCACTGGAGAAGCTATCAGAGGTACGCGGCGAGGGATCAGCATGCCAATGGTGAGTATAAGACCCAGATGTATAGCCAGATGTATTAGCCAGATGTGCAGCCAGGTGTAGTTAGCTAGATGTTTTGCCAGGTATATAGGGAGCAAGATGTTTGCTGGTGTATAGGAGACAGATGTGCAGCCAGGTGTATAGGAGACAGATGTGCAGCCAGGTCTAGGGAGTCATATGTATAGGGAGCTAGGTTTGCGGGTGCCTCTGCCCCCCCCCAACCCCATTGCCCCCGATGCCCCCTAACTGTGGCCGGGTGTCCCTTCTGTGGGGGGGGGCTCCCCTTCTGTGCTGGCTGGTAGTGGCCGGCGGGGATCCCCTCTGTGGGGGGGGGGGGGAATCCCCATACTGTGCGTGTGGGTGGCCCTTCTGTGTGTGCATTGGGGGGGGGCAGGTATCATCCTTCTATGGGGGCTAGTCGTGGTGGGTCGGGGACACCCCCTTCTGTGGTGGGTGGGAGGTGGGGGTCCCCATCTATGCGGGCTGTGGGTGGCCTCTCCCTCCTCTTCCCCCATCCCTCCCTCTCTGTCCTCCATGCCCCCCCTCTCACCCCTGATCCTGTGTCCCCCCCACTACACACAGCATACAGAACTAGCATCCAGCCACCCTGGGAATCCCTGTGCAGCCGGCGGGGCAGAGAATGTGTGGGGCTGTGCAGGGATTCCCCTTCTTTGCCGGCGGGTGGCTGGTGCGGGGATCCTCTCTGTGGGGGGGCCGGGGATCCCCGTACTGTGCATGCGGGGTGACCCTTTTGTGTGTGCGGGGGGGCGGGTATCCCCTTCTATGGGGCTGGTCTTGGCCGGTCGGGGACACCCCCTTCTGTGGTGGGGGGAAGGTGGGTGTCCCCATCTATGTGGGCTGTGGGTGGCCTCTCCCTCCTCTTCCCCATCCCTCCCTCTCTGTCCCCCGTGTCCCCCCCCCCCCCCGATCCCGTGTCTCCCCCCTGTAAGAAGCCCTGATCTACTCACCTGAGGGCTTTCTCCTGCGGCGGCCACGATGGACACCCTCCTCCTCCATCGCGAAGTCTCGTGTTCTCTGTAATTACAGTGACGTCACCAAGCCGCGTACTGTAATTACACAGACCGGGACTTCGGCGATGGAGGAGGAGGGTGTCCATCGTGGCCGCCGCAGGAGAAAGCCCTCAGGTGAGTAGATCAGGGCTTCTTACAGGGGGGAGACACGGGATCGGGGGGGGGGACACGGGGGACAGAGAGGGAGGGATGGGGAAGAGGAGGGAGAGGCCACCCACAGCCCACATAGATGGGGACACCCACCTTCCCCCCACCACAGAAGGGGGTGTCCCCGACCGGCCAAGACCAGCCCCATAGAAGGGGATACCCGCCCCCCCGCACACACAAAAGGGTCACCCCGCATGCACAGTACGGGGATCCCCGGCCCCCCCACAGAGAGGATCCCCGCACCAGCCACCCGCCGGCAAAGAAGGGGAATCCCTGCACAGCCCCACACATTCTCTGCCCCGCCGGCTGCACAGGGATTCCCAGGGTGGCTGGATGCTAGTTCTGTATGCTGTGGGTAGCACAGATCGCTACCCACAGCGTGCTGGCAGGCATCCAGCCATCCTGGGGAATCCCTCTGATGAGGGAAAAGTGCAGCCGGCGGGGAAGAGAAACAAGAAATCTCCCTGGCGGTATTGACGAGCTCAGCTCGTCAATACCGCTTTCAGCAAGTTTTTCCTGGACGAGCTGAGCTCGTCAATACCGCCAGGGTGGTTAATAGGGCAGATATTAAAGAACTCGTTAGCTTAATTAAACAGCCGGGAGGGTTTCCAGCCAGCTCATGGAATCATTAGGCTTGTCAAAGTATCTGACGGTCTCTCCGTCCTGCACCCTAAGTTTAGCAGGGAATATCATCGAGTACACAATGCGCCTTTCTCGTAGTTTAAATTTTAACTTGCTGAAAAGATCTCCTTTGGGGCTGAGTCTCTGCAGTGTAATCTGGGAAGATCATCAGCCTAGCATTATTATATTGTAAATCACCCACCTTTCTTGCAGCAGCTAGTATAGAGTCTCGGTCCTTTGAAATTAAGTAGTTTCAGTATTACAGGTCTAGGCGGAGTACCTGGGGGGCCCTTCCATGCAGGTATGCGGTGCGCCATTTCTATCACAAAGAAGTGTGAAAAAGTATCCTCTGGAAGGAGCTGCTTGAGTAGGGTTTCTAGGAAGGGTGCCATATTACTTCCCTCTGATCTCTTCGGTAATCCAAGGAATCGCAGGTGCCTGCGATTTTTGTTTTCGGCAACTACTGCCCTCTATTCCAGTTGCATAAGCCTCTGCTAGATACTGAGCATGGCTACTCTGTGTGTCTGTATGGTGTGTTGCGCGTCAGAAGTATTGTGCTCCAGTTCCCCGGTGCAATCTCTTAGCTTGCCAACATCCTGCCGAAGCAGACTCAGACCGGCCTCAAGATGATCAATCTTAATGGTGAGGTTGACTTGGCATGTTTGGATAGCCTCCAGAAGTTCTGCAGAGCTCAGTCCAGAGGCCCCACATGTTCATCAGGAGTATCACCATCAGCAGTTTTGTTTTTCTTCCTGCGCGAGGATGATCGTTGCTGCAGAGGAGTGCATGGAGGAGATTGCCTTTTCTCCCCATTTTCCTTACCTCCTTTGATGCCCTTCTGAGACATCTCGGGGTATGGTGTAAGGCGATGCGGAGATCTCCGGTGCTGCTCCAGCCCACTACAGGACTTCCAGC
Source organism: Hyperolius riggenbachi (assembly GCF_040937935.1). Classification (NCBI taxonomy): domain Eukaryota; kingdom Metazoa; phylum Chordata; class Amphibia; order Anura; family Hyperoliidae; genus Hyperolius; species Hyperolius riggenbachi. The sequence continues at coordinate 179,138,243 of NC_090652.1, read as the reverse complement.
ACGAGGATGAGGGAGCGGGCTCCGCTGTATTTTCCTCTAGCGGCGGGTTGCACCAAGTCTCCAGCGTGCCCGGCATTTTCCATGGATTGTCACAGTTTTCAGAATATCTGTCGGTAAGATTAAGCTGGGCAGCGGAGCTCTGATAGATGCATCTAGCTAGCTCGCCATCTTGGCCAACCTTCCAAAAACAGTTTGCATGCAGAGTGTACCATACTAGACCCTTCCACCGTGATGAGGTCCTCCTACACGGAAGGTAAAATAACCTCTGATACACTACCCTTTGTGCCACCTTTGTCTCCTTTCGCTACCACATGACTATTGTAAGCATCGGATGTTGCTTAGTGTAACGTGCACAGCGATGTCTTTAAGTCGTGTTAGTGTATTAGCACACACAAGGGGATATATATAACTCACGCATTAAGGCTTGTGAATGAAGCCCATTGTATGAACCTGTACAGTGGCGTAGCTAAGGAGCTGTGGGCCCCGATGCAAGTCTTACAATGGGGCCCCTCAAGCACTCTATACATAACCATTGATACGGCGCACCAAAACCTGCCAATGGTAACTACAATGTCAGAGGAGCAAGAAGGGGATGGGGAACAGCTTGTTAATGATTACCACTATTCAAAGCTATCTATAGAAGTGATTATTATGAGCACAGGACCAATAGAGAGCTAATACTGTAGTTGAGGGAGGGCCCTTCGGGGCCCCTCTAGCCCAAGGGCCCCGATGCGGTCGCTACCGCTGCACCCCCTATTGCTACGCCCCTGAACCTGTATAATGGGTTACACGTTTTTAGACAACAGTGAAGAATTGCCAGCGCTCCTAAATCAGGCAGCATCAGAAATGACGACGAACAGAGGCATGCAGCTGCTAAAATTATGCACTAAATCCCTAAACTCAGAATGAAAATTGAAATGGATGCAGCTAGCCATAAAGTAAACTTACATCTTTTATACACCAGAGAGAGTTGGCAGTGCTTCCTAAGACAGACTGCATCTGAATGACTAGCAGTATAGATGTGCAGAGCCTAATTATAGGCAGGGCACACAAGATGCCCTGTGTCACCCACCTGCCCCCCCCTCCCAAAACACACACACACACACACACACACACACACACACACACACACACACGAGAATATAACCATAAGCACACACTAGAGAATATAAACCAAGTGCTGTATAGGGTGGTGTATAAACACTTCAGGATCACAGGTTTTTTTTCCCTTAAACAAAATAATTTTCACATTTCAGCTCTCCTCCCATTCATTCAGCGATACCTTTATTGTTACTTATCACACTGAAATGATCTATATATTGGGGGGGGGGGGGGGGGGTTGCCACAAATTAGGCTTTCTTTGGGTGGTAATTTTTTCTATGAATTATTTTATTTATTTTATTTTATATGCACTGTAAAGGGAATAATAAGAAAAAAATTATTATTTCTCAGTTTTCAGCCATTATAGTTTTAAAATAAAACTTGTTTCGATACATAAAACACACACGTTTTATTTGCCCATTTGTCCCGGTTATTACAACGTTTAAGTTGTGTCCCTAGTACAATGTATGATAACTTAGGGATCTTTAATACTATTTCACTTATTAGACTTTTTTTTTAACAGTACTATACTCTCATGACATACATATTAGAAAAGTCCCTAAGGAATTACTATTTATGTAAAAAAAATTGAATAATGTAATTTTTTTTCATTTTTTTTTAACAAGTGTTTTATTTCTGTAACTGTGGGGCAGGGTTGGAAGGGGTTAAAAATAATAAAATAAAACTAATAAATGTTCTATGTAAAACAGTATAGCGGTATAATTAGGTGTATTTTTACTTTTTGACCATGCTACTGAGACCATGTTTCTATTAACCATTTCAGCCCGCGGGGATTTTTCACCTTATGCATCAGAGCAATTTTCACTTCCCATTCATTCGCTAATAACTTTATCATTACTTATCACAATTTATTGATCTATATCTTGTTTTTTTCCGCCACTAATTAGGCTTTTTTTGGGTGGTACATTTTGCTAAGAATTATTTTTTTATAAATGCATTTTAACAGGATTAATAAGAAACAAATGGAAAAAAAATAATTATTTCTCAGATTTCGGCCATTATAGCTTTAAAATAATCCACGCTACCATAATTAAAACCTATGTATTTTATTTGCCCGTTTGTCTTGGTTATGACACCATTTAAATGTTGTCCCTATCACAATGTATGGCGCCAATATTTTATTTGGAAATAAAGGTGCATTTTTTACGTTTTGCGTCCATCACTATTTACAAGCTTATAATTTAAAAAATGTTCGTAGTATATCCCCTTCAAATGCATATTTAAAAGGTTCAGACCCTTAGGTAACTATTTGTCTTTTTTTTTCCATTAAAAATTTTATTTGGGTAATATTTTGGTGTGGGAAATAAACAGTTAATTTTTAATGTTATTATATGTGTAAATTGTAATGTAAAAAATATGTAGATGTAGTTTTACTATTTGGCCACAAGATGGCCACCTTGAGTTTTTTTTTCCTGCTTGTGCTTCTCGCTAACCGGAAGCACAAGGGGGACGTGGAAAATTTTACGTGCAGAAAGGCTGAAGCCTCTTGTAAGAGCGCTTCGGTTTTTCTGCTGGGGACACTGATCGGTGATCGGGAACCATGTTCCCGTTCACTGATCCCAGGGCTACCGGGGGCCAGCACGGGGGCACGCCCTTGCAATCGCGCGCGGGAGTGCACAGAAGCGCAGCACCGCAGCAGAGCAGCCGCCTGGACGTGAGCTTCACGTCCGGGCGCCAGAAATGGTTAATAGAACACGGAAGCGTCTGGTCTGAGAGCTTGTCATGTTATCAAGCTTTCGGAAGACACGGGAACGGTGATCAAGATTGAGAATAGAAGATTCTCATATCCTTATCACAGATGGTGGGGCTGCGACGGTGGATCTAACGAAAACATCATGGGGAACGTGCACGCGGCTGTAAGGTAACAGTACACATATCTACCCCCCTTCCTCCCCCCCCCGATCTGCACGTGACGTATACAGGGGCGTAGATATGTGTAACAGGGATCCTAAAGTGGTTAATACATGGAATCCCTGAGCTGCAAACAACCCACTGATCCTGTCGCATTTCATTGTACACCTCTTCCTGCACTCCTCCAGCCCAGTGTGTAAATGCAGAGCATAGCGCAGCGGAAGCTGTGCTCTCGCCTCTCCACTGAAGTCCTAGTGCCCAGAATCTCCTACCGCATGTAGCTTGATTACACATGACATGAGGAGAGTGAAGTGCCAGTACTAGAGGAAGCAGGAGACAGAGATGATAGTCACACAGCACTGGACTCCAGAGGGCTAAGAGCACAACTTCTGTTGCACTATACTCTGCCTTTACACACCGGCTGGGGGAGCACAGGAGTGGGATGGGAACAGATAGTGGCACAAGGGGACAGGAGGATGCATGAAGGGGGACAAAAGAAGGCACAGTGAGACGGAGGGATGCACAGAGGGCAGAGGTAGCACAAGGGGACAAAGGAGGTACAAGGGACAGAAGGAGGCACAGAGGGTGAGTAGGAGGCACAGGGGTCAGAAGGAGGCACAAAGGGGGACAGAAGGATGCATGGGGGGAAGAGGCAGCGCAAGGGGAGAGGAAGAGGCACTGGGAGGCAAAAGTAGGCACAGGGGCCAGAAGGAGTTGCAAAGGGTGCACAGGGGGACAGAAGGGGAAGGAGGCACAACATGGGACAGAAGGAGGCATAATGGAAGACAGAAGGGGGGACAGAAGCCGGCACAAAACGACATAAAGGGGAGCAGAGGTGGTACAGGGAATCCCTCTGTGCCACCTTTGTTTCCCTGTATGTGCCTCCGGTCTCCCTGGTGGTAGAAGGAGACAGGAGGCACAAAGTGGGACAGAGGGATGCACAGGGGGCAGAGGTAGCACAAGGAAACAGACAGAGGCACAGGGGCCAGAAGGAGTCCCAAAGGGGGACATAAGAAGGCACATGGGGACATAGGAATGCACCAGAGGACTGAAGGTAACACAAGGTGTTTGAAGGAGGCACAGGGGACAGTAAGACACATGGGGCAGAGGTGGCACAGGGGACTGGAGGAGGCAAAAGGGGACAGAAAGAGACACAAAAGGAGGCACCAACATCCCCCCCCCCCCCCCCCGAACGATGGCGCTGGAATGTCTTTGCTTAACCACTTGCCTACCGCCCACTACCAATGGGCAGCGGCAAAGTGGCACCCTCCACCAGGCGATTGCGATTGAGCTACTATACTCACTATAGTAAAGCTCAATTGCATCCAAAACGCGGCAGAATGACGATCACGTTTTGACTAAAATCGCATCGCAATCGGAACGCACTAATGGAAATTGCTGCTGCAGTTTCCATTAGTTTAGTTTAATGTACCTTGCGAATTTGCGATCAGAATCAAATAGCAAATCGCAGGGTAGTGGAAAAAGGCCCTAACGCCGATCGGCGGGGGCACCTGGGGGACTGAACAGCTGGGGATCGCAAGCAGGGATGAGCGCGCATCTGCCAGCATTAGGCTCCGCCCACCCGCGATGTCAACCCGCCAGCCAATTAGCAGCGCCGGCGGGTTGTTAACCCCCGATCTGCCACATACAAAGTGTATTATACAGGCTGCCTCCTCCCCTGGTGGTCCCTGTGATCGAGGGACCACCAGGGGAGGTGGCAGCCCATGTAGTAAACACACAAGCACACTGATCCTGCCCCCTGATCGCCCACAGCACCCCTCAGACCCCCCTGATCACCCCCTCAGACCACTGTTAGCACCCAATCACCCCCCCAATCACCCATCAATCACTCCTTGTCACTATCTGTCAATGCTATATTTTAGATTAGGTCCTAAACTCCCCCCCTGGGGGCTCCTGATCACCCCCCCCATCCCCCCCACACACCCTCAGATCCTCCCCAGAGCGAGTGTTAACTCAGGTAAAAATGTTGACGAGCACCAGGTGGAGATCATTATATCAGGCTGATTGAGTTAGAATGGCAAACTTGACATGCTAAAAGGAGGGTGTTGCTTCAAAATCCTTGATCTTCCATTGTTAACTATGGTGAACAGCAAAGAAACGCATGCAGCCATCATTGCGTTGCATAAAAATGGCTTCACAGGCAAGGATATTGTGGCTACTAAGATTGTACCTAAATCAACAATTTTTATAGGATCATCAAGAACTTCAAGGAGAGAGGTTCAATTCTTGTTAAGAGGGCTTCAGGATCATCCAAGAAAGTTCAGCAAGTGCCAGGATCGTCTCCTAAAAAGGATTCAGCTGCACGATCGGAGTGCAACCAGTGCAGAGGTTGCTCAGGAATGGCAGCAGGCAGGTGTGAGCGAATCAGTACGCATAGTAAGGCGAAGACCTTAGGAAGATGGCCTGGTGTCAAGAAGGGCGGCAAAGAAGCCACTTCTTTCCCAAAAAAACACCAGGGATTGATCTTCTGCAGAAAGTATGGTGAATGGACTGCTTAGGACTGGGACAAAGTCATATTCTCCAATAAAGCCCCTTTCTGATTGTTTGGGGCATCTGGAAATAGGTTTGTCAGGTGAAGAAAAGGTGAGCGCTACCATTATTTATTTATTTATTGTATTTATAAAGCGCCAACAAATTACGCAGCGCTGGACATTAGTTTAGGTTACAGACAATATATAGGGGTGACATACAGCAAAATGACAATACATGAATACAAGAAAGACCAGATCATGCAGCACAGTATGAGTACAAGGTAATGCTTAGTCAGTCACTGGAGGGGAGCATGGAGGCAAGTTAGGTTCATTCAGATGCATAGCATGGGTTCACAGTAATGGAGGTGCATGATCAGGTAGGACACAAAAGGAGGAGGACCCTGCTCAAAGGCTTACAATCTAGAGGGAGAGGTAAGGGACCAGAGTTCAGCTGTGAGTTTAGAGCACTTGTGAGGGGTAGTAGGCCAGAGTGAAAAGGTGAGTTTTGAGGGCTTTCTTGAAGATGTTGAAGGAGGGGGCTGCCCTAATGGGTGGAGGTAGGGAGTTCCATAGTGTTGGAGCAGCTCTTGAGAAGTCCTGGAGGCGTGCATCAGTCCTGTGTCATGCCAACAACAGTAAAGCATCCTGAGACCATTCATGTGTGGGGTTGCTTCTCATCCAAGGGAGTGAGCTCACTCACAATTTTGCCAAAAAACACAGCCATGAATAAAAAAAACCTCCAACAGAAACTTCTCCCAACAATCCAACACCAGTTTGGTGAAGAACAATGCATCTTCCAGCACGATGGAGCACCGTGTCATAAGGCAAAAGTGATAACTAAGTGGCTCGGAGACCAAAACGTTGAAATGTTGGGTCCATGGCCTGAAAACTCACCAGATTTTAATCCCATGACTTGTGGTCATTCCTCAAGAGGTGGGTGGACAAACAAAAACCAACTAATTCTGAGAAACTCAAAGAACTGATTATGAAACAATGGATTGCTATCAGTCAGGATTTGGCCCAGAAGTTGATTGGGAGCATGCCCAGTCGAATTGCAGAGGTCCTGAAAAAGAAGGGCCAAACTGCAAATACTGACTCTTTGCATAAATCTCATGTAATTGTCAATAAAAGCCTTTGAAAGGTATGAAGTGCTTATAATTATATTTCAGTACATCACATAAACAACTGAAACAAAGATCTAAAAGCAGTTTAGCAGCAAACTTTGTGAAAACTATTATTTTTGACAGTTTCAAAACTTTTGGCCAGGACTGTACTGTATACATCTATTCTCCCCTGTAATCACCCACTGATCACCTGTCAATCACCCTTCAATCACCCCCTGTCACCACCTGTCACTGCCACCCATCAGATCAGACCCTCCCTAACCTGCCCTTTGCGGGCACCTGATCACCCGCCCGCAGACCCGCCCTCAGATCACCTCCCAAGTGCATTGTTTACATCTGTTCTCCCCTCTAATCACCCACTGATCACCTATAATTCACCCCGTCGCCCCCTGTCACCACCTGTCACTGCTACCCATCAGATCAGACCCTAATCTGCCCCTTGCGGGCACCCAAACACCTGCCCACACCCTCAGACCCCCCCCCCCCCCTGATCACCTCCCCAGTGCATTATTTACATCTGTTCTCCCCTCTAATCACCCATCAATCACCCCCATCACCGTCACTGCTACCCATCAGATCAGACCCTAATCTGCCCCTTGTGGGTACCCAATTACCCGCCCACACCCTCAGATCGCCCTCAGACCCCCTTCCGATCACCTCCCCAGTTCATTGATTGCATTTATTCTCCTCTCTAATCACCCTCTGAGACACCCATCAATCACCTCCTGTCACCACCTGTCACCCCCTAGCACTCCTTTCCATAAGATCAGGCCCTAATCTGCCCCCTGCGGGCTTCTGATCACCCGGGCAAACCCTCACCCGCTCCACCGCAGTGACAGAATTTTCTTTCTTCTGATCACTGCTGGTGTCTACGACTTAATTGTGGCTGAGACCAACTGTTATGCCACACAATACACAACCGCCAAGCCAAGAAGCTACCATGCCCATCCTTTTCGGTGGAAACCACTCCAAGTTTCCGAACTTAACATTTTTTGGGGCCTTCTCCTTAACATGGGTCTAGTCAAAAAGAATGTATTTCGGTCTTATTGGTCTACACACCCAATACATCCCATGCCCATGTTCTCTGCTGCCATGTCCAGGTCACGATTTGAGAACATCCTGCACTTTATTGCCAATACAACCTGTCATCTAAGAGGCCACCCTGCTTATGACCGGTTCTACAAAATTCGGCCCCTCATAGACCACCTGTCATTAAAATTTGCAGATGCTTATACCCCTGAACAGTTATTTTGAGGCATTTGGTTTCCAGACTACTCCTCACGGTTTAGAGCCTCTAAAATGCCAGGGCAGTATAGGAATCCCACAAGTGACCCCATTTCAGAAAGAAGACACCCCAAGGTATTCCGTTAGGTGTATGATGAGTTCATAGATGATTTTATTTTTTGTCACAAGTTAGTGGAAAATGACACTTTGTGACAAAAAACAATCAAAATCAATTTCCGCTAACTTGTGACAAAAAAAATAAAATCTTCTGTGAACTCACCATACTCCTAACTGGATACCATGGGGTGTTGTCTTTCTAAAATGGGGTCACTTGTGAGGTTCCTAAACTGCCCTGGCATTTTAGGGGCCCTAAACCGTAAGGAGTAGTCTGGAAACCAAATGCATCAAAATGTCCTGTGAAATCCTGAAGGTACTCATTGGACTTTGGGCCCCTTAGCGCACCTAGGCTGCAAAAAAGTGTCACACGTGTTATCGCCGTACTCAGGAGAAGTAGTATAATGTGTTTTGGGGTGTATTTTTACACATACCCATGCTGGGTGGGAGAAATATCTCTATAACTGGACAATTGTGTGTAAAAAAATAATAATCAAAAAATAGTCATTTACAGAGATATTTCTCCCACCCAGCAGGGGTATGCGTAAAAATACACCCCAAAACGCATGGTACTACTTCTCCTGAGTACGGCGATACCACATGTGTGACACTTTTTTGCAGCCTAGGTGTGCTAAGGGGCCCAACGTCCTATGAGTACCTTTAGGATTGTACATGTCATTTTGAGGCATTTGGTTTCTAGACTACTACTCACGGTTTAGGACCCCTAAAATGCCAGGGCAGTATAGGAACCCTACAAGTGACCGCATTTCAGAAAGAAGACACCCCAAGGTATTCCGTTAGGTGTATGGTGAGTTCATAGAAAATTTTATTTTTTAGGCACAAGTTAGTGGAAAATGACACTTTGTAAAAATAAAAATCAATTTCCACTAACTTTTTGTCACAAGTTAGCAGAATAGAGTTGGCCTGAACGGTTCACCGGCGAACGGTTCCAGGCGAACTTCCGGTGGTTCATGTGAACTTTTGCGGAAGTTCGATTCGCCCCCATAGTGCACCAATAGGGTCAACTTTGACCCTCTACATCACAGTCAGCAGGCCCATTGTAGCCAATCAGGCTACACTATCTCCTGGAGCCACTCCCCCCCTTATATAAGGCAGGCAGCGCCGGCCATTACAGTCACTCGTGTCCTTGCAGACAGTAATTAGGGAAAGTTGCTAGCAGACTCTCATAGGGAAAGATTAGTTAGGCTCTTGTAAGCTTATTAGCTTGCTCCTGGCTGATTCTTATTGCTAAAATAGCACCCCACAACAGCTCTTTTGAGAGCAGTTCTTGTGATCTATTTTTTTTTTCTGTGTGTCGCACTGACACTTGTGTTGCATAGACAGCCTTGCTAATTCATACTGTGTGTGTGCCACTGCCAGCCAGGCCCAGCACATTCAGTGACTACCTGTGTGACAGGTGCACATTTTAATACCCAGTACTGCATATACCTAGTACCTGTTGTGTTGAGTGAACCCACCTCATCACTGCATATACCTACCTTTTGTGTTGAGTGAACCCACCTCACTGCATATACCTACCTTTTGTGTTCAGTGAACCCACCTCACTGCATATACCTACCTTTTGTGTTGAGTGAATCCACCTCACTGCATATACCTACCTTTTGTGTTCAGTGAACCCACCTCACTGCATATACCTAGCTGTTGTGTTCAGTGAACCCACCTCACTGCATATACCTAGCTGTTGTGTTCAGTGAACCCACCTCATCACAGCATATACCTAGCTGTTGTGTTCAGTGAACCCACCTCATCACAGAATATACCTAGCTGTTGTGTTTAGTGAACCCACCTCATTGCATATACCTACCTTTTGTGTTCAGTGAGCCCACCTCACTTGCATATACCTAGCTGTTGTGTTCAGTGAACCCACCTCATCACAGCATATACCTAGCTGTTGTGTTCAGTGAACCCACCTCATCACAGCATATACCTAGCTGTTGTGTTCAGTGAACCCACCTCATCACAGCATATACCTAGAATCCCCCCCGAGATGGACAAGACAGACAAACCAGGAGGAGGTAGAGGCAGACCCAAAAGAAGGCCACCCGGCACCGGCAGGTCTCTATGAGGTTGTGTTGATGTGATTTCATGCGGCCCTGGCCCAAAGTACAGTGTTCAGAAGAAGGCACATGCCATCAACTCCCAAGATTGTCAGGACGTGGTTGACTATTTAACACAGAACACCTCATCTTCCGCAGCCACCAGCGCTACTACAAGCACCACATCCACTGCATTTGACACTTCGCAGGACTTATTTGGTGGTGAAATCACTGATTCCCAGCCACTATGTAACGATTGGTGTCAGCAAGCACCACTATTCTGATTATTGGTGATCTGCAGTATCACCAATAATACAGATGCTATACCTGATTATATGGTGATCTGCAGAATCACCAATAATGCAAGTATAGCGTGACACGATACAATCATACGCAAGAGGGTGCTGGGTACAATAGAGTATCTCTATAGGGCACAGAGATACAACCTCCAGCAAGCTGAAACAGCAGACAACAATAATAATATACAATGTAATTCCTCAGAGGTGTGGTTACCTCTGAATGGGAACCCTGTGTGTGAGATCCTCCAAAGGACGGAGTGGAGGAGTCTCGGCCTCTAGCAGCAAGGGTTTGCTAGTGGCGGTCGTCTCAAAGAGGCAAGCCTCTGATAGAACCCTACAGTGGGAGACGTTCCACTGAAGGGAGAAAGGTCAGACAAAATGAGGTTCGGCAACAGATCAGGCGGCAGCAGTACAGAAACGTGAGACAAGAGAATAGTCGGAAACCAAGCCAATAGTCGATAATGGTACGGGCTGGCGAAGTACAAAATCAGGAAGCAGAGGAGTAGTCAAGACAGGCACAGAATCATACACGATAAATCAAACAGTAATAATATGTGTATATATTGGCGATAAACCAATATATAACACAATATCAGAGACAAGGCTGACTAGGTCTGAGTGCTGACACAGGGTATCGCAAACACAGACGAAGTGTGACTGAAAAGCACTTCCTTATATACTGCCTGGGAGAGAAGTCTCCACCCCAGGCAGCAACCAATCAGAGCAGGCTAAAATGTCAGCTGATCTCCAGGTCAGCTGACACGCTTCCTAAGAGTATAAAGGCGTGTCTGTCGGGCGCGCCTGCCCCCTAGAGGCAAGATGGCAGAGTCCTGGTGAGTAGTGTTGGGCGAACAGTGTTCGCCACTGTTCGGGTTCTGCAGAACATCACCCTGTTCGGGTGATGTTCGAGTTCGGCCGAACTAAGAGCGCATGGCCGATCGTTCCCCGAACGTTTGGCTAGCGCTGTGATTGGCCGAACGGGTCACGTGGTTCGGACCCGAACGCGCTCTGATTGGCCGAACGGGTCACGTGGTTCGGGTAAATAAATACCCGATCCACGTCATTTCTCCGCCATTTGTCTGTGGGTTTAGCTTTGGGTAGGCAGGCAGTGTAGTTCTCTCTCCAGCCAGGCTAGCCAGGATCCCCCCAGTCATTGTGTCGCTGCTGGGAACAGTAGTACACCGCTCACCCACACTATATAGCATTGTGTTTACTGCCACTCTGTGTACACCGCTCACCCACCACTGTATAACATTGTGTTTACTGCCACTCTGTGTCGCTGCTGGGAACAGTAGTACACCGCTCACCCACCACTGTATAGCATTGTGCTCTGTGTCGCTGCTGGGAACAGTAGTACACCGCTCACCCACCACTGTATAGCATTGTGCTCTGTGTCGCTGCTGGGAATAGTAGTACACCGCTCACCCACCACTGTATAGCATTGTGCTCTGTGTCGCTGCTGGGAATAGTAGTACACCGCTCACCCACCACTGTATAGCATTGTGCTCTGCCTCTGTGTCGCTTCTGGGAATAGTAGTACACCGCTCACCCACCACTGTATAGCATTGTGCTCTGTGTCGCTGCTGGGAATAGTAGTACACCGCTCACCCACCACTGTATAGCATTGTGTTTACTGCCACTCTGTGTCGCTGCTGGAAACAGTAGTACACCGCTCACCCACCACTGTATAGCATTGTGCTCTGTGTCGCTGCTGGGAACAGTAGTACACCGCTCACCCACCACTGTATAGCATTGTGCTCTGTGTCGCTGCTGGGAACAGTAGTACACCGCTCACCCACCACTGTATAGCATTGTGCTCTGTGTCGCTGCTGGGAATAGTAGTACACCGCTCACCCACCACTGTATAGCATTGTGCTCTGTGTCGCTGTGGGAATAGTAGTACACCGCTCACCCACCACTGTATAGCATTGTGCTCTGTGTCGCTGCTGGGAATTGTAGTACACCGCTCACCCACCACTGTATAGCATTGTGCTCTGTGTCGCTGCTGGGGAATAGTAGTACACCGCTCACCCACCACTGTATAGCATTGTGCTCTGTGTCGCTGCTGGGAAAAGTAGTACACCGCTCACCCACCACTGTATAGCATTGTGCTCTGTGTCGCTGCTGGGAATAGTAGTACACCGCTCACCCACCACTGTATAGCATTGTGCTCTGTGTCGCTGCTGGGAATAGTAGTACACCGCTCACCCACCACTGTATAGCATTGTGCTCTGTGTCGCTGCTGGGAATAGTAGTACACCGCTCACCCACCACTGTATAGCATTGTGCTCTGTGTCGCTGCTGGGAATAGTAGTACACCGCTCACCCACCACTGTATAGCATTGTGCTCTGTGTCGCTGCTGGGAATAGTAGTACACCGCTCACCCACCACTGTATAGCATTGTGCTCTGTGTCGCTGCTGGGAATAGTAGTACACCACTCACCCACCACTGTATAGCATTGTGCTCTGTGTCGCTGTTGGGAACAGTAGTACACCGCTCACGCACCGCTATATAGCATTTCTGTACTGCCACTGTACTGCTGCCAGTCAGCGTGTACTTTAAGGATAAGTGAAATGAAGAAGAAATTCTGTGAAAGAGGGAGGGGCAAGGGAAGAGGTGTTTCCCCTGACGGTTCACGTACAGGCCACAGTGGAGCACCGAAGAAAACCCGCTCAATACCGCCCATGTTGTCCAGGAAATCAACCCTCACAAATCCAAAAGAACAGGACCAGATAATTAATTGGATGACCTCTCAAGCGTCCAGCAGTGGGTTAAGCAGCACCAGCACATCACGCACGAGGTCCGAGTCCTCAGCCAGTTACAAGGAGCCAGTGGGTACAAAGCTGACACAACCGGCAGCGACACCACGCACACAACTGCCAAATAACCAGTCCGAAGAATTTCCTCAGGACACAATGGGGTATTCGCAGGAGCTATTCCCAGCCCAACAAACTTCCACCTTTCAAAGGTCAATGGAACAGCCAGAAATGTTGTGCCCGGATTCACAACCATTTACTGTGGGAAATGCACTGAAATGCAAGGCGAGTCCGAGGACTTTGAAACCCAAATCCCAGAGCAAGTTGGGCAGGAGGGGTTTCAATTGCAGGAGGTCAGCCGAGAAGATCTGGAAGACGACGTTGGAGTGAGCTGCGCAGAGGTTGTTCTGGGGAGCTCTACTCCACGGCGGCGGCCCACAATCACATATGACGAGTTTGAGGAGATGGAAGAGGAGGGTTTGGACAATGTGGACACAGACCCATAGTTACATAGTTACATAGTTATTTTGGTTGAAAAAAGACATACGTCCATCGAGTTCAACCAGTATATAGTACAACACCAGCCTGCTCCCTCACATATCCCTGTTGATCCAGAGGAAGGCGAAAAAACCCTTACAAGGCATGGTCCAATTAGCCCCTAAAGGGAAAAATTCCTTCCCGACTCCAGATGGCAATCAGATAAAATCCCTGGATCAACATCATTAGGCATTTCCTAGTAATTGTAGCCATGGATGTCTTTCAACGCAAGGAAAGCATCTAAGCCCCCTTTAAATGCAGGTATAGAGTTTGCCATAACGACTTCCTGTGGCAATGCATTCCACATCTTAATCACTCTTACTGTAAAGAACCCTTTCCTAAATAAATGGCTAAAACGTTTTTCCTCCATGCGCAGATCATGTCCTCTAGTCCTTTGAGAAGGCCTAGGGACAAAAAGCTCATCTGCCAAGGTATTATATTGCCCTCTGATGTATTTATACATGTTAATTAGATTTAGATTTATACATGTTAACCCAGATTTTGTATGTGAAGGAGAACATCGCCGTCGTAGCAGCACAGATGAGTCTGTTGAAGAACCCACTGCTGCACGAGTTCGCCTTGTGCCACAAGGTAGGCAGCGCGAAATTTCAGGCACCACAAGCGTGGAAGTTCAAGTGAGACGCAAAAGAGGCGCAAACAGAAATCGCCAGCAAGGCAGGTGCTCCAAAGTCTGGCCTTTCTTTGAAGACTGCAGTGAGAATGGTACCATGGTGATTTGCAAGGTGTGCAAGACCCGCCTGAGCAGGGGGAAAAATATTAACAACCTCTCCACCACCAGCATGACCCGCCACATGGTATCCAAACATCCCACTCTGTGGGCAAACGCGGCAGGACAGGTTACCAGCAACACTGCCTCCCTTGGGGTCACCAGACTCACCACCAGACCATCCTCAGCAGCAGCAGTAGCCCAGCCATTGCGTGGTTCACAACAACATTCACAAACATCAGACGATGCTGACACTGTCACTTTCCGAAATAGTGCTCTTGAGGTCTCCCAGTCTTCATCAAACACAACAACCAACAGCCCTTCAGTGTGCAGCCCTACGGTTCAGTTGTCTGTCTCGGAGATGTTTGAGCGCAAGAGGAAATTGCCAGCAAATGACCCCCGGGCCGTGGCACTAACAGCCAGCATAGCCAAGCTTCTGGCCTGCGAAATGCTGCCATATCGAGTGGTGGAGACAAACAGCTTCAAGGGCATGATGTCAGTGGCCATCCCACGTTACATGGCTCCCAGCCGCTACCACTTTGCGCGCTCTGCAGTGCCTGAGTTGCATGAGCACGTGGTCAGCAAAATAACCCGAAGCTTGAAGAATGCCGTTGCCTGCAAGGTTCACCTCACCACTGACACCTGGACGAGTGCGTTCGGCCAGGGTCGATACATCTCCCTTACCGCACACTGGGTGAACCTTGTGGAGCCTGGCAGCGATTCCTCACCTGCTACGGCGCGGGTGTTGCCCATGCCGCAAACAGCTGCACCGCCGTCCCTACCACTGGATAACAACAGCAGCACCTACCTCTCTGACTCCTTCTCCTCCAACGCATCTCAAAGCTGTACCTCATCCGGAAACGCTAACCCAGCAGCAGTAGGATCGTGGAAGCAGTGCAGCACAGCTGTTGGCATGCGTCAGCAAGCGTTGCTGAAGCTGATCTGCCTTGGGGATAAGCAGCACACAGGGGAGGAAATTTGGAGGGGAATAAAGGAACAGACGGATTTGTGGCTGGCACCGCTGGACCTGAAACCGGGCATGGTTGTGTGTGATAATGGGAGTAATCTCATTCGCGCTTTAAGGTTGGCTAAGCTGACACACATCCCTTGCCTGGCGCACGTGATGAACCTAGTAGTTCAGCGGTTCCTGAGGACATACCCAGGCGTGGCCGATCTTCTGTTGAAGGTGCGACGAGTGGCCAAACATTGTAGAAATTCCAGTACTGCTTCGGGGGCACTCGCCAAAATGCAGGAGCGCTTCAATCTCCCCCACCATCGCTTGCTGTGTGATGTCCCTACGCGCTGGAATTCTATGCTGCACATGCTAGCCCGCTTTTGCGAGAAGAAGAGTGCAGTGGTCCAGTACATGACGGCGCAGTACCGAGGCGCATCCGGACAGCTGCCAAGCTTCTGTGGATCCGATTGGGCCAACATGTTGGACCTCTGCCAAGTCCTCCAAAATTTTGAGCAATCCACGTTGCTTGTGAGCAGTGACAACTCTTCAGTCAGCATTACCATACCACTGCTGTGTTTACTGAAGAAGTCAATGTTGAAAATCAAGGAAACAGCTGTCATGATGCAACTGGGGGAATCTGAAGGAGAAAACGATCAGCGTGATGATACCAACATCAGGCCATCTGCCTCAGGAAATGCTGGCCCCAGCAGCTATGACGAAGAAGAGGAGGAGGAACAGCTGGAGTTGGAGCAGGAATTTCATGCCACCACTGACGAGGGCCAGAGCGGTGCACGTTGGACTTCCACAATTCAGCGCGAATGGTCAGCAGAAGCAGACCAAGAAGAAGGTGACGACTATGATGCATCACAACTATCACAACGCTCACAAGAGGATGATGAGGATTCTGGCAGGACTCTGGCACACATGGCTCAATTCATGCTAGACTGCATTGAACGCGACCCACGCATTGTGCGCATTCTGGACAACACCAATTACTGGGTTTATACCCTTCTGGGTCCACGGTACAAACACAATGTTACAAAACTGCTTGAAGAAAGAGTCAGACAGGTCAAAATGGAAGAATACCAGCAGGCCCTTGTGGAGACTTTAGAGAGGAGATTGACATCCTCCCCCTCCTGTAGCCAGTTGTACGCCGACAGACTGACTTCCGCAAACCCAGGACGACCAGGAGGGCAGCAAACAACACAAGCCGCAGCTAGTGCCCAAAAGGGAATGGTATCGGCAGTGTCCTTGGAGTGGGAAAATTTTATGACGCCCATGCAGCAGCCCACAGAACAGCAAGCGTGCAGATCCACCTCCAACACCGATCGCCTGAAGAAGATGGTCAAGGACTACATGTCAGATGGCGTAGCTGTGTTGAACAATCCATCTGCACCCTTCAACTATTGGGTATCGAAGCTAGACACCTGGCACTAACTGGCAATGTACGCAATAGAGGTGCTGGCTTGCCCGGCAGCCAGCGTTATGTCGGAACGCTGTTTCAGTGCTGCCGGAGGCATCGTCACAGATCGGCATATCCGCCTCTCCACAGAAAATGCAGACCGTCTGACTCAAATTATTACGACTACGTAACACTCCCGGACCCCAACCAAGTAACATGAACAATGAACATCTGTGATGGGTTAGCGTTTCCGGTCCCTGTTTATTGAACCTCTCATCTGTATTACATTTATGACTGCATGGCGACAAAATGCATTGCTATCCGCACGCTTCTTGTCCTCATGCAAGGCCTGGGTTGCGCCTGAAAGCGTGGCCTTCTTCTCCTGCGCCTCCTCCTGTTCCATCACGTGTGCTGCTGCTGGGTTAGCGTTGCCGGTCCCTTTTTACGGAGCCTCTTATCTGTATTACATTTATGACTGCATGGCGACAAAATGCATTGCTATCCGCACGCTTCTTGTCCTCATGCAAGGCCTGGGTTGCGCCTGAAAGCGTGGCCTTCTTCTCCTGCGCCTCCTCCTGTTCCATCCTGTGTGCTGCTGCTGGGTTAGCGTTACCGGTCCCTTCTCCTGGAACCTCTCATCTGTATTACATTTATGACTGCATGGCGACAAAATGCATTGCTATCCGCACGCTTCTTGTCCTCATGCAAGGCCTGGGTTGCGCCTGAAAGCGTGGCCTTCTTCTCCTGCGCCTCCTCCTGTTCCATCACGTGTGCTGCTGCTGGGTTAGCGTTGCCGGTCCCTTTTTACGGAACCTCTTATCTGTATTACATTTATGACTGCATGGCGACAAAATGCATTGCTATCCACACGCTTCTTGTCCTCATGCAAGGCCTGGGTTGCGCCTCAAAGCGTGGCCTTCTCCTCCTGCGCCTCCTCCTGTTCCATCACATGTGCTGCTGCTGGGTTAGCGTTGCCGGTCCCTTTTTACGGAACCTCTTATCTGTATTACATTTATGACTGCATGGCGACAAAATGCATTGCTATCCGCATGCTTCTTGTCCTCATGCAAGGCCTGGGTTGCGCCTCAAAGCGTGGCCTTCTCCTCCTGCGCCTCCTCCTGTTCCATCATGTGTGCTGCTGCTGGGTTAGCGTTTCCGGTCCCTTTTTACGGAACCTCTTATCTGTATTACATTTATGACTGCATGGCGACAAAATGCATTGCTATCCGCACGCTTCTTGTCCTCATGCAAGGCCTGGGTTGTTGTGTCTCAAAGCGTGGCCTTCTCCTCCTGCGCCGCCCTCCTCCTGTTCCATCACGTGTGCTGCTGCTGGGTTAGCGTTACCGGTCCCTTTTCCTGGAACCTCTTATCTGTATTACATTTAATACAGATGGCGACAAAAAGCATGTTACCTGTGCAAAGAAAAATGACATTTTCCGCATTTAAAAGACATTTTTTCCTTTGAAACTTTACAATCAATTTTCTCAAAAACTATAAGCTCTTTTTCAAATATTTTTTCCCTCTTGTACCCACTCCCAAGGTGCACATACCCTGTAAATTTGGGGTATGTAGCATGTAAGGAAGCTTTACAAAGCACGAAAGTTCGGGTCCCCATTGACTTCCATTATGTTCGGAGTTCGGCGCGAACACCCGAACATCGTTGCCATGTTCGGCGAACGTTCGCGAACCGGAACATCCAGGTGTTCGCCCAACACTACTGGTGAGCAGCATGCTGGTGAGTTTGGAGCAGAGTGCTCGGACGGGTTTGCGCAGCAGATGCGGACGAATTTCGTTGGAAAGTCCGCTTGCCGGATTGGATGCGACCATATTTCCGCAATCCATCCGGCGTTGCGGATTTTTCGTTACAGTACCCCTCCCTCTAGGACACGTCCCACCTGGCCTGTCAGGATGAAGCTCATGAAACCGTCTCCTAAGGTTATCTGCATGTAAATCACCTGCTTTGACCCAAGATCTTTCCTCAAAACCGGATCCTCTCCAATGCACTGAGCCCTGAACTCGCCTGGAGTCCAAAATCTCCTCGACCTCCCACTCGGGCTCACCATCAACCATGACAGGGTGAGGAGGGGGGGAATCCACCTGAACAGCCGGCTTCAGGAGCGACACATGAAAGGCTTTCCCCACCCTTAGAGAATGCAGTAAATTGACTCTGTAAGTAACACGGTTAACCCTTTCGGAAATTGGATATGGTCCAATATACCTGGGCCCTAGTTTCGCGGATGGCTGTCTCAGAGCTATATGACGAGTTGATACCCAAACTTTGTCCCCTGGTTTAAACTCCCACTCCGCAGATCTTCTCTTATCTGCCTGCCTCTTCTGCATGCAAAAAGCCTTTTTTAGATTTTCTCTGACCTTAGCCCAAATCCTCTTAAAAGATTCCTGCCACTCCTCCAGAACAGGGAACGGAGAGACCGTCACTGGCAAGGGAGAAACTTTGTGGAACTTCCCATTGACTATCTGGAAAGGCGCATAACCAGAAGACTCATTCCTGAGATTGTTATGTGCGAATTCAGCAAATGGCAGAAAGTCCGCACGCTGATGTTGGGCGTCCGCCACATAATATCTCAGGAACTGTTCCAAGGACTGATTGATCCTTTCTGTCTGACCGTTGGTCTGCGGATGGTAACCTGATGAAAAAGACAACGACATACCCATCCCTTTACAGAAGGCCCGCCAGAACCTGGAGACAAACTGGACCCCTCTGTCCGAGACAATATTTTCCGGAATACCGTGTAACTTAAATATATTTTAAATAAAAAGATCTGCTAATTTTTTAGCAGAGGGGAAACCACTCAGGGACACAAAGTGAGCCACCTTACTGAATCTGTCAGTGACTACCCAAATGACCGTCTTTCCATTGGAAACTGGAAGTTCTCCCACAAAGTCCATGGAAATGTGCATCCATGGCTCCTGAGGGGAGGGCAGAGACTGTAAAGTTCCGACTGGAGCTAGTCGGGAGGGTTTGCTCCTGGCACAGAAGGTACAGGTCTTGACAAATTCTCTGCAATCTGATTGTAATGATGGCCACCAGACAACTCTTGGGTTCTGGTGATGCCAGGATGTCCAGCATTCTTGTGTCCATGAAACAACTGCAACACCTTGGGGCGCAAGACACAAGGAACGTATAGAACCCCTTCTGGTTTCCCTTCTGGGACTTCCAATTGGAAAGGACTTAGAAGGCTGGTAAGGTCTTCCAGAGCCGGGACAAGGTCCTCCAGCACCCAAGGCTGAGACACCAAAGTGTGAACCCCCATCCCTGCCACCCCAGCCATCACACACTGATTGCTATTAGACTAAGAGGCATCACAGGGCTTACAACCTCCCCAACACCTTAATATCTAGTTATATGGCTTGCAGTCACTGCCATGTATCCCCTTTTCTTAGTTCTTTCTGCTTCAAACACAATTAGAAATGACAGCTGAATGAATTCTGCGCCCCCTCCTACACTGCGCCCTGAGGCTGGAGCCTCTCCAGCCTATGCCTCGGCCCGGCCCTGAGGTCTTCAACTATTTCAGTGGCTGCCAGGATGATCTCTTTTGACAAGATACTTTCTGGGGAAGGGGTTGGAGCAGTTTCGGGTTCAAAACAACGAGAAATGGCGTCTGCTTTGACGTTCTTACTCCCTGGTGTAAATGTAATTATGAAATTAAAATGGGAGAAAAAAAGAGCCCATCTAGCCTGTCTGGGGGTGAGTCTTTTAGCCTTTTCAATGTACTGTAGGTTTTTATGATCCGTGTATACAGTTATTACATGCTCTGCCCCGTCTAACCAATGGCGCCATTCCTCAAAAGCAAGCTTAATGGCCAACAATTCCCTGTTCCCAACATCATAATTTCTCAGGGCAGGAGAGAATTTTCTAGAAAAGAAAGCACAGGGATGAAGTTTGTCCTGAATTCCTGAACGCTGAGACAATACTGCTCCCACTCCAACCTCTGAGGCATCCACTTCCACTAAGAATGGATAAGCAACATCTACATGACGTAATATGGGAGCAGAACAGAAAGCTTCTTTTAGAGAGGAAAATGCTGCGCATGCCTCTTTTGACCAATGAGAGACATCAGCCCCCTTCTTAGTCAAGTTAGTAAGTGGAGACACCACAGAAGAGAACCCCTTGATAAACTTTCTGTAGTAGTTTGCGAATCCCAAGAATCTCTGTAGTGCTTTAAGCCCAGATGGTTGTGGCCATTCCCTTACAGCAGAGACCTTCTTGGGATCCATGGACAACCCTGTAGTGGAGATGACGTATCCCAGAAAGGCAATCTCCTTTACCTCAAAAACACACTTTTCTAGCTTGGCGAATAATTGATTTTCTCTAAGTTTTTGCAACACATACTTAACATGTTGGCGATGTTCAGTGAGATTTTTGGAAAATATTAGGATGTCATCCAAATATACTATTACAAAGTGACCCAGTACCTCCCTGAAGATTTCGTTAACGAACTCCTGGAAGACTGCAGGAGTGTTACACAACCCAAAGGGCATCACCAAGTACTTGTAATGCCCCTTGGGAGTGTTGAATGCCGTCTTCCATTCATCTTTTCCCTGATATGGATCAAATTGTAAGCTCCTCTCAAATCTAACTTAGTAAAAACTGAAGCCTCGGAAACCTGTGTAAATAAATCATCGATTAGCGGTAGTGGATACCGATTCTTAATCGTGATCTTATTTAGACCCCTGTAATCGATACAGGGGCGCAAACCTCCATCTTTTTTCTGAACAAAGAAGAATCCCGCCCCCGCAGGAGGTCTCAAAGGGCGCATGAAACCCTTCTGTAAATTTTCTTGGATGTACTCATCCATGGCCAATTTTTCTGGGGACGAGAGGTTGTATAGGTGGTCCCTGGGAGGCATGGTTCCTGGCTTCAAATCTATACGGCAGTCAAATGGTCTATGCGGGGGTAGTTGATCTGCTGCCCTAGGACAAAAGACATCAGAATATTCCTGATATTGTGGAGGTACTCCTTCCACTTCAACCTTAGTAGAACACACGGCTATCTTCTGTAAACAATGCTGTGAACAATAAGGTGACCAGGTAGTCAACTGCCCATTCCCCCAATCAAACTGAGGCGAATGTAACCGTAACCAAGGTAACCCTAATATTACTGTAGAGGTAGACATCTTTAACACAAAAAACTGGATGATCTCCTTGTGCAGAGCTCCTACTTGCAGCGAGAGAGGAGGTGTCTGGCACAGTGGGGACTTTCCTTGCAAAGGGGTGTCGTCGATTGCTCTAACATACAAATGTTTTTCTACCGGAAGTACAGGGATATTCAACCTTAAAGCAAAATTTAAATCTAAAAAGTTAGCAGTCGACCCAGAGTCCACAAATGCTGTGGTAGGAAAGTTCTGCCCTTCCCAGTTTAAGGAGCAGGGCAATAATATTTTCTCTTGTTTAGGAGGTGAGGCTGGTACCTCCAGCCACACCTAAGCTAAGGAGTTTCCCGACTTCCTACCACAGTTTTGTGCAATGTGGCCCTTTTCCCCGCAGTACATGCAGAGACCCTCTTCGCGTCTCCTTGACCTTTCAGCCTCCGTGAGGCGCCTGTGACCTAGCTGCATAGGTTCTTCAGTCTCTACTGCTGCCGAACTACAAGCACCTGAAGCCCTAGAGTACATAGGGTACTTGCCTTTTTTATTGTACCTCAGACGTCTATCTATTTTAATAGTGTTATAGCCTCATCTAAATCTTTGGGTTCTGGGTGACTAATCATCACATCAGTAACTGCCTCTGACAACCCATCTAGATATCTGTCCAGGAGTGCATATTTTTCCCATCTAGAGGAGACTGCCCACTTCCTAAACTCCGACGCATACTCCTCTGCGGTACTGCGTCCCTGTTTAAGGTTTTTGAGTTTGCGTTCGGCCGTGGAGGCACTATCTGGATCATCGTAGATGACCACCATGGCCTTAAAAAACTCGTGGACAGAAGAAAGAGCAGGCTGCTCATCAGGTAAGCCGTAAGCCCAGGTCTGGGAGTCGGCATGCAATAGGGTCTTGATGAGAGTAACCTTCTGCGCCTCGGTTCCCGAGGACACAGGTCTCATCTGAAAATAAGATAACACTCTGTGGCGAAAGTTCTGGAAATCTGCCCTAGTGCCTGAAAATCTCTCAGGAATATTCATTTTAGGCTCACTAGGAGCCGGGGGAGGTAGAACGTTAAGTGGCGGTTGCAGCCTCTGGATAGTCTCAGTCAGCTGAGTAATCTGAGCCTGCTGTGCAGTCACAGTAATCTTCAGCTGTTCTACTTCTGCCCTTACAGTCTGAAGCTGATTTACCACCTCCTCCATCTTTCTTCTTTCTGGTTTGTAATTATGTAACGATTGGTGTCAGCAAGCACCACTATTCTGATTATTGGTGACCTGCAGTATCACCAATAATACAGATGCTATACCTGATTATGTGGTGATCTGCAGAATCACCAATAATGCAAGTATAGCGTGACATGATACAATCATATGCAAGAGGGTGCTGGGTACAATAGAGTATCTCTATAGGGCACAGAGATACAACCTCCAGCAAGCTGGAACTGCAGACAACAATAATAATATACAATGTAAATTCAAGTCTGTGGAAATATCCACCACACCGTAATTCCTCAGAGGTGTGGTTACCTCTGAATGGGAACCCTGTGTGTGAGATCCTCCAAAGGACGGAGTGGAGGAGTCTCGGTCTCTAGCAGCAAGGGTTTGCTATTGTCGGTCATCTCAAAGAGGCAAGCCTCTGATAGAACCCTACAGTGGGAGACGTTCCACTGAAGGGAGAAAGGTCAGACAAAATGAGGTTCGGCAACAGATCAGGCGGCAGCAGTACAGAAACGTGAGACAAGAGAATAGTCGGAAACCAAGCCAATAGTCGATAACGGTACGGGCTGGCGAAGTACAAAATCAGGAAGCAGAGGAGTAGTCAAGACAGGCACAGAATCATACACGATAAATAAAACAGTAATAATATGTGTATATATTGGCGATAAACCAATATACAACACAATATCAGAGACAAGGCTGACTAGGTCTGAGTGCTGACACAGGGTATCGCAAACACAGACGAAGTGTGACTGAAAAGCACTTCCTTATATACTGCCTGGGAGAGAAGTCTTCACCCCAGGCAGCAACGAATCAGAGCAGGCTAAAATGTCAGCTGATCTCCAGGTCAGCTGACACGCTTCCGCGTGTCTGTTGGGCGCGCCCGCCCCCTAGAGGCAAGATGGCAGAGTCCTGGTGAGCAGCATGCTGGAGAGTTTGAAGCAGAGTGCTCGGACGGGTTTGCGCAGCAGATGCGGATGAATTTCCGCATCCCGCGTTGGAAAGTCCGCTTGCCGGATTGGATGCGACCATATTTCCGCAATCCATCCAGCGTTGCGGATTTTTCGTTACACACTTCTGCTACAAGATGAAGGCGCTAAGCAAGTTACACCACCTCATATGTGTGAGTTAGGCGACACTATGGACGTGTGAGGATGAGGATGATGAAGTACCTGCTGTTGGTGCAGTTTTGGAGGTGTCTGAGGCAAGCAAAGCTGGGCAGGATGATTATGATGATGACGATGATACGGATCCCACGTATGTTTCCAATAGAGGAGATGAACAGGGGGACAGTTCAGAGGGGGAGTCAGAGAGGAGTAGGAGGAGAAAAGTTGCTGAAAGAAGCGGGGGAGCTCGACATCAGAAACAGCTGGTGGCAGCGTCCGGCGCCATGTATCGCCACCTATGGACAGCCAGCCAACATGCCCTTCAATGTCAGCTGCTGAGGCAACCATAGTGCCATCACCCCAGGGGGGGGCTCAGCGGTTTGGAAATGTTTAAGTGCGTGTGCCTCAGATCGGAGCAAAGCCATCTGTACTCTCTGCCAGCAAAAATTGAGCCGTGGAAAGGCCAACACCCACGTAGGGGTTGGCACCTGGAGAAAAGGCACAAACTGCAATAGGAAGAGCACCTAAGGAAAAGCAGCACACAAAAGAAAAGCCACCCTCCTTCTCCTCTTCCTCCAGGTGCAGCGTCTTCAGCCGCTTTCTCCCTTTCACCTTCACAGCCACCCTCCTCCACTCCGCCTCTGACCTTCCTGCTCCTCTGCCCACAGCAGCCAGGTGTCCGTGAAGGTAATTTTTGAGCGGAAGAAGCCAATTTCTGCCAGTCACCCCCTTGCCTGGCGTCTGATAGCTGGCGGAACTGTTACATAGTTACATAGTTACATAGTTATTTTGGTTGAAAAAAGACATACGTCCATCGAGTTCAACCAGTACAAAGTACAACTCCAGCCTGCTCCCTCACATATCCCTGTTGATCCAGAGGAAGGCGAAAAAACCCTTACAAAGCATGGTCCAATTAGCCCCAAAAGGGAAAAATTCCTTCCCGACTCCAGATGGCAATCAGATAAAATCCCTGGATCAACATCATTAGGCATTACCTAGTAATTGTAGCCATGGATGTCTTTCAACGCAAGGAAAGCATCTGAGCCCCCTTTAAATGCAGGTATAGAGTTTGCCATAACGACTTCCTGTGGCAATGCATTTCACATCTTAATCACTCTTACTGTAAAGAACCCTTTCCTAAATAAATGGCTAAAACGTTTTCCTCCATGCGCAGATCATGTTCTCTAGTCCTTTGAGAAGGCCTAGGGACAAAAAGCTCATCCGCCAAGCTATTATATTGCCCTCTGATGTATTTATACATGTTAATTAGATCTCCTCTAAGGCGTCTTTTCTCTAGACTAAATAAACCCATTTTATCTAACCTTTCTTGGTAAGCGAGACCTTCCATTCCACGTATCAATTTTGTTGCTCGTCTCTGCACCTGCTCTAAAACTGCAATATCTTTTTGTAATGTGGTGCCCAGAACTGAATTCCATATTCCAGATGTGGCCTTACTAGAGAGTTAAACAGGGGCAATATTATGCTAGCATCTCGAGTTTTTATTTCCCTTTTAATGCATCCCAAAATTTTGTTAGCTTTAGCTGCAGCGGCTTGGCATTGAGTATGATTATTTAACTTGTTGTCGATGAGTACTCATAAGTCCTTCTCCAAGTTTGATGTCCCCAACTGTATCCCATTTATTTTGTATGGTGCTAGACCATTGGTACGACCAAAATGCATGACTTTACATTTTTCAACATTGAATTTCATCTGCCATTTATGTGCCCATATAGCCATCCTATCCAGATCCTGTTGCAATATGACACTATCTTCCTGAGAGTTGATGATTCTGCACAATTTTTTATCATCTGCAAAAATAGCAACATTGCTCACTACTGCATCTACTAGGTCATTAATAAATAAATGTAAGAGCACTGGGCCCAGTACAGACCCCTGTGGGAACCCACTGCTAACAGTCTCCCATTTTGAGTATGATCCATTGACCACAACTCTTTGTTTTCTGTTCATTAGCCAGTTCCCTATCCATGCACACAGACTCTTCCCCAGTCCTTGCACCCTCAACTTTTGCACCAGACTTTTGTGGGGAACAGTGTCAAAGGCCTTTGCAAAGTCCAAGTATATCACATCTACAGCATTCCCAATATCCATATTAGCATTCACTACCTCATAAAAGCTGAGCATGTTAGTCAAACAGGACCTGTCTTTAGTAAACACATGTTGATGCTGAGAAATAAGATTATTTTCTACTATGAAGTCATGTATAGTATCTCTTAGTAACCCCTCAAATAGTTTGCATACAACTGATGTTAAGCTTACAGGTCTATAATTTCCTGGATCTGATTTTTTGCCCTTCTTAAATAATGGGAAAACGTGGGCTGTACGCCAATCCACTGGGACTCTGCCAGTTGAAAGAGAGTCACAAAGGATAAGCTAAAGGAGTTTATCTATAACTGAACTTAATTCCCTTAGGACCCGAGGATGCATGCCATCCGGGCCAGGTGCCTTGTCTATTTTTTATTTATTTAATCTTACCTTCACTTCTTCCTGCGTTAAGTATTTAATATTACAGTTAGAAGATTGAGACTCTTCTGCCTCTGTAATTTGCAACAGTGCTGTTTCCTTTGTGAAGACAGAAGCAAAGAAAGCATTTAATAACTCTGCCTTACCTTGGTCATCCGCCATTGAGTTCCCACCCTCATCCTTTAGGAGTCCTATACAGTCAACCTTTCTTTTTTTAGAGTTGATGTACTTGTAAAACTTTTTTGGGTTAGATTTGATATCCCTAGCGATTTGATTTTCAGCTTCGATCTTTGCCAGCCTAATTTCTTTTTTACAATTTTTATTGCACTCCTTATAATTGCTTAGTGCAGCCTCAGCCCCCTCCTGTTTTAGGACCTTATAGGCATTCTTTTTCCTCTTCATTTTATCCCTAACCTTTCTATTCATCCATAGAGGCCTTTTTTTATTCCTAGACATTTTGTTTCCATATGGGATATACATACTACAATATTGATTGAGAATAAGTTTAAAAGCTTGCCATTTCCCTTCAGTGTCCTCCCCTTGTAGTACATTATCCCAGTTCACCAAACGTAGTGCCTGCCTAATTTGGTTGAACTTTGCTTTTCTAAAATTCATAGTTTTAGTGGTCCCGCTGCCCTGTGGCCTATCAGTCACCAGATCAAACGTTATCATGTTGTGATCACTATTTCCCAAATGTTCTTGAACCTGCACATTTGATACATTATCTGGTCTATTAGAAATGATCAGATCCAGTAACGCATTCCCCCTAGTTGGTTCCGTTACCATTTGAGTCAAGTAACTGTCCTGTAGTGCTGCCAGAAATCTGCTGCTTTTACCAGAATGGGTAGCCTCAATACCCCAGTCAATGTCTGGAAAGTTGAAGTCGCCCATAACTATGACCTCATTTTTACTTGCAGCTTTTTCAATTTGCTGTAGTAATCGCAGTTCTGCAGCTTCATTAATATGAGATGGTCTGTAGCATACCCCAATAAGCAATTGGCAACTTTTATTTCCACCATGAATATTTACCCAAACGGACTCCACATCTTCGCAATCTTCCTCCATCTCATCGTTGAGGACAGCTGTAAAAGAATACTTAACAAAGAGACAAACCCCTCCACCTTTTTAGCTCGCCAGCTGTTACCATACAAGCTGGTGGACTCCGTGCTAACGACGCACCATGCGTCCATAGCAACCCGGGCAACCCCATTGTGACGCATGTCGCTGGGATGTAATACATCCCCCGCAACATGCGCCTCCAAATATAATTAGGGCACGTGGCGTCCCTGGCAACCAGCTCTTGAATTAAGCTGGCTAACATGCCTCTGAGTAGAACAAAGTCTCACTCCCTGTAGTTGCGCCGTTTAAAGGCACATGGAAAACTCTGGAGGGGGGCAGAATACGTTACAAAACGCATACATTTGTTTGTGTATGGAGAAACTCACCACCTAGAAACAGTGCAGACATTCCCTAATGCAGATCAGGATGAGAAAGTAAGACTTGCTCAATACCTACGAGGAAAAGAGAGTATTACGAATATTATGACCTGTGCCCCTACCCCCTGTTCTTTATTCTGTGTCCCCCTGTTCCATCCTGTGTCCATACATACCGCACCTGATGCAAGTCACCGCCGACTCGCTGTGACAAGCACTAATTAGGCGGCAGAGCAAGAGTGCACATGCACATGAGGAAGGTCAGCAAAGCAAGATTGAGAAAGCCTCCATGTCTTCCTCCTCCATCCCATGTTCTCCAGTGTCCATACGCATAAGCAGCCGCAGCGGCTGTCATTAGGAAGTCACTGCCGAGACATGCACCAATCAGGCAGGGGGGTGCTGGCCCCAACCGCAAATAATAACGCTCACAGCATTTTGCTCCCGGAGTGCAGTGGTTGGTCACAATGATGAAGTCTTCGTCCTGCCAGACCAGTGTTTCCTATTAGCTAAGGAGCAGTGAGCGTTGTGATTGGCTGTTGGGGCCAGCACCCCCCGCCTGATTGGTGCATGTCTCGGCGGCGACTTTCTAATGATGGACGCTGCGGCTGCTTATGCGTATGGACACTGGAGAACATAGGATGGAGAAGGAGGATGAAGGAGGAAGTGCGTACCCACTCTTGCTTTGACGTCTTTCCCGATGTACCCGGTGGTCAGAAGCCATTCCTTGGAGGATACAGGCTGCTGTATCCGACGGTCGCGCCTGCAGTGCCAGAGGGTCCAATTAACAGCTGCAGCATCGGTCCGGATCGGTATGTGGGTTAGCAGCAGAATTAGGCAGGGGGATGGTGGCTGGTAGGCAGTGGATGCAGAGACAGCCAGCCACAGTGTTCAGCCGCTCTCTGGCAAGTTTTGGGGAGGAAGGAGCTGAGATCAGCACATTAATCATTAGAGGATCCCAAAGGGTGATAATGCCAGTCTCCTAGGAGGCCACAATTGGGACAAATGAGGACAAAGGAGGTCATAAGGTAGGGCAAAGGAGGACATGGGAATAAAGGGGGACAGGAGGGCACAAGGATAATAAATATGACACAATGAGGACAGAGGGGGACACAAGAGGGACAGAGGATGACACGAGGGAAACAAGATGACACAAGAGGGACAAAAGATGACACAAGGGGGACACAAGAAGGAGAGAGGAGAACACATGGATGACAGAGGATGACACAAGGGGGGAAGAGGATGACCTTGGGGGACACAAGGATGACACAAGGGGGACAGGGAGGGATACAAGTGGACAGAGGAGGACACAAGCGTTACAAGGCAGATATAAGGGGGACATAAGGCACAAGAACACCTCAAGAAGTACATGGGGGACATAATAATTGGGAGGGGGGGATAGGGGGAGAAGATTCACAAGTCACCTCTGCACCCTGGACGCATCAGGTTTAGTGTATATGTTACGGCCAGAACCCGAAGTCTGGCCACTTCGGGTTCTGGCCGGTCACAACGCGAAGTGGCCGGCTGATCCGGCCAATATACGAAATGCCTGGGAATTTCGGACTTCGGCTGGCCAGAACGCGTTGTGACTTACCTTGGCCGGCCAAGTCCCGAAGTTCCCTGCACCGCTCCCCCGCCAGCTGCTCTCCTCTCCCCTCCCCACCGCCAGCCAGGAAGCCCCGCTCCTCCCCCGCTGCCGTTCTAGACCTCAGATCAGGGCGACCGGCTGGGGAAGCAGAGAGAGACAGAGCAGCTCACGTGACCCGTCACCCGCAGGACGCATACACTTCAATGCAGAAGTGACATCATTGAACACTTCCACATTGAAATGTACAGGTCCGGACGGGTAGCGCGCGCGCGCTGCTCTGCCTCTCTCCACCTCTCTGGTCGCCCTGATCGGAGGTCTGAGTACTAGTGCTGGCACTGGCAGCCTCCAGGAAAGCCCTGCCTCAGCCCAGCAAAGCACCCCAGCCTAAAAGGCACCCAGCAAAGCCCACCCCCAGCCCTGCAAAGCCGCCTCCCCCCACCATGGAAAGCACCCAGAAAAGACCCCCCAGCCATGCAAAGCTGCCCCCCACCATGCAAATCACCCAGCAAAGACCCCCCCCAGCCATGCAAAGCTGCCTCCCACCCACCATGCAAAGTGCACAGCAACAAAGCCCCCCCCCCCCAGACCATGCAAAGTGCACAGCAAAGCACCCCCAGCCATGCAAAGCACCCTGCAAAGACCCTCCAGCCATGCAAAGCCTCCCCCCCCCACCATGCAAAGTGCACAGCTAAGACCCCCCCAGCCATGCAAAGCCCCCCCCCCCGACCATGCAAAGTGCACACCAAAGCACCCGCAGCCATGCACAGCCCCCCAGAAAAGACCCCCCCCCACCATGCAAAGCATCCCCCCTCATCTGTGACTAATCGCCACTGTAATTTGATCTCTCCCCTGTCACCTGACTGCCACAGCAGAGCAGCTAATTTAGAAGCACAGGATGTTAACAATATGTCTGCTCCCAAGAAAGCAGGATGTAGACACACTGCAGATTTATTGCAGGATTTGCATCAGCTGTAACTAAGAAATGATTTTCTTTAAAAAGATTATTATGCTGTTGTGTGTATTTCGGAGCAGAGAGGACGTTCCGAGTGCCATTCATGGTGCTGGACATGGTGCAGATTTCTGCCTTTTGGACTTTGGCCGACTGACTTTGGCCGTTTCTAGAACTGGCCGGCCAATGTCAGAAATTCCCAGCATTTTGGACTTTGGCCGACGTCAAATCGGCCAGTTCTAGAAACGGCCGGCCAATTCTAGAATTGGCCAATTTCTGGTTTTGGCCGTAACATATATATCGAATAAGCGGATAGTTGCATGTCATTGTTCAGCATATAAAACCAGTGTTATTTCAACATTTAGAACATGTAGACAATGTACACACACACACATATAATGAAAATGGAACACTAGGTTCCAAACTAATGAGGGCTTGTCACATATTTCATAGACATTAAGACTGCAAAAATACCAACCAATTTTGCTTAAATACACATTATCTATAGTAGATCCTCCTTTTGCAGAAATTACAATGAGGACAGAGGGGGACACAAGAGGGACACAAGATGACACGATGGACAGAAGATGACACAAGGGGGGGACACAAGAAGGAGAGAGGAGAACACATGGATGACAGAGGATGACACAAGGGGGGAAGAGGACGACATTGGAGGACACAAGGATGACACAAGGGAGACAGGGAGGGATACAAGTGGACAGAGGAGGACACAAGCGTTACAAGGCAGATATAAGGGGGACATAAGGCACAAGAACACCTCAAGAAGTACATGGGGGACATAATTCGGGGGGGGGGGGGGGGGGGTAGGGGGAGAAGATTCACAAGACACCTCTGCACCATGGACACATCAGGTTTAGTATATATATATTTTCCCCTGGTTTATGTCCTCTAAATCTAGGTGCGTCTTATGGTCAGGTGCGTCTTATAGTCCCAAAAATTACAATGACATCTTCTGCAGCACTTTACAGAATACATAGTCATGCCACTGACTGTCCTTAGAGAAGCTCACAATATAATCCCAATATAGTCATAGTCTAGTGTCTTACCATATTATTATTATATAGCATTGACCTCTTCTGCAGCACATTACAGAGTACATAGTCATGTCACTGACTAAACGCCTAAACGCCACTAGTGGGGATGGGGGCAGCAAAGATTTCAAATCTTTGCTGTCCCCATCCCCATTAGTGGCGTTTAGGCGCGCACCCACAATTGGAGACCATGTTACCAGGAGTGAGAGTACACCTAGTTTTATGGAAAATTGGTTACAAAGATGTCGGCCGAAGGGCAACCACAGATGTCAATTTTGCTCCTACTGCCAATTTATGCGGACCGGCACGTTTTATTGTGTTGGCGCTTTGCAGTGGACAGTGCGTGATTTAATAACTTGCAACACCAAATTTGTAGTATATGCTCTGTGGTGCCCTTGCGGCCAATTCTATATTGGTAAAACCACTCGCCCTCTAAAAGAGAGAATACAGGAACACTGGCGCTCTATTGAAAATGGAAAAGGCGCTACAAGAATGATAGAGCATGTCCGACAAGCACATGAAAGCAACCCAGATGTGTTAAAATTTTGTGGGTTAGCACAAGTCATGATTCCCAAACAGGGGGGGGGGGGAGATTGCTCTCGCCTCTTACTGAGAAAAGAGTCGCTCTTGATTATCGTTTTTATGCAATCTTCACGTCCACATGCACGTTTGAGTCACTGTATTTTACAGCCAATTTCAAACGGCCCTTTTTGTGATCATCTTTGCAATTACGAGTAATGTACTCCTTTAAGATGGTGAATACGCCTTTTTTTAGATTGCAAGCGTACATAGTTACGCGTTTGCGTGCGTCCCATAGTGGTACGCATGGTCTACGCTGACGCATAACTTATTACGCATATGGGAACACGACTCCTTTTTTGGACTCGTGAATGTCTGGTTGACGCTTACGTCTTTACGCCTACGGATGGAAATGCGTACGTCATTGCGTACCCGCCCCCCATAGATGGAACAGGAAATAAAAACCTGTGCATGTTAGTGTAATGGCGTGGATGAGCCTCGGAAGAAGCACCGCCGTGCAAAACGACCGTTAGGCTATCGTTTTTGCCCTGCACCCACCACTTCCACCCTCTGATATGGTAGGACATCTTCCTCATGCAATTGTTTGAATGCACAAGATGTTTGCACATGATGACTTTTTGTACCTACCTCTTTGAATGTAAGAATTTTTTACACAAATGGTGATCTTATCCATATTGAAAACACCATTAAAAGAAAATCAACTGCAGTGCCTGATTCAACAACTTTTTCTTTTTGATGCTGATCCTTTATGTAAAATTTCACCAACTTATCATGAGCACGCAGTATCTGTAATATTGTCAAGGTGGCGTTTGAAAATCTGTCAATCCTCACTCCCAGTGATACGGCTACGAATCCCGGAGTGCCGGTAATCCTTTGCTTCTAGACTTGATCCAAATTATTATGTTTTAAAACTGACTGCAGCTCCATCTTCTGATGGCGCTGAAGTTACTCCCTGTCAGAGCCGGGACAAGGTCCTTCAGCACCCAAGGCTGAGAAAGCAAAGTGCGCCCCTCCATCCCTCCCACCCCAGCCGTCACACACTAATTGCTATTAGACTAAGAGGCGCCCCAGGGCCCCCAACATCCCCAACACCTTAATCTCTAGTTATCTGGCTTGCAGTCACTGCTATGTATGCCCTTTTCTTATTTATCTCTGTTTCAAACACAATTGGGAATGACAGCTGAATGAATTGTGCGCCCCCTCCTACACTGCGCCCTAAGGCTGGAGCCTCTTCAGCCTCTGCCTCGGCCCGGCCCTGGTGCCTGCTATAGCCGTAATTCCTATTACTGCCTATGGTGGTGCCGGCTGCGCCTAAATCTCCTGCGCTGCGTCCAAATCTCCTGCGCTGGTTTCAGCGTGTTCAACCTCAAGCGGCTCTGTTTGTGCTGTGGGCAGAGAAAAGGCTTTCTCTGCATCACTCTCGCATACAGCATCTCCTTGTTTAAAGTGCGCCAAATGGTTGAACGATGCACAGTGACTCCATCTGCAGCAAGATAATGTTGTAGGTGTTTGGTGCTGGTCTGTGGGTTGACTCTGACTGTTCTCACCATTTGTCTCTTCTGTTTATCTGAGATTTTTCTTGGTCTTCCACTTCGAGCCTTAACTTGAACTGAGCCTGTGGTCTTCCATTTCCTCAATATGTTCCTAACTGTGGAAACAGACAGCTGAAATCTCTGAGACAGCTTTCTGTATCCTTCCCCTAAACCATGATGGTGAGCAATCTTTGTCTTCAGGTGATTTGAGTGTTGTTTTGAGACCCCCATGTTGCTACTCTTCAGATAAAATTAAGAGGAGAGAAACTTACAATTGACCCCCTTAAATACGCTCTCATAATTGGATTCACCTGTGTATGTAGGTCAGGGGTCACTGAGCTTACCAAGCCAATTTAAGTTCCAATAATTACTTTCAAAAGGTTTTGGAATCAATACAATGACAACAGAGCCCAAATTTAAACAATTATTGCACACTTTCTGTAAATCCAATAAACTTAATTTCACTTCTCAAATATCACTGTGTGTGCCTCCTATATGATATATTTAACTGACTTTTTTATCCTAACAACCAATGATTTATACAGGAAAATCATGACGATCGCATCCCACTGTATACAGGCTCTTGAGTATTTGTATAATAAACCATCCACCTCAGATATCGAGTTAAACTGATATGGAGTTACCCAATGTAGTCCAAAATTGTATACATTGAGTGATGAAATCCCAGTCTTCTCCCCCCATAACTGGGTGTATCTCTATGTAGAAATATATCCAAATGTCAGTGCCAAACTCAAGTCCGTGTGTAGAGGAGCATAAGGTGCAGTGAAAGCAGGCATAAGATTCCAGTGTCTGTGCTGAGAATGCCTGTCATCTGTAACAGGTCCGGCGTGATGCTAACAGACAATCACCTATGTGTACTACATATCCCTTAGTGTTTGTGAATATGTATTCTGAAATGAGGGACATATGTATTGCTTTATATGTGGGTCATGATACCTGACCTTGCTGGTGCTGTCCTGTGTAAGTGTGCACACTGGAGCACTATGATTTCATGGACGTTCCCCTGTGATGCTGCATTGGCAGGGCTTTTCGGGGCTGCTGGAGCTTGGGTGAGGGTGGGAGGCTCTTGTAGGATGAACAGACCCATAAATAGGAGGTTGATTAAATAGTAATTCATCACTAAATGGTATGGTGGGTTGGTGGAGCATCTACCTGTATAGGTTTGGGAAGGTTTGGAAAGTACCAATGGTCTAGCACCATTCAAAATAAACTGGATGCAGATGGAGACATCAAACTTGAAGAAGGACTTAGAAGTACTCATCGACAACAAGTTAAATAATCGTATTCAATGCCAAGCCGCTGCAGCTAAAGTTAATAAAATTTTGGGATGCATTAAAAGGGAAAAAAAAACTTGAGATGCTAGCATAATATTGCCCCTGTTTATTCTCTAGTATGGCCAGATCTGGGGTATGGAATTCAGTTCTGGGCACCACATTCCAGGAAAGATATTGCAGTTTTAGAACAGGTGCAGAGACGAGCAACAAAATTGATACGAGGGATAGAGATGTCGCGAACCCGCAAACACGAACTTCTGCAAAAGTTCACGAACCCGCGAATCATCGCAAACCACAATAGACTTCAATGGGCAGGCGAACTTTCAAAACTACAAACACTAATTCTGGCCACAAAAGTGATGGAAAAGATGTTTCAAGGGGTCTAACACCTGGAGGGGGGCATGGCGGAGTGGGATACACGCTAAGGGAAAATTACGGATTTGACGCACAGCAGCAGGGTCGGACTGGGTCACAGTAGTACAGTTTTTTCCCTCGCTGGGCCCTGCCTCCTGGTCTCTGGTGGGCCCCCCCTCCTTGTCTGAAAGTGCTCGAATTTCTGCCTGCAGCACAAAAATTATCTTCTCAGTGCTGTAATCACTCATGCTGAGAGCAGTGGCGTAGCTAAGGAGCTGTAAGCAAATTTTACAATGGGGCCCCCCAAGCACTCTATAAAGAACTATTGATATGACGCACCAAAACCTGCCAATGGCAACTACAGTGTCAGAGGTGCAAGAAGGGGATGGGAAATAGCTTGTTAATGATTACCACTGTTCAAAGTATCTATAGAAGTGATTATTATGAGCACAGGACCAATAGAGAGGTAATACTGTAGTTGAGGGAGGGCCCTTCAGGGCCCCTTTGGCCCAAGGGCCCCGATGCGGTCGCAACCTCTGCAAAGAAGGACATTACTTTATATTGAAGAAGGGGACTCTATGCAAAGTTTTGCTGGGCAGCAGTGTCTCTGAATTACAATGCTGCTAAGATCATGTACATTTGGCCCTGTCCAAAATACATCATGACCACGCCCACCTTCCAGTGCATGGTCACGCCCTTTTTTCACCGCAATCATGGGATGTGTGGGCCCCAGGTTTAAATTTCTTTGGTGGGCCCCCAGTGTCCCAGTCCGACCCTGCACAGCAGGGTTATAATCCCAAAAGGGCAGAAATCACATTGCATTCCTAAATTAGAGGCCTAAAGTGCTTATAAAACATCTTGCATGTGTACTATACATGGATCAGGTAGTGTAATTCGTGTACTGCTTCACACTGACCGACCAAACTCACTGTGTAACACACCGCAAACAGCTGTTTGTGTAGTGAGGGCCATGCTGGACTGGTGCACACCATGGTGAGAGTGCAGGCGATGGCGGTTTTCAAGCCCCTATGGTGTGTGGAGACTGACTTAGTCTTCGGTCAGGCAGTAGCCCTCCGGGATCCATGCCTCA
Source organism: Hyperolius riggenbachi (assembly GCF_040937935.1). Classification (NCBI taxonomy): domain Eukaryota; kingdom Metazoa; phylum Chordata; class Amphibia; order Anura; family Hyperoliidae; genus Hyperolius; species Hyperolius riggenbachi. Next base: position 179,101,845 of record NC_090652.1, on the reverse strand, counting down.
TTCATAAAGGTGAGGTACTGAACACTTTTTTGACCTAGGCGACTTCTCTTCTCACTAACAATGCCTCCAGCTGCACTGAAGGTCTTTTCTGACAGGATGCTTGAGGCAAGGCAAGCCAGAAGTTGGATGGCAAATTGTGACAGCTCTGGCCACAGGTCAAGCCTGCGCACCCAGTAGTCCAAGGGTTCATCGCTGCTCAGAGTGTCTATATCTGCACTTAAGGCCAGGTAGTCAGCTACCTGCCGGTCGAGGCGTTGGTGGAGGGTGGATCCGGAAGGGCTGAGGCGAGGCATTGGAGAAAAGAATGTCCGCATGTCCGACATCACCATGAGATCGCTAGAGCGTCCTGTCCTTGCCTGCATGGACATGGGAGGAGGAGGATGATTACTGGCAGTGGCACCTTTATTCCGTTGTGCTGTGACATCACCCTTAAACGCACTGTAAAGCATACTTCCCAAATTGTGTTGCAAGTGCTGCATCCTTTCGGCCTTGTGGTTATTTGGTAACATCTCTGCCACTTTGTACTTATACCGAGGGTCTAGTAGCATTGCCACCCAGTACAGGTCATTCCCCTTAAGTTTATTTATACGGGGGTCCCTCAACAGGCAGGACAGCATGAAAGACACCATCTGCACAAAGTCGGATGCCGACGTACTAGCCATCTCATCTTGCTCTTCCTCAGTGATGCCAGGTAAGTTCTCCTCCTCCCCCAGCAACAAACAATACCACGGGAAAGGTGAGCAGCACAAGCCCCCTGCGATGCCTGCTGCGGTTGTTCTTCTGCCTCTTCCTCAAAAAAATAACCTTCCTCATCTGACTCCTCTTCCCCAGACGACGACTCCTCCTCCTCCTCCCCCCTCCTCCTCTGTGATGCCGCAGGTGATGTTTCCCACAACTCTTCCTCCTCTTCCTGATTTCGCTCCCCTACAGCTTGATCTACCACTCTACGCATGGCACGCTCCAGGAAGAAAGCATATGGGATGAAGTCGCTGATGGCACCTTCACTGTGACTCACCAGGTTTGTCACCTCCTAAAATGGATGCATGAGCCTGCATGCATTACGCATGAGTGTCCAGTACTTTGGCCAGAAAATGCCCAGCTCCCCAGAGCATGACCTTTCACTGTAGTTATACAGATACTTGATGGCTTTCTCCTGTTGTAGCAGGCGGTCAAACATGAGGATTGTTGAATTCCAACAAGTCGTGCTATCGCAAATCAAGTGCCTCCCCGGCAAGTTGTTTCTCTGATGAATATCGGCCAAGCGCACCATGGCCGTGTAAGACCACCTGAAATGCCCACACAACTTCCTGGCCTGCTTCAGGATGTCCTCTAAGGCTGGGTACTTTGACACCAATCTTTGAATGACTAGATTCAGCACATGTGCCATGCATGGTACATGTGTCAGCTTTCCCAAATTCAAAGCGGAATTGAGATTGCTGCCGTTGTCACACACCACGTTGCCAATCTCCAGTTGGTGCGGGGTCAGCCATTGATCCACCTGTTTGTTCAGAGCAGCCAGGAGGGCTTCTCCAATGTGACTCTCGGCTTTGAGGCAAGACATATCCAAGATGGCATGACACCGTCGTACCTGGCATGCAGCATAGGCCCTGGGGAGCTGGGGGTGTGTAGTTTAAGAGGAGATTGCAGCACCAGTAGATTGGCACTGCCACTCAGCCGAGGAGGACGACGACAGTGAAGAGGATACAGCAGGATGAGTAGGAGGAGAAGGAGAGGAGGTGGCAGCAGGCCTGCCTGCAAGCCGTGGAGGTGTCACAACTATGTCTGCTGCACAGCCACGTACTCCTTGCTTGCCAGCGGTCACCAGGTTGACACAATGTGCTGTATAAGTAATGTACCTACCCTGACCGTGCTTTGCAGACCAGGCATCTGTGGTCAGATGGACCCTAGACCCAACGCTGTGTGCCAGAGATTGCCTTTCAACATCACGGTACAGTTTGGGTTTTGCCTTTTGAGAAAAATTGCGGCCTGGTATCTTCCACTGCGGTGTCCCAATCGCCACAAATTTTCGGAAGGCCTCAGAGTCCACCAGCTGGTATGGTAACAGCTGGCGGGCTAACAGTTCCGCCAAGCCAGCTTTCAGACGCCGGGCAAGGGGGTGACTGGCAGACATTGGCTTCTTCCACTCAAAGATTTCCTTCATGTACACCTGGCTGCTGCTGTGGGCAGAGGAGCAGGAACCGCTCAAGGTGAGAGGCAGAGTGGAGGAGGGTGGCTGTGAAGGTGCAAGGGATAAAGCAGCTGAAGATGCTGCACCTGAAGGAGGAAGAGGAGGCGGAGGGTGGCATTGCGTTTGTGTGCTGCTTTTCCACACACAAAAAATTCCACACCACTGAGCCCTGAAATGATGGCACTTTGGTGGTGACGTCAGCAGCTGACCTTGAAGAACATGTTGGCTGGCTGTCCATAGGTTGCGATACATGCTGCCGGACACTGCCATGAGCTGTTTCTGATGATGAGCTCCCCTTGCTTCTTTCAGCAACTAGTCTCATCCTACTCCTGTCTGACTCCCCCTCTGAACTGTCCCCCTGTTCATCTTTTCTATTGGGAACCCACTTGACATCCATGGCAGTATCATCATCATCATCATCATTATCCTCCACAGCTTCGCTTGTATCAGACACCTCCAAAACTGCACCAACAACAGGTACTCTATCATCCTTACACCTTAGGTCCATACTGGCGTCTAACTCAGACATATGAGGTGGTGGTGTAACATGCTTAGCGCCATCATCTTGTAACAATAGCTGTAAATCAGTTAGTTCCCCCCCAAATAACTCCTACGAAGTGTGAAATGGAGCTGATGTGGTGCTAGTAGTAGCAGTGGTGGCTGCGGAGGAAGATATGTCACGGTTCCGTGCAGAAGCTGAGGAAGATAAGGTGTTCTGAACACTGTACTTTGTTCCAGGGCTGCACGAAATCACGTCAGCACAACCTTGAACAGACCTGTCGGGTGGCCTGCCTCTGCCTTTGTTTTGTCCATATTGGGGGGGATGAAGTGAAAGGTATGCACTGACTTGACTAATACAATGTGCAGTCACACAGGTGCAGTAAAAATGGATGCACTGACTGCTGGTATATAAAACAGCGTGCGGTCACACAGATGCAGTGAAAGGTATGCAGTGACTGCTGGTATAACAATGTGAAGTCACACAGGTGCAGTGAAAAGGTTGCAGTGACTGCTGGTATAACAATGTGCAGTCACACAGGTGCAGTGAAAGGTATGCACTGACTGCTGGTATATTACAATGTGCAGTCACACAGGTGCAGTGAAAATGGATGCACTGACTGCTGGTATATAAAACAGTGTGCGGTCACACAGATGCAGTGAAATGTATGCAGTGACTGCTATATAAAGCAGCATGCGGTCACACAGATGCAGTGAAAATGGATGCAGTGACTGCTATATAAAGCAGCATGCGGTCACACAGGTGCAGTGAAAATGGATGCACTGACTGCTGGTATATGAAACAGCGTGCGGTCACACAGGTGCAGTAAAAAGTATGCTGGTGTTAAATACAATTTGCAGCAGTCACACTAGGCACAGTATAGCAATTAGCAAGAACCAGCTGCGACAGACAGGGCTGTATATGCAGTGTCAGTGGGCCACACAAAAAAAAAAAAAAACATCACAAGAACATTAGCTCTCAAAAGAGCTGTTTTGGTGGTGCTTTTCAGCAACAAATATCAGCAAGGAGCAAGCTAACCGACCTCCTAACTATCGCTTTCCCTATCTCTCCAATGTCTCTCCCTTCGCTCACTAATACTGCAGCACACAGAGTGAGAACACAGCCGACGCTGTTGCCTTATATAAGGGGGGGGGGGGGGGGGCTCCAGGAGGGAGTGCAGCCTGACTGTGATGTAGAGGGTCAAAGTTTAGCCCAATGATGTAGTATAGGGGGTGGGTCGGACTCGCATAAAGTTTGTGTTCAGCCGTGAACGCGAATCTGCGTTGTTCGCGCAAATAAGTTTGCATGCGAACTGTTCGGGACATCTCTAATGAGGGATGGTAGGTCTCACTTAACAAAAAAAGTTTAGATAAACTGGGTTTATTTAGTCTAGAGAAAAGACGCCTTATGCTGGGAATACACGATGAGATTTTTCAGTCGATTTACTGTCCGATAGATTTTCTTATCTTTTCTTATCAATTTCCATTTACTTCTATGAGAAATCGATCCGAAAAATGTTTGGAAATAAGATCGGACATGACGGAAATTATTTATCGAACCATCTATCTGCTGAAAAAACTTATGGTGTATTCCCAGCATAAGAGGGGATCTAATTAACATATATAAATACATCAGAGGTCAATATAAAAGCTTGGCGGGGGAGCTTTTTGTCCCTAGGCCTTCACAAAGGACTGGAGGACATGATCTGTGCATGGAAAAGCATTTTAGCCATTTATTTAGGAAAGTGTTCTTTACAGTAAGAGTGATTAAGATGTGGAATGCATTGCCACAGGAAGTAGTTAAAGTGAACCGAGCACCTTTTTGGCACTCAGGACATTTCTATAGTACATGAAAAATGCATGCCAACATTCTGTTTCATTATTAAAATAAACTTTTATTTTACCTTGTATTTTACAATCAAAGTCGTTTTAATAGCCTGTTTCAGCAGCCTTACCGTCCGCAGAAATCTCAGGAAGCTAATTGTTTTATTGAGCTAATTACCCAGAAGAAAACAATCTCTTTTCATCAACAAAGGGGGTGGGTGATTAGGACTGTTTCTTCAAAACATTGTGTGTGTCTAACAGTCCTAATTACCCACCCCCTTTGTTGTTGAAAAGAGATTGTTTTCTTCTGGGTAATTAGCTCAATAAAACAATTAGCTTCCTGAGATTTCTGCGGATGGTCAGGCTGCTGAAACAGGCTATTAAAACGACTTTGATTGTAAAATACAAGGTAAAATAAAAGTTTATTTTAATAATGAAACAGAACGTTGGCATGCATTTTTCATGTGCTATAGAAATGTCCTGAGTGCTAAAAAGGTGCTCGGTTCACTTTAAGGCAAAGAAATGTCTTGCTTGAAGTGACATCCAGGCCAGAAATGCCCCTGACAAGCGGTGACAAGAGAATTCTTGGAAGAGCCAGAGCTGGATTCCCTCTAGTGAGGAGGAAGGGAGAAGCCTCTCTAGGATCCAGAGGCTTCCCCCTCGTGAGGTAAGTACTCCCTAGGGGCACTTCTTTTTCCTTCAGGTACACTTTGCTTTTATATTTTATATGTAAAATATCACAACTTATTTATCTTAATACATAGATCCCTTACTTATCAAATAATTAACTAATATACCTTAGATCAGGGGCGGCGCCAGGGGGTGCAAGGGGGTGCTCAAGCACCCCCTAGAATTGTCCAAGCACCCCCAAAGCACCCCCTGGCGTGAACTGACTTCAGGACGCCGAGTCAGTTCACAGCGGCAGCCCGGAGCAGCAGGCAGGGCTACGGTAAGATGGCCGCCCGAAGCCCTGCTCTGCAGACTTCGAGTCTGCAGTGCAGGGCTTCAGGCGGCCATTTTCCCATAGCCCTGCTCTCAGCATGCGCTCTCAGCATGGAGGCAGGAAGTAACCTGACGTCCGGAAAGAAGAGGATCGTGGGAGCTGCGCGCCACAAGGAGGTCGGGACAGGTCGGGAAAGAAGGTCTTCTGGCTGTAGGTGAGTAAATGGGTTTTTCTTTTCTTTTCCAGGTGGTACTGCTGATTGTGGTCAGAACTGCTGAGGAAGGATTGTGCATATTGGGGTCATATCTGCTAACAATTGTGCATATTGGGGTCATATCTGCTAACGATTGTGCATATTGGGGTCATATCTGCTACCGATTGTTTCATATTGGGGTCAAATCTGCTACCGATTGTGCATATTGGGGTTATATCTGCTACCGATTGTGCATATCGGGGTCATATCTGCTAACGATTGTGCATATTGGGGTCATATCTGCTAACGATTGTGCATATTGGGGTCATATCTGCTAACGATTGTGCATATTGGGGTCATATCTGCAACTGATTGTGCATATTGGGGTCATATCTGCTACCGATTGTGCATATTGGGGTCATATCTGCTACCGATTGTGCATATTGCGGCCATATCTGCTACCGATTGTGCATATTGGGGCCATATCTGCTAACGATTGTGCATATTGGGGTTATTGAACGTGTTTTTTGTTCAAATCTGCTCACATTACGTGTATTTTCTTGAGAAAACCTGCACAATTATGTGAATTTTCTGGGGAAAGGGTCACCAAAATCTGGGCCCTCTGTCTTTGCATTGCACTTTTAACCATTTGAGGACCCACCCTTTACCCCCCCTTAAGGACCAGCGCTGTGCTGAGTGATCTGTGCTGGGTGGGCTCTGCAGCCCCCAGCACAGATCATGTAGCAGGCAGAGAGATCAGATCACCCCCCTTTTTTCCCCACTAGGGGGATGATGTGCTGGGGGGGTCCGATCTCTCATGCCTGCATGTGGCTGGCGGGGGGGGCAGCTCAAAGCCCCCCTCCGCGGCGAAATTCCCCCCTCCCTCTCCTACCTGCTCACCCCCGGAGATCAGGGCTGCACAGGACGCTATCCGTCCTGTGCAGCCAGTGACGGGACGTCCCCTGTCACATGGCGGCGATCCCCGGCCGCTGATTGGCCGGGGATCGCCGATCTGCCTTACGGCGCTGCTGCGCAGCAGCGCCGTACAAATGTACACAAAGCGGATTATTTCCGCTTGTGTTTACATTTAGCCTGCGAGCCGCCATCGGCGGCCCGCAGGCTATTCACGGAGCCCCCCGCCGTGAATTGACAGGAAGCAGCCGCTCGCCCGAGCGGCTGCTTCCTGATTAATCAGCCTGCAGCTGGCGACGCAATACTGCGTCGCTGGTCCTGCAGCTGCCACTTTGCCGACGCGCGGTATGAGTGCGCGGTCGGCAAGTGGTTAAAGGGAACCCGAGGTGAGAATAATATTGAGGCTGCCATATTTATCTCCTTTTAAGTAATACCAGCTGCCTGGCTGCCGTGTTGGTCCTCTGCCTCTAATTCTTTCAACCATAGACCCTGAACAAGCATGCAGCAGGTCAGGGGTTTCTGACAATATTGTCAGAACTGACAAGATTATCTGCATGCTTGTTTCTGGTGTAATTCAGTTCACTACTACAGACAAATAGATCAGCAGGACTGCCAGGCAACTAGAACTGTTTAAAAGGAAATAAATATGGCAGCCTCCATATCACTCTCACCCCGGGTTCACTTTAAATTACAGTTAGCCCCACCCTCATACGGTCATGACCACGCCCATTTTTGCCGCAGCGCGCTTCGGTTTTTAGCCACACCCATTTTTTTGCCGCGGCGCAGGTCATCAGCTACCCCGGAAATTGGTCCAGCACCTGCATAGCACCCCTAAAAAAAAAAAATTCCTGGAGCCGCCACTGCCTTAGATTAGCTCATAGCAACATTTCTAAAGGTGCGTACACACCTTTGACTGAAGTTGCTCGTTGGGAATCGACACCCTGTCCCTGGGCAACATCATTGGGCCAGGCTGTACAGAAACGAAGTCAGCTGGATAGCTGACAAGGCGCTTTTTGCAGTGGGGGTGGAGAGGAGTAAAGTGTGTGAGGTCAAGCAGTGGGAAGGGGAGCAGTGTACACTAGGAAGGTGCTGCTTCTTCTGGTCCGCAGCTTTAAGGCCTCGCTGCAGGGCCGCACAACTCAGCACACAAGTGATTCCCCCCCCCCCCCCCCCCTTTCTCCACACCAACAGAGCTTTCTGTTGGTGGAGTCTGTTCGATCCCCCAGTGTTTATTTTTTTAACAAATATTTTTGTTATTTTTAAATAAATTGAGTCTTTTTTTTATATCCCAGAGTAAAAAAATCACTGTACAATGTTGAAGTGCTTTTTGAAATGCTAAGAAGACTATTTTGTCTGCTGGTGGCAAGAAGACGTATTTGGATTTTTTTTTTTAAATTATTTTACAGAATGGAATCTTTTCTTTGATCGCTGAATCTCTGGTTCTCTCAGAAAAAGTTGTGCATTTCATGAGACAATGGTTCTAATGTGATTGCAGTCACTTTCACCACTGGCTCATACATTTTAATTGGTTATAAAAGATTGTTTACTGAACAAGAATGAAATGAAAGAAATGATGTCACCAGTCTTACAAGCCTTTCAAGCTAAGTCTTAAATCTCATTGTTTGCTGCAAGATGAACCATCCAGGTGGAACTCTAAGGCCTCTTGCACACTGCAAGCGATTCCGATTCAGCTTTTTAACTGTTTTTTACATCTGATTCAGATTCCGATTTACAGTGTGCAAGGAGCAAACTGCAAATCGGAATCGGAATCGGATGTAAAAACTGATTAAAAAGCGGAATCTGAATCGGAATCGTTTGCAGTGTGCAAGGGTGGCCATACACTGGTCGATATTTTCCATCGATATCCGTCCACTTCGATCATTTTATGGAATATACTAGAAAACAATGCTGAAAATTATTTCTAAGTGATCGATTTTTAGCCAAAATCAATCTATTTGGTCTGTTGCAACAAACAGAAGAGATTTCTTGATCGACGTCTGGTCAGGAGAGTGTCACTAGAAGCATTAGATTTCAGGAAGACAGATGCAACAGCAGAGCTTACTTTCACCTGTCCATTGTCATTTTCTCTTATGTGTTCTCTCCCTCGCCGGCGCTCCTCCGCTCTCCTCTTCTCTACTAGGGTGCCTGTGTCATGTGCCAAATCCTAGAGGCCTCTAGTGGTCACATAAGGTAGCCATGGCGGCCTCTAGCATTTAGTCACAGGACACCGGCGCCCTGGGAGAGAAGAGACTGTGAGGAATGTCCGTCGGTGGAGAGAAGATATGTGCCAGCAGACAAGTGAGTGTAGGCTCCACTGCCTACACTCAGGGGTGTAACAATAGACCCTGCAAGGGATACCTCCGCAGGGGGCCCAGAAGCCACAGGGGGCTCGTGGGGGGAAAAGTTTGAGAGACTGACAGCTAAGGGCATGGAGAAAAAAAACTTATTCTGCTCTCGCACTATTGTTATATTGACTGCATGTGTCCAGCACACAGATAAGGAATCACACACACTTTGGAATTTGTACACTGTCCCTGCTCCCTAGGGTTCGTAAAAACATCTGTCTCTCACTGCTGCAAAGTTCTGATGACTAGATGTTCAACCTTACAAACAAAGGAGTCACAGTTTGAAAAAAAGTTGTAGACTTTCCCTTTTCAGCAAAAGGATTCCTAGATTCTTATCACACGTGCTAATGACTTTATGGCCTCGGGTAAGTAGATCTGGGGGTAGCATAGATTGCCTGACGTTTCCTTTAAGTCTAAGTGTTTTTATCTGCATGGGGAAAACACATTGGTCCTCAGTTTTCCTGTGCAGAAAGCGAGGGGGGCGGGGGGCCCCATCCAAAGTTTCACGGGGGGGGCCCATCCAAGGTTTCGCAGGGGGGCCCATTGATGTCTAGTTACGCCCCTGCCTACACTCTGCATGTCCGGGGATGGTACATAGATGGGGAGACCTGGGTGCCCACAGGTTTTCAATAGATTTCATGATGAAATATATAGTATAGTGGAATGCAGGCGCACTATTACCTGGACAGAAACAAAGGTTCTGCATCAAATCAATCAGATGTCAGAAGGATGTTTACTAGCAGTGGCTTTTTTGCTTCAGTAAGGGCTCGTTCACACTAGAGGCATTTTTTGGAATTTTTAAGCACAGGCGATTTGTACAAATAGCTCTAAAAGTGCTTACGCTATGCTTTCCAATGAGATAGTTTTCACTGGGGCGTTCCGTTTGCTTGCCGCTGACAAAAGCGATGCATGTACCATTTTCAGGGTCATTTGCCCTCAATGGAAGGTATAGGGAAATCGCAAAGAGCTTGAAAAAGCGCTTTGTATAGCGATTTCCCCAGCGCTTTAATGAATAAATATATTGTATTTATTCATTTCCAGGGGCAAAGTAATCACTTCCTGACAAACGTCATTGCTCTGCTAAAGCGCTTACAAAAGCGCTTATAACACGCAGAGCAGTTAGAAAATAGGTACTGCCTATATATTTTTTGCACCACTGCAAATGTACATAACCACAGCAGATGTTGGCAGTGGCGTAGGGGTCGCTATAGCAACGGTAGCAGCTGCTATGGGGCCCACAGCCACAAGGGTGCCCGACAGCAATTTGAGGGTCTGCAGCGGGTCCCCCCATGTGCAAATTATCTGCTGCAACAGCGGCAGTTTCAGCTAAAGGCAGACTCCGCCCCCCTTCCTCCCGTCTGTGTTCATTCAGCCATCATGCACGGATGTTCTGCCAACCAGGCTTCAGTAAAGGAGGCAGAGCTGTGGCTGTTTGAACTTGTCAAGTCAGTGTCCGAGCAGCGGGGAGAGAGAAGCAGCAGCCGGGACAGCAGGAAGCTTACCAGTGAGTTTGTAACTTGCTGTGTACAGCACTGACCGGCCAGCTGCGGGGGTCATCTGGGGGAGAGAGGGGGGTGGGAGACAGAGACTCCTATGGTAGCAACATACTTGTATATGTGAGGGGGAGGTGGGAGTCGGGAGACACAGTGTGTAAAAGTGCAGGGTCTGGAGCCTGGGAGACACAATGCATCTTCACTGTTTGTAATTAAAAAAAGGAAAAAATCTCGGTGATAAAGAGTGTGCTGTGCTAACTTAGCAAATATTTGAATATTGTCTGGTTCAGGCCTGTTCATCTACCTACTTCTTTGCCAACAAGCTATGGCAGTAGTACATATGCGCAGAGCGCTCCCGAATTGTTCACTAGCGATCAGTTTGGGCCATCACCCACTACAGCTGTGAAGGAGGACATATTCACTGTGGGCCTGTGGAAGTTCCTGAAACAGTGTAAGTTAAAGAGAACCTGAGATGTAAAAAAAAATTAAGGGCTCATTCACACTATGTGCTGCGCTGTCAGTTTTGATGCAACGCACATAGTGTACAATCTACATGGCAACGTGAAAGTCCATAGACTTTCATGTTACCATTCACTTTACAGGTGGGTGTTCCCATGCGTTACGATGTAATGCTTCTGGGAACATCTAATCGCGAAAATTCTCCTGATGGGTTGGCTGCCGACGTCTGCGCTCCTAGCGCACCACAACGTTTATTCTGTGCGATGACCGCACGATGGCAACGCATGCACAAAATCGCGATCGTGTATGCACTCTGTAGTGTGAATGAGCCCTAAAAGTGAGCTATTTACCTTAGAAGAGGGAAGCTTCTGGATGCTTGACACTCTCTATGGCTTCCCATGTCCGCCTCCAAACCACCCTCACTGCCCAGGAACCTCTAAAAGATCGCTGCTACACTCCTATTCATTCAAGCGCGTGGCCGTACCACACATGCGTGGAAGAGCTTACTGCTTTCCAAAGGATCCATTCCATTACCTGTTATTCTTTTATCTCTAAGTGCCCTCCTATCTTCAGGCACACCCCTGGGCCACAGTCTCAGCCATGAATGCATTTGTACTGAGCAAGTGCAAGTTCATGAACCACACATGCTCAGTAAAAGTAACCCCTTGGGCTCGTCTTCTTTCGTTCCTGCATGAGTAGTCCTTTGACTGAGCATGCATGGTTCATAAACTCACGCAGGATCAGAAAGATGTGCTCATTCACAGCTCTGACTATGATGCGTGAATGTAGCTGAATATGGGAGGGCACTTACAGACCAATACCCGGCAGTCAAATAAAAGAAATGGAAATAACAGGGAAGGTAAGTAATCTTAACCACTGTGCCTAACCTTAACCTTTTTGTTACCAGGTATTATTATTATTATTATTTAGTATTTATATAGCGCCAACATCTTCTGCAGCACTGTACAGAGTACATAGTCATGTCACTGACTGTCCTCAGGGGAGCTCACAATCTTATCCTGCCATAGTCATATATCCATTGTACTCTAGGGCCAGTATGGTGGGGAAGCCAATTAACTTATCTGTATGTTTTTGTGATGGGGTAGTCATAGTCTAATGTCCATCTTTTACAGCACTTTCTGGCTACCGTAAATTAGTGTGTTTGGGAGGGACACAAAGGTGCCTAATGACTTTTTTGGGGTGGGGGGCCCTAATCAAAACTTTGCTATGGGGCTCTATGATTTCTAGCTACACCCCTGGATGTTGGCACTGTATAAATCTATAATAGTGTAATTTTAGACTTGATCTAACCGTTATTTTCTCTCTCCTTTTCTTTTGTAGTGGCACAAAGTTCCCTGATTGTGCAGAACATCTCTGTTATTATCTGTGGCATCATCTTAATGCTGGTCTTTTTGTACAAGAAAGATCTTTTCTCGGTGTATCAAGGATGGCTTTTGGTTGGTTTTTAGTATGTCTTACATATTAAGTTTATTAGATTAATATCTTGGACTCTAAAGAATTTGGTTTACTCCAGGCCTAGATATTATAGGAGAACCTAATTAGGGTCCTTTTCCACTGTGCACCGCATGCGTCTATCGAGATACGATGGCGGCACAGGTTTTATGAGAGACTCTTCCGAATCCCTCTAGCTGTATTTATGTATTGTATGTAGTTATAAGAATTCACATGCGTGATGCGTTTAAATTCAATTTTTCAAATGTGCATCGGATGGCGATTTTAATAGGCTGTGTTTCCCAATCTGAATTTGCATGCAGGAAAATGAGCCCTTATCCCAGCAAAATTGCTGTGGATTGATTAAAAATTAAGTGCTATTTTGTGGATTTTTCAAGTCTCCGGGTCATATTAGATTATAGCAATTACTGTAAAAAGGTGAGTAATTTAGTGGTTGTACAATTAAAGAGAACAGTATATTTTTCCAGAAATTCAGGATTTTTAAACCTTTAGCAGCAAAATAAAGTAAACATTTATTGAGCTGCAGGGCCAAATTTTTCCTGCCACCGGGGAAGTGTGCCTTCCCAAGCCTGGCAGGCTTAGCTGGGTATGCGGCTGCAGATTAGGTGGTGGCAGGGAGCGCATACATACTTGTCCGGACGTCTGGATCGGCTTCTTCTTCCTCCACTGCGGTGGCAACATACTCCCAGCAGGTATTCTTGATTCCGATCACATGACATTACATGTGATCTGGATCCAGGCAGGGCCGGAGCTACCATAGGAAAAAATGGGCAATTTCCCCAGAGCCTGTAGGGGCCCCCAAGTTGTCCCTCCCCCATCTTAACTGTTGCTCCCCAGGGACTCTGCAGAGTCTGTTAAGTTGGGAGGTGATTGGGGGAGGGTCAGCAGCCAGCTCAGGGGCCCAGGAGGGAAATTTAGCTGCAACAAAGGGCCTCTAATGATGCTCTTTGGTCGGGGGGTGTCTGTTGGGGGGCCCCCAGGCTAATTTTGCCCTAGGGCCCAAGTGTTACTTGAATCGGCCCTTGGACAGGAGACTGTCAGCGGTACAGTGCCACCCCGTGGTGGAAAAGGGGTGATGGATGAGTCTCTTCCATCATTCCTCTTCTACCACCGGGTGGTGCTGCCCCACTGACATGGTGACCGGGACCCAGAATACCTGCCAAGAGTTCAAAGCAACCAGTGGAGGAAGAGAAGAAGCCATCTGGAGCAGGTGTAACTGCTTACTCCCACCAGGGGCGTTTCTAGGGTCCTTGGAGATCGGGGGCACCTGTGGGCGTGGCCATGAGGTGAGTGGGCATGGCCATGGGTGGGGCCAAATGTACATGAACTTAGCAGCGGTGTAAGCTACTGATAACGGGCCTGCCCATCGAAATATTGGATGGAGCCCCCTGTCCTTTATTTAGATAATTTACAATCAGTATAGGCATGGATCAAAGATGTATACGCACATACAATTTTGATTGGTCAATCACGGACCACCAATTTTACCACCCCCGTGCAGTAAGTGGGCCGACAATGAATTTTATGAACAGAGCTAAAATTGGCTAATCAAAACTGTATGTGTGTACCAGGCTTTACAGCTAATACTGTACATACTGAAAGTAGCAGGGATCAGCATACAATACAGCTGGTTTACAATCAGTAAAGGCACAGAGTAACACCTTACACTGTACACACTGGAGGTAGATCAGCACACAGTGCAGGCACTGTGGTGGTGTGTGACAACGGCAGCAATCTCATTTCCGCTTTGAATTTGGGAAAGCTGACACATGTACCCTGCATGGCACACGTGCTGAATCTAGTCATTCAAAGATTTGTGTCAAAGTACCCAGGCTTAGAGGACGTCCTGAAGCAGGCCAGGAAGGTGTGTGGGCATTTCAGACGGCACACTTTGCCGATATTCAGCGGTGAGAAGCCTGATTTGCGATAGCCCGACTCGCTACAATTCGACCTTCCTTATGTTCTTTCACCTGCTAGAACAGGAGAAAGCTGTCACCCAGTACCTCTACAACTACAGTAGAAGGACACAGTCTGGGGAGGTGGAGATGTTCTGGCCCCAGAACTAGACACTGATGTGAAATGCATGCAGGCTCATGCGGGCGTTTGAGGAGGTGACCAACCTGGTGAGTCGCAGTGAAGGCGCCATCAGCGACTTGATCCCGTACGCTTTCTTCCTGGAGCGTGCCATGCATATAGTGGTGTATCAAGTTGTGGAGGAGCGTGAACAGGAACACTTACAGGAGGAAGCGTTGTGAGATCAATTCTCATCCGAACCAGATGTTTCCTCAATACCTGCGGCAGCACAGAGGGGGGAGGAGAAGGAAGAAGAGTCCTGTGGGGAAGAGGAGTCAGACTCGGATAATGAGGAAGGTGTTTCTTTGGAGGTGGCGGCAGAAGAACAACCGCAGAAGGCGTGGCAGGGGGCTTGTGCTGCTCAACGTTCCCGTGGTATTGTTAGTGGCTGGGGGGCGGAGCAGGAGGACTTACCTGACGTCACTGAGCAAGAGCAAGAGGAGATGGATAGTCTGAATCCTAATTTGTGCAGATGGCGTCTTTCATGCTGTCCAGCCTGTTGAGGGACCCCCGCATAAAAAAAACTCAAGGGGAATGAGCTGTACTGAGTGGACATGCTACTAGACCCTCGGTATAGGCACAAAGTGGTGGAGATGTTTCCAATTCACCAGAAGGCAGAAAGGATGCAGCACTTGCAGAACAAGCTGACAACTATGCTTTACAATGCATTTAAAGAGAGTCTGAAGTGAGAATAAAACTCACTTTTTCCCTTATATTCAGCAGGGGCATGTTTGCCCCTGCTAAAACGCCGTTAGCCCGCAGCAGAACGGGGGTCCTTTACCCCCCAAATCCCCTCCGTGCTGTGCAGGGAGCGCTTCCTGCTTGAGGCAGGGCTAACGGCCGCAGCCCTGCCTCTCAGCGCGTCTATCAGCGCTGATCGCCGCCTCTCCCCACCCCTTTCAGTCTTCCTTCACTGAGAGGGGCGGGGAGGAGACGGAGATCCGCCGCTGATAGACACACATGGGGCAGAGCTACAGCTCATAGCTCTGCCTCCATGAGCAGCAAAATCTACGACCAAGTTGGTTGTGGATTTTGCAGGGGGGGATTTGGGGGGGGGGGTAAAGGACCCCCGTTCTGCCACGGGATAGCGGCATTTTAGGGAATAAGTGAGTTTTATTCTCACTTCAGAGTCTCTTTAAGGGTGATGTCACAGCACAACGCAATAAAGTTGCCACTGCCAGTAATCCTTCTCCCAAGTCCACGCAGGCAAGGACAGGACACTCTAGCGATCTCATGGTGATGTCGAACATGTGGACATTCTTGAGTCCAATGCCTCGCATTAGCCATTCCGGATCCACCCTCCACCAATGCCTGGACCTGCAGGTAGCCAACTACCTGGCCTTAAGTGTGGATGTAGACGCCGTGAGCAGCGATGAACCCTTGGACTACTGGGTGCGCAGGCTTGACCTGTGGCCAGAGCTGTCCCAATTTGCCATCCAACTTCTGTCTTGCCCTGCCTCAAGCGTCCTGTCAGAAAGGACCTTCAGCGCAGCTGGAGGCATTGTCACTGAGAAGAGAAGTCACCTAAGTCACAAAAGTGTTCAGTACCTCACCTTTATCAAAATTAATGAGGCATGGATCCCGGAGGGCTACTGCCCGCCTGAAGAGTAAGTCAGTCCCCACACACAGCATCTCTGCCTGCATGCCATGTGACTGGCTGCCTGCCCCAAGACTAAGTTACTCCCCACACAGCATCTCTGCCTGCAGGTCGCTTGACTGCCTTCTCTGCCACCACCAACAGGGTCCAGGACACCAGGCGGATTCCTGAATTTTTAAGGCTGTTGCCAGCCGCGGCCGCTATAATAATTTTTCTGGTGCGTGTACATGCCTGCTTAATTTTTCTGGCTGCACTGCAGCTGCAACAACAAAACAAAAGGCATGTACATGTGCCAATTCCCCTTCGTGATCGTTACCTTGCCGCGGTGAAGAGGCTTGCATATCACAATGAAGCAATGACCGCTGGCTATATGAGAGTCTCGGGGGGGCACACCCAAGATAATAAGGTCGTTGCTTCATTGTGGACAGACCAAATTCGATCAGGTGGACAGTCACTGTTGTTCTATCGTTGAGCTACCACAGCCCGATGACCATATGGGCTTGAAAACCGCCACGCGCTGGAATTCTACGCTGCACATGCTAGCCCGCTTTTGCGAGCAGAAGAGTGCAGTGGTCCAGTACATGACAGCGCAGTACCGAGGCACATCCGGACAGCTGCCAAGCTTCTGTGGATCCGATTGGGCCAACATGTTGGACCTCTGCCAAGTCCTCCAAAATTTTGAGCAGTCCACGTTGCTTGTGAGCAGTGACAACTCTTCAGTCAGCATTACCATACCACTGCTGTGTTTACTGAAGAGGTCAATGTTGAAAATCAAGGAAACAGCTGTCATGATGCAACTGGGGGAATCTGAAGGAGAAAACGATCAGCGTGATGGTACCAACATCAGGCCATCCACCTCAGGAAACGCTGGCCCCAGCAGCTATGACGAAGAAGAGGAGGAGGAACAGCTGGAGTTGGAGCAGGAATTTCATGCCACCACTGACGAGGGCCAGAGCGGTGCACGTTGGACTTCCACAATTCAGCGCGAATGGTCAGCAGAAGCAGACCAGGAAGAAGGTGACGACTATGATGCATCACAACAACTATCACAATGCTCACAAGAGGATGATGAGGATTGTGGCAGGACTCTGGCACACATGGCTCAATTCATGCTAGACTGCTTTGAACGCGACCCACGCATTGTGCGCATTCTGGACAACACCAATTACTGGGTTTATACCCTTCTGGATCCACGGTACAAACACAATGTTCCAAAACTGCTTGAAGAAAGAGCCAGACAGGTCAAAATGGAAGAATATCAGCAGGCCCTTGTGGAGACTTTAGAGAGGAGATTGACATCCTCCCCCTCCTCTAGCCAGTTGTACACCAACAGACTGACTTCCGCAAACCCAGGACGACCAGGAGGGCAGCAAACAACACAAGCCGCAGCTAGTGCCCAAAAGGGAATGGTATCGGCAGTGTCCTTGGAGTGGGCAAATTTTCTGACACCCATGCAGCAGCCCACAGAACAGCAAGCGTGCGCATTAACCTCCAACACCGATCGCCTGGAGAAGATGGTCAAGGACTACATGTCAGATGGCGTAGCTGTGTTGAACAATCCATCTGCACCCTTCAACTATTGGGTATCGAAGCTAGACACCTGGCACGAACTGGCAATGTACGCAATAGAGGTGCTGGCTTGCCCGGCAGCCAGCATTATGTCGGAACGCTGTTTCAGTGCTGCCGGAGGCATCGTCACAGATCGGCGTATCCGCCTCTCCACAGAAAATGCAGACCGTCTGACTCAAATTAAAATGAATCAATCCTGGATTGGAAACGACTACGCAACACTTCAGGACCCCAACCAAGTAACATGACCAATGAACATCTGTGATGGTTTAGCGTTGCCGGTCCCTTGTTACGGAACCTCTCATCTGTATTACATTTATGACTGCATGGCGGCAAAAAGCATTGCTATATCCGCACGCTATTTGTCCTCATGCAAGGCCTGGGATGTTGTGTCTCAAAAAGCGTGGCCTTCTCCTCCTGCGCCTCCTCCTGTTCCATCACGTGTGCTGCTGCTGGGTTAGCGTTTCCAGTCCCTGTTTATTGAACCTTTCATCTGTATTACATTTATGACTGCATGGTGGCAAAAAGCATTGCTATATCCGCACGCTATTTGTCCTCATGCAAGGCCTGGGATGTTGTGTCTCAAAAAGCGTGGCCTTCTCCTCCTGCGCCTCCTCCTGTTCCATCACGTGTGCTGCTGCTGGGTTAGCGTTTCCAGTCCCTGTTTATTGAACCTCTCATCTGTATTACATTTATGACTGCATGGCGGCAAAAAGCATTGCTGCAGAGATTAGGGAAAGCTTAGTTAGGCTCTTGTAGCTTGCTCCAAGCTGATATTTGTTGTTGAAAAGCAGCACAAAAAGAGCTCTTTTCAGAGCTAATGTTCTTGTGAAGTTTTTTTTTATGTGTGCCACTGACACTGCATTATACAGCCCTGTGTGTTGCAGCTGGCCCTTGCTAATTGCAATACTGTGCAGGGCCCAGCACATTCAGTGCCTACCTTTTCACTGCACCTGTGTGTGACAGCTGCACATTTATAATACCAGTGCATACCTGTTCATGTTCACTGCACCTGCGTGACAGCACGCAGTGTTATATAATACCAGTCACTGCATAACTGTTCACTGCACCTGTGTGTGTGTGTGATAGCTGCACATTTGTAATACCAGTCCAACCATGCATACCTGTTCATGTTCACTGCACCTGTGTGACAGCACGCAGTGTTAAATACCAGCAGTCACTGCATAACTGTTCACTGTACCTGTGTGTGTGACAGCTGCACATTTGTAATACCAGTCCATGCATACCTGTTCACTGCACCTGTGTGACTGCATATTGTTATACCAGCAGTCACTGAATACCTTTCACTACATCTGTCACTGCACTTGCAAAGTCTGCTGTACAATCTGTGACTGCAATCGTTCTCTGCACGATTTAATTGGTACGCTTGCTACTCCCTTGCAAAGTCTGCTGTACAATCTGTGACTGCAATCGTTCTCTGCACGTTTTAATTGGTACGCTGCTGCATACATTGCTACTAAGATTGTTTAATATAAATTTAAGTAGTTCAGCAGTGTTAGTAAATTCCCATATTACATTTGTGAATCCTTTGTGTTCCGGCCCAGTGAGCAGTAATTATTTATTGCAGCAGGCCTGGTTTTTGGTAGCCACTCCCATCCTCAGCTGAACTGTTTTCCCAATTTCTAATTCAGAATCACTTCCAATTCAGCCATGGCAGCTACCATACCTATTTAAGCGCTGGAGCTTGGTCACTCGTGGCCTAGGTCACTTGTGCCATTTATTACAAAGTGCTTTACAACTTACCAAGAATTTACCAGGAATTCAAACAGGATTCAACAGCCGCAGGACTCTGCTGGAAACTACTACTCTGCATCCACAACTGCCTCCAATGCCGTTGCTAAAAATGCCACTGCTGGACATATGTTGCATGGCCAAGTAGACTCTGCTTCTTTACACAGGTTTGCTTGCACTAACTGCATACTCATTTAAACTGTTTAGTGGTTGGAAACTTCCTGGTTATAATCAGAGACCATTACCATGTTTACTGCACTTTTTCTTATGTTCTGCTTGTCTGCAAACATCTACAAGTTGCATTGCAATATGCATCCTCCCAATGTATCACACTCCATATTCATTTCACCTGCTCTGCTTTCCTCACCTTACTCAGCTTCTCATGAGCTGTTAGCTCTCCTGAAATCTCTCTCTCCCTCCAGCAGCTCAAAAACCACACAAACATTTAAATCCCATTCACATTTGCTTACTCTCTCCCTCCTACTCTTACTTGCAGCTGGTGATATATCACCCAATCCTGGGCCACAGCCTGCTGCCAGACAAGCATCCCCTGCTGACCTGCTTCATACACTTCACAGCCCTCTGTCCACAAATAACCTCAACACCCATCCTCGCTCCAACCTTATTTCCATCCATCCCACCCACAAACACATACTCACCCTACCCTGCGGTCTCTGGAATGCCAGATCCGTCCGCAACAAACTTACAGCAGTCCACGACCTCTTCCTCTCCAAATCCCTCACCATCCTCGCACTCACTGAGACATGGCTCACCCCCTCTGACTCTGCCGCAGAGGCTGCCCTCTCCTACGGGGGGCTTCACCTCAGTCACACCCCCAGACCAGACAACAGGACCGGGGGAGGGGTGGGTCTGCTCCTCTCCCCATCCTGCACCTTCCGTGTCCTCACACCACCTACCTCTCTACAATTCACATCATTTGAGGCCCACACCATCCGCCTCTACCACCCCCTCCCTGCCACTGTTGCGGTCTTATACCGCCCTCCGGGCTCCACCCCACAATTTCTCGATGACCTTGCCTCCTGGCTCCCTCACATCCTCTCCTCTGACCTCCCCACCATCATCCTTGGGGATTTCAATATTCCCATCGATGAAGCCCAGAGCTCCGCTGTGACCCGGCTACTCACCATTGCCAACTCACTTGGACTAGTACAACACGCCAACACCCCCACTCACACTGCAGGTCACACTCTCGACCTTATATTCACTAAATCCACCACCATTGCAGACCTTGACATAGCACCCTTTTCACCCTCAGACCATCACCTTCTCACCTTCAACCTCCTCACGGAAGGCACCTCCAAATTAGCCACCCACCCACCTGGTCGATGGCAGCGGGACCTACGCAAGCTCAACCCTAGTGTCCTTGCTGACCCCCTCCATGCCCTCTCCTCCACTCTCCCCACCCTAACCTGTCCTAATCTTGCTGCAGCTCAGTATCGCCAAACTCTCTCATCAGCCCTAGAGAAAGCTGCTCCACCAATATTTCGCCGCAACCGACCCCCTAACCCCCAGCCCTGGCGCACTACCCATACTCGCATCCTCCAGAGGAAAACACGCGCCACTGAACGGAAATGGAGAAAAACTAGACTTAACCAGGATTTCCTACAGTACAAGACCAACCTGCTGCAGTTCCACACTGCCCTTGCTCATGCGAAGCAGAAATACTTTACCAAGCTCATCGGAGCACAAGCTTCCAACCCCCGTCGTCTTTTTGCCACCTTCAACTCCCTGCTTAAACCCACCCCCCCACCCTCCGTTTCCTCCCTCTCTGCCACAGATTTAGCCACCCACTTCACCAACAAAATTGTCTCCATCCGCCAGGAAATATCCAATATCCAATCTTCACCTCCCACCCCCTCCCAACCAGCTCCTCCTCCACCCTATCCTACCCTCACATCCTTCACTCCTACTACCACCGAGGAAGTCAACCACCTACTGCAGACTTCCCATACCACTACTTCCCCCTTTGACCCCATCCCTTCTGATTTACTCCTGCCTCACTTCACGGAATTGGCCCCAGTCCTCACTACCCTGTTCAACCTCTCCCTATCCACAGGCACCTTCCCCTCAGACTTCAAGCAGGCCACTGTACTACCCCTGCTCAAGAAACCCTCACTCGACCCCTCGCTACCCTCCAACTACCGTCCTATCTCCCTCCTCCCCTTTGCCTCAAAACTCCTTGAGCGTCTGGTTCACAAAAGGCCTGACCCAGTACCTCAATGCCAACTCACTGCTAGACCCACTCCAATCTGGATTTCGGCCTGCCCACTCAACCGAAACTGCTCTCACCAAAGTGGTCAACGACCTTGCCTTAGCTAAAGCTGAAGGTAAATACTCCATTCTCCTCCTCCTTGACCTGTCAGCAGCTTTTGACACAGTAGATCATCCCCTACTCCTACAGTCCCTCCAGTCCTTGGGCATCCACGATCTCGCCCTGTCCTGGCTTTCATCCTACCTCTCCAACCGATCCTTCACGACCGCCTTCAACGAGTCCTCGTCCACCCCCAACCACCTCTCGGTGGGAGTCCCCCAAGGTTCGGTCCTTGGTCCCCTACTGTTCACCCTATACACATCCTCCATTGGCAAGGTTATCTCCTCCATGGGTTTCAACAATCATCTGTATGCAGATGACACCCAGATCTACCTCCACACCCCTGACATATCCACCACTACCATGGACAAGGTCTCCTCCTGCCTATCAGCCATCTCCTCCTGGATGTCCGCTAGGTTCCTGAAACTAAATCTAGACAAAACGGAATTTATGATCTTCCCACCCCGGCCATCCACGAACCTCCCAGATGTGCATGTCACTGTTAACCACACTACCATTCGCCCTACCTCTCAAGCCCGCTGTCTGGGTGTCACCCTGGACTCCGCACTCTCCTTCACTTCCCACATCCAAAACCTCACAAAGTCCTGCAACTTCCACCTTCGTAACATCTGTAAGATTCGCCCTTTCCTGACCTCTGCCACCACCAAACTCCTCATCCATGCCCTCATAATTTCCCGCCTTGACTACTGCAATGCCCTGCTTTCTCGTCTCCCTATGACCCGAACAGCCCCACTGCAGTCCATCATGAATGCGGCAGCCAGAATTATCCATTGCTCCCATCGCTCCACCACGGCAGATCCCCTCCTAGAATCCCTCCACTGGCTTCCTATCCAGTCCAGAATCAGATTCAAGATACTGTGCCTGACCTACAAATCTGTCCACAAAACCTGTCCAACCTACATTTCCGATCTTACTCAGAGGTACACACCTAGCAGCTCACTCCGCTCTTCCAATGAACTTCGCCTAACCACCCCCCGCATCACCCAGTCCCATGCACGCCTCCAGGACTTCTCAAGAGCTGCTCCAACACTATGGAACTCCCTACCTCCACCCATTAGGGCAGCCCCCTCCTTCAACATCTTCAAGAAAGCCCTCAAAACTCACCTTTTCACTCTGGCCTACTACCCCTCACAAGTGCTCTAAACCTACAGCTGAACTCTGGTCCCCTACCATTCGTGTCCTTACCTCTCCCTCTAGATTGTAAGCCTTTGGGCAGGGTCCTCCTCCTTTTGTGTCCTACCTGATCATGCACCTCCATTACTGTGAACCCATGATATGCATCTGAGTGAATCTAACTTGCCTAATCTCCATGATCCATCCAGTGACTGACTAAGCATTACCTGGTACTCATACTATGGTGTGTGATCTGGTTTTCTTGTATCCTGTATTGTCATATTGCTGTATGTCACCCCTAAATATTGTCTGTAACCTAAATTAATGTTCAGCGCTGCGTAATATGTTGGCGCTTTATAAGTACAATAAATAAATAATAATAATACCTGGGAGTCAGTGCATACTTTTCACTTGAATGGATGGCAGACTTGCCCTCCATAACAGATTCTCATTAAAGGCAAGTGGTGTCATCTCTGGCACACAGCGTTGGGTCAAGGGTCCATCTGACTACAGATGCCTGGTCTGCAAAGCATGGTCAGGGCAGGTACATTACTTATACAGCACATTTGGTTCCTTCCTGGGATGTGTGGTGGTAGCCATTTCTCAGGCTCCCACTCCAGACCGGAATCGAACCCTGATTCCCCGGCCATTACCCGTGGTCACCATGGTACAGAACGTACCAAAGAGAGTTGACCACACAGTTGAATGAATGGCAGACTTGCCTTCCATAACAGATTCCCGTTAAAGGATTTAAAGTGTACTCATCATTATACAGGGCCTCGAAAGTGTCCTGTATTGTTATTTTTCAACACTACCTCCCCGAGTCGGGACTTGCGTGCCGTGCCTGCTGCCTTCCTTGGATGTGTGGGGGTAGCTGTTTCTCAGGCTCCCACTTCAGACCGGAACGAACTCCGATTCCCCGGCCATACCCTTTCTTTAACAATGGTAGAGAAAGAACCATTGACAGTCTGAGCAGCAATGAACCCCTGGACTACTGGGTGCGCAGGCTTGCCCTGTGGCCAGAGCTGTCACAATTTGCCATCCAACTTCTAGCTTGCCCTGCCTCAAGCATCCCAGAAAGGACCTTCAGCACAGCTGGAGGCATTGTCAGTGAGAAGAGAAGTCGCCTAGGTCAAAAAAAGTGTTCAGTACCTCACCTTTATTAAAATGATTGAGGCATGGATCCCAGAGGGCAACTGGCTGCCCGAAGACTAAGTCAGTCCCCACACACACAGCATCTCTGCCTGCACATAGTGTGACTGCCTGCCCCAAGACTAAGTCAGTCCCCACACAGCATCTCTGCCTGCAGGCCGCTTGACTGCCTTCTCCGCCACCACCAACAGGGTCCAGGACTCCAGGTGGATTCCTGAACAAAAAGAATAATAATTTTTCTGGTGCGTGTACATGCCTGCCTAATTTTTCTGGATGCACTGGGTCTGCAACAACAAAACAAAAGTCATGTACATGTGTCAATTCCCCTTCGTGATCGTTACCTTGCCGCGGTGAAGGGGCTTGCATATCACAATGAAGCAATGACCGCCGGCTATATGAGTGTGTTGGGGGGCACACCCAAGATAATAAGGTCGTTGCTTCATTCTGGACAGACCAAATTTGATCAGCTGGACACTCAGTCACTGTTGTTCTGTCATTCAGCTACCTCAGCCCGACCATATGGGCTTGAAAACTGCCATCGCCTTCACTCTCACCTTGGTGCGCACCAGTCCAGCACTGCCGTCACTACACAAACAGCTGTTTGCGGTGCGTTATACAGTGAGTTTAGTCTGTCAGTGTGAAGCAGTACACTAATTACACTACCTGATTGATGTATACACAAGCAAGATGTTTTAAAGCACTTTAGGCCTACAATTTACCAATAAAATGTGATTTCTGCCCTTAAACCCTGCTTTGCGTCAAATCTGGATTTTTCCCCGGGACTTTTGGCATGTATCCCACTCCACCATGCCCCTCTATAGCATGTTGTGGGTGGAGCCAAATACTAGAACAAGACAGGTAGACCCTGGTTAACAAATGAGATAGGGACTTGTAGGTCCATTCTTATCCTTTATCCGTTCTCTTTTGTTCCCCTCTTTTCTTCCTGTACCTCTTTTTTCCCCCTCTGTCTCACCTCAGTTTGTGCCTCTTTTGTGTCCCTCTGTTTGACCTCATGTTCTCATCTCTTTTCTCCCTGTGCCTCTTTTGTCCGCCTCTGTTCCCCCGTGCCTCTTATCCCCCTGTGTTACCTCTTGTCCTCTTCTGTCTCAGCTCGTCCCCCTGCCCTAGCCAGGTATAGGTTCCGCTAGTATAGGTATCCAGGCATAGGTGTCACCAGTATAGGTAGCCAGGTATAGGTTCCCCCAGTATAAGTAGCCAGCTATAGGTGGTGCCTCAGTATAGGTAGCCTGGTGTAGATGTCCCCAGTATAGGTAGCCTGGTATAGCTGGTGCCCCAGTATAGGCCAGAAAGATACAGGTGCCCCAGTATAGGTATTCAACTATAGGTGTTGCCCCGGTATAGGTAGCCTGGTATAGTTGTCCCCAGTATAGGTAGCCTGGTATGGGTGATGCACCAGTATAGGTTGGCCAGGTACAGGTTCCCCCAGTATAGGTAGCAAGCTATAGGCGCCCCAGTATAAGTAGGTGGTGCCCCAGTATAGGTAGTCAGGTATAGGTGGTGCCCCAGTATAGGTAGGTAGGTATAGGTTCCAGTCTCAGTATAGGTAGCCAGGTATAGGTGGTGGCCCAGTATAGAAAGTCTAATGTAGCGGGTTCACTCATCTGCTCCCCACGTTCAAGCGCTTATGTCACTCTTCTCTCAGTCTGGAACGCGGTGTGCTGGTTAGTTTAGCCACAGGCCCGCAGCCAGCACATGCGGCCCTACCAGTGCTTAGGGGGGGGCAGGGCCCCCAGAAGCCCTGGGCCCCCAGAAGCCCTGGGCCCCTCACTGCAGTGTCAGTTGTCCCCCCCACCCCCCGATGGCTGCCTTGAACAGGTAGGTATATGCAGTGATGGGTATTACAAATGTGCACCTGTCACACACACACACACAGGTACCGCCGTGAACAGGTGCAATGACTGGTGGTATAAACAGTGCGTGTGCTCACGTAGGTAGGTAGGTAGGTGCACTGAACAGTGAACAGGTGCAGTGATTGGGATGGGATTACAAATCTGCAGCTGCTTGTCACACACACAGGTAGTCACTGAAAGTGCTGGGCCTGGCAGTGGCACAGTAGGAATTACACCAAAGGCCAGCTGCGACTGACTGACAGGGCTGTATATAATGCAGGTGGGCGACACACAAAAAAAAAATTAGATCACAAGAACAAGATTAGCTCTCAAAAGATGTAATGTATTCACATTTGATGGTGAAAGGTTCCTCCAGGTGCAGGGTGCGGCGATGGGGACGACGTGTGCCCCGTCGTACGCAAACCTGTACCTGGGGGATTGGGAATGTGACATTTTTTCGGACGACGGTTTGTCGGAGTACCTGTGCCACATGTTGGCGTGGCACAGGTACATAGACGACATCTTGGTGTTATGGACGGGTACGTCGCAGCAGGTCACCGAATATGTCGAGCAAATCAATTCTAATGGCCGCAATCTGAAATTCACATTTGATTTTGACAGCCATAGTATACCATTTTTGGATATACGCATTACAATACAACGTGATGGGTACTTGAGTACCACACTGTTTAGAAAAGCGACGGCTACGAATGCTCTCTTACATGCGGAGAGCTTTCACCCCGCACATACCATCCGGGGAATCCCGATGGGTCAGTATTTAAGAGCACGGCGTAACTGTTCGGATGAAGCTACGTTTTTGCAGGAGGCACGGGAACTGCGCAATAGATTTAGAGCCCGGGGATACCGTGATAAACACCTGCATCGAGCCTTTAATAGAGCATTACGGAGTGATAGACGTGATCTGCTGCGACAGCGATACCATCGCCGCGCTGAGGACACGAGTGCGTCGTCCCGTTTTTGTACGCGTTTTTGTGCACAGCACCCTGCACTAAAAAGAATTCTAAATAGGCATTGGTATTTACTTTTGAATGATCCAGTAATAGGGCCTCACATTCCGCCTAGGCCTAGTTTGACATTTCGCAAGTCTAGATCCTTGCGAGATGCCTTGGTCCGCAGCCATTTTGTTGGAACTACCCCTAAGAGACACTGCCCGGTGGTGGGGACATTCTCCTGCGGGGGATGTGACTTCTGTCGGTATATGCAGGTGGGCAAGGTGGTGCGTTTGCCTGGTGACAGAACATTGGTGCTTTTCCATTTTGTGAATTGTAAAACCAAATTG
Source organism: Hyperolius riggenbachi (assembly GCF_040937935.1). NCBI lineage: Eukaryota > Metazoa > Chordata > Amphibia > Anura > Hyperoliidae > Hyperolius > Hyperolius riggenbachi. Next base: position 179,074,758 of record NC_090652.1, on the reverse strand, counting down.
GTTGTCTACTTGTTGATATGCCAATGCGGTGCGTTTTACATCGGTAAGACAAAACGAGCACTTCGTGAACGAATGTCTGAACACATTGTCAATATTGAGAAGGGTGACGCGCAGTCTCCTGTCGCCAGGCATGTTGCACTCCACCATAATGGGAATGCTAGGGTGGTGAAATTTGTAGGTTTAGATCGCATCCACCCTACAATTAGGGGAGGCAATTTGGATCGCCTCCTGCTGCGATGTGAATCCAGATGGATTTACAATTTAAAGGCATGCTCTCGTCCAGGTCTTAATGAACAGCTCAGCTATGCCCACTTTTTGCCGGCATAGTTGGTATGTCTGCATCTTTGGTGTTTCCGCCTCTGTGCGCTGCTGCCCTTTGTCCTGTGCTGTGTGCAGGGGTCCCAGCCGTGACATTCTTCCTACTTAGGTATGGCCACATTGTCGTAGACGAGGCTTATCAATATATTGAGATTAGGCACATTCTAATCATGTAGTTGCTCTTAGTGTTGGGCGAACAGTGTTCGCCACTGTTCGGGTTCTGCAGAACATCACCCTGTTCGGGTGATGTTCGAGTTCGGCCGAACACCTGATGGTGTTCGGCCTTTTAAGTTCGGGTTCGCCCCGAACTACTAATTGGCCGCCGAACAGGGCCCCTGTTCGGCCGAACAGGGCCCTGTTCGGCCGAATACTGCCCCCCTATGGGGTCGCAGGCATAAGGGGGGAGCATGCCCCGATCGCGGGGGGGGTGTCGGAAATTCCCCCCACCCCCTCCGCTAGCGCTCCCCCCTCTGCCCGCTTCCCCATACAAAAGTTTCAGGAAGTACCGGTCCGGTGGTAGTGGGTGGCTGGCAGTGGGCGGCACTGTGAAGTGAGTGACTGAGGAGGAGGAGTCCGGAGAGTGACGCGTTGAGGGAGGCCGGGCAGCGGGCGGTTCAGCAGTAGTACCGTACTACTGCTGAACCGCCCGCTGCCCGGCCTCCCTCAACGTGTCACTCTCCGGACTCCTCCTCCTCAGTCACTCACTTCACAGTGCCGCCCACTGCCAGCCACCCACTACCACCGGACCGGTACTTCCTGAAACTTTTGTATGGGGAAGCTGGCAGAGGGGGGAGCGCTAGCGGAGGGGGTGGGGGGAATTTCCGCCCCCCCCCCCCCCCGCGATCGGGGCATGCTCCCCCCTTATGCCTGCGACCCCATAGGGCCCCCAAAAGCGGGATGTTCGGGGAGTTCGGGGTTCGGCCCGAACATGCCGAACATTGCGGCCATGTTCGGTGAACTTTCCCGAACCCGAACATCCAGGTGTTCGCCCAACACTAGTTGCTCTCACGACCCATTGCGTTTCGGCATAGGGTCTTGTTTTGGTTCTTATTCTTACATAGTCATGGGGATTTTAATTACACTGCCTATCCTTTTGAACAATAGGATCAGTTTTCGCATAGTTATACACGCCCCAATAAGACAATGCATAATATGTGGCCTACCTAAGGATCAATCTCCTGTGGTTAGTATTTCTTACATAGTATTTTAGATTATGGTTATAGCATATGAAGTTTGACTTCTCCTTTATGCTGTGTCCTGGGACGCTCGTCCTGGGTTTGCCTTTGGTGGTAAGGGATCAGGCCATTGTGACAGATGAGGCGCATTTTCTGATAAGGTTAGCAATGTGCTTTCATGCTGGACAACATCTGAAGTTGCCAGTTATTTTTCTGCGCTTGCGTCTGTCGCAATGTATGTATTTTCTTTCCTTTTTTTATTTTTTGGCTAGCTACTGCTTACCAGCTGTCCTGTACCTCTGCCATTGGCTACCTCGGATGCGCCTCCCGGACTTGCGTGTGATTGGTTGAGGTGGTTGTTTTAAGATGAGTGTATGCACGGAGGGAAGCCACGCCCCCCTGAGGAAGCCGGAAGCCGGCGAAACTGTTGGGAGCGCTTTCCCTCTCCCACATGGGACGCCACACCGCCCCAGCCACCTAGCAGCAGGATCCAGCAAGCGCGTTCCATCCGCTTTGCACCCGGCCCAGCGTAGCTAACTGGGCGTCCGTGGCAGGATACATTGCTGCAGGCTGCTCCGCTCTGCCCACACTCTCGGTGGACCTTGCTCCAGCGCACCACACGTGTGCTAGCACCAGCTGCCTCCTACATCAGCTCCAGCCATCAAGATCCGGTGTGGTGAGATTTCAGTGACTATATTATGCATTTGGGAATGCTTCATGTCAGCTGTTGTGGTGACTTTCACTCTTGTGCTACCAGCTCTTACTGCATAAGGCTTTTTTGCTTCCCTGACTTGCTGTGCTGAAGCCACTAACCAAGCTTGCAGGACTAACCCTTGCATTGTGGAGGAGTACTTTCTTTGTGCAATTGGTCTGAAGACTGCACCTCATAAGCGCTATATTTGATACTTGAATAGTTCCTGACGTGTGCAATATCACGGCCGTGGTGTGCATGTGTGTGGGTTTATGCGGAGTATGTTTGTCTGTGGCGGGGTGGCAATCCCATGTTGTTTTTAAGCACTCTTTTTGTATTTGTTGAATAACGTAATCTATTTTATATTTACTGCATAAAAACGTTAGAGCAGTTCTTTTTGAACATATAACAGCTGATATACCTTTTGTATATATATATATTTAAACTAGCAGACACACATGTCCCTCTATCTTTTGCCACTTTCAATTAGAAATTGTATTAGCTCTCAAAAGAGCTGTTGAGGGGTGCTTTTTTAGACATAAGAATCAGCAAGGAGCAAGCTAACAAGCCTACAAGAGCCTAACTAAGCTTTCCCTATGAGAGTGTGCAGCAGCTCTCCCTTCTCTAATTACTGCAGGCACACAAGTGAGTCCAATGCCTGACGCTGCCTGCCTTTTATAATGGGGGGAGTGGCTCCAGGAGGTAGTGATGCTCGGATGTGCCTCATCCACGAATTCGGAAATCCGCGTGGTTGAAAAAAAAAATCCGCATTCGGCCCCGCCGCATGCGGATTTGCGGTCGCGTCCACGCAACCACGCGGATTTTTTTCCGTGAATGGCGTAATCACGCGTGGATTCACGCCCGGAGGCGGATTTTCTTTTAACATTAATAACAAAGCCCCCATACATGCTACAGTCCCCCAAATAGCATGGATTATCGAGGTGATAAGGGGCAACATAACTTCAACATAAAAAATTCCAAATTTTTTTTTTTCTAGAGAAAATGGATTTTAAAGTGAAATCAACACTTTAAATGGGGCTATTAATTGGTAATAAGTGGTTTTAAAAAGGGATATACACGTTAAGCAGTCAAAGAGGTGAAGGCGAGTTCCAATGGCACTTGGCGGCGAAGGTACCGCTGGAGGAGGATGAGTGGCTGACGGCAAAAAGGCTCCAGAGAGGTTTTTGTAATTTTTTTGTTTTTGTTTTTTTTGCAGCAATTAGCAATGACATCGCAGGAGAGTTGTCAGTGGACACGGGCAGTGTGAACGCAGAGTGCAGTGGTGGTAGCGACTGAGTCAGGAGAAGGACTATGCGGGCGGTCAGTTCAGCATCACAGAAGGACCACGGCAACATACTGGTGGTAGTAGTAGCAGCACAGCGTCATAGTGCTGGCCAAAAAATTAAATGCACCCGGTGACCCGGGCAGTGTGAACGCAGAGTGTAGTAGCGACTGAGTCAGGAGGACAAAGCGGGCGGTCAGTTCAGCAGCAGCAGCACAGTAGTAGTAGCACAGTGTCATAGTGCTGGCCAAAAAATTAAATGCACCCAGTGACCCGGGCAGTGTGAACGCAGAGTGTAGTAGCGACTGAGTCAGGAGGACAAAGCGGGCGGTCAGTTCAGCAGCAGCAGCACAGCAGTAGTAGCACAGCGTCATAGTGCTGGCCAAAAAATTAAATGCACCCGGTGACACGGGCAGTGTGAACGCAGAGTGTAGTAGCGACTGAGTCAGGAGGACAAAGCGGGCGGTCAGTTCAGCAGCAGCAGCACAGCAGTAGTAGCACAGCGTCATAGTGCTGGCCAAAAAATTAAATGCACCCGGTGACCCGGGCAGTGTGAACGCAGAGTGTAGTAGCGACTGAGTCAGGAGGACAAAGCGGGCGGTCAGTTCAGCAGCAGCAGCACAGTAGTAGTAGCACAGTGTCATAGTGCTGGCCAAAAAATTAAATGCACCCAGTGACCCGGGCAGTGTGAACGCAGAGTGTAGTAGCGACTGAGTCAGGAGGACAAAGCGGGCGGTCAGTTCAGCAGCAGCAGCACAGCAGTAGTAGCACAGCGTCATAGTGCTGGCCAAAAAATTAAATGCACCCGGTGACCCGGGCAGTGTGAACGCAGAGTGTAGTAGCGACTGAGTCAGGAGGACAAAGCGGGCGGTCAGTTCAGCAGCAGCAGCACAGCAGTAGTAGCACAGCGTCATAGTGCTGGCCAAAAAATTAAATGCACCCGGTGACCCGGGCAGTGTGAACGCAGAGTGTAGTAGCGACTGAGTCAGGAGGACAAAGCGGGCGGTCAGTTCAGCAGCAGCAGCACAGCAGTAGTAGCACAGCGTCATAGTGCTGGCCAAAAAATTAAATGCACCCGGTGACCCGGGCAGTGTGAACGCAGAGTGTAGTAGCGACTGAGTCAGGAGGACAAAGCGGGCGGTCAGTTCAGCAGCAGCAGCACAGTAGTAGTAGCAGCACAGCGTCATAGTGCTGGCCAAAATATTAAATGCACCCGGTGACCCGGGCAGTGTGAACGCAGAGTGTAGTAGCGACTGAGTCAGGAGGACAAAGCGGGCGGTCAGTTCAGCAGCAGCAGCACAGTAGTAGTAGCACAGCGTCATAGTGCTGGCCAAAAAATTAAATGCACCCGGTGACCCGGGCAGTGTGAACGCAGAGTGTAGTAGCAACTGAGTCAGGAGGACAAAGCGGGCGGTCAGTTCAGCAGTAGTAGCACAGCGTCATAGTGCTGGCCAAAAAATTAAATGCACCCGGTGACCCGGGCAGTGTGAACGCAGAGTGTAGTAGCGACTGAGTCAGGAGGACAAAGCGGGCGGTCAGTTCAGCAGCAGCAGCACAGCAGTAGTAGCACAGCGTCATAGTGCTGGCCAAAAAATTAAATGCACCCGGTGACCCGGGCAGTGTGAATGCAGAGTGTAGTAGCGACTGAGTCAGGAGGACAAAGCGGGCGGTCAGTTCAGCAGCTCAGAAGGAGGACCATGGCAACTTACTGGTAGTAGTACCATAACACCAAAAAATTAACCAAGGTAGGCACTAGGCAGGTAGTAACTGTCTTTATAAAGGCAGGCATAGTTAACAACAGTACATGCAGCAGCCACTTCATGTCCCCCTGTGTCCGACAATAGGGGCCAGGAACTCACCTTCCACCCAAGCCTGGTTGATTTTCAGGAAGGTGAGTTTGTCCACAGAGGCGTGGGAGAGCCGAGAGCGCTTCTCTGTGACCACGCCACCGGCCGCACTAAAGCATCTCTCTGAGAGGACACTGGAAGGAGGGCAGGATAGGAGTTCCAGGGCGTACTGGGAAAGCTCGCTCCAGATGTCCAGTCTCTTGACCCAGTACTCCAAGGGGTCCACGGGGCTGTCGGTGTCATTGAGCCCGCTGGATGACCCCATATAGTCAGACACCATGGTGGTCAGTCGTTGATTGTGCTGGTTGGTGGTGGATGCTGTGGCGGGCACCTCTGTTCTGGGCTGCTGCACTGCATACAGGCTCTTGCTTAGGCTCTTCAGGTCTCCGGGGCGCCAGTTGCTGCTGCTGCTGCTGGTGGTTGTTGTTGTGCTGCTAGTGGCAATGGCAGGCACCTCTTGCTGGCTTGGCAGAGCAGTTACAGTGGGGGTGGAAGGCTGGGGGAATGCTTCCAGTAGTCTGCGCACAAGGGCCTCCTTCAACTCCCTTGTGTGTTGCTCGGTGGTGGATGGCGTCATTAAGTCTCCCAGCTTCCCCTTCAGACGGGGATCAAGCATCAAGGTAATCCAGATGTCCTCCCTTGAACGCATCTGGATCACCCGGGGGTCCCTGCGAAGGCAGCGCAACATGTGCACAGCCATGGGAAACAAGTGGGCCCTGCCAGCAAGATCTTCCTCGTCCTCGCCATTGTCCCATAACGCATGCCTGTCCTCTTCCTGTGCCATGTCGTTGTCCTCCTCAAACCGCCATCCACGTACAACGCCTGCTGCACTCTGCTCCTCCTCATCATGGTTAGGGACCTCCAACTCTTCCACTACCTGCTGTGAGCCCTCCTCTGAGCTGGACTGTGCTGCCATCTGCTCCTGTTCTTCCAACTGCCTCAGGGCTTCATCCCCACGCTCAATTAAATTGTCCATTGCCTGCTCCAGTAGACAAACCAAGGGCACCCACTGGCACACAGAGGCCCGCTCCTCACTGACCATCTTGGTTGCCTCCAGGAAGGGACTCAAAAATGCAATGTGGGTCGGCACCACCTAAGTGGTATAAAGCTCTTTATTCCATGCAAGCAGTGACAGACGCTGTTTCAGGCTATATAGCCCTTTCTCAAACTGCTACAGACCTGTAGCAGTTTGAGAAAGGGCTATATAGCCTGAAACAGCGTCTGTCACTGCTTGCATGGAATAAAGAGCTTTATACCACTTAGGTGGTGCCGACCCACATTGCATTTTTGACTATAGAGGACCCCAATAGGCACTGGGGTTGGGGTCTGGGCACACCGCTTGGATACATTGGTGCTCCTACTACTCGATATTTTGGACTCCAGGAAGGGACTCAGCACCAGGCATACTTGCTGCATCAGTGTCCACTGAGTGGCAGTAATCATGGGGACTTGCTGGTTGCTGGGGACACTTGGGTCTAGCATGTAGGCCCTAAGAGCCAGCCTGTGCTGACACAGCCGCTCCAACATGGCCAGAGTCGAATTCCAGCGAACTGGCATGTCGATGATCAGCCGGTGTTGTGGCCTTCCATACTGCTGCTGTAAGGTGGACAAGAGTGCAGAGGCAGTGGCTGACAGGCAGAAAAAGCGTACCACCGCCCGGGCATCCTGCAGCAGCTCGCTCATCCCCTGGTAGGTGCGCAAGAAGCGCTGCACCACAAGATTGAGCACGTGGGCCAAGCAGGGGATGTGCTGGAGGTTTCCCTGCTGCACTGCTGCCACCAGGTTGGCCCCGTTATCGGCTGCCACATACCCCACTTCCAGGCCTCTGGGGGTCAGCCACCTCCGCTCCTGCTTCCTGAGGGCGGCCAGGACGTTGTTGGCCGTAAGCCTCTCCTTCTCCAGGGTCACCAATTTTAAAAGGGCTTGGCAGTGCCGAGGCTTGGCGCTGCTGCTGCCGAGGCGGGCTTGCTTTCCGGATGCTGAGGGAGTGTCGTGACAGGACCCTTCTGCATCCCCCCTGATCCCGCGTGGTGGCACCACTAGCTGGGCTGATGCGCTCTTGTCCTCCCTCCCTTCCATCAGTGTCACCCAGTGGGCCGTAAAGGACAGGTAGCGACCTGTCCCAAATCTGCTACTCCACGAGTCCATGGTCACGTGGACCCGCTTGCCCACAGAGTAGTCCAGGGAACGGGCCACGTTTTCCACCGCAAACTTGTGGAGTGCTGGGATCGCGCTCCTGCTGAAATAGTGGCGACTGGGGACTTGCCACTCGGGGATGCCAAATTGGAGCAGCGTCCGCATGGCGCTCCCCTCCTGCACCAGGGAGTAGGGAAGCAGCTGTGATGCCATGGCCCGGGCCAGCAAGCCATTTAGTTTGCGGATCCGCCTGTGGCTTGGAGGCAGAGGCTTGGTCAGACCCTGAAAGGTGTCGCTCAGCAGGGTCTGACGACGCTGGGATGCAGGGGAGACAGAGGAGAGAGACGAACACTGGCTGCCAGCCTCAATGTCTGTGTCCTGAGCAGCCGAGGTGGAAGAGCGCTTGCGTGCTACTACTGCTGCTGCTGTGGGGGATTCACGACCCTGAGGGAGGGAGGATGCTGCTGCGCTGGTGGGCCTTCTGCTCTCAGGAACCCCTGCCAGCAGTGCCTGCTTCCTCTTAAAGTCCGCATACTCGCGGCAGTGGCGGCTTCTCATGTGGCCCTGGAGGGATGAGGTACCCATCTTGCTCAGACTTTTCCCACGGCTCAATCTTTTGCTGCATAACCTGCACACCGCATACCTTTTGTCATCAGTACATTCCTCAAAGCAATCCCACACTGGTGACTTTAATTTACTGCGGCCCCCACTAGCAGAGGGTGCAGCGGAGCAATGTGTGGTAGTAGTTGCCGGGGGTTGCATGGTGGTGGTGCCGGCTGAAGCAGTGTCCTGTCTACTTCCTCCACGCCCACTGCTGCTGATGCCCCTGCCTGACATATGGCGATATCCTTGCCTAGGCCGAGGTGACTCGTCATCCTGCTCTGACCATTCTTCCACGGACTCAGCAGGCTGCACATAGTTAGGGTCCACAACGTCGTCATCATCAGCAGCATCATCATAATCCAGCTCTTCCTCTGACTCCCCCGCCTCCTCTTCTGTCCCTACATCCCCAGACACAGACCCCTCTTCTTCATCACCAGAACTCAACAACGCTTGTGATTGTGGCCCGATCTCAATCTCTGCCACATCAGTCCCCAGTAAGTCCTGAGCTTCTTGCATCAGCAGGTTCCCAGATGCCGGACTGAGGGACAGAACGCTGTCATCCTGGGAGGGCTGCTGACCAGTGGGTGCTGGGGTGGATGTCACAACAAGCGGGGGATGTGTTAAAAGTAAATAAACTTACTCATGAGACATTCCTCGTTTAGTTGCCAAAACCTCAGAAATCTTTATTTCTTGTACAAGGGCGTTTCTTCACCAGCATATATATAGATTGTAGCTACACAAATCCTGCTGAGCAAAGAAAAGCAAGCTCCTCTTGTGCGCAGGGGTATTTAAGCCTAATGAATATAACAAAATATTCCTCCCTTTGGGCAGTTCTTTCTGTTAAAAGTCCAATCATCATGTCCAGTTCCTCCTTTTAGGTGGGGTCGTTCTTCCTCTGTGTCCCTCATGAATAAATGAAAGTCAACAGGAAGAAGAAATCCTCTGACATCAGTTCCTTGTCTCATGTCCTTCAAAATCACCCACACTTTCAGAGAACTGGTTTTAGGCTGTTCTTTCCAACTCGCTGCCCCGTGCTTGGCACAGAATGACACTGGGGGGAGGTTTGAAGGTTGTTCTGGTCTTTTACTGTGAAGGAATATAGAAAGCTGTGCACAGTGAATGGTTCAAAACATATATAACATATATTCAGTGATATCGTGATAACTCCTTGGTTAACAATAATCCTTTTACTTAAAGTGTCACTCTAACACAATAATCTAATCTTGTGCATGTGGTCCTTATAGCCACATGAGGATATACAGGATATACATAAAGATTAACATATTAATTATAAAATTCTTTCCACATTTCCCTCCTGTTTATAATTAATACTGTGGGTTGTGGCTTGATTGTATATGTGTATAAAAAGAATATTTACATTCACATTTCTGTGCTTATGCTTACTTAAACCTCAGGTATCTGCAAATGTGTCTCCACTACAGGGATTAGAAGTTCAAGCAAACACAGCCTTCTATTCCCCTTTGCTGCAAATGGGTATGCACTACAGCAAGTCAGGGTATAGAAGTGAAATGATCAAAAACAAAAAAAAATCAGGCTCTGGCCGTGAGCTGGAATTATTGCCTTACACGTTGGCCTGGCCATCTCCTTTCAGCACATCATCATCATGTTTGCATTAAGGTTACATACATATCTGATGTAAGAACATGGGACAAAAGAATGAGCATTCTCATTCAGGGACTGTCTGGCATTTGCTTCAGGCACTGGTCTCCTTTTAGGCTTTCACCAGTGTCGTCATACAATCCATTTTCCCTTTCAGTTTACACACCCACATATCCCAGTATTTAACCTTTGCAGCATCAATGTACACGTATAGGTCTCAATTGGGCGTGAGGAAGATTTCGGGCATGTTCTCCTCACCATGCAACAGACAAATTTAGTTCCGTCAGTTAATCAGTCAATAGATTTATTATTCTTAAACAAGTCACTTCTAGGGTCTGTGATGTTATTGTCAGTATCTGTCGTTGTCATTCCAGGGCTCTTCTTCTTTCTTTAAAATACTATAGTTTTGACCCAACCTGGTTCAAGAAAAGTAATTCCTCCATGTAGCCTTTCACGTATCTGTTCCCCCCCTTTTTATCTCCTCTTTCACCATGGTTCAAGATAAAGAACTACACCTGTGCCTTAGGAAGAATCCTCTAATATCTTCCCACAGCCTTTGAGATCGTGGTTGCACTGAGGCTCAAGCAAATGTTCCCGTCGCCTCAGGATCTCAAATTTCCGCCCCTCTTTACCCCGTGGTGCTAACTATCAAGAACAGATTGGATCTGGCTACTATTTTAGAAGGAAATCTAAACACTTTTCATGACCGAGGTACTAAAAAAAAGTTTATTTTATTTCAAAACCACCAAAGTTTTCATGTGAGTGTTTGTAGCAAGTTGTGGCTCTGGATCTTCAATTAATCTAGACCGGAGGCCCATGTGCGCCCTCTTGCAATGGCTCAGATGTACCCATGTTGCTCTTTCCGCTATTCTGACAGCGGTTGGTGTGCTTATCAAGACTTGGTAGGGGCCCTCCCACCTTGGAGAGGACCAGCACTTCCTCTTTACCACCTTTACCCACACCCAATCTCCAGGATTCAGTTCCTGTCCCTCTTCCACCTCCCCTTTGGGTATTGGACCCGGATACCTGGCCCTCTGTCTTTGTCTGCAAGTGTACTTCAGGAAGTCAGCAAGCTCACAGTCTTCTAGGGGTTGTTCTTGTGTGTCAAAGTCGGGAAGTCTGTACTGTCTGCCAAACAATATCTCATAAGGTGACAGTCTCTTTTTTGCTGGTGTTATTCTGATGCTCAGTAGTACTGCTGGCAAACACCAGACCCAACCTCTCCCTGTTTCCTTGATGGCTTTACTGAGTTTATTCTTAATTGTCCCATTAACTCTTTCCACACTTCCTGCTGACTGAGGATGGTATGCACAATGGTTTCTGACATCTATACACAATGAGATAGTCAGGTGGGATATAACCTCATTTACAAAATGGCTGCCATTGTCGCTAATCATCTTCTCTGGGATCCCCCATCTTGGTATTACATCTCTAGTGAGGGCCTTGGCAACTGTTAATGCATCTGCTTTGTTGGTGGGGAACACCTCCACCCACCCAGAGAATATGTCCAGTATGACCAGGGCATATTTCTTCCCTTCAGAAGGTGTCAGCTCAATATAGTCTAGTGCAATGGTGTGAAAAGGGTATGTACCTGATGGGGTGTGTCCTTTCACTGGCTTTAAGCCTTTGGCCGTGTTGTTCTGGGCACAAATCGTGCACTGGGCACAGAAACTTCTAAGGAAGGATTGTATACCTGGGGCATGGTATCTTTGTTCAAGGATAGCCACCATCCCTCCTGTTGACACATGTGAAACCCCGTGTGTCACAATTGCAAGCAGTCGTGGTTGTGTGACTGCACACTCCCTTAATAATTCAAAGTCGACGTGCCTGGCCAGCGATCCGGCAGCACTCCGGATCAATCAGCAATACAAGGAACAAGAGGCCGGCACCATCAATATCTTCTGCTCTTTTTTATTGCATTAAAACGTTTCAAGGCTACACGCCTCTTTATCAAGCTTAGCTGGGTATGACAATAACATCACAAACATACCTGACCTTTATACTAAACATGGGTGGTAGCAGCCAATAAATTTGAAATACACTTACAGCAATCAGAATAGTCCTAAAATCGCGGACCTGATGGGAAACACCATTGCTGCTAGCCTGATAGGACATAGTGTCCAAGAACCTCCCATCTCGTGTGCCCCTCCTGGCCAACGGCTCGAGACCTCCTTGGTCCGCCTCTTAACGCACGGGCGCCACCTCCTCCGCATATTGCGGACCTAGTGGAAGCCCTGCATGACGACACGCAATAGGCGGCGCCGTCTGGCGCCGTCATAGCGTGCGGAGGCGGAAACAATGGGGACGCTGTCGGCGTGATGCCGGCTGACGTCACCAGCTGGAATCTGGGAGGCCCAAACCGCCGACCAATCAGGGCACCTCTCTACACAAACAGCCAGGGAGCCGCATAAAAAATGCGTAGTAGCGCCGTCTATCTATACCGCATTAAAACACATGGCTAATTTGCATATATATACACACACATGGCTATATTCACATATGGCAAGATAATATCCAAGAAGGAAACAAGATAATATCCAAGAAGGAAACAATAGGGGCAGAGAAGAGGGAAGGAAAAGGCACTTACAAGCAAACATATACAGAGGAAAAAACAGAAAGAAAAGAAAGACAACAAGACACAATAAACATCAGGTAATGCAGCATCAATACAGATACAGACGACCAAAATGTCACATTAGGTAAGGATATCATATATCAGCCACATGTTGAAAGCATGAGCCCAATATTGATCCTCCAATCAGAGAATACGAATATCTTTATTGGACAGGCTGGGCACAATGGAGCTCCAACTCATAAGAAGGGCAACAGATCAAGTTCCCTGTTAAGTCCCCTAGGCTCCATTGTGTCCAGTCTTTTTATCCAATAAGCCTCCCTCCAGAGCAGTTTTCTTAAACGGTCACCCCCTCTCCTCAATGGAGTCACCTGTTCCAAAACCATAAATCTCAATTGGCTGACATGGTGTCCTAAACGTACAAAGTGATATGCCACAGCCTGATCTATTAGTCGTTCTCTAATAGCGTGTTTGTGAGATGATAATCACTTCTTTATTTTTTGTGTGGTCTGTCCAATGTACAGTAAGCCACAGGGGCATTTTAAAGCATACACTACATAATCCGAGTCACATGTATGCCACCCCTTAATGGCAATTTTTGTACCCTGATGAGGGTGTAATAGAAAGGGGCCCTTAATCACAGAGCTACAGTGAACACAATTTAGACAGGGAAAAGTCCCTCTCCTGTTGGTACGCGCTGGCCCAGCCTCCATGCTGAGGTCAGCGTGCACCAAGCGATCTCTAAGGGTAGGCGCTCTCTTATATGATATGAGTGGGGGGTTCCTAAAATGCTCTATATCGGGAAAGCTATCTGTCAGTAGATGCCAATGTCGTTTTATAATTTTGGTTATGCCCTGACTATGTGTGTTGTATTTGGTAACAAAGGGTATACGATTGTGTATTTGTTGTCTATTTCTATGTCCCTCACGTAATCCTGAAGCTCTAGTACGTGCCTTATGGAGGACATCCATAGGATATCCACGATTCTCAAATTTCCATTGCATCTCATCCAGTCTCCTACCCCGCACCTCCTCATCCTCAACAATATGCTGTATCCTTTGGAATTGGCTAATCGGAACTGAACCCCTAGTAGCCCTCGGATGGAAACTCCCGTAATGGAGAAGGGAGTTAACATCCGTGGGCTTAACATAGAGGTCAGTACACAATCTATCCTCACATCGAAACACCAACGTATCCAAAAAGTTCACTTCCTTCTCAGAGAAATGAATGGTAAGTCGAATGTGTGGGCACCTGCCCATCAACTCATCAATAAATTCCACTAAGGTCAAATGTGGCCCCGCCCACACGCAAAAAATATCGTCTATGTATCTATGCCATTGCTTGGCGTATTTCTTAAACAATTCACTGGTGTACACAAACATTTCCTCGTACACCCCCATGAAGATATTTGCGTAGGACGGGGCCACATTCGACCCCATAGCTGTACCCCTGACCTGTAAATAAAAAGTCTCATCAAAGCGAAAGTAATTGAACTGCAGTACGATTCTTAATAGGTCACATATAAACTTAATCTGCGGGCCCGTGAAATCTGATGCTATCTCAAGCATATGATGTACCGCCTCTACACCTCCATCATGTGGGATGGAGGTGTAGAGGCTCTCTACATCCAAGGTTACCAACAAATAAGTACCCTGTAAGGGTTCCATATTGCGAACGATGTTTAAGAACATTTGAGTATCTCGTAAATAAGACTTAAGTCCCGCCACATAGGGTCTCAGAATCTGGTCCAAATATTTAGCCACAGGGGAGAACACTGACTCAACCCCTGCCACTATCGGACGCCCAGGGGGATTGTCCAGCCGTTTGTGAATTTTCGGGCATACATATAATACCGGAGTAATAGGGTGTCCCTGAATAAGGAAAGTGGCCAATTTTTCATCAATCACTTTGGTCTCCACTGCTCCAGATACAATCTCAGCTATATGTCTCTGGACTTCATTCAGTGGGTCACGCTCCAGTTTTTGATAAGTAGATGTGTCGGAGAGCTGTCTCATGACCTCCCCCCGATACATGGTGGTGTCCATCACCACCACTGCTCCGCCCTTATCCGCTGGTTTGATTGTTATATGCGGATTTTGTGATAGTTCCCTCAGGGCTTGTTGCTGTTCATTCGAGATGTTCTTACGAGTCGTGAGGCCCAACAATCTAGGGTTCCTAAGGAGTGCGTCCACTTCACTTTGTACTTTCCTAATAAACAGGTCAATTATCTGACATGATGGTGGTTGAAAGCGACTCTTAAGTCTGAGATTGGTATCTTGCAGTTGTAGCATTTCAGGGTCCACATCTATAGCCGGGCCTAAATCAAAGGTCCTTGGTGTCGAAAAGAAGTATTTCAATTTGACTGAACGGAAGAATCTCTGCAGTTCCAAGTCCACCTCAAGTGGGTCAGGGATATTAGTTGGAGCAAATGACAAGCCTAGGTTAAGGGCAGAGGTCTGTGCAGGAGTAAGAGAGTAGGACGAAATATTGACCACTATCATGGTCTCCGGTATGGTTGATTGCGTCGTGGTCGCAATCTGCCCCTTATTCCTTCGTCTCTTACATCCGCCCCTGCGCCTCCTCCTTGATTTGAGGTTAAATCCAAAGAAGATTCCTGTGACGAGCTTGTTATATTATCAGATGTGTCTGGTGGATTGCCAGCTGGACGATCACCTGGTCTGCCCCCTTGTCTAGGTCTACGGGGGGGGGCGTTGTCGTGGTACCGGTCTCTGCCAGTTATAAATATAGCCAGAGCTATAATCAAATTCATCTCTCTGAAATTTATCACGTTTGATGATTTGTATTTGTTTCTCATATCTCTCCAGACTGTCTGTTAATTCCACCAAAAAGGCCTCATATTCACCCTCTGGAATCAATTGTTGAAGTTTAGATTTAAGTTCTTTCCGCTGTATGTCAGAGAAGAGGGAAGGAAAAGGCACTTACAAGCAAACATATACAGAGGAAAAAACAGAAAGAATCGTACTGCAGTTCAATTACTTTCGCTTTGATGAGACTTTTTATTTACAGGTCAGGGGTACAGCTATGGGGTCGAATGTGGCCCCGTCCTACGCAAATATCTTCATGGGGGTGTACGAGGAAATGTTTGTGTACACCAGTGAATTGTTTAAGAAATACGCCAAGCAATGGCATAGATACATAGACGATATTTTTTGCGTGTGGGCGGAATTTATTGATGAGTTGATGGGCAGGTGCCCACACATTCGACTTACCATTCATTTCTCTGAGAAGGAAGTGAACTTTTTGGATACGTTGGTGTTTCGATGTGAGGATAGATTGTGTACTGACCTCTATGTTAAGCCCACGGATGTTAACTCCCTTCTCCATTACGGGAGTTTCCATCCGAGGGCTACTAGGGGTTCAGTTCCGATTAGCCAATTCCAAAGGATACAGCATATTGTTGAGGATGAGGAGGTGTGGGGTAGGAGACTGGATGAGATGCAATGGAAATTTGAGAATCGTGGATATCCTATGGATGTCCTCCATAAGGCACGTACTAGAGCTTCAGGATTACGTGAGGGACATAGAAATAGACAACAAATACACAATCGTATACCCTTTGTTACCAAATACAACACACATAGTCAGGGCATAACCAAAATTATAAAACGACATTGGCATCTACTGACAGATAGCTTTCCCGATATAGAGCATTTTAGGAACCCCCCACTCATATCATATAAGAGAGCGCCTACCCTTAGAGATCGCTTGGTGCACGCTGACCTCAGCATGGAGGCTGGGCCAGCGCGTACCAACAGGAGAGGGACTTTTCCCTGTCTAAATTGTGTTCACTGTAGCTCTGTGATTAAGGGCCCCTTTCTATTACACCCTCATCAGGGTACAAAAATTGCCATTAAGGGGTGGCATACATGTGACTCGGATTATGTAGTGTATGCTTTAAAATGCCCCTGTGGCTTACTGTACATTGGACAGACCACACAAAAAATAAAGAAGCGATTATCATCTCACAAACACGCTATTAGAGAACGACTAATAGATCAGGCTGTGGCATATCACTTTGTACGTTTAGGACACCATGTCAGCCAATTGAGATTTATGGTTTTGGAACAGGTGACTCCATTGAGGAGAGGGGGTGACCGTTTAAGAAAACTGCTCTGGAGGGAGGCTTATTGGATAAAAAGACTGGACACAATGGAGCCTAGGGGACTTAACAGGGAACTTGATCTGTTGCCCTTCTTATGAGTTGGAGCTCCATTGTGCCCAGCCTGTCCAATAAAGATATTCGTATTCTCTGATTGGAGGATCAATATTGGGCTCATGCTTTCAACATGTGGCTGATATATGATATCCTTACCTAATGTGACATTTTGGTCGTCTGTATCTGTATTGATGCTGCATTACCTGATGTTTATTGTGTCTTGTTGTCTTTCTTTTCTTTCTGTTTTTTCCTCTGTATATGTTTGCTTGTAAGTGCCTTTTCCTTCCCTCTTCTCTGCCCCTATTGTTTCCTTCTTGGATATTATCTTGTTTCCTTCTTGGATATTATCTTGCCATATGTGAATATAGCCATGTGTGTGTATATATATGCAAATTAGCCATGTGTTTTAATGCGGTATAGATAGACGGCGCTACTACACATTTTTTATGCGGCTCCCTGGCTGTTTGTGTAGAGAGGTGCCCTGATTGGTCGGCGGTTTGGGCCTCCCAGATTCCAGCTGGTGACGTCAGCCGGCATCACGCCGACAGCGTCCCCATTGTTTCCGCCTCCGCACGCTATGACGGCGCCAGACGGCGCCGCCTATTGCGTGTCGTCATGCAGGGCTTCCACTAGGTCCGCAATATGCGGAGGAGGTGGCGCCCGTGCGTTAAGAGGCGGACCAAGGAGGTCTCGAGCCATTGGCCAGGAGGGGCACACGAGATGGGAGGTTCTTGGACGCTATGTCCTATCAGGCTAGCAGCAATGGTGTTTCCCATCAGGTCCGCGATTTTAGGACTATTCTGATTGGTGTAAGTGTATTTCAAATTTATTGGCTGCTACCACCCATGTTTAGTATAAAGGTCAGGTATGTTTGTGATGTTATTGTCATACCCAGCTAAGCTTGATAAAGAGGCGTGTAGCCTTGAAACGTTTTAATGCAATAAAAAAGAGCAGAAGATATTGATGGTGCCGGCCTCTTGTTCCTTGTAGTACAATTGCAAGCAGTCTGAACAAAATCCTTGGTATACAAGGTTTACCATCAACCATCCACAAGCCTGTGGAAGACTGAGTGGCACCTGCTTTAAGCCACTTATCTATCTCCTGTTGGGGGACTTGTTTTTGTAAACTCAACAGGTCAGTGGAATGCAAAGACTCAGGTTCTTTGGAATGCAAGTCAGCAGGGGGTGTAACTGCGGCTAATTTAGCTGCTTTGTCTGCCAGGTTATTGCCACGAGTGACAGGGGAGTCATCATTTCTATGGGCAGCACATTTGCAGATAGCCAACTTTGAGAGTGCTTGGATAGCTTCTATTAGTTGGAGAAGCAACTCTTTGTGACGGACAGGCTTCCCTGCCGCTGTAACCATACCCCGCTGGTGCCACTGAGCTGCAAATGTATGCACGGTTGAAAAAGCATACTGGCTGTCAGTGTAGACAGTGAGGGATTGATCTTTGTGCAGCAAACAGGCTCTAGTAAGAGCATAAAGTTCCGCAGCTTGAGCTGAAAACGTGGAAGGGAGCTTACCGGCATCCACGGTTGATTCCAGCGTCACTACTGCATAACCCACTAGGTTTTCTCCATTCTCTCCTCTGCTTGCAGAGCCGTCCACAAAGACTACTTTACTCCCCTTTAGGGGCTCACTCTGGAGGTCTGGACGGGGAAGAAAACTACGGTGGGAATTTTCAATACAGTCATGTGGAGACTGGTTGTCAGATGGCAAGGGTAGTAAAGTGGCGGGGTTCAGGGTGGTACAGCGTTGAACAGTGATGTGGGGTTGTCCAAGCAAAGTGGCTGTGCAATACAGGTGACGAGCAGGTGTTAGCAAGACCATCTTTTCCTGCAGGAGCAGGGCATGAACAGCATGTGGCACTTTCACTGTTAGTTTGTGATACAAAACAATACCTGCTGTGCTGTCCACAGCTTTGGCTGCTGCTATGACGGCTTGGACACAATGTGGCAGTGCTTTGGTGACTGAGTCTAATGGTGCTGAGTAGTAGGCCAGGGGCCTCATTTTGTCACCCCACTCCTGGCAGAGGACTGCTGTCATGCATCCTTCTCTGCAGTCTGTCATGAGATGGAATGGCTTGTTGTAGTCGGGATAGGCCAAGACTAAGGGGTCTTTAAGTCTGTCTTTGCATTTTTGGAAGCTTTCCATCAGCTTGTCATCCCACTGTATCTTGTCTAGCATACCCATTGGTTGTGAATGTATGGCATCATACAATGGACGTGTAATGATGGAACAGTCAACTATCCAGGCTCTGCAGTAGTTCAGGGTACCCAAAAAGGTCATCATGTCTTTCTTAGTGACAGGTGGGGGTATGGCAGTGATTGCAGTTATTCTGTCATGGTCTAGGGACTTGCCCCCCGGAGTCAGAATGTGACCAAGGTATTTAACCTCCTGTTGGCAGAACTGTAGTTTGGCTTTTGAGGCCTTGTGACCTTCTTGTGCTAGGAACTTAAGTAGGTCAAGGGACACCTTCAGACACAGGTGCTTGTCAGGGGCTGCTATCAAAAGGTCATCTACATAGGTCAGGAGAACACACCCAGGTGGGACAGGGAAGGGTTCCAGGGAGCATGCAATTTCAGTTGAATAAATTGCTGGACTCTCGCAGAAACCCTGCGGCAACCTTGTGTACGTGTACCTTTTGTTCCGGAAGGTAAAAGCAAACCAAAATTGACTATCCTTATGCAATTTTACAGAAAAAAACGCATTAGCAAGAT
Source organism: Hyperolius riggenbachi (assembly GCF_040937935.1). NCBI lineage: Eukaryota > Metazoa > Chordata > Amphibia > Anura > Hyperoliidae > Hyperolius > Hyperolius riggenbachi. The sequence continues at coordinate 179,055,617 of NC_090652.1, read as the reverse complement.
CTACAATCGTAAAAAACTGCACATCTGGTGGTATTGAGTTAAGCAGGGTGCTGGGGTCTGGGACCACCGGCGCTCTGGGGATGATGGCAGCATTTACAGCTTGCAGGTCCTGGACCATGCGGTAGGTCCCATCATTCTTGCGTACCGGGAACAAAGGAGTATTACATGGAGAGTCTTTTTCTTCCCTGATTACCCCCTGCTCAAATAGTCCCTGTATGGTAGGGGCAATGCCCGCCTCTGCCTCCGGTTTCAAAGGATACTGTCTCTGGTAAGGTCTGTAATTTCCTTTTGGCGTAATGACCACGGGGTCTGCTGTTCTGATCAGGCCTACATCAGTTTCTAAATTGGCCCACAGTTGAATCGGGACATCGGTTAAGATGTCCTGTTCTGTTAGTAATCGTCAGGCAGAATTGGGAGGGGCCTCCTGGTACCTGGTCAGTTCACCAGTAAAAACATGATCAACATCCATCCACCTTACGCCTTCTTTCTCCAGTTCTTCCTTCTTCATACCTTCCCACTTAGTCACAAGCTCACCACACCGCTTCCATGCACCCCACTGAGGTTTTCTCAAAGACACATGTGGTACCACCTCATTCAACCTGTACATTTCATCTCCCATGTAGTTAAAAGGGGAGTTCTTGGTGTATCCTGGTACTGCACACGCACACACAACATTCCCTTTGCTGTCTGCATACACACGTGTCACTTTCACTTTCGCCCTCCTTCCCAGGGGATATTCTTCCTTATATTCAATGTCTGGAACACATGTGTTGAGGAAGTGGGTAGTTACATGGGGCTTGGTAGTACAGTCCCCCTCTCCAGGGAACTTTTCCAGTTGTATCTTAACCCATTGGTGTGCGGACTGATCCAACACTAATCCATACCAGGTGTAACCCTCTTTGGCTATGGAGCCCCCCCTTATCACTCTAAGGGAATCCTCCCCAGGAGCTATGGTGATGCCTAGATCACCTATCAGGTCCCTGCCGCACAAGTTAATCGGACAGGCTTTTGAGACAATGAACTGACATTCCACCCTTTTCCTTGTATAGGGATCTTCCACTGCTATTGGGTCACTAACTGGTTCCCAGGATGCCCCACCTCCAGCATTCCTGGCAAGGACTGATCCTTGCTGTTTCCACTTCACACCACTTTCAGCCATCAGCACAGATCTGCAAGCTCCTGTATCCACCAAAAATCTAACTTTCACACTTGCCACCAATAAGGTAATCTCAGGCTTGTAGCGATCTGCATAGTTAATCTCTACAACCTCAGTACCTTCACCCACGCTTAGTCATTGTGGACCTTGGTGTCTCTCGGGACACTGACGGACCAGATGACCCTTCCTGCCACATTCAAAGCATTCTCTGCGTTCTTTGCGACCTTCGTAATCCTTATATCTGCGCTTTTGCGGGTGTGCGATGCGCCCACTGTTATTCACATAACAACCATTCTCATCATCACTACAATCAAAAACATATGCGGCAGCTTTCTTCCCTTTCTTTCCCTTCTCTTTAATAACACGCTCAGCATGCCGGGCATATTCTAGGAAATCAGTCAGTCTGCAAGTTCTATGATTAACCATGTGCTTTGTCACAAACTTGCCCACATCTTCTTTCAAAGCTCTGTGTACAGCAATCTTAAGTTGTTGTTCGTATGGGGAATCTACTGTTCGGTCAGCAGGGGGAGCTATGCCGCTATGTCTGTTGAAAACCTCCACCACCCTGGCTACTAACTCATCCACTCCCTCCCCATCTTTTTGGGTGATGATGGAAATCTGGCCCCAATCTGGTGACGTCTTATACTTCTCCTTAGCCCTGTCAAGTACAGCATCATATCTTTGAATCAGATCAGCGCTGTCCCAGACCAGGGGTTTAGGGGGAGCAGGTGGATTTTTTGTTGGATCCCCTGCATCAAAAGGGTTCCAGGTACCAGCTACCATGTGCCAGTCTGTTTGGAACTTCCCTCTAAGGACCCTCTCACATTCCAACCCGTCTAGGCCATAGCTGATACGGAGGTTTTTCATATCCCTTATGCATGTATCTATGTCTTCACGATGTGAGGGTATGCCCTGTAGAGCTTCCTTCACATCATTATCTGTCCATGGCCTATAAACCCTCACAGCCTCACCCCCCGCAGGGTTTGGCATCTGAATCATGGGCATAGTAGTTGCCTCACAGGCAGGGGCTGTAGCCCGCAGGTGCACATATGGTGGGGGTAGTGGTGGATACATTTGTGAAACGTGCACCCCTGCCTCCCCCTCTATCTTCTTTTTGGTGGCCCTCGTCAGCACTCCTCTATCTGTTCCTACCTCCAAACCTCCCGTGGCCCCCCCTTCCTCCTCCTGCTTAGTTCCACCTCCCTGTGGGGCCCCATCTGCGTCATGTGGGAGGGCCGCAGCCTGGTCTAAGACTGGTACGGCTTGGCCCTGGACTGGGGGAGGGATCTGAGGGTCTTGGCGTGGAGTTCATGTTACCACTTCCAGGTCTTTGTTCTTTTTTCCTAACCAATATGTATTCACCTGTTTCTGCCTCTTATGCGCCTCTTCTAGCCATATTTTAGCTTCTGCTAAACCAAACCGACCTTCTAGCTTCCTGTCACCTTGCGCCTCACATTTAATTTGAGAAATGAGTTTTTTACACCCCTCAGGGTGAAGGTGTCCCGGAAAACCAAATTTACTCCTCCACAGGCTACAATATTTTACCCAGCTTTTGTTCCTCCTGCGCATTACATATTCATCATCAGTTGCTTTAATTTTGCCTGTACCTTGACCCATTCTTTACCTCCCCGTCCACGCACCTGTTATTGGAAGGATTGGTAGTCACCTGGAGCCCCTGTCCGCCCTCTTACTTGGGCACGGGGTACCTGACACAACTTCCGTGCGTTAAACTTCTAAGGAGAGGCACCTCCGACTAAGGTACTGACACAATCGGTGGTAGTATATCCACTCCGTCTCCGATATTACTGCCTGTTACGCGGCTGTAGTCTGTCACAAGGACTTACAATTCCGCTGAGGCACACGGTAGCTTAGGAAACTGACCACAGATTGTGTCATGCAAAACAATATAACAACACATCAATACTTAGACTCTAAGCGCAGCCCTGTATATGAGAAGTTACAGAAATAAAGGTAGTACTTACAATTAAGAAGCTTTCAGGACACCCGAGAAGTTTGTTTTAGAATCCTAAGCAGGCGATTTCACCGACCTTGGCTGAAGAAGTCTCACGGTTCGAAATAAACCGTATGTCACAAGGACGCGGGATCTAGTTGCGTTTGGCCACCTTTTTGAAGGAAACGTTGTCTCGGTGGGCTTTCACCGGCTTGCTATCAGATTCGCCAGTCGCAAACGCGCTCCTAGGCCTCACCTCTCTGTAACGATAGGTTCCCGGTTCCGGAGGACCAGATGTTAAAAGTAAATAAACTTACTCATGAGACATTCCTCGTTTAGTTGCCAAAACCTCAGAAATCTTTATTTCTTGTACAAGGGCGTTTCTTCACCAGCATATATATAGATTGTAGCTACACAAATCCTGCTGAGCAAAGAAAAGCAAGCTCCTCTTGTGCGCAGGGGTATTTAAACCTAATGAATATAACAAAATATTCCTCCCTTTGGGCAGTTCTTTCTGTTAAAAGTCCAATCATCATGTCCAGTTCCTCCTTTTAGGTGGGGTCGTTCTTCCTCTGTGTCCCTCATGAATAAATGAAAGTCAACAGAAAGAAGAAATCCTCTGACATCAGTTCCTTGTCTCATGTCCTTCAAAATCACCCACACTTTCAGAGAACTGGTTTTAGGCTGTTCTTTCCAACTCGCTGCCCCGTGCTTGGCACAGAATGACACTGGGGGGAGGTTTGAAGGTTGTTCTGGTCTTTTACTGTGAAGGAATATAGAAAGCTGTGCACAGTGAATGGTTCAAAACATATATAACATATATTCAGTGATATCGTGATAACTCCTTGGTTAACAATAATCCTTTTACTTAAAGTGTCACTCTAACACAATAATCTAATCTTGTGCATGTGGTCCTTATAGCCACATGAGGATATACAGGATATACATAAAGATTAACATATTAATTATAAAATTCTTTCCACAGATGTTGGCTGCTGCTGCTACTGCTTGGAGTGGTGCTCACAGTAGAGGTCTGGGAGGAAGTCATGATGTCCATGAGTACGTCAGGTTCCATTTGCTCAACCACCACACGGGGACCAGAAACTTTAAAATATTTGGACAATGGTGTCCGCTGACTCGGCCCAGGCTTTGCTGCCCCCTTTTCTGCTGCATCACGACCACGTACAGCTGGGTGTCCTCTCCCTGGACGTGGAGCAGTCCCAGAAGAGGCAATTGAACTCCCTTTCCTCTCACCCCGCGAAACCCTGCCAGACATGTTGCTAGTAATGAATCACTGGATGCAGTGGGCACAGTACAAGGTCACTGAAGGATGCAGTGGGCACAGTACAAGGTCACTGAAGGATGCAGTGGGCACAGCAGTGGGCACTGGATATACAACTAGGTCACTGAAGGATGCAGTGGCCACAGTACAAGGTCACTGAAGGATGCAGTGGGCACAGCAGTGGGCACTGGATATACAACTAGGTCACTGAAGGATGCAGTGGCCACAGTACAAGGTCACTGAAGGATGCAGTGGGCACAGTACAAGGTCACTGAAGGATGCAGTGGGCACAGCAGTGGGCACTGGATATACAACTAGGTCACTGAAGGATGCAGTGGCCACAGTACAAGGTCACTGAAGGATGCAGTGGGCACAGCAGTGGGCACTGGATATACAACTAGGTCACTGAAGGATGCAGTGGGCACACAAGGATGTCACACTGTGTAATGAGATGCTCATATGCCAGCGAGCGAGCAGTGGGCACTGGGCACGGCACAAGGTCACTGACAGAATGAATGAACAGCGCTGGCAGAGAGTGGCGGCGCGGGCGGTGTGACTGGCTGCCTGCAAATAGTACAAGTGTATAACTGTCACTGGAATATACAAAAACAAAAGTTTGCTTTCCTAAAACAGAAAGAATTTGCGATAATTCAGGTTAGAGTGAGCTCGAGATGTCTCCCAGGCACCACTGCTGAATATATGCAAATTAACCATTGTACCCTTAGAAGCTAAACACACCTCCAGAACCGCTGGAATGCAATGATGTGTCAGCTTGTTAATGTGTACAGAGCCATAATAATCCAACATGCATACAGGCTGTTTCGGATTGTTTGATCCTCATCAGTGCATGGCATGGATTAATTTGGCTCTATGGAGTAGGGCTTGTAAATCTGAGAGGCACAGACTAACCAGCAAGCTCATGGTGACCCAGAACTCATTGGGGTGTGTAAGGGACTACAATGGTCCTAACATCTTAGTAAGGGGGCTTTTAGGACCATTGTAGTCCCTTACACACCCCAATGAGTTCTGGGTCACCATGAGCTTGCTGGTTAGTCTGTGCCTCTCGGATTTACAAGCCATACTCCATAGAGCCAAATTGATCCATGCCATGCACTGATGAGGATCAAACAATCCGAAACAGCCTGTATGCATGTTGGATTATTATGGCTCTGTGCACATTAACAAGCTAACACATCATTGCATTCCAGCGGTTCTGGAGGTGTGTTTAGCTTCTAAGGGTACAATGGTTAATTTGCATATATTCAGCAGTGGTGCCTGGGAGACATCTCGAGCTCACTCTAACCTGAATTATCGCAAATTCTTTCTGTTTTAGGAAAGCAAACTTTTGTTTTTCTTAACATCTTAGTAAGGGGGCTTTTAGGACCATTGTAGTCCCTTACACACCCCAATGAGTTCTGGGTCACCATGAGCTTGCTGGTTAGTCTGTGCCTCTGGAATATACAAGTGAACACTGCAGCTGCACTAACCTGCCTGCCTGCACTCTACACACAGATAATCCCCACTCCCACTACACTGCAGCACTGAACCTGCCTGCACAGCACTACACACAGTTAAATAATCACTAGACTCCCACACTCCCACTACACTACACTGACTACAACTAATTACAGCAATCACTCACTGACTAGCTAACTGTGTACAGTATAAGAGCAGTGTTAGCAAAAAAAAAAACGCTTTGTTTTTAACACAATAAATGCACTTGCTCAAACAACAATGGCCTGGAGATAATCCTCTCAGCACCACAGTCTAGCAAGGACAGAGCTTTTCCATCATGGCCGCCGCTTTATATTCAGGAGGGGAGGGGAGGGCATAGCTCCCCTCCTGTGATTGGTTGCTAGGGCCTGGCTAGGGCACTCTGATTGGCCTGCAATGTGTCACTTCCGCATAGTTTGACGCATTTCCGCAAACCACGACTTCAGCACCGGGTTTCACGAGCGTGAATGCGGATTTCTGTCCGCATTCACGCGAAGCCGAAGTAGATTTTCGTGGTTGAAAATCTATTCACGGATTTTCGTGTCCGAGGCGGAATGCGTCAAAATGGTCATGAATCCACGCGTAAGCGTGATCACGACCTGGCGGTGAGCACCACTGCCAGGAGGGAGTGTTGCCTGATTGGCTACCCTGTGCCTGCTGACTGTGATGTAGAGTGTTAAAGTTGACCCTAATGATGTAGTATAGGAGGCGAATCGAACCGCCATAAAGTTTGCCGAAATTCGCCGGGACCGTTCGCCGGCGAGCCATTCGGGCCATCTCTACAGAGCAGCTTGGCAACAAGTGATCATCGCCTGGAGCCCGGAAGGTACGTTTTTGCTAACACTCTGCCACGGCTGCCATACAATTCTTCATTGGCGGGGGGAGCACGGAAGGGGACCCAAAGAAAGGGAGGGAGGAGTTGGCTCCCCCTCCCCACAGCTGAGTCCCATTGTGCCGCTGCTCCCCCCTCTTTGTAATCCCCCAGCCTGCAGGGGGGGGGGGACCTATACCTGGCTAACCTACACTGGGTCAACTGTAGCTGAGAACCTATACTTGGGCACATGTGGCTGGCTAACCTATACTTGGGCAAATATACCCTGCTAGCCTATACTGAGGCACCCAGGGCCGGATTTCTGCACAGGCCACCTAGGCCGGTTCCTAGGGTGGAAACCTGCCGACAGGAGAGCTGGGGCGGCTGTCGCACACTGTACACAAGGCAGCAGATCAGCTGTCCCCTGTCTCTGCTACGAACTGCACGGAGGAAAGCGCCCCTCCCCTCCTTTCCTCTCCACTCTGACACTGAGGGAGGAGGGGCTGAGCAGAGAAGCCAAGCCGCGAGATTCAGATTCAAGAAGAAGACGGGCGGCTACTCTCAGCACAGCAAAGGTATCTGTGCATGGTGGCAGCGCTGTGAGAGGGAAGGGAGGGAGTAGAAGTGTCTGCAGGACACTAGACTAGAATCAATCACGATGTGCCTGCCTGATCCTGGGGAATGAGTGACCAGCTGGGATCCCTCTCTCTCCCCTCCCCCTCCTTCTTTCCCAGGAGTCTGACTCCTGAAGCTACTAAAACAGGGCTGCCTGGTGGTCCCCTCTGTCCTGTAACCTGGCTTCATCTCTTCTCTCCATGCTGCCCTGTCATTCCTTTCATCATTTTCATCAGGTAGAATTGTTTCCCTTCTCCTCCCCCCACAGCCATTTGCCCTAGCACAGCTATCCCCACTTGTTCTTTTTGTTATTGCACTTTTAAGGCCCATACACACGTCGGATTTCCGCGAACGACGGGTCGTTTGAACGTCCCGTCGTTCCGTCGTTCGCCAGCTAAATCCGGCGTGTGTACAGGCTGTTCGCTTGATAAGGACGAGTTTGAGCGATCCGCCGGGCTGATCACTCAAACTCACCCTTATCAAGCGAACGACAGCCTGTACACACGCCGGATTTAGCGGGGGAACGACGGGACGTTCAATCGACCCGTCGTTCGCGGAAATCCGACGTGTGTATGGGCCTTTAGTCTTCTGAGATCACTGGTTCACTCTGATTTTTAAAAGATATTGAGGTTGATTCATGAAATGCTAATGTGCTAAGCCGCATGGGTTACACCGGTGAGCGCATGCTATCAGCGTACCGAGTGCTCTTGGCTATGCGTGCTTCTTTGAAGTACAGTGCGATGGTATGTAGCATGACCGTGATACTTTACTAGCATGGCTGCTGCTACATTTATGCAGCGGCCGCACTAGTAAAGTATGACGGTCGTGCTGCATACCATCGCACTGTACTTTAAAGGAGCACGCATAGCCAAGAGCACTCGCTACGCTGATAGCGTGCGCTCACCGGTGTAACCCATGCGGCTTAGCACATTAGCATATCATGAATCAACCTAATTATATCTATGTTTCAGCATCGGCACTTTCTCCCTACAGCTACTTTATATGGATAAAAGCAGTTTTTAAAATGGACTACAAACTTATTACACTTGTTTTTATCTAATTGATGCAGCCTGATTAGTTTGCACTGCTTTTAGTACTTATGGGTTCTTGTTAAGGTGCGTATACACCTGTGACTGATGTCACCTGTCCGGAATCAAGACCCAATCCCCTTGGGCGACATCGCTGGGCTGGACTGTACAGATGCGGGTCAGCTGTGTAACTGACAAGGCATTCTGTTGTCATGCAGGGGGGTAGGGGGACACCAAAGCAGCACGTGAGTGACGTGACAGGCGGGGGAGTGGCATGCATCTAATCCTACCATAGTCTAATGTCCTACATTATTATTATTATTATTATTATTATGTATTTATATAGTGCTAACATCTTCTGCAGCACTTTACAGAGCACATAGTCATGTCACTGACTGTCCTCAGAGGAGCTCACAATCTAATCCTACCATAGTCATAGCCTAATGTCCTACCATATTATTATTATGTATTTATATAGCTCTGACATCTGCAGCACTTTACAGAATACATAGTCATGTCACTGACTGTCCTCAGAGGAGATCACACTCTAATCCTACCATAGTCATAGTCTAATGTCCTACCATATTATTATGTATTTATATAACTCTGACATCTCCTGCAGCACATTACAGAGTACATAGTCATGTCACTGACTGTCCTCAGAGGAGCTCACAATCTAATCCTGCCATAGTCATAGTGCAATGTCCTTCCATATTATTATTATGTATTTATATAGCTCTGACATCTTCTGCAGCACATTACAGAGTACATAGTCGTGTCACTGACTGTCCCCAGAGGAGCTCACACTCTAATCCTACCATAGTCATAGTCTAATGTCCTACCATATTATTATTATGTATTTATATAGCTCTGACATCTGCAGCACTTTACAGAATACATAGTCATGTCACTGACTGCCCTCAGAGGAGATCACACTCTAATCCTGTCATAGTCTAATGTCCTACCATATTATTATTATTATTATTATTATTATGTATTTATATAGCACTGACATCTTCCGTAGCACTCTACAGAGTACAAAGTCATGTCACTGACTGTCCCCAGAGGAGCTCACACTCTATTCCCTACCATAGTTATAGTCTAATGTCCTACCATATTATTATTATTATTATGTATCTATACAGCACTGACATCTCCTGCAGCACTTTACAGAGTACATAGTCATGTCACTGACTGTCCTTAGAGGAGCTCACAATCTAATTCTACCATAGTCATAGTCTAATGTCCTACCATATTATTATTATGTATTTATATAGCACTGACATCCTCTGCAGCACATTACAGAGTACATAGTCATGTCACTGACTGTCCTCAGAGGAGCTCACACTCTAATCCTACCATAGTCATAGTCTAATGTCCTATATTATTATTATTATTATTATTATTATTATTATTATGTATTTATATAGTGCTAACATCTTCTGCAGCACTTTAAAGGACTACTATCGTGAAAAAACTAGGCAGTTAATATCTGACTGAACCGACAGGTTTTGGGCCAGTCCATCTCCTCATGGGCGATTCTCATGGTTTTCTTTGTTTTCAGCAGCATTTCCTGAACAGCAGTTGCAAAGTCTAACTGACAAAATAGTGTGCAAGAAAGTAGGGAGGCTGGCTGGTATCTTACTATTCTGGCAGTTAAACTGCTGTTCAGGAAATGCTGTTGAAAACAAAGAAACCCTGAGAATCCCCCACGAGGAGATGGACTGGCCCAAAACCTGTCAGATTGTAACTGCCTACTTTTTTCACGATAGTGGTCCCCATACACACACATTGAATTTCTAATTTGATTCCCTGCAGATTTGTTCACTCTGATCAAATCAAATGGAAATCAATTCCTTTATATTTGATTGAATTTGACCAGAAATAGATCTAAAGTATCAATCAAACAGGACGCCTGGGTCGATTGGGGGTGGAGCAGGAGTGGCAGATGATTGATAGGCCATAGCATTGCATTATATCAAACAGTGCAGCGTTGGGGTTCGATCAGTTTTCAATAGATAACCCGCTGGAATCTATTAAAAATGAATGTGCTGTGTGTGGTAGGAATCAATTCCTTCTAAACTGATTCCTTTCAGCCGAAGGAGCCGATCGCTTTGGAACATTGGGTAGAAATCTATAATTGTATGGCCAGCTTCACTCTGATACTTAATTTTAATCCTTTTCCCATAATGCTATTCTCAAATTCCTAACCTCAACCTAAATTGCTAAAAGGCCTAGCTTTTTTCTGTTTTTTTTTTGTTTAAATTTTTTTTCTAATTTTTTTCAAACTCAGCGTACAAATTTGTACAATGCCCAACTCAGTTAGCTGCGCTTCACCGGAGCTCTCTTATGTTGGGTTTTATTTTGCATCATCGTTTGACAATTCATTATTTTTTAAATATGTAGATCTATATGTAGATAGATATGTATATCTACTTAGCCATGAAGAGTCACACCGAAAAGTGAGAGTAGAAATAAGTGAAAAATAGAAAGCAGCCAGTGGCCTAGTTAGGCCCGGTTCACATTAGCGGTGGCTATCCGGAATAGCCGCGCCGGAGCCGCACCGCATGCTGGCCGGACGAAACGGACGCACGGCATAGCAATGTAAGTCTATGCCACGGTTCACATGCGTCCGTTTCGTCCGGACCGGAGCCGGACCGGATCCGGACTCCGGTGTCCGTTCCAACATGCGCTATTTTTGGGTCCGGCTCCTCCGGCAGCCGTATCCGGGGCGGAGCCGGACTGCACCATCCGGCCAATGGAAACCAATGAGAACCGGAGAGCGCACAACACACTGGCAAAAAATCCGGATGTTCTACCCCACTTCCTATGAGGATTGTTGCGGCGATATTGGATCGGGGACACATGGGCAAGCATTTTGAAGTGGAGCAGCACGAGCTGGAGATGTTGGCAGCATGTTGGAGGTGGAGGTGAGTGCTAAACAGCAGAGGGCCTGATTCCACAGGTCCCCCTTCTGCTGACCTCCCAGACCCCAACATTTTTTTTTTACGATACTTTTGCCAAACGGATCCGGATCGCATCCGGATGAACACCTGATGCAACCTGACCCGGTCCGGATCCGGTCAGGCCATCCGGTCCGTTTGGCTGACAACCGCAAGTGTGAACGGGGCCTAAGCCCCTCTCACCAGATTCATGTTTCACCTTTTAACTTTTAAGTTTATGTACACCGAGTTCCATTCAGTCTTCTAAACATACGCATTCCTCTTCCTTAAATTACATCCATACCCATCCTCTCTAATCATTCTCTCTCTTCCTTTCTCCACCCATTTTAACTTATATCCGGTCTGTCAATTTTGACTGTTTCCATGCCCTATTCCCCACTGGTGACCAAGTCATCAACCACTCCCAGGGCTCTACACCTTCCCCTTCCTCCCCACTTTGCTGATCCCTAATCTCCATTCTTCCTCTCTCTCGTCATCTCTCATCCTCTCTCGTCCCCTCCGCCTCTACCTCTCTCCCTCTTGCTTCCTCCCACAACTTTCTGGCCCTTTGAAAGTTTCTCTGTGACTCGTCTTCCATCTCTCCTTCCTCCCCTGATTCTATCTGTAGCAAATAAGATGATAGGTTCACCCATTCTTTTATTGAGGGTTTGTCAGTGGATTTCCAATTCTTTATTATAATGGTTTTGGCTGCCAATGAGAGGATATAAAATAACAAATCCGCTGTCTTGTTTCCCCCTTTTTGGCACAATCCGAAGATAGCTGCTATCTTATTTATATCACCATCTGGGAGGACATATTTTCCTATAAATGTCTGTATTTCTGACCAAAAAGGTCGTATTGTTGGGCATTGCCATAGCATATGAGATAGGTTCCCCATCCCTGCGTCACATTTCCAACAGTGATTATTTTCTTTTAATTTTCTTTGAAAGAGTTTCTCCAGCGTTAAATACCATTGAGTCACTATTTTAAATTGTACTAACTGAATGCTGGTATTCTTCGGTAACCAAATATATGCAGTGATCTTCTCCCACTCCGTATCATCTAATTTTTCTCCCCACTCCTTTTCCCATTTTTCACGGTACCAGATAGTATTTCGTTCAATCTCCTTTGCTCCCAGATGGTCATATAGCCGAGACAGCATCTTCCGTGGGACCGTTTTTTCTATGAAGAGTTTTTCCAATTTATTCAATTGGTCTCTTATCCCTCCCCCTTTTAATTTTTGTCTTCCAAGGAAACTTTGTATTTGTGATTTTCCAAACTCAGTGGCAGGCCTTCTTCCTTGCACTAAATTAACTATTCTCGTGTCTTCCTCTAAATTATTCTTTTTTAGCCATCCTAGTTCCCTTGCTGGAGCAAATTCTGAGTTGTTTTCGATTAACATTAGAGGTGGGGGGTCTACAATATCATATTTAATATAATCCAGAATTGCTTTCAGCGCGGGGGTAATAAATGGGTGGTCTGTTTTCTTTGCTGCTTGGCTGATTCTTGTTTTATCCCATGACAATACATCTTTCATATTCACACTCTCATATTCCAACGTGATCCATATTTTATCCCCGCTTCCTTGCCTCCACTCCAGCCAGCTTCACTCTAACCTGATACTTAATTTTAATCCTTTTCCCATAATGCTATTCTCAAATTCCTAACCTCAACCTAAATTGCTAAAAGGCCTAGCTTTGAATCTTTCCTAAGCACTTTTTTTTTTGTAAGTACCTAAACCTAATATAACCTAATCTATTAGTATTTCTAACCTCCCCCCTTTTCTATGGCCTATAACCCTATCCTAACCACGCTGTTGTCATGGGGCGGCTGGAGGTAATGGGCCTTGGGCGGTAAAAAGTACAAATCGGGCCCTGGAGGCACCTATATCTGGCTACTTATACTAGGAGGGGCTAAATATTGCATTGTAAATAACATTATCAGGCCCATGAGGGGGCACAATTTTTACACTCTTGCCATGGGAGCAATTTAGCCTAAAAACTGCCCTGCCCTGCAGTCCCTGCTGGTTAGTGGTGTAGAGGTGGATGACCCGATTTCCTCCAGTTCCCTAGCATTTTAGAACTCTTGCCTGCTCCTCTCTCTGCTCTGTTGGGGCGGGGTAGGTTCAGGCGGCTGATCACAAGCTGTTTCTCTCTCCACTGTGCTGTCAAACACTGGGACAGTGTAGGCTCTAGCTGCACTTGCAGGCAGTGGATCTCGAAGCAGCCTGCAAGTGTGGCATCAGTATTTATATATCTGCGTCTGTGGAGGGAGGAGGAATGCGCAGGTGAGTCTTTGCTCTTCTTCCTGGCCCTGCTTCTCCCCCCTCCCCCTTGTGCCTCGGGTAGTCACCCGTCTAGCCCGCCAATAGAAATGGCACTGCTTACAGACCTCTGTATGGAGCACACATGGCTGGAGGCTACATGCATCATTTCTAGAGTGTTGCTGATGGACTAAAACTGATGTGTAAGATAGATTGTGTATATAAGATTGTTTGTTCTCCCTGATTAAGTGAAAGCTTATTCACAAAATGCATCGAGCCTTCAATGCTAAGCCTGGGATGTTACATCATTTATTTATAAAATGCATGATAAAGGTAAACCTATCTACCCCTCAAACCCTTTCTTTAAAGACCCCCACTTACATGACCTAATAAATGAAACACGGACTACCATGGCATTGGATTAATTTAGGCCAAAGCAGCCCATCTTTATTTAACCAAATTAACAATAACCCAAAATTGCAAAAACAACACAACCATCATACCCGTAAAATTCCTAACAGAGAGCTGGGGACAGGGGCCCGGAGGTACCCACTGGAACAAATTTTGTTTTCACACTTGAGTGACATGCAGCCTTGTAACCGGCCCACAGCCGCGCATCTCGGCTCGAGGACAGCTGCATGCCCCATAAAATTACTCTCCTCCTGTCGAGGATCTCATCAAACCGGATTTGCCCCGCGACAAATCCAATAACCTACCTCCGGAGCCCCCTTATTCCCCTCCGGCTGCAATGACTAATAAACGTCCCTTAACCCCCCCCCCTTTAAACCAAAAAAACCCCACCTAACCATACAAAACAGGGGAGGGAGGGAGGGAGCTTCTTTCCCTGAGCACTCACGGAAGCTGAATGACCCGCCCCCTTCTCCTTACCCAAGCACCCCTTCTTGCCGCGCGCCTAAACTCCGCCCCCCGCCCACCAGATTAACCCAATACTGCCGGGGCAACGGCTACCTTATCATGCCGTGCCCTACGCAGTCGCAAGCTCCGCTCCAGGCTCTCACTTGATAAAGGTAAACCTATCTACCCCTCAAACCCTTTCTTTAAAGACCCCCACTTACATGACCTAATAAATGAAACACGGACTACCATGGCATTGGATTAATTTAGGCCAAAGCAGCCCATCTTTATTTAACCAAATTAACAATAACCCAAAATTGCAAAAACAACACAACCATCATACCCGTAAAATTCCTAACAGAGAGCTGGGGACAGGGGCCCGGAGGTACCCACTGGAACAAATTTTGTTTTCACACTTGAGTGACATGCAGCCTTGTAACCGGCCCACAGCCGCGCATCTCGGCTCGAGGACAGCTGCATGCCCCATAAAATTACTCTCCTCCTGTCGAGGATCTCATCAAACCGGATTTGCCCCGCGACAAATCCAATAACCTACCTCCGGAGCCCCCTTATCCCCCTCCACCACGAAAGGGCATGAAACCTTATGCCCTTGAGGCCCCCAACCTCAAAGCTCTCTGAATCCCGTCCTCTAACCCCAAGGCCCAGAGATCCATCCCAATATCTGTGAGGTGTACCCCATCCCTCCTGAGAAACAGCCCAATGTCCTCCTCGAGCTCCACGTGCCTAATGGCCAACCCCCCATTTCTCACAAAATATCTTGCCACCTCCTTGTTAAGCTTTATCCTGGCTTTGTTCACCTTGCGCACGGAGATGGCCAGCCTCCAATATTCACGGGCAACTACGTCCGACCATACTATGACCGTAGTTGGAAAAAGAGCACGTATTCTGAGGAAATCAAATTTGATTTCCTTGATGATTATCCTGGTGGATTTTGAGGCAAGATCATTGCCCCCTAAATGAAGCACCAAAACATCTGGGGCCCTGTCCAATCTGGCCATACTATGCAATTCCGGCAAAAGACTAGGCCACACCATACCTGGAAAGCCCCTCCAATGAATACGTACCTGGGCTCTCGGAAAGCCCAGCTGTCGGCCCTCCGGCCGAACATCCGCTCTCCTTGCGCCCCTACTAACATAGGAGTGCCCCACAATCCATACGATGGCTGGAGCATCTGCAACAAGAAAAAACAAACTAACAACAACTGATACACTCCAAACACCCCTAACCTATACCAAATGGGGCCTAACGTACGACCTGTAACGCATGGAGTCCCACCGACCAATCCTCTTGATGACTTCCTCACCTAAACCCCAACGTGCCGCCTCGGTAGCCGCCCCAATTCTGAACGAGTGGGAGGCAAACTCCTGCTGAGGGAGCCCTAAGGATCCCAAACATTTTCGGAACACCGACACGAATTGGAAACGGGACAAAGGAATCCCATCCTGATGAGATAAAAACACCGGTGCCTGGCCGGGGCGAATCGCCTGGAAATCCATGACCTTGCCATACGGGCACATAGGTCCTCCAATAGGGAATAGTGTAATATCCCGCCCCTTGCCTGACTGGTCCGTTTTAGATCGCTGCAGATGGATCACTACTGAATCGCTGCGCACTGTTACGTGCTGCGCGAGAATGCCTCCCGCTCCCAGCTTGCTGCGGCTCACCAACTCACCTATTCTAAATGCCCCGAAAAAGGCCAAAACAAACGCCGTAGAGAATAGGACATTCTCGTAGGGTGACACACACAGGTCCGGCAGCACCCTCAACAAACGTTCAAGCAACTGATACGTAACCGGGCGCCTAGAATCCCTTGTTACCGCCCCTTTTTTATAACCCCTCAACGCCTGCCGGACCCTAAAATCTTTGGTCGCGTCTGGCAGACCCCTGGCCTTAAACCAAAAGGCCATCGCCGCCATTTTCTTTGCTACCGCAGACACTGACACCCCATCCACAAAGTTCCTACCCAAAAAATACAGTAATAAGCACAGTCTGTCGTCGTCTGACTCACAACCCCCAGCTTGACTCATCAAAGCATCCCACGCGTTCCAGACCGCCGTGTATGCTGCCGCTGATGGCTCGGACAACGATCTCCCGATCATTCCAGACACGGCCCGAAGGGAATCTTCCACACCGCGGATGGGCAAGGAACCCCACGTTCTTCCGCCGCGGGAGCCGCCTGTCCCACTGAAAGCGAGAAAGCGCATCAGCAATCACATTGTCAACCCCAGGCACATGAACTGCAAACACGTATGTGTTAAGGCGCAAACACTCTAACACCAACTGCCGTAGCAGACATATGACCGGAGGGGATGACGCCGAGCAATTATTGATCACTGAAACCACCCCCATGTTATCGCAATGGATCCTAACTCGCTTGTTCGCCAGCTGCCCTCCCCATATTCGCAGCGCCACCACTATGGGGAATAATTCAAGTAACACCAAGTTAGTAGTGAAACCAGCCTCAATCCATGACACATCCCAGGGGGCCGCACACCATTGCCCCCCCAGGAAAACCCCAAAGCCTTGGGACCCCGACGCGTCGGTAAATAACTCCAAATCGGCATTACTTACCGTATCCTGCATCCAAACCGCCCTGCAGTTGAACTCCTCAAGGAATGTCAGCCAAACCCGGAGATCCGCCCGAAGATCCGCCGTCATCCGAATCCTGTGATGTGGGACCACGACCCCTGCCGTCGCCAATGACAGGCGCCTGCAAAATATACGCCCCATGGGCATGATTCTGCATGCGAAGTTCAGTTTTCCCACCAATGACTGGACCTCCCTCAAAGTCATTTTCTTACTCTGAACTGCCAACGCAATGGCCCCTTTCAAATCATCCACCTTATCTTGCGGTAACCTACATTCCATAGATACCGTATCGATGGTGATGCCCAGGAATTTCAATACCGTAGCAGGCCCCTCCGTTTTTTCTTCTGCCAGCGGGACCCCCAAACGGTTGCAAACATGCTTCATGGTTGCCAAGGCATATGCACAGTCCGGCGAATCCGCCGGACCCATAAACAGAAAATCATCCAGATAATGGATGACTGACTGCACGCCCGACACGTCCTTTACCGCCCATTCCAAAAACCCGCTAAACTTCTCAAAAAACGCACACGACACCGAACAACCCATGGGCAAGCATCTATCCACGAAATACTTACCTTTCCAAAAACACCCGAGCAACCGGAAGCTGGACGGGTGAACTGGCAACAGACGAAAAGCCGACTCAATGTCGGTTTTCGCCAAACACGCACCCTGCCCTAACCGTCTTACCCAACTAACTGCTGTGTCAAAAGAGGTATAGACAACCGACGCGTCATCACTTGACAGGCCATCATTCACGGAAGCGCCCCGTGGGAAAGACAGATGGTGAATCAAGCGAAATGACCCGGGCTCTTTCTTTGGCACCACCCCGAGGGGGGACACCACCAGACCAACTAAGGGACAGGTCTGAAAGGGGCCCGCTAACCGCCCCGCCTCCACCTCCTTAGCTATCTTCTTGTCCACAACTTCCGGACGCTCGTTTGCGGATTTTAAATTCTTAAACGGAGGGCTGCACTGCAACGAGCAGCTGCTTGGAATAACAAAACCCTCTTCAAAACCCAAACGTAAAAATTCAGCTATTTCTTGATTAGGAAACCTGCTTAGAAACCCCACCATCTCTGCCACCCTTACTGGCGTCATCCCTTTTATGCCCAGCATCTGCATGCTTGCCTCTCTTGAGTTTGTAACATCTTGCGGCCGTGTGCGAGCCCCCGCAATTGGAGCACTCGTGCTTGAACCGGCATGATTGGCCAAAACGACAGGAACCGTCGTTATACTGCCAACACACGCCCTTTCCTTTGGTGGCCAGCTGACCACCTGCAGATGATCCGCTGGCCGTTGCCTGAAAGGATTGAGGACCTCTGGCTGGAATCATGAGACGCATCCAAAGAGTTATATCTTTGTGGTCCCAGCGCACCGCAGGGCGAACTGCTTTCTCTTGCCTAAACTGCTCATCGTAACGCAACCATGCGTTACCCCCATAGGACCGATGAGCCTCCCCTATGGAATCCATGTAACCGAAGAGCGCCGAGCAATGCTCAGGCTGCCTTTCCCCGATCACGCTCGCCAGAATTGAGAACACCTGGAACCAATTCTGGAAAGTGCGCGGAATCAATCTGTACCGCCGTTCCTCCTCCCTCTTCTTCTCGTCCGGCTTACCTTTATCGAGGTTAAACTTCTCAAGGGGAAGTAATGAAAATATCTCCACATACTCCCCTCTCCATATCCTTTCTTTAACTTCCTGCTTTAGGTGGAAACCCAGGAGACCGTTAAAACACACATATAGCTCTGCAAAAGCCGCGTCTGCTAAACGCACCTGTCCCGCCCCGTCTGAACGTGCCACCTCGCTAGAGGACCCCTCCTGCCGCACCACAGTCTCCGCTTGTACCCCCACTAAACCCATAGCCGCCGGCGGCGCCACCTGAACCACCCCTTGCGCTAGCGGGACCCTGGCTTGAGACGCAACATCTACTTGAGATGCCGGCGGGCTCAGGACACTTGCCGACCCAGCCCCCACACCCCCCGACCCGGGTGCCCAAGCAGACCCCGGTGCCACTACTGCTCCCCCCACAACACTTAAGACTCCTGTACCTCCATCTGGTACCACCTGCCCCTGCCCTGGCTGCAGAGACCCCGCCACCCCAGTGCCTCCCGCTCCCCCAGGGGCTACCCCGCACATACCCAACAACAATGTGGCTAAAGCCTTAACAGCAGCTATATTGGCCTCACCTGGCTGCTCCGGACGCAAGTCCCTGCCAGCCGTCACTCCGGATCCACTGGCGACGACCTCCTCCTCGACCGCTGACTCAGCTTCGGAAGCGGAGCTGCCCCTGGCCGCCTGGCCACTGGGCCGCTGCTCCGGCTGTTGCCTCCTCACTCCTTGCTGGGACCTGGTTTTCTTCTTGGGCACAGCTGCCCGGCCTCCAGACTTGCTCTTCCTGGTGGAGCCGCTACTCCCACTGTGACCCGACCGGGCCGTCGCGGTGTGTGGCGCGGCGCCCGCAGGGTGGTTGTCCTTCCGCTGGGCCCTTTTTGTCTGCCGCGCTGTGCGGGGGCTGATGGCCTCCTGTCTTCTGGCCGCTGCGTCACTGCTGGCTGCCCCGCCCGACGGCCCTTCTCCTGGTAAGTCCTGACGGCGTTCAGGGTTCCTCTCGGCAGCCCCCCGCGTCCCATCTGACGCCTTCTTAGCAGGGGGAGGCGGAGGGTCTCGGTTGGGGCTCCCCGCTCGGCGCTGGGCTCTACCTGGAGGCTCAGGGCTGAGCCGGTCCGGTGGGCGGGACGTCCTTCTCTCCTCCACGTGCGGGGTCTGAGCGCTGGTCGCCGCAGCTGCACCTGGCTCCCCAGCCTCCCCCGTCATACTGGCTCCCATCGCCGACAGCTGCAGTTGGACCCAGGCCGGGCCGCGAGATGCAGCCTCCGACCTGATCCGTGCCACTAGCTCCTCTAAGGTGTCCATTCCGGGGTGCGGGCGCTCAGCTTCCAGCTTCTTTCCCTGAGCACTCACGGAAGCTGAATGACCCGCCCCCTTCTCCTTACCCAAGCACCCCTTCTTGCCGCGCGCCTAAACTCCGCCCCCCGCCCACCAGATTAACCCAATACTGCCGGGGCAACGGCTACCTTATCATGCCGTGCCCTACGCAGTCGCAAGCTCCGCTCCAGGCTCTCACTTATCCTGCGATTGGAGTAAATCATACAATCAAACAGGAAGTTTGAGTTAATAATTTTCTCCAGTCGAAGGATATGTATATTATAAATAGGTGATGCAACATTTCAGAGTTGATACCTATTCCTGTATTTTCTAATTCATACTAATGCAGTATACCTATATCAGAATCGGCTTTATTTGCCAAGCATGACAGCTTTTGCAATGAATTATTTTTGGTATACACGGCATTGGTAATAGTACAATCAGCAGATGTTAAGGACAGACATTTGGGCATATTCATTCATAAAGGGTACATAGATGTACCGGTTATGGGGTTCTAGGGGATTTTGCAGGGGCTCGGGATCAGGAGAAGGACAACTTTGAGGAAGAAGGTGTTCATGTGCCTGAAAGTTTTGGTGGGGATGGGGGTGACCTGATGAGCCTCTCTGCAGCATTGATTACTCCTTGAAGTTTTAGTCTGTCACTTGCGATTGTGCTGGGGTACCAGACGACAATGGAGGAGCAGAGGATAGATTTGATGGTTTCACTGTAGAAGCTGGTCAGCAGTTCCCGCAGCATTCCAAACTTCCTCAGTTGTCTCAGAAAGAACAACCTTTGCTGAGCCTTCTTCTGGGCTTTGGTGGTGTTCTCTCTTCACCTCAGATCGTTGTGGAACCGAACGCTTAACACCCTGGCTTCGATAAAGTACAAACTGGTTGTCCTTGCACCATCTACAAGTATGCTAAATCTCAATGTTCTGGCAAATGGTATTAAAGGCAGAACTGAAGTCTAGGAAGAGGATCCTGGCATAGGTGTTCCGTGATGTAATATTGATGGCGTCTTCTGGACCTGTTTGCCCTGTATGCAAATTGCAGTGGGTCCAGGAGGGCATCAGTGGAGCATGTTAGATGGGTGAGAACCAGTCTGTCAAAGATCTTCATAATGGTGAGAGTAAGGGTAATACGCCTGTAGTTGAGATCTGTCATCCCTGTCTTTTTCGGAACCAGAATGATTGTGATTATTTTTTTTTTTAAAGAGATCCTGTAAGGAAAAAAGTTCCCCTCGGTGGAGGTCGTGGTGGTGGGGGGTGGTAGTTGCGGTACTTTGTGATGGGGAAGCCTCTGGATCCTATTGAGGATTCCCCGTTCTCTTCTGCCTCCTGGATCCAGCGCTGGCAGCCCCCGAACAGCGCTGGGCAATATATTTACCAGTCCACTCTACTACGCAGGCTCAAGTCGGGAGTCACGATGCATGTCACTTGATTGGGAGCCGGGTATGCAGCATAAAGCGAGGGACTGCTAGGAGGAAGAGGAGATCTGATGCAGCTCTGGAGCAGGTCAATATTCCACTGCTCTCTTGAGTCTACTCTGTGGGGGTTAGACTCAGAGTGCAGTATGTGGCTGGTGGGAAGCTTGGTGAATAGTAGTAATCATTAACAAACTGTTCCCCATCCCCTTCTAGTGCCTCTGACACTACGCCACTGGGTTGCCTTTCTCTCCCCAGCTACCCTCAGACAAAAATAAGTAGCCTCGGCCCTCCCCCCACCAACAGATAGCAGTAAATAAAGGTGCCCATACATTTACTCGATTTCCCACTGACAGACAGCAGATTTGATCACTGTGATCAAATCTGCAAGTGAAGATGAAGAAGGTCAGCCGGAGAAAATGTCAGCACGGACCTGGGGACTCGCGTAGGCAAAACAGGTAATGTATTGCTGCTGTCGAGGTGAGCAAGGGTGGAGAGGCAGGCTGCAGCGGCAGCTCCACAGATTGTGAATCTATTTCATGCTGAAATCAATTCAAAATCTGTGTGCAGTGTATGGGCAGCCATTAGATCCCTTTCTGATCAGATTCAATCACAGAGGGATCTATCTGTTGGTCGATCTGGTGGCAATCGACCAGTGTATGGCTGTCTTAAGCTGCTTGTAATATCAATAGAGGCATGGAGTAATGGCTTTTAAGGCACACAATTAAGGTAGTAGATATAAGCACACAGTGCAGCTAGTTTACGATCAATACAAGCACAGAGTAACAACTTATAATGTACTGTGTGAGTAGAGCAGAGATCAGCAAATGCTGCAGCTAGCTTACTCACATCATAGGCACAGAGTAACAGCTTATACTGTACGTAATGAAGATAGAAGTAATAAGTAAACTCAGTCCTCCCCCCACCAGCAGATAGCAATAAACAGGTTACTGTAATATCAGTACACACATGGAGTAATAGCTTTTAAAGGATATCCGAAGTAACATATGACATGATGAGATAGACATGTGTATGTACAGTGCCTAGCACACAAATAACTATGCTGAGTTCTTTTTTTTCTTTCTCTGTCTGAAAGAGTTAAATATCAGGTATGTAAGTGGCTGACTCAGTCCTGACTCAGACAGGAAGTGACTACAGTGTGACCCTCATTGATAAGAAATCTCCCTTTTTATCTCTTTCTTGCTCTCAGAAGCCATTTTCTGCTAGGAAAGTGTTTTATAGTTGGAATTTCTTATCAGTGAGGGTCACACTGTAGTCACTTCCTGTGTGAGTCAGGACTGAGTCAGCCACTTACATACCTGGCTTTTTGGGGTTGATATTTGTTTTCAGTAATTACTTTATTTTCTATGGATTTTAAAGGGAAAAAACAGGGGGAAAAAAGATACACTATTTCTACAATTTCATCCCGTATAGTTTTAATATAGACACTGCAACTGTACATAAAACCCACACATTTTATCTGCCTATTTATCCTGGTTATTACAAGATTTGAATTATGTTCCTATTACAAAGTATGGTGAGTTGGTGACAATATATTATTTGGAAATAAAGGTGTATTTTGTCTATGTTAAATGTGTGTTTGTTTGTTTTTTTACTTTTCTTATGTGCACCCATTCAGCGGCAGCTGCGTTGCTTAACTTATAAAAATGTCCTGTAGCCATTAAGTGGCTACAGCAGGACGTTTTAATACGCCTGCTTGTCTTAAAATGGTTAACTACACTGCAACATTCACCACAGGCCTAGGGGGTAAATACAGGGCCGGGCCGAGGCATAGGCTAGAGAGGCTCCAGCCTCAGGGCGCAGTGTAGGAGGGGGCGCACAATTCATTCAGCTGTCATTCCTAATTGTGTTTGAAGCAGAAAGAAATAAGAAAAGGGGATACATAGCAGTGACTGCAAGCCAGATAACTAGATATTAAGGTGTTGGGGAGGTTGTGGGCTCTGTGGCACCTCTTAGTCTAATAGCAATCAGTGTGTGACGGCTGGGGTGGCAGGGATGGAAGGGCGCACTTTGGTGTCTCAGCCTTGGGTGCTGGAGGACCTTGTCCCGCCTCTGGGTAAATATTACACATGGAGGGAGACCGTCTGGAGATCACTGGAAAGTTAAACATTGCTGCAGCTGCGCACCCGACTGAGCCCTTTAACCTCTTGCCGAACGCGTCACGCCAGTAGGCGCGGCCGCGGCGGCAGCCCCAGGACCGCCTAACGCCAATTGGCGTAAAGTCCTGGGGCTCTGTTTTGCAGGAGATCGCACGCAGGCTGCGCGCGCATCTCCTGCTTGGGGGGCGGAGCTCCGCCCCGCCTACAGTCTCCGAGCGGCTATTGCTATTGCTATTTACTCTGTGCAGCGCTGCGATCAGCAGCAGTGCTGCACTGGGGACAGCCGTGTGACACGGCTGTCCCCCTGGGGGACAAGAGAGCGATCGGCTCTCATAGGCAGAAGCCTATGACAGCCGATCGCCGTAATTGGCCGGCTGTGGGGAGGGAGGGAGCGAGGGAGGGAAGGGATTTAAAGGAAGAGGGTTTTTTTTAAAAAAAAGCGGCAACACAAATATTTATTAAAAAAAAAATAAACATGGGGGGAGCGATCAGACCCCACCAACAGAGAGCTCTGTTGGTGGGGAGAAAAGGGGGGGGGGGAATAACTCGTGTGCTATGTTGTGCGGCCCTGCAGCTTGGCCTTAAAGCTGCAGTGGCCTTTTAAACTAAAAATTGCCTGGTCACTAGGGGGGTTTAGCCCTGCAGTCCTCAAGAGGTTAAAGCGAGATCTTGCCAGATTGATTGTTTCCATCGAGTTGGGTGAAAATTGATCCAAACAACGATTAGATGGACACGTTTGGGCATTAGTCTCTCTCAGTTTGATCATTATAATCAAATCTTCGGGATATCAATGCCACAATTCAAATATTGTATGGGCACCTTGAGTAAACCAGGCCTAAGGTTTATGAATGCCTTGTTAGATGTTTTAGACCACCTAATTTGCTTGTAACGATTGGTGTCAGCAAATAACAGATTTCTGATTATGTGGTGATCTGCAGTATCACCAATAATGCAGATACTATACCTGATTATATAGTGATCTGCAGAATCACCAATAATGCAAGTATAGTTAACAGACACGTGATAGCTTTAATGCACAGTGGTGTATTGGTGCACAGTAGTACTGCTAGGTTTAGCTATACCTCACCAGAGGAGCTGGTGGGTACTAACAGTACAGAGCCCCTCACCAGAGTCAAGGGCCCTCTGGGGAGAGTAGAGTGGTCAGACTAATCGAGTTGGCAACAGACAGACAGATACAGTACAAAATCAGAAGGCAAAGACAAGAAGATTAAACAGGCAGAGGTCGGCAGCAATATCAGATGGGCAGAAGTACAGAATCACAGAGCGTAAAAGTAGTCATACACAGATAATATACAGTCTTTCAATGCTAACTGGTTAAGCTATCAAAAGGTCTGAGCACTAACACGAAGTATTCGCAACAGCAGACAAGTTGCGAGTGATTCAGCAAGGCTTAAGAAGCAGAGGAGACCCCTCAGGCCCTCCACTCCCATTAGCCAATGAGGAGCGGCGCGCGTCTCCTCTGACGTCAGCCGACCGGCCGGTCAACTAACGCGCCTCCTCCCCGCATAAAGGTCCTGTGCGCGCGCGCGCAACAATGCGACCCTATGTGCGGCTGACAGACCCGTCCTTGGTGTGCTAGACGTGGATAGATCGCTAGGCAGGGAGATAGAGGCAGCTGCAGTGGTAGCGCTGTTTACCGCAGCTGCCTCTTCTATGTTTGTTACACTTTGGAAATTGTTAGGAGGATATTTTTACACGTAGTCTAATATGATTTTATGTCCTTATTGTTGCATAAACTTGTTTTTGTTTTTTTGTATAGACATTGTGCTACATTCTTGTTATCACAATTGCGAATATAGCCAATCTGGCTAGCACAGCTATGGCCATCACAATTCAGAGAGATTGGATCGTTGTTGTTGCTGGAGATGATAGGAGCAAACTTGCAAGTAAGATCCTTCTACCTATTAATCTTGATACCCTACCATATTCTGTCATACAGTGTTGTAAAGCATACTGGGCTTGATTCACAAAGTGGTGATAACCCAGTTAGCACGCCTAAAGACTTTGGGCTTGATAACTAGGGTGCTAACTAGGTTAGCTAGGTTAGCACCGTTTTGTAAATCAGATCGCATGCAAAGTCGGCGCACCCGATGCGCCTATAAGGTCGCATTGGGTGCGACCTTAATGTCACACCATGCGATGTTAAGGTTGCACCCAATGCGACCTTATATGCGCATTGGGTGCGCCGTTTTCATCGTACCGCGATGCAACTTTCGCGTGCACCACGCTGTGCGCGCAATGTTTTGCACGTGGGACTTTGCACGCGAGTGCTATTTATCATGCCCAAACTGACTTTAGGGGTGAAGAGGGGCTTTTCACAAGCGTGCTAACAGTTAGCACCGCTTTGTGAATCAAGCCCACTGAATGAAACATGAACAGTCAAGTTTTTTATGAATTTTGCTTTTAAACTTAAAGGGAACCTGAAGCGAGTAAAATTATTTAAAATGAACACATGATGTACCTGCAAATCAATATTACATACTAACCTCACCATCAGTTCCTCTCAGAATCTCACCATTTTCTTCTTACCGTGATCCCTTCCAGTTCTGACAATATTTTGTCAGAACTGAAATATACCAGTTGCTGTCAGTTATATATCAGCAGCTGTCGGTTGGGGTAATGGCCATTCTTAAAATGGAGGACAGAGAATTCCATTTATCACAGTGGACAAACGGAACGCAGGAGAAAAGAAAAAGATTGAGGAGTAGACTACACAGGAGGTAAGTATGACCCTTGTATGGGTATTTTGACTTTTTTTATTTTCAGTTCAAGTTCTCTTTAACTATAGCCTAGTATTACATGTAGTTGCCAACTACCACACTACGCTTAGCTCTAGATCTATTTTAGGATCCTACTAAAAGTCAGTAATCAAATACTAAAAATACATCCAGTTAAGATAGCCTAATTACATTGTGTACAAAAGTGACACTTGTTGATTGATTTTTATCACCTCAATACAAATAGTCTGACTTCACCAATACTATATATATACTGTGTGTCTGTGTGTGTGTCTGTGTGTGTGTGTGTCTGTGTGTGTGTGTGTCTGTGTGTGTGTGTGTGTCTGTGTGTGTGTCTGTGTGTCTGTGTGTGTCTGTGTGTGTCTGTGTGTGTCTGTGTGTGTCTGTGTGTGTCTGTGTGTGTGTGTGTGTGTGTGTGTGTGTGTGTGTGTGTGTGTGTGTGTGTGTGTGTGTGTGTGTGTGTCACACACCCGCTATATATATTACATATATAAAGCCTCTGGAAGAGTTGTGGCCCAATGAAGCACCAGATACTCCAGAGATGTAAAATCCCCAAATTACAGTAAATTATTAAGTGCACTTTAAATCACAAATGTGATTTAAATTCAGATAAACCTCCTCCGCCAACGGCGCTAAAGCCCAATTTGAGCCTTGGCCTCCTTCAGTTTTCTGAATTCAGATAAACATTTAAACTAATTTCCCTGAACATTAGCCAGTGTTAGTTTAAGCAACAGGGCCGGCAGTTGGAACTCTTATATAAAACCGTATTCGTAGTCCACAAGGCTAAAGTGGAAGGCTTCACTCAAGAGAGCAGCAGCAGGAATATGACACAAGCTGGATTATTAGATAGATAGATAGATAGATAGATAGATAGATAGATAGATAGATAGATAGATAGATAGATAGATATACAGGTATATGAATGCTGTGATTGTCAGTAAAAGCCGTGATCACAGATTTGACATGAACGTTAATAGCAAAGCCCCCATATATGCTACAATCAACAATACAATCACCTATAAAGGTGAGAAGTGGCTACAACTTAAGAAAAAAAATCAAAAAGAATTTTGTTTTTGAAAAATCGATTGTAAAGTGAAATTAACACTTTAAATGTGGCTATTAATTGGTAATAATTGGTTTTAAACATGGAAATACATTTAAGCAATCACAGAGTCCCCAAGCAGAGTCCCTAGCAAACTACAACCATGCAGGCAGGTGATGAGTCCCAATGGCACCTGGCGGTGGTATCACTGGAGGAGGATGAGTGGACAACACCACAAAAACACCCAGAGAGGTTTTTGGTTTTTTTGCAGCAATACAACATCATAGGCAGCAGCAGGAGGACTAAGCAGCACTCTGTGGCAGCACAGAAGACTGGTTGCACCACAGCATGATAAATCAGCCCAAAAATGTAAGAATCCGTGGACCCTGTCAGTGGGTACACAGACTGCTGTCAAATACGACATCAGAGGCAGCAGCAGGAGGAGGACTAAGCAGCACTCTGCGGCAGCAAAGAAGACTGTGGCACCTTACTGGTTGCACCACAGCATGATAAATCAGCCCGTAAAATGTAAGCACCCGTGGACCCTGTCGGTGGGTATACAGACTGCTCTCAAATACAACATCAGAGGCAGCAGCAGGAGGACTAAGCAGTACTATGCTGGAGGGAGCTGGGAAAAAAGGGCGCATGCCGCTAGTGGACAAAAAGGGCGCCGCCATTCACTCCCATAATAAATAGCGTTTAATGGGCGCCGAGTAGGAAAAAAGGGCGCCGGAGCTAAATAAAGTTTATAAACGCGCCAGGAGCTAAATAAAGTTTACAAACGGCGCCCAGCGATGTTTAATGATTTATAACTGAACTTGTGGTGATTTACGTTTATAAAATGCACCCGTGCCGAATAACGTTTATGAAAATACTAAACATATTTATCTTATTTAAATAATTAAAACATTATTTAAAGTTTTATCCCTTACTGTTTGTAAAACATTATTATTCACAAAATAAAGCAATCAGTACGTAACGTAAATTGCAAAATATTTTTTGAATCCACAATTAGTAAAACATTATTATCCACATAATAAAGGGGGGTCTTAGGTTTAGGCACCAACAGGGGGGTCTTAGGTTTAGGCACCAATAGGGGGGTCTAGGGGTTAGGGGTAGGTACAGGGAGGGGTACTTAGGCAACAACAGGGGGGGTCTTAGGTTTAGGCACCAACAGGGGGGTCTTAGGTTTAGGCACCAACAGGGGGGTCTTAGGTTTAGGCATTAACAGGGGGGTCTTAGGTTTAGGCACCAACAGGGGGGTCTTAGGTTTAGGCACCAACAGGGGGGTCTAGGGGTTAGGGGTAGGTACAGGGAGGGTTACTTAGGCACCAACAGGGGGGGTCTTAGGTTTAGGCACCAACAGGGGGGTCTTAGGTTTAGGCACCAACAGGGGGGTCTTAGGTTTAGGCACCAACAGGGGGGTCTTAGGTTTAGGCACCAACAGGGGGGTCTTAGGTTTAGGCACCAACAGGGGGGTCTTAGGTTTAGGCACCAACAGGGGGGTCTTAGGTTTAGGCACCAACAGGGGGGTCTTAGGTTTAGGCACCAACAGGGGGGTCTTAGGTTTAGGCACCAACAGGGGGGTCTTAGGTTTAGGCACCAACAGGGGAGTCTAGGGGTTAGGGATAGGTACAGGTAGGGTTCTGTGTAAGAGTAGGCTTAGGTATAGTTTTAGTAAAATTTTAGTAATAATTACTAATGTATTACAACACTTATTACGAACGTAGTTATATTTATATCATCTTTATAAACAATATTTTCAGATTTTATTATAAGAACAAACCATAAATGACGGTTATTCACAATAATATACAATTATAACAATTAAACATCTATTATTGGTTTTTTTATAAACGTAATTATAAGTTTAACTTTTGAAACAGGGAAGATTAACGTTTTCACAATTTCCGATTTCATAAACATTATTTAATGATTTATAATTTTGTTAAACATTATTTGTAAACGAAATATAGCACACTATATTTATAAACCCTATTAATGATTAATTATTATTTAGAGTTTACACCCCGCGCCCTTTTTGTCCAGGCGCCCTTTTTGTACGTACGCATGCTGGAGTACAGAAGACTGTGGCACCACAGCATGATAAATCAGTCCAAAAATGTAAACATCCGTGGACCCTGTCGTGGGTACACAGACTTTAGTAAATACAACATCAACGGCAGTAGGTGGAGGAGGACTAAGCAGCACTCAGCAGCAGCACAGAAGACTATGACACCTCACTATTGGTACCACAGCATAAAAACGCCACCCAAACATTACAGAATCTGTGGACCCTGGCGGGGGGAACACGGACTGCAGGAGGGAAATGCTGCAGCAGGAGGAGCAGCGTATGTCAGCAGCAGCAGCATATGAGGCCATGGGACAAGAGGGTAGCACCACAGCAAAAAATTAAATAAACCAGGCCAATTAAAGCCAATGGGTACTACTTTAAAAATAAAAAAGTCAGATACTCACCTAAGGAGAGTGAAGGCTCGGTCCTAATGAGCTTTCCCTCTCCTCTCCCGGTGCCCTCGGTGCTGCGCTGGCTCCCCCGTTCGCGTCTGCCGCCGCAGGGACTTCAGAGGTCTTCGGGAGCACTCGGGCTTCCGAAGACGGGCCGCTCCATACTACGCACGCGCGAATGCGTCATAGAGGGCATTCGCGCATGCGTAGTATGGAGGGCCCGTCTTCGAGAGCACTCGGGCTCCCGAAGGCTTCCGAAACCTCCCTTTGGCGGCGGAAGTGGCAGTATTTGACCGAACTGGTCGAATACTGCTACGGGGGATCCTGCGCGGGACCGGGCACCGGGAGAGGAGAGGGAAGGCTCATTAGGACCGAGCCTTCCCTCTCCTTAGGTGAGTATCTGACTTTTTTTATTTTTAAAGTGGTACCCATTCACTTTAAGAGTAGGTTGTAACTTGCATTGAAAAGTCAGGCATTATTCAAATTCCCAGGGGCAAGGAACTCACCTTCCACCCAAGCCTGGTTAATTTTGAGGAAGGTGAGTTTGTCCACAGTGTCCTCGGACAGCTGAGTGCGCTTCTCGGTGACCATGCCACCGGTCGCACTGAAGCATCTCTCGGAGAAGTCACTGGAAGGGGGGCAGGACAGGACTTCCAGGGCATACTGGGCAAGCTCCCTCCAGATCTCCAGCCTCTTGAATCCAAGGGGTCCACGGGGCTGTCGGTGTCAAAGCCGCTGAATGACCCCATGTAGTCAGACACCATGCTAGTCAGTCGCTGGTGCTGGTTGGAGGAGGATGCTGTGGCTGGCACCTCTGGTCTGGGCAGCTCCACTGCATACAGGCTCTTTGTTAGGCTCGGCAGGTCTCCGGGGTGCCGGATGCTGCTGCTGTGGCTGCTGATGGCCGCAGGCACCTGCTGCTGAGTTGGTAGAACAGCAACAGCGGGAGTGTAAGGCTGGGGGAATGCTTCCTGTAGTCTGCGCACAAGGGCCCCCTGCAACTCCCTTGTACGGTGCTTGGTGGTGGATGGCGACATAAACTGTCCCAGCTTCCTCTTCAAACGTGGGTCCAGGATTAAGGTGATCCAGATGTCCTCCCTTTCATGCATCTGGATCACCCGGGGGTCCCTGCGAAGACAGTGCAACATGTGTGCAGCCATGGGGAAGAGGCAGGCATTGGCACACATCTTCATCATCGTCGCCCGAGAGGACATGCCTGTCCTCGTCTCCCTGCACCATGTCCTCCTGAAACCGCCACCCCCGCACAATGGCAGCGGCACTCTGCTGCTCCCCCTCAGCATCCAGGTTAGGGACCTCTAACTCCTCCTCCACTATCTGAAAGTCGTCGTCCTCCTCCTGTGAGGTGAACTGTGCTGCCAACTGCTCCTGATCCAGCTTGGTCAGGGCTGCCTCCCCCTTGGCCATCAGATCACACATCGCCCTGTCCAGCAGGCAAACCAGGGGCACCCACTCACAGATGGATGCCTGCTCCTTACTCACCATCTTGGTTCCTTGCAGAAAGGGAGCCAAGACCAGTCACACTTGCTGCATGTGTATCCACTCAGCTGTGGAGATC
This sequence comes from Hyperolius riggenbachi, assembly GCF_040937935.1. Classification (NCBI taxonomy): domain Eukaryota; kingdom Metazoa; phylum Chordata; class Amphibia; order Anura; family Hyperoliidae; genus Hyperolius; species Hyperolius riggenbachi. The sequence continues at coordinate 179,024,299 of NC_090652.1, read as the reverse complement.
AGCTGCAGGTTGGTGAAGCCGTAGATTTTCACCTCACAGATGTACCTTTTAAGAGCTGTCTTGTGCTGGCACAGCCGCTCCAAAATCGCATTGGTTGAATTACAGCAAGTTGGGACATCTATGATCAGGCGGTGTGATGGCAGGCCCTCGAGCTGCTGCGGGTGGGCCAGGGTTGCAGGGGCCGTGGCGGAGCAGCAGAAATTGCACACCAGCTCCCGCGCAGCTTCCAGCAGTTGGTCCATCTCCGGGAAGGTGCGCAAGAAGCGCTGCACCACCAAATTGAGGACATGGGCCAAGCAGGGGATGTGTTCGAGCTGTTCCCTGTGCAGTGCAGCCACCTGGTTGGACCCATTATTGGATGCCACGTAACAGACTTTGAGGCCTCTGACCTCTGCTTCTGCTTCCTGAGGGCGGGCAGGATGTGGGCGGCCGTCAGTTTCTCCTTCCCCAGGCTGACCATTTTCAGCAGCGCTTTGCAGTGGCGAGGCTTTGTGCTGCTGAGGTGGGCTTGCTTGCGGAGTGTGGAGGGAATGGGATCAGAGGAGCCTGCTGCATCCCCCCTGATCCCACGTGGTGGCACCACCAGCTGGCCTGCTGCCATGCCAGCTGCTGCTGCTGTGTTCTCACCCCCTTCCACCACTGTCACCCAATGTGCGATAATTGACAGGTAGCGGTCTGTCCCAAATCGGCTGCTCCACGAGTCCATGGTGATATGGACCAGCTCGCCCATGGTGTGGTCAAGCGAATGGGCCACGTTTGCCACCACAAACTTGTGCAGAGCTGGGATCGCGGTCCTTGTAAAGTAGTGGTGGCTGGGGATCCGCCTCTCTGGGATCCCAAACTGGAGCAACACGCACACATCGCTCCCCTCCAGCACCAGGTTGTACGGAAATAACTGTGAAAACATGGCCCAGGCCAGCAAGCCGTTCAGCTTCCAGATGCGTCTGTGGCCAGGAGGCAGAGGCTTGGTCAAACCTTGAAAGCTGTCACTTAGCAGGGTCTGCCGATGTCCTGCAGGGGAAGCTGAGGAGGGAGCACTGAAGGGAGCAGAGGACGTCAATGAGAACTGGCTGGCCTCACCAGCCTCAATGTCTGCGGCATGAGCTGCCGAGGGCGCACTAGAGGGAGAAGTGCGTTTTGGTCCTGCTGCGGCGGCTTGACAATCATGAGGGAGGGATGATTCTGCTGCTGTTGCTGCTGCTACTGCTCCTGAATGCTGCACGGTGGGTCTCCTGCTCTGACCACCCCCTTCCTGGTCCTTCAGCCTCTTAAACTCTGCAAAATACTTCTGGTAATAGCTCTTCAGGAGTCTCTGGAGGGATGAGGTACCTATCTTGGCCGCATTGCGCCCACGGATCAAGGTTTTTTTGCAGGAGTTACACACTGCATAGCTTGCATCCAGGGTGGACAGTGGACACATGGAAAAAGATCCATATTGGGGACATATACACCCCCCCTATGGTGCAAAGTGGATGTGGCAGCTCTCCCTCTGATTGAGGTTTGCGTGGTGGTGGTGCTGATGATGGCGGTGCCAGCTAAAGCAGCTGCCTGTGTTCCATGCCCACTGCTGGACCTATCCCTGCTTCCTCTGTGCTGCTGCTGGACGCCTCTCTGCTGCATCCCCTACAGCTGAGTGTCCTCTCCCTGGTGGTGGACCAGTCCCGGACGCGGCAGTGGCAATGGCACTTCCTCTCCTGCCACGGCCCCTGGCAGACATTCTCTATGCACAGTATTTGAAGATGGAAACTGTGCTGCTTTTTACTGTCAATAATATGTGTGTGGGGACAGACAGAATATAACAGGGGGTTTAATTCTTGATTTTTTTTTTTTTTTTTTAACAGACAGACAAGAAAAAAAATATGTGCAGACGGCGCAAATACTCAATACAGTAATACAGCAGTAAAATAAGTGAACGCGTGGTGGCCTGCACGCTGGCACAGTACAATTTCACTGACTTCACTGAGCGACTACAAGTAACTTCAGTTGATCACTTACTGGCTGGTTAGCTAAATATACAAGTATCAAATACAGTAGTAATAGAGCACTAAAATCAGTGAACATCTGCCTGCCTGCACTACATACAGCAAAGTAACTGCATGCTGGCACAGTACAAAGCTTTGAGTCCTATGGGATAAAAGCGCTATAGAAATGTTATTGTATTGTATTGTAATGTCACTGACACTGACTACACTGAGTGACTACAACTAACTTAAGTTAATTCGCTGGCTGGCTAGCTAAATATACAAGTATCAAATACAGTAATAGAGCACTAACATCAGTGAATGCCTGCCTGCAGCCCTGCACTTAGCTGCACAGCACTCAATAGTCTGTACACTGAAACAGACAGTGCATCTTACCAATCGCACAAGGGAGCTAACGTTATGTGTCCATGTGCACCATGCACATACACCAGCATAAGCTGTGTGCATGATGACAAACACATACAGGGGAAGGAGAGGACGTCAGGATGTGTGCTCCTAATCCATTGATAGGTTTGATGCAATGAATGTGTTTGCATGTCTGCACTATGCATGTTACAGGGCCAGAGTTAGGACACCTATGTTTACCTGGGTACTTCTGCGCAGTATAGGTGACTAAGCATAAGAATGCATTCTTCTGTGAACGAAAACCCCGGCTTTTAACTTAGCTGTAGGGATAACAGTTGTGCCTGGATGAGTGAATCTGTGAATGCATTTGTTTGAACATTTGCATGCGAGAGTGCAAAGGGTTAATAGATTTTTGCTGTTTTCTAGCCACACCCCCTTCAGCACCTCCCTTTCCTTAATAACTTATTTAATGTCCTAACTAGAGGCGATGTGCCTGGATATATGTATTTTTTTCTTGTTACTGACCCCTGTGGCTAGGGTCTAATTCAGTGCACTCCCTCCTTCCCCTGTATGTATTTGTCAGCATGCACACAGCTTATGCTGGTGTATGTGCATGGTGCACATGGACACATAACGTTAGCTCCCTTGTGCGATTGGTAAGATGCACTGTCTGTCCCAGGAGAGGACGTCAGGATGTGTGCTCCTAATCCATTGATAGGTTTGATGCAATGAATGTGTTTGCATGTCTGCACTATGCATGTTACAGGGCCAGAGAGTTAGGACACCTATGTTTACCTGGGTACTTCTGCGGAGTATAGGTGACTAAGCATAATAATGCATTTTTCTGTAGTCTGTACGCTGTCTGTCACACGACGACTACAATGACTAAATCACTGGCTGCCTAGCTAAATACAAGTATCAAATACAGTGAGAGTGCAATCAAATGAGTTAACAAACACTGTTTTTTTTTTTTACAAAAATGCTCTTGCTTTGCAACAATATGGCCTGGAGATGTTCTCAGTGCCACAGTCTATTAGCAAGGATGAAGCTCCGTAAGAGAGCCTCCCCTCCTGTGATTGGTTGCTAGGGCCTACTCTGAGGGCCTCTTATTGGCCAGTGACTTCCTTTCCCCCAGTCACGGATTTGGCGCCGTGATCACGGGTAGATTTCGCTTAACACTGGCTGAATCCGTGATTGACAACTGTGATCACTGTACAATCACGGATTTCAATCACGATGTTGGATTTTCTATCTTTCTCTCATTGGCTACAAAGCTCCACAGCATAAAAACTGCTCTGCTATTGATGACAGGAATATCTCACCTTCATGTGGGAGGAAAACTGCAAACAAAGCAAAGTATTTAGCAGTTAACTGTTTCAGGGCTGAATATTCATAGAACCACAAGTCGAGGCAATATGTTTATAAACAGAGGCTATTTTGTTCAGGAACTCAATAGCCATGCTGGCAGGATGGCTACATATACAGTACCGATAACTGTTGAAGTTATGAAAGCAATAGCGCCACCATCTACTACAAACTGCAGATCGCTATACCCATATATACAGGGCGAGCGTAACAAATTTGTATACAGTGGAGTCAGATGTCAACTGTACATAGATAACAATTGTACATAGATAACAATGATCCACATAAGCACTAATGGTGCGCTATAGTCTCTAGGAGGAATTGTTCCTTTGAAAATTTGCACAAAGATTTTGACCAGCGTGGCACAAAAAGTTTGTCATTTTCACAAGCACACAGTTGAAAGCGACTCTCCAATTTACAATGGCCATTTGCGCATGCGGGACATTTTCAGGCTTCCCTTGCCTAACAATCATACTCCACATCACTGGTAAATGGTGTCAGGGAGGCGCCCTAGAATTGTAGTAGCGGCTTTGGTTGGTCTTATCTATGTAAAATATACATAAGAGGCAGCTTACCTCTATCTAGAAGTTTATTTTAAAAATAAGTTCTTTATTGGTATATAAGTTTATATATAAGTATATAAGTCTACACTTACAGTGGCTTGCAAAAGTATTCGGCCCCCTTGAAGTTTTCCACATTTTGTCACATTACTACCACAAATATGAATCAATTTTATTGGAATTCCACATGAAAGACCAATACAAAGTGGTGTACACGTGAGAAGTGTAACGAAAATCATACATGATTCCAAACATTTTTTACAAATAAATAACTGCAAAGTGGAGTGTGCGGAGTGGAGAGAGCAACCGCCCAGTTCCAGTTGGATCCGGGATACCGAGCAGAGACGGTTGTTCCCTGCATGCGCATAAGGTGGTTGCAACTTTGCAACCTAATCCTGTGAGTATAATCTCGCATTAAAATAAATTTGTCCTATACTAACGATACTGCACCATCAGGCTCCATTGGCGCTGAAATGCGTCTCCTACCTCCCCGGCATCACACACATCAATAGCAGCTGGGCAGGTTGGGGAGAGGTTGTGTGTTTTGGAGCTCCTTTGAGATCCAGAGAGCAGCATAACTGGCTTATACCTAGCCCAGTACTGTGCTTGGTTTTGGGCTTAAGAGACTCCTGAGGTCCCAGCTCAGGCCTTGGCCTGCAGGGGCCCTCCCTACACTAGCCGGCTGCTTCCAGCAATGGAGCAGCCGGCTCATGCCCCCCCCTGACATGTCATACCTAGGGGAAGGGGGTCTGTTCGAGAGGCAGCTTCCAGGAACATTGTAGCGGACGTGGTTGCCTGGAACAAAGCAATGTGTTACCATTCACATTTGTGTGATCAACTAGAAATGCAGTTGAAAGAAAGAATCAGCAGGTTTGGAGTGAGATGGAGACCCGAGTTCCTCCAAACAGACCCGGTGACGGCAGAACTGCAAGAAAAAGTGATTAAACAGCAAAAAGTGGTGGCAGAGCTGGAGGAGAAGGGTGGACCCTTCAGAGAGACCTATCGGAACGCCGCACGGTTTTGCCAGCAAGCCACAAAACAGACCTTGGAGAGAGCAACCCCTGCACCTGACCTGAGAGCTGAGGCATTCCGAAAACTCCCAACCTTAAGTCCCGCAGAAAGGGTGGAGGGTAATCCCAGTGAGACCGTGTGTGGGCAGGTAGAAGAGATGGAAGTGACCCTGGAGGGTGTGGAGGGTATTGTTGATCCGGCTGTGCTCAGAGAACCTGCAGACGAGAGTGTGGCTGTTGCTGGAGAGGAAGGCTGTGCTGATAAAGCTACAGAGATACAGTCTAACATGGCGGTCGGTGTGAGGAGTGATGTGTCTAATGTGTCCCCTACTCAGGAACCCGCTGACACTGTCCATACGGAAGTTATGAAGCCTGTACCTGAGGCTGCCAAGAGTGCTGGTGTGGTGGAGAGCAAAGTGCCTGTGTTTGCTGATGTGCCCCCTGCAACCCCTGTGTGCCAGGAACCTGCCAGCGCTGATGTGGTGGAAGTGGGCAGTCAGCCTGGTTTGCCTGCTGGGAGTGATGGACCTTCCCTCCCTGATGTGCCTTCTGTGCCCCCTGGGAATCAGGATTCTGCCAGTGATGCTGACCTGGTGGAAAAGAAAATAGAGGCAAACCTGCGGAAATCGCTGCCTAGAGCAGCAAAGAGGAGAAAAACTAAGCTAAAACTTACTGTCCGGAAAAAACATGGCCACCGCAGCCAGCCCTGCACTCCACGCCTGTGTACTGACGAGAATGCAGGGCCTAGACTGGCTGAGAAGCGGCCGGCGCGAACCGGAAGGGACGTCACCCAAACCGGAAGTGAAGTCACCCGAACCGGAAGTGACGTCAGCAGGTTCCCCGCGATGGCAGCTGCTGGACCTAGCAGTGGGGAAGCTGCTGGAACAGGCAGTAGCGCTGTAAAAGCACAGAGAAAGGAGTCCTGTGTGTCTGGCAGCAGAGGATGAGCGGTGGAACTTGCTGTAGGCCACAGGAATTCAAGTAATGTTGGGGACAATAGCACTGTGGTTCCCCCTGATGCTGAGACTGGGACAAATGGTAAGCATTTTTCTGAAGCTGTGGAAGTTTCTAAGCAACCCACAGCCACAAGTGTGAATGGGACTCTTACTAATGGTAAGCCCACTGATAGTATGGTTAATGATAATCCTATGGGTGATTTACAGCCTCCAAATACTGATTGTGTTGAAATGTTTGGTACGAGCCGGGGGGCAGATTTGGCCACGACTACTGTTAAAAAGATAGACACCATTTTTGGCGAAGTGGAAGCAGTGGTCGTTCAGGGTCGGCGCTGGTCCCTGGCTCTGCTGCTAATAATAAAGATGCTTTAATATCTGTGGGGGGATTGCCGGGGGAATTAGATCCTCCTCCTGGGGTCCCGGTTTTGTCTGGTCAAACAGTCTCACCCCAATGTGTTGTAAAAAATACTGATTTTGTATATGAAAAAGTAATCAGTGATTTCATAGCCGGTGATAGGCGATATGTGTTTGAATTAAAGGTGTTGTATATATTGGATGCAAAAACATGCAAAACTATTGATTTCTTACCTTTACCGGAAGACATTGACCTAAGTAGGATTACTTCAATAGGACTGGGTGACTCAAGCATGGGCATCCAGTTGGATTTTAAAACAACTGCCTTTAGATTTCTGATTAGAAATGAAGTACTTTTTTGTTACGATATCAAAGGTAACGAGATCCTTATGGAAATTGTTAAAGGTGTAGGGGAATGTCATCCTTCTGTAAGACAGACAGCTTCCTCTTCTGCCCCGGGTTTGACCTCCATCGTGAGGGAGGGGGGGGGAGGTGGCGGTGCCTGCTGTTTCGACCTAGTCACGGGTCAACAAATCAACCTCATATGCCCAGGGGCAAACGGTAGGAAAGAGGGTAACTTTACTGGCGGTAGAAGAGTGCCTGCTCCCTTGGAACAAGGGGGGATGCACCCGTGTGCGGGGGGAGGAGAAACGTGGTTCGTTTAAAATGGATTGGTCAATCCCGTATACCGGGAAAGCAGGACTTCATTCGCCTTCTCCTTGACACGGGTGTAAAGGCCCAGGACATATATGCGATTATTGCTCCTGGTGATCCCCCTGAATACTACGATGTTAGCTTTCTGACTCCAGGGGGGCAAGAGTTTTTTATGGAGGAAAAAGATAAGAAAAGATTAGAGTGGAAGAATTTTGTTGCATCTAATGTATCTCGGCAACCCCTGGAGAGGAGGGCTACCGTCGTAGTATACAATGAGTCCATCCCAGTACAGGATGTGATCCTCTGGCTCTCTTATTATGTGGATGTGGTGTCCCGTCCCCAGAAGATCCTGGATGACCTGGGTATCTGGTGGGGCGGCTACGAGATTTCAATTAAGATGAGGTATAAAAATGGAGTTTATTCTCATGTACCCAGATCCGCCTTGATTGGGAGAGATAAGATTGCAGTTTTTTACCCGGGTCAGCCCAGGGTCTGTAACCGTTGTGGGGGGAGGGGACACTTCAGCTATTGCTGTAAGCAACCCCAGTGTGGTCTTTGCCAGGAGTTTGGGCATGACGCAAACGATTGCAAAAATATTAAGTGCAACTTGTGCCACAGCTTTGGCCATCCATACAGTGTATGCCCAAACTCCTGGGAAAACTTACTGGCCGCGGTGAAGGAGGCCTTACTGGCAAAGATGGAGGAGGGGGGAGTACAGTCATATGCCCTTAACCTTCCTATTGTGCAAACCTCTAAAAAGTCTGTTTCCCCTGTCATCTCTCCTGATGTGTCAAACCCTGTGTCTGAACCCTGTGTTAACCCCCCTCTGAAATGGCTCCCGCCAGTGAGGCCTCTGAAGAACCATGGCATATGGTGAAGAGAGCCAGGGGAAGAAGTCGTGCTGGGAATGTGATTAAGGGAGCCGGCACTCTCTCCCAAAAGTTGTCTGAAACTGAAGACCCAAAAAGAAAGACCCCTGTTGTTCCTCATCCTGGGTCTCAAATGGGTCCCAAGGAAAGAAAAACTAAACTAAAATAACTTACTTCGTATTATAGAGATGGTAAGGGGCCATTGCCCCAATCAACCCCAAAACTTGGGCAACATCCCAAAAATTCCCCCTCTCCAACTGTTTCCCCAGTTACCCCTCCCTTACCTCCCCCTCCTGTTAACCCTTCCCCTCCTGTTAACCCTCCCCCTCCTGTTCTCCCTTCTGTTCCTCCTGATGAACCTTCCATCCCCGATTCTTTGTCAGATCCCCCTGAGCCAATGTCATCTCCTGAAAAATTGGATGTTCCTCCCTTGACAGAAAGGGAGCCTTTGTTGTCTGTTGAATGGGAAGATGTACCACCAGATGAACTGGCATATTTAGAAAACAGACTTAAGACTGTTAGAAAACACAAACCAAAAACTTTAAAGGAAAGACGTTTACAAAAACAATATGAAACCGCAGTTAAAAGACAGGGTATTCATTTATCTAACAGATTCACTGTTCTTAGTGATGATGATGAGCAAATAGATATGCCCTCCGAGGAGGGTATGGACACAGGTAACAGTTAGTGTTGGGCGAACATCTAGATGTTCGGGTTCGGGCCGAACAGGCCGAACATGGCCGCGATGTTCGGGTGTTCGACCCGAACTCCGAACATAATGGAAGTCAATGGGGACCCGAACTTTTGTGCTTTGTAAAGCCTCCTTACATGCTACATACCCCAAATTTACAGGGTATGTGCACCTTGGGAGTGGGTACAAGAGGAAAAAAATTTTAGCAAAAAGAGGTTATAGTTTTTGAGAAAATCAATTTTAAAGTTTCAAAGGGAAAACTGTCTTTTAAATGCGGGAAATGTCTGTTTTCTTTGCACAGGTAACATGCTTTTTGTCGGCATGCAGTCATAAATGTAATACATATAAGAGGTTCCAGGGAAAGGGACCGGTAACGCTAACCCAGCAGCAGCACACGTGATGGAACAGGAGGAGGGTGGCGCAGGAGGAGAAGGCCACGCTTTGTGAGACACAACAACCCAGGCCTTGCATGAGGACAAGAAGCGTGCGGATAGCATGCTTTGTACCGCCATGCAGTAATAAATGTAATAAAGATAAGTGGTTCAATAAACAGGGACCACGCGGCAACACTAACCCAGCAGCAGCAGACGTGATGGAACAGGAGGAGGCGCAGGAGGAGAAGGCCACGCTTTGTGAGACACAACAACCCAGGCCTTGCATGAGGACAAGAAGCGTGCGGATAGCATGCTTTGTACCGCCATGCAGTCATAAATGTAATAAAGATAAGTGGTTCAATAAACAGGGACCACGCGGCCACGCTAACCCAGCAGCAGCAGACGTGATGGAACAGGAGGAGGCGCAGGAGGAGAAGGCCACGCTTTGTGAGACACAACAACCCAGGCCTTGCATGAGGACAAGAAGCGTGCGGATAGCATGCTTTGTACCGCCATGCAGTCATAAATGTAATAAAGATAAGTGGTTCAATAAACAGGGACCACGCGGCAACGCTAACCCAGCAGCAGCAGACGTGATGGAACAGGAGGAGGCGCAGGAGGAGAAGGCCACGCTTTGTGAGACACAACAACCCAGGCCTTGCATGAGGACAAGAAGCGTGCGGATAGCATGCTTTGTACCGCCATGCAGTCATAAATGTAACAAAGATAAGTGGTTCAATAAACAGGGACCGGCAACGCTAACCCAGCAGCAGCAGCAGCACACGTGATGGAACAGGAGCAGGCGCAGGAGGAGAAGGCCATGCTTTTTGAGACACAACAACCCAGGCCTTGCATGAGGACAAAAAGCGTGCGGATATAGCAGCAATGCTTTTTGCCACCATGCAGTCATAAATGTAATACAGATGAGAGGTTCAATAAACAGGGACCGGAAACGCTACACCATCCCAGATGTTCATTGGTCATGTTACTTGGTTGGGGTCCTGGAGTGTTGCGTAGTCGTTTCCAATCCAGGATTGATTCATTTTAATTTGAGTCAGACGGTCTGCATTTTCTGTGGAGAGGCGGATACGCCGATCTGTGACGATGCCTCCGGCAGCACTGAAACAGCGTTCCGACATAACGCTGGCTGCCGGGCAAGCCAGCACCTCTATTGCGTACATTGCCAGTTCGTGCCAGGTGTCTAGCTTCGATACCCAATAGTTGAAGGGTGCAGATGGATTGTTCGACACAGCTACGTCATCTGACATGTAGTCCTTGACCATCTTCTCCAGGCGATCGGTGTTGGAGGTGGATCTGCACGCTTCCTGTTCAGTGGGCTGCTGCTGCATGGGTGTCAGAAAATTTTCCCACTCCAAGGACACTGCTGATACCATTCCCTTTTGGGCACTAGCTGCGGCTTGCGTTGTTTGCTGCCCTCCTGGTCGTCCTGGGTTTGCGGAAGTCAGTCTGTCGGCGTACAACTGGCTAGAGGAGGGGGAGGATGTCAATCTCCTCTCTAAAGTCTCCACAAGGGCCTGCTGGTATTCTTCCATTTTGACCTGTCTGACTCTTTCTTCAAGCAGTTTTGGAACATTGTGTTTGTACCGTGGATCCAGAAGGGTATAAACCTAGTAATTGGTGTTGTCCAGAATGCGCACAATGCGTGGGTCGCGTTCAATGCAGTCTAGCATGAATTGAGCCATGTGTGCAAGAGTCCTACCAGAATCCTCATCATCCTCTTGTGAGCGTTGTGATAGTTGTTGTGATGCATCATAGTCGTCACCTTCCTCCTGGTCTGCTTCTGCTGACCATTCGCGCTGAATTGTGGAAGTCCAACATGCACCGCTCTGGCCCTCGTCAGTGGTGGCATGAAATTCCTGCTCCAACTCCAGCTGTTCCTCCTCCTCTTCTTCGTCATAGCTGCTGGGGCCAGCATTCCCTGAGGCGGATGGCCTGATGTTGGTACCATCACGCTGATCGTTTTCTCCTTCAGATTCCCCCAGTTGCATCATGACAGCTGTTTCCTTGATTTTCAACATTGACCTCTTCAGTAAACACAGCAGTGGTATGGTAATGCTGACTGAAGAGTTGTCACTGCTCACAAGCAACGTGGATTGCTCAAAATTTTGGAGGACTTGGCAGAGGTCCAACATGTTGGCCCAATCGGATCCACAGAAGCTTGGCAGCTGTCCGGATGCGCCTCGGTACTGCGCCGTCATGTACTGGACCACTGCACTCTTCTGCTCACAAAAGCGTGCTAGCATGTGCAGCGTAGAATTCCAGCGCGTAGGGACATCACACAGCAAGCGATGGTGGGGGAGATTGAAGCGCTCCTGCATCTTGGCGAGTGCCCCCGAAGCAGTACTGGAATTTCTACAACGTTTGGCCACTCGACGCACCTTCAACAGAAGATCGGCCACGCCTGGGTATGTCCTCAGGAACCGCTGAACTACTAGGTTCATCACGTGCGCCAGGCAAGGGATGTGTGTCAGCTTAGCCAACCTTAAAGCGCAAATGAGATTACTCCCATTATCACACACAACCATGCCCGGTTTCAAGTCCAGCGGTGCCAGCCACAAATCCGTCTGTTCCTTTATTCCCTTCCAAATTTCCTCCCCTGTGTGCTGCTTATCCCCAAGGCAGATCAGCTTCAGCAACGCTTGCTGACGCATGCCAACAGCTGTGCTGCACTGCTTCCACGATCCTACTGCTGCTGGGTTAGCGTTTCCGGATGAGGTACAGCTTTGAGATGCGTTGGAGGAGAAGGAGTCAGAGAGGTAGGTGCTGCTGTTGTTATCCAGTGGGAGGGACGGCGGTGCAGCTGTTTGCGGCGTGGGCAACACCCGCGCCGTAGCAGGTGAGGAATCGCTGCCAGGCTCCACAAGGTTCACCCAGTGTGCGGTAAGGGAGATGTATCGACCCTGTCCGAACGCACTCGTCCAAGTGTCAGTGGTGAGGTGAACCTTGCAGGCAACGGCATTCTTCAAGCTTCGGGTTATTTTGCTGACCACGTGCTCATGCAACTCAGGCACTGCAGAGCACGCAAAGTGGTAGCGGCTGGGAACCACGTAACGTGGGATGGCCACTGACATCATGCCCTTGAAGCTGTTTGTCTCCACCACTCGATATGGCAGCATTTCGCAGGCCAGAAGCTTGGCTATGCTGGCTGTTACTGCCACGGCCCGGGGGTCATTTGCTGGCAATTTCCTCTTGCGCTCAAACATCTCCGACACAGACAACTGAACCGTAGCGCTGCACACGGAAGGGTTGTTGGTTGTTGTGTTTGATGAACACTGGGAGACCTCAAGAGTACTACTCCGGAAAGTGACAGTGTCAGCGTCGTCTGATGTTTGTGAATGTTGTGAACCACGCAATGGCTGGGCTACTGCTGCTGCTGAGGCGGGTCTGGTGGTGAGTCTGGTGAACCCAAGGGAGGCAGTGTTGCTGGTACCCTGTCCTGCCGCGTTTGCCCACAGAGTGGGATGTTTGGATAGCATGTGGCGGCTCATGCTGGTGGTGGAGAGGTTGTTAATACTTTTCCCCCTGCTCAGGCGAGTCTTGCACACCTTGCAAATCGCCATGGTAACATCCTCAGTGCAGTCTTCAAAGAAAGCCCAGACTTTGGAGCACCTGCCTCCTTGCTGGCGATTTCTGTTTGCTCCTCTTTTGCCTCTCACTTGAACTTCCACGCTTGTGGTGCCTGAAATTGCGCGCCGCCTACCTTGTGGCACAAGGCGAACTCGTGCAGCAGTGGGTTCTTCAACAGACTCATCTGTGCTGCTGCTACGACGGCGATGTTCTCGTTCACAAACAAAATCTGGGTCTCTGTCCACATTGTCCATACCCTCCTCTTCCATCTCCTCAAACTCGTCATATGTCATTGTGGGGGGCCGCCGCCGTGGAGTAGAGCTCCCCAGAACAACCTCTGCGCAGCTCACTCCAACGTCGTCTTCCAGATCTTGTCGGCCGACCTCCTGCAATTGCAACCCCTCCTGCCCAACTTGCTCTGGGATTTGGGTTTCCGAGTCCTCCTCGGACTCGCCTTGTATTTCAGTGCGCGGTGCATTTCCCACAGTTAATGGTTGTGAATCCGGGCACAACATTTCTGGCTGTTCCTCCATTGACCTTTGAAAGGTGGAAGTTTGTTGGGCTGGGAATAGCTCCTGCGAATACCCCATTGTGTCCTGAGGTAATTCATCGGACTGGTTATCTGGCAGTTGTGTGCGTGGTGTCACTGCCGGTTGTGTCAGCTTTGTGCCCACTGGCTCCTTGTAACTGGCTGAGGACTCGGACCTCGTGCGTGATGTGCTGGTGCTGCTTAACCCACTGCTGGACGCTTGAGAGGTCATCCAAGTAATTATCTGGTCCTGTTCTTTTGGATCTGTGAGGGTTGTTGTCCTGGACAACATGGGCAGTATTGAGTGGGTTTTCTTGGGTGCTCCCCTGTGGCCTGTACGTGAACCGTCAGGGGAAACACCTCTTCCCTTGCCCCTTCCTCTTTCACCGGATTTCTTCCTCATTTCACTTATCCTTACAGTACACGCTGACTGGCAGCAGTACAGTGGCAGTACAGAAATGCTATACAGTACCACTATTCCCAGCAGCGACACAGAGCACAATGCTATACAGTGGCGGGTGAGCGGTGTACCACTATTCCCAGCAGCGACACAGAGCACAATGCTATACAGTGGCAGGTGAGCGGTGTACTACTGTTCCCAGGCCCAGCAGACACAGAGTGGAAGTAAACACAATGCTATATAGTCTGGCTGAGCGGTGTACACAGAGTGGCAGTACACACAATGCTATAAAGTCTGGCTGAGCGGTGTACACAGAGTGGCAGTACACACAATGCTATATAGTCTGGCTGAGCCGTGTACACAGAGTGTCAGTAAACAATGCTATATATAGCGTGGCTGAGCGAGGTACACAGTGGCAGTACACACAATGCTATATAGTCTGGCTAAGCCGTGTACACAGAGTGTCAGAAAACACAATGCTATATATAGCGTGGCTGAGCGAGGTGCACAGTGGCAGTACACACAATGCTATATAGTCAGGCTGAGCCGTGTACACAGAGTGTCAGTAAACAATGGTATATAGTCTGGCTGAGCGGTGTACACAGAGTGGCAGTACACACAATGCTATATAGTCTGGCTGAGCGGTGTACACAGAGTGGCAGTACACACAATGCTATATAGTCTGGCTGAGCGGTGTACACAGAGTGGCAGTACACACAATGCTATATAGTCTGGCTGAGCGGTGTACACAGAGTGGCAGTACACACAATGATATATAGTCTGGCTGAGCCGTGTACACAGAGTGGCAGTACACACAATGCTATATAGTCAGGCTGAGCCGTGTACACAGAGTGTCAATAAACAATGGTATATAGTCTGGCTGAGCGGTGAACACAGAGTGGCAGTAAACACAATGCTATATATAGCGTGGCTGAGCGAGGTGCACAGTGGCAGTACACACAATGCTATATAGTCAGGCTAAGCCGTGTACACAGAGTGTCAGAAAACACAATGCTATATATAGCGTGGCTGAGCGAGGTGCACAGTGGCAGTACACACAATGCTATATAGTCAGGCTGAGCCGTGTACACAGAGTGTCAGTAAACAATGGTATATAGTCTGGCTGAGCGGTGTACACAGAGTGTCAGTAAACAACGGTATATAGTCTGGCTGAGCGGTGTACACAGAGTGGCAGTAAACACAATGCTATATATAGCGTGGCTGAGCGAGGTGCACAGTGGCAGTACACACAATGCTATATAGTCAGGCTAAGCCGTGTACACAGAGTGTCAGAAAACACAATGCTATATATAGCGTGGCTGGTGCACAGTGGCAGTACACACAATGCTTTATAGTCAGGCTGAGCCGTGTACACAGAGTGTCAGTAAACAATGGTATATAGTCTGGCTGAGCGGTGTACACAGAGTGTCAGTAAACAACGGTATATAGTCTGGCTGAGCGGTGTACACAGAGTGGCAGTAAACACAATGCTATATATAGCGTGGCTGAGCGAGGTGCACAGTGGCAGTACACACAATGCTATATAGCCAGGCTAAGCCGTGTACACAGAGTGTCAGAAAACACAATGCTATATATAGCGTGGCTGAGCGAGGTGCACAGTGGCAGTACACACAATGCTATATTAGTCAGGCTAAGCCGTGTACACAGAGTGTCAGAAAACACAATGCTATATATAGCGTGGCTGAGCGAGGTGCACAGTGGCAGTACACACAATGCTATATTAGTCAGGCTAAGCCGTGTACACAGAGTGTCAGAAAACACAATGCTATATATAGCGTGGCTGAGCGAGGTGCACAGTGGCAGTACACACAATGCTATATTAGTCAGGCTAAGCCGTGTACACAGAGTGTCAGAAAACACAATGCTATATATAGCGTGGCTGAGCAAGGTGCACAGTGGCAGTACACACAATGCTATATTAGTCAGGCTAAGCCGTGTACACAGAGTGTCAGAAAACACAATGCTATATATAGCGTGGCTGAGCGAGGTGCACAGTGGCAGTACACACAATGCTATATTAGTCAGGCTAAGCCGTGTACACAGAGTGTCAGAAAACACAATGCTATATATAGCGTGGCTGAGCGAGGTACACAGTGGCAGTAAACAATGCTATATATAGTGTGGCTGAGCGAGCGGTGTACTACTGTTCCCAGCAGCGACACACAATGACTGGGGGGGACCCTGGCTAGCGTGGCTGGTGAGCAAACTACCCTGCCTGCCTACCCAAAGCTAAACCCACAGAGAAATGGCGGAGATATGACGTGGTTCGGGTATTTATTTACCCGAACCACGTGACCGTTCGGCCAATCAGAGCGCGTTCGGGCCCGAACCACGTGACCCGTTCGGCCAATCACAGCGCTAGCCGAACGTTCGGGGAACGTTCGGCCATGCGCTCTTAGTTCGGCCATGTGGCCGAACGGTTTGGCCGAGCACCGTCAGGTGTTCGGCCGAACTCGAACATCACCCGAACAGGGTGATGTTCTGCAGAACCCGAACAGTGGCGAACACTGTTCGCCCAACACTAGTAACAGTAACAAAGGGCGCAGGAGGCTAGTGGACAAATCGGGCGCATTTGACTCCCATAATAATTATCGTTTACTGGGCGCCGAACAGGAAAAAAGGGCGCCCGAGAATAATAACGTTTTCCAACGGCGCCCGAAGATTTTTCATGTTTTATAACTGCTTGTGATGATTTACGTTTCTTATTTCAATGAAACATTATTTTAAATTTTATCCCTTACTGTTTGTAAAACATTATTATTCACGAAACAAAGCGATCAGTACGTAATGTAAATTGTAATATATTTTATCCCTTACTGTATTTAAAACATTATTCTACACACAATACAGTGATCACTAAGGCGATTATCCCAAGTGACGCCACCAGCACTGCTCGATTTCAGGGAAAGGTACCTTCTCAGCACTCTTAGCTGTCCGGGAAGTCCTGGAACGTTGCAGGGCTGAGGGTTGGGGAAAGTATTTGCTGGCACTGGATCAGTCTAAAGCTTTTGATCGGGTCAACCATAAGTACTTGTGGAGATTACTTTGTGTGTACGACCTGCAGGGAGGTTTTGTCGATTGGCTTCGTACTTTGTACAAAGGGGCAGAGAGTTTCATACTCATCAATGGCTGGGTTGGTGAACCTTTTGAAGTAAGTTCTGGTGTGCATCAGGGTTGTCCATTGAGCTCCCTCCTGTACGTATTTGCGATCGACCCTTTTGTCAGAAGGTTGCAGAGCAGTGCGCTCAGTGGAGTTCCTGTGGGCATTCCTGATGTCTCACCCCTCAGGGTTGTGGCCTATGCTGATGATGTCACTGTGGTGATCTCTAGGGCAGAGGAAGCGGAGGTGGTAGTCTCTGAGATTGCCAGGTACTCGAAAGCATCAGGCTCACAAGTCAATCCAGACAAGTGTGAAATTTTCTGGATGGGGAATGATGGAGAGAACTTTTCACTTCCTGGCTCCTTCCCCGTGCCTCAGCCAAAAATTAAGATTCTTGGAATCGAATTTGGACCTGGTGATTATGGCCATCAAAATTGGGTTTGTGGGCTGACTGATGTCCGCACCAAAGTGGCACACTGGAAAGGTTGGAAATTGACCTTCAGGGAAAGGGTAGACCTGATCAAGAGTCATCTGGTTCCAATTCTCTTATATGTCAGTTACGTTGCAATTTTGCCGCAGTCTCTGTATGTGAGGATTTGCAATCTGTTTTTCCAGATGCTCTAGGGAAATAGAATGAACATAATGCGTAGAAGCATCACCTACAGGGCCAGGCAGGAGGGTGGCTTAGACATGGTCAACCCAATCATTTTCTTTTCTCTGCTTTTTATTAAACACAATCTTGGTAACATGCTTGCAGAGAATACGCCAGACTGGGTAGGCATCTTCCGGACCTGGTTTGGAACTTACCTTGAGAGTTGTGAAAGTGGTGGTTCAGTGAAAAGACTGACGTCACGTCATGACTACCTTCCGGCCTATGTTGTTATGTGCTTGAAAAAATTAAGGCAGTGGGGATTGACTGTGGAAGATATCAAATCGGTCGAGAGGCTTGTCCTTACGAACCGGGTGGTAGACTCATACTTTCATGATCCAATGTACTTAAGAGATTGCCCAAGCGTGAAATTGGAGGTGGGTTTGCGGCTTCTTAATTCATCTCGGATTCCAAATAAATTGTGGGATATTGCTTGGCTCTCTTTTCATGGCAAGCTCTACGTTAAAGGTAATGTTAAGTGTCTGAAGGTGGATGCACGTGGATTTCCTCGTGAGGAGTGTGGAGGTGTTGAGGAATCCATGGACCACTTTCTACTTCATTGTCCTTTTAACATTGAAGTGTATAAACAGGTGGGTGGGAGTCTAGGAATTGCCTTTCTGGAGCGGCTAAGTTACGCAGAGTGGGCATATGGAGCATTCAGACATCGCCAGGGTTTTGACTTATGCACCTTATACTTAGTTAGCTTAGTTGTTAGGCAGCACACTTGGTTAGCACGGTGTCAGGAATCGCTCAGGCATAAAACCATTCCTGTCCAGGTGGTGGTAGGCAATATTCTGAGTGAGGTGTCTAGGATCCGGGACTTGGAGAGGCGTAGATTGGGCAGAGGTGCTTGGGTTCTTGCATGGCAGAACATCAGGGTTCCTTAGCCTATCTGCGTCTCTCTTGGGTGAGCTTCCTGTTTCTCATCACCCTTTTCAGATTTTGATTCTTTTTACATATCTTATTTTTTAATGATTGGCCGCAGAGGAGTATCCCTCCAGCTAACTTATGGGTGTTATTGTGTGTCTTGTGATGATTTTGATATTTTCAGTCTCTGTGGTACCCCTCCTGTATAGATGGCAGAATGAGTAGTTTTTTGTTCCGGGTGATAGTCACTTTGTTGGGTTTAGGGTGATGGATTTATGGTTTCTGTTGTCCTGTCTGGTTGTGAATGTGGTTTGAATGAGTATTCTTCTGCTCAGATATATACTGTATATATATATTTTTTGGATTTGGTTGATTAGAGAGCAAGTTTCTTTTTTTTCTCTGATGATAAACTTGAATTCTGTATAACATATAGTTTCTTTATGTAAATAGTATTGTTCACAATACTTATGTATGGATATACAATGTATAAATTAATTATGTATGCTTTGTTTTTTGTGATCGTTAGATCACGAATAACATTATTTTATTGTATTGTATTGTATATTTGTATATATATATTTTTCAATAAAAATGACCATCAGGCTCCTGTCCTTCCTCAAATCCACAGGCCCAGGAGGACCCACCCGCGTGGAGGGAACATCCTGGAAACCTGACCCACCACTTATACTCCACATCAGCAGATGTCATCATATATGAACTTTACGTTAAATCACTTTAATCACTTTAAGTTAAATCCTGTATTGTCCTCCAAGAAAAACTTAAAATCCTCATCGCGCAACTCAATTTAAAACCATTAATATTTTATTCATAGTTGCACTTACAGTAGCGCAATGAGTTTGGTCTTATTTATCCGCAGCCTCTCCCCCACTTGGTCTCCCAGGCTGACCAGGGTCCTGCCGGCATCCCTCATGTTCCTAGCCTCTAGTGCACTTCCTGTCTCTCGTAAGCCGCCTGCCTTTAATTTTTCTTTGAGGACAATACTGGATTTAATGTGAAGTGGTACCGTTAAGCTAGTTTACTACCAGCATAGGAACAGAGTAACAGCTTATACTGTACATAATGGAGATAGCAGAGATTAGCACACATTTCAGCTATTTTACTATCAGTACAGGCATAGAGTATCAGTGCATACTGGGGGAAGCAGAGCTAAGTACACACTGCAGCTAGTTTACTATCGGTACAGGCACAAAGTAACAGCTTATACTGTAAGTACTGGGAGTAGCAGAGATCAGCACACACTGCAGCTAGTTTTCTGTCAGTATATAGACAGGCACAGAGTAACCGCCTATACTGATCACTGAACATAATATATATAGCAGCAATTAGCACAAATTGATAGCAACAATTAGGATCTATTTTATTATCAGTAGAGGCATAGCATTATTACAGCTAATACTGCAATTCACTCCCCAGTATAGTAGCAAGATGTGCTCCCTCACCAGTATAGTAGCAAGATGTAGCCCCTCCCACCCTCATTTGTCCCTCCCTAGTAAAGTAGCAAGACGTGCCCCTGATTCCTCCTCCCCTTATTCCCTCCCCAGAAAAGTAGCAAGATGTGCCCCCTGACCCCCCCCCCCCCCTCTTTTCTCCCTCCCCAGTACAGTACAGTAGCTAGATGTGCGCCATCCCCAGCAAAGTAGCAAGATGTGCCCCGTGACCACACACCCACCCCTTCCTGGCTACCCAGTATAGTAGCAAGATGTGTCCCCGATCCACCCTTCCTCCCCAGTAAAGTAGGTAGATGTGCCCCCTGATTCCCCCCTACCCCCATAGTAGCTAAATAGGCCCCTAAATCCCAGTCCCCTCCCCAGTATAGTATAGTATAGTATAGTTAGATGTGCCCCCTAATCCTACTTCCCTCCCCAGTATAGTAGCTAAATGTGCCCCCTGATCCCCTCTGTGACGCCTTCCCAAGTTGCAAATGCTTTTTGCAATCCTCATGCGCAGATTTCACAGCACGCATATTTCAAGTGAAGTGTCCTTTCAGCAACCAGTCCCTGGTCATTTCTTGCCAAATCCATTTTTCTGCCCAGCTGATTAGCTCAGCTTGTAGTCAGCATCAAAGGGGGAAAATAACCAGCACCCCTGCTGTGAAATGCCATAAATTTAGCCTTTAATCATAAAAACAGGGTTTTGTGAAGAATGGTGTCTGCAGTTTTGGGAGGGGGCAGGTCTCTCCAAGAGAGCGCACGCAATAGACAATTTGAGAAAACTGGTTAGCCAACCATGGAATAATCTCACCTGAGATTCTTGCCGATTAACCCATATGGGTTGGTCGGCTGAAGAGCTTTTGTCCCACTCAGAACCGGGGACCAGGTCTTTCCAGCGATCCTCCTCCACAAGATACGTGATTGGTGTACAGAGGCGCCGATAGTATAAAAGTGGCTAAAACATTAAAAAGGTTTAGGTTGCGGTGGTGGACCAGCTAACCACAAACGGACGACAAGGCTGTCGAGTATCAACATATATAAAATTTATTCCAAAGCTCCCATTAAAATTCGCAACGCGTTTCACGGGCAGCAGCCCGCTTCTTCAGGCAATGAGGGTCAGGAGCAACAACACAGCGTGACGTCTGGAAGACTGCTTGGCACCTCTGTGACACAGAGGTGCCAAGCAGTCTTCCAGACGTCACGCTGTGTTGTTGCTCCTGACCCTCATTGCCTGAAGAAGCGGGCTGCTGCCCGTGAAACGCGTTGCGAATTTTAATGGGAGCTTTGGAATAAATTTTATATATGTTGATACTCGACAGCCTTGTCGTCCGTTTGTGGTTAGCTGGTCCACCACCGCAACCTAAACCTTTTTAATGTTTTAGCCACTTTTATACTATCGGCGCCTCTGTACACCAATCACGTATCCAGAAGTCCACCCTTGGTGGAAGGGTGTTTTACCCTACTGTTTCCTCTATCCTGCGGAGAGCGACGTTTTATTCCTGAGTGGGGACAGGCTTGTTCTCCCCACCTGCTTTGACAGTGGTTGCTTCCGAGGCAACCCTGGTTTGTGAGTATAATATTTTTATTTGTTATACTTCCCATATCCTGCCATTGCATACTACACTATATTGGGCTCTCGGTCTTTTATCATTTCTCCTCCACAAGATGTACTGGCACATATGCTCCTCCGGCCACTGAACTTCAGTCCTGTATCAGATGTATTTCCACTCCTTGCAAATGCTACCTACCGCTATAGGCAGCCGCATTTATGCATAGGAGTGTCTGCACAGAGGTGTCTTGGATGTGCAGGAGGGATCAAGTTTGTGCCTAGATTACTCCACGCAGCTCTGTATGCTTTACACTTGTAAGCCACAGGCTGCAGGAGCTCTTGGAGCCAGGAGCTGGCTGTTTGTGTGAGGAGTAATGGCTGAGAGAAACTCCACTCTGCGTGTCTTGCGCAAGCAGCAGGCACCTGGAGGTAAGTTTGTGAGCTAGACAGCAAGCAATGGGCAGCGCGCACAGGCTGCAAGTTAAGTGAAAGCTCCAGAGATATGCCCAGCCCCTTGGGGCTAAATACACACCTTGAATACAAATCAGATGCAAATTATGTGCTAACACTAATCTAAATTCTAAAATTTGAATGCAAGCTGACACCCCTGGAGGCAGCTAGCCTGAAGTATACTTAAGTTTTGTACAGCAGAAGGAAATGGCAGCGCTTCCAAACAGACGCTGCACCTGAATTGACTACCTGCACAGGTATGCAGAGCTCAAATAACGGGCAGGTTACACACCTTGCATTCAAAACAGGTACAGTAAAGGGGGGCGTTAGCTTCAGCATAAGTTGTGCACAAATTATCCCTAATAGACTCTCCAACGGCGGTGACGTGCCCCATAGGAGAGAAACTAACCACTAATCTAGCAGTGAAACATATAAAAAAGTGAAGCATGTTCAAACAATGAAAATTGTCCAAAAAAAAAAAAAGGTTAAAACCTCAAACTAATGTAACAGTGAAACATATTCAACAGTGAAACATATCCAACAGTGAGCCCTAGCTAGTCTAAAATTAAAATCATAATCCTTACCTGGTGCAGCTAGCCATAAATGGTATACACATTTGTTCAGAAGACAGCAAGCAATGGGCAGCGCGCACAGGCTGCAAGTGAAGTGAAAGCTCTGTGCAGGTAGTCTGTGCAGGTAGTCAATTCAGGTGCAGCGTCTGTTTGGAAGCGCTGCCATTTCCTTCTGCTGTACAAAACTTAAGTATACTTCAGGCTAGCTGCCTCCAGGGGTGTCAGCTTGCATTCAAATTTTAGAATTTAGATTAGTGTTAGCACATAATTTGCATCTGATTTGTATTCAAGGTGTGTATTTAGCCCCAAGGGGCTGGGCATATCTCTGGAGCTTTCACTTCACTTGCAGCCTGTGCGCGCTGCCCATTGCTTGCTGTCTTCTGAACAAATGTGTATACCATTTATGGCTAGCTGCACCAGGTAAGGATTATGATTTTAATTTTAGACTAGCTAGGGCTCACTGTTGGATATGTTTCACTGTTGAATATGTTTCACTGTTACATTAGTTTGAGGTTTTAACCTTTTTTTTTTTGGACAATTTTCATTGTTTGAACATGCTTCACTTTTTTATATGTTTCACTGCTAGATTAGTGGTTAGTTTCTCTCCTATGGGGCACGTCACCGCCGTTGGAGAGTCTATTAGGGATAATTTGTGCACAACTTATGCTGAAGCTAACGCCCCCCTTTACTGTACCTGTTTTGAATGCAAGGTGTGTAACCTGCCCGTTATTTGAGCTCTGCATACCTGTGCAGGTAGTCAATTCAGGTGCAGCGTCTGTTTGGAAGCGCTGCCATTTCCTTCTGCTGTACAAAAGTTTGTGAGCTGACCAGCTCACAAACTTACCTCCAGGTGCCTGCTGCTTGCTTGTGCAAGAGTGGAGTTTCTCTCAGCCATTACTCCTCACATTGGGTGGGGTGAAGGGTGCCACTCTGGGGGAGAGAAGGAAGGAGGGTGCCACTCTGTAGGGGTGGACTGAAGGGTGCCAGTTGGGAGAAAGCAAGAAGATTGCGGCACCAGCCGTCGAAGTGTAATGCAGGGAGAGGGGTGACATCACATCACCCTCCCTCTCCATCAGTTCCCCCTTCCCGAGTCCCCTTGTAGAGAACGCGCAGCGGGCGTTTAGATTATCTGTTTCTGCGCTCTGGACGGCTTCTTCATTCTATTTCCTGTTTCGCGTCATGGGGAACAGAAAATAGAATGAAGATAGCCGGAGCACACAGACCAGTAAACTAAACGCCCGCTGCGCGTTCTCTGCAAGGGGACTCAAGAGGGGGTACTTGATGGAGAGGGAGGGAGGAGTGATGTCACCCCCTTTCTGCATTACACTTACACTTACGGCTGGTGCAGAGTTAGGCGATGTGCGGGGAGAGCAGCCAGGGGGGGGGAATTCAGGGCATCGGTAACCCCCCCTGCGTGCAACAGTGGACAAGGACCTGAGTGGGTCGCTGTGTTTTAACCCCCTGTGTAGCCTGGAGTGGCAATGAAACAAGCACATAAGTCCAGCCTTGTATAATTGGAACAGGAGGCAGTTCACCTTGCAAAGAGAGATATTGGCACAATACCTGTTTTGCCCGGTCTCTCGGTACCCATAGGTCCCATCAAGAAATAGAATGTATATCCACATTCAATGCAACGTTAGAAATACCCAGGTATCAAATATGAGGGTTGTGGCGGGAGTATTCATACAGTGTTACTTCAAACCTGTATTACTCCTGTATTACCACCCAGAGTGGCTTTTAAAGGAGCAGCACCAACTAACATACATTGTCTATACTTTACATCAGTATTGCCAAGATTGCTCCCACTGTCGAGTACAGAGGTCAAACAACCCTTTCTTTCTAGAAAGTTCCTATGTCACTCAACTTTTCACGGATTGTGGGGTTCGGATTTCTGGACCTGGAGTAATACAGTACTTTTCCATTCCTCTAAGTATCTATCTATCTAGGAAAAAATTATTGACCCTCATATAAGCCGGGGGTAGGAAATGCTGTCCGTGTGATCCCCCCAGTGTGTCCCGGTATAGCTAGTATAGTGCCCAGTATGGGTAGGTGGTGCCTCAGTATAGCTAGTAAAGTGCCCAGTATAGCTAGTATAGTGCCCAATATGGGTAGGTAGTGCCCCAGTATAGCTAGTAAAGTGCCCAGTATGGGTAGGTAGTGCCCCAGTATAGCTAGTATCATGCCCAGTATGGGTAGGTAATGCCCCAGTATAGCTAGTATAGTGCCCAGTATAGCTAGTATAGTGCCCAGTATGGGTAGGTAGTGCCCCAGTATAGCTAGTATAGTGTCCAGTATGGGTAGGTAGTGCCCCAGTATAGCTAGTATAGTGCCCAGTATGGGTAGGTAGCGCCCCAGTATAGCTAGTATGGTGCCCAGTATAGCTAGTATAGTGCCCAGTATAGCTAGTAACGTGCCCCAGTATAGCTAGTATAGTGCCCAGTATATCTAGTAACGTGCCCCAGTATAGCTAGTATAGTGCCCAGTATAGCTAGTAACGTGCCCCAGTATAGCTAGTATAGTGCCCAGTATAGCTAGTAACGTGCCCCAGTATAGCTAGTATAGTGCCCAGCATAGCTAGTATAGTGCCCCAGTATAGCTAGTAACGTGCCCAGTATAGCTAGTAACGTGCCCAGTATAGCTAGTAACGTGCCCCAGTATAGATAGTATAGTGCCCAGTATAGCTAGTAACGTGCCCCAGTATAGCTAGTATAGTGCCCAGTATAGCTAGTAACGTGCCCCAGTATAGCTAGTATAGTGCCCAGTATAGCTAGTAACGTGTCCCATATAGCTAGTAACGTGCCCCAGCATAGCTAGTATAGTGCCCAGTATAGCTAGTAACGTGCCCCAGTATAGCCAGTATAGTGTCCAGTATAGCTAGTAACGTGCCCCAGTATAGCTAGTATAGTGCCCAGCGTAGGTAGTATAGTGACTTTTAAGGGGCTTTTAAGGGGGCTTTGCTATTAACCGCTAAAGTTGGTGGGCGTTTAATTATCCCACGGTCAGAAACAGAACTTTAAAATCAATTTTCTCAAAAACTATAAGGTCTTTTTGAAAAAAAAAATTTCCTCTTGTTCCCAATTTTCTTCTTAACATAACTTAAAAATGTGGTGTTTCTAGCTTTTAAGGGGGCTTTGCTATTAAACGTTAAAGTCGGCGGGCAGACATTTTCCAAACGGCAGCAAAGCAGGGCTTAAAACGATAAATATCGTTCAGGCAGGACAAAAAAAAACAGGTTTTAAAATGATAAATTACGTTCACAAGGTCGGCGCCATTTTTTAACATAATAAAACGATAAATATCGTTCAATAGACTTCCTCTATGGGGCGCCATTTTTTAACAGCGGTGCCTGGCGCCATTTTTCACTGACCCGGGGCACAGGTCATGCAGTAATGCACTGTTGACTTCAGGGCGAGATTGCAGCTATTGGAGTACTGTTGCACCACGTTGCATCGCTTAATGCAACTTTACCACAACACCATAGTGTGAAATGGCCCTAAGGCTCAACATGCACGATACAATCTTGGTTTTACATATTTACCAAGTGTATGTAGTAAAAGGGCCAACAAATTTCAAATACTTTGATGTAGTATAAGAGCCTTTCAAAACAATCCTTTTTGAGTGGTAAGGTTGAACGAACAAGATTGTATAGTGTGTGTTGAGCCTAAAGGATCCTATGTTATTAATACGATCCATTCACCCTTATCAATCGATAATGGCAACACAAAAATCCAACCTGCGCAACAATTCCGGACAGCGTATGTGTTTCCCACAGAAGCCTGTTGCACCATTGGAGTGGACACAGCATTGTGTACTCCAGTTGGCCATTGGCGATTCATCTTCATGTGAATTGACCATAATGTTTAAAAACTATACAGAAACATTTGTACTGGTTGAACTCGATGGACGTATGTCTTTTTTCAACCAAAATAACTATGTAACTATGTAACATAGTTTGCCTTTTCTTTCACCTTATAATGGCATCATTAACCTGAGTAATTTTAAATTACCCAGGAATTATATCTGTATGAATGCTATATGTTTGTGTAATTTTTTACAATATGCTTTGATTGTAGGTAGCAGTTTCCCATGACTCCCTATGAATTCATTTTCAATGTGTTATGTTTAATACCAGATATGAATGCAACAGTGAGACGAATTGACCAGCTAACGAATATATTGGCTCCTATGGCTGTTGGACAAATTATGACCTTTGGTTCTCCTGTAATTGGCTGTGGATTCATTGCTGCATGGAACTTGATGTCAATGTGTGTAGAATACCTTCTTCTGTTCAAGGTCTACCAGAAGACACCAGCCTTGGCTATCAAAGTTAGCAGAAAAGATAAAGATCAAGAACTGAAAGAACGGATCATAAAAGGTATTTCCCATCAAAATGTTCTAAACATGTTTTTTCCTACTGCTAACCTAAATTTTCTCAGTACTTGAGCCATACAGCAAAGGTACATCACATTATTTTTATAGATAATTTTCAATCATTTTTATATAGATTCCAATATAAACCTACTGTCATATATTGTAAAATCAAGAATCCTGCTTGAATCAAAAATAGACCGAGGGTAGGAAAGCCTGACTGCTGCCCCCAACACTAGTCCCCTATCCATCTCCATCAACATCATTCACCCTTGTGATGGAAGGGACTCACTCTTCCACCACACACACAATAATAGATCTAGTATGTGTGTGTGTGTGTGTGTGTGTGTGTGTGTGTGCGTGTGTGCGTGTGTGCGTGTGTGCGTGTGTGCGTGTGTGCGTGTGTGCGTGTGCGTGCGTGCGTGCGTGCGTGTGTGTGTGTGTGTGTGTGTGTATTGTGAGAGAAATGCTGGGTTGGAGGTGGAAGGTGTTTATATTTCTCCCAGATTTCTCTCTTATATACAGTACAGACCAAAAGTTTGGACACACCTTCTCATTCAAAGAGTTTTCTTTATTTTCAAAAGGTGGCTACTTTGAAGAACCTAGAATATGACATTTTCAGTTGTTTCACACTTTTTGGTGTTACTTCATAGTTTGGGTGCGTTCAGTGTGAATCTACAATGTTCATAGTCATGAAAATAAAGAAAACTCTTTGAATGAGAAGGTGTGTCCAAACGTTTGGTCTGTGCTGTATATTAAGCTCCAGGGCAAGCATTTTGGCAGTGAAGAAGTGTTATTTCACTGCATTTGGCTTTTTGAAAAGCCGGTAAAAGGGGCCCTGGAGTGAATAGAAGTGAGCGGGTGGGACTTCCATTCACCAGGCTATCAAGGCTTTTGGAGAAGCCTGGCTAATTAACAGCCTCATCAGTGGCGTAGCTAGGGCATTTGACACCCGGTGCTAGGTATTGAAAGACACCCCCACCCACGGTACTCCACCTGACCGGATGGGGCGGAACTAATTTAAAAGTGCACCCAAGTTTTAGTCAACCTTCCTCCAGAAAATTCACATCATTGCGCAGCTTTTCTCCAGAAAATACACAAAATGTCAGAAGCTTTCAACATAAAATACACGTAATGCGAGAAAATTTCACCAGACATTACACGTTACGTGAGCAGATTTCACAAGAAAATACATTCAATCATGTCGGCAGATTTGACCAGAAAAAAATCATTCAATCTTGCGGCACATTTGACCAGAACATACACAATGTCAGCACCAGATTTCACCACAAAATACACAATATCGGTAGTTAAACTGACCACAAAATACACAATGTCGGTAGCAGATCTGACCACAAAATACACAATATCGGTAGTTAATCTGACCACAAAATACACAATGTCGGAAGCAGATTTGAGTGTTGTCAAGCTGATAGCCTGGTGGGTAGGTAGTGAAGGGTGAGCAGCCTGATTGCCTAGTGGGTAGGTGGGCAGCCTGCTGGGTAGCAGTGGTGGGTAGGGGGGCAGCAGTGGTGGGTAGGTGGGCAGCCTGCTGGGTAGTCTGGTGGGTAGGTGGGAAGCCTGGTGGGTAGGTGGGCAGCAGTGGTGGGTAGGTGGGCAGCAGTGGTGGGTAGGTGGGTAGCCTGGTGGGTAGGGGGGCAGCAGTGGTGGGTAGGTGGGCAGCCTGCTGGGTAGCCTGGTGGGTAGGTGGGCAGCAGTGGTGGGTAGGTGGGCAGCAGTGGTGCGTAGGTGGGTAGCAGTGGTGGGTAGGTGGGCAGCAGTGGGGGGTAGGTGGGCAGCAGCGGTGGGTGGCCGGGCCGGTGCACCTGTAAAAGAAAAAAAAAACATTCACTTACCTGCAGATGAAACCTCTCTTCCGAATCCCAGGCAGCCTCTCTCTCCAGCGCTCCACTCCCCACACAGCGGCCAGCCACAGAGGACTATGCCAGCAGCAGCAAGTAATTGCAACTGTGCCGATCTTTGCTGCCTCTAGTATGCCCAGCATAAGCTGTTGCTCTGTGCCAGTGGCTGCAATGTGTGCTGATCTCTGCTGACTCCAGTATGCCCATGATAAGCTGTTACTCTGTGTCAGTGGATGCAGTGTGTGCTGATCTCTGCTGCCCCCAGTATGCCCAGGATAAGCTGTTACTCTGTGCCTGTACTGATAGTACACTAGCTGCAGTGTGTGCTTATCTCTGTTCCCGCAGTATGAACATTATAAGCTATGACTCTGTGTCTGTACTGATAGTAATCTAGCAGAAGTGTGTGCTTATCTCTGCTCCTCCAGTATGTACAGTATAAGCTGTTATTCTGTGTCTGTATTGATAGTAAACAGACACAGAATAACAGCTTATACTGTACATACTGGAGGAGCATGATTTTTTTAGCTGAAACTTCCTGAGAACGTGCTATTGACTTTTACCTGTGCTGTCAGGTCACTTTATAGCAACGCTATCCTTGCCCCCATACATATTGTATAAGGGTCAGGGCCCATATAAATGGCAAGGAATCTTGATGTGTGGGACCTTGACTTGTATCTTAGTTTGAATATTTTGTCTCATGTTGGCTTGTTTTAATTTTATAAGTATTTTTTGTATTGATATAATGTTTCATTTGTTTTCTACTTCTAGATATAAGTACAAACAGTGACAAATTGGCTGAACATGATTGCCTTGTGAAAGAAAAAACTGTTCCGTCTTCTGAAACTCCTAAAGAGTGTAGCTGCACTGACAAAATTCGAGAGCCATTCCGCACCTTCAGAGATGGGTGGATTGCATACTACAACCAGTCTGTATTTTGGGCTGGCATGGGTCTTGCTTTCCTCTACATGACGGTACTTGGATTTGACTGTATCACTACTGGTTATGCTTATACACAGGGATTAAGTGGCTCTGTTCTCAGCATTCTCATGGGCGCATCTGCTTTATCTGGAATTATGGGAACTGTAGCATTTACTTGGCTTAGAGAACAGTGTGGTCTAATTCGTACTGGATTTGTGTCAGGAATGGTGCAGCTAAGCAGCCTTGTTCTTTGTGTAATATCAGTATTTATGCCTGGAAGTCCATTAGACCTCACTGTTTCTCCATTTGAAGATATGGAAAAAAAAGTGTTCCCTACAGTTCCTTCAAGTGGAGCTTCTCGTGATTATGTTACAACTGATATGCCGAATCTACCGTATAACTCAACCATCAATGAACCTGATGATTTTCCTATACCATTGGTTTCAGTCAGTCTACTGTTTGCTGGAGTCATCGCAGCCAGAGTTGGTAAGCTGAAATCTATTTTTTTTTAACGTTTTGAATTATAAATGTAATTAGAAGTATCACATCTCTGGGCTCAGTAACTGGCTATTACTGAATACTGATGAATGAATCAGTTTGCAAAAACACAAACAAAAAAATCTATAGGAAAACCTAGCGTTTTACTTGTAAAGCAATTCATAACATAATGGTGTGCATGGGAAGACGCTTTACTGGCAAAAAACCAAACACAAGGCTTTAGATCCTTGCAGAGGTCCTTATCTGGGCTTCCTTACAAAATTGATGGTCTCTAAAACCCATGACTGTGAATGCATATCTTCACAGTCAGAAATGATATGCCTTTCACCCCACATAATATAATCTAGTAGCACTTTTTTTGTTCATGCCACCTCCAGTGAAACTCTACTAGAGCCTCATTTTCTACATGTTTATCTTCTGCCTGCAATGACCTCTGCAATGTCAAATGGCAAATGCAGACAAAATAACCCTACTACCCCATAGTCTGTTTTACCATCACCCACCAAAACTCCATAAAAAATTAAGCAACCAAGGCAGGGTCCTTAAAATTGGGTATTTGCAAATGACACCTTCCTAGCTTTTACCAATCCAATAGGATCACTTCAGCATTTAAAGAGCTATCACTTTTTTTTACTATTTTTCTTACTACAAGATCACCCAATCCAAGTCATTTATACTGGGGTCTACCATATCTAAGGGCCGGTTCTCTCACGAAGCAAGGTTAAACATTTGCATCAGGCACAGAGATTGCAGGGGCAGCATGTTTGTACTGTGTTTACACTTACAGCATGCAGTCAGAGTAGGAGGAGAAGCAAGAGGAGAGTAAGCGAGGTGAAGAGGTCATCATTGGGGAAAAGCAGTTTTGTTGCACTGTGTAAGGAGTCTGGGGGAAAGCAGCTTGTTGTGCTGTGTGAGGAGTCTGATAGTGAGTGAGGAGGGAGGATGCAGGAGAGCAGCAGTGTTTAATTTGACTTGCACAGCAGAAGGGAGGGGCGCATCCTCACAAGTTTGCCTCAGGCAGCAAAAAGTCTAGAACCTGCCCTGTATCCAATTACACTAAAAGTCTGATTCAGAAACAGTTTGCCTTCACTTCGGTAATTGGTACAATATTCAGGTATAAAGCTATCTGATAAAGCAAATAAATGAAACAAGCTAAATTACCTGTAAAAAAGAGAGAAATCGAGAGCCCAATATGGTGTAGTATGTCAGAGATACGAAGGGAAATGAATAGGTGAGATGGTTAAACTCACAAACATGGGTTACCGCTCAGGCAACCACTGTGTATAGGCAGGTGAGGAGATTAGACCTGTCCTCACTCAGGATTAAGAAGTCGCTCTCTGTAGATCAGAAAAAATGGGGTAGGGTCACCCCTCCACCTGGGGTGGACTCAAGTATACTGGTAGGTGATCAGAGGCGCCAGCAGAATAAAATTAATATAAAATTGTTAAGAATTGCCGGGAGGGAAAGTGGTGGACTTCCCCTCAATAATTAGACACCAAGGTCTGTCAACGAATCAAACAAATACATTTATTCAATAGTACCCCAAAATCTGCAACGCGTTTCGTGGGAGCAGACCCACTTCTTCAGGCAATAAAACGGGGACAACAAACACTGTAAACAAAGGACAGAGGGTATTGCTATAAGATTGCCGCAAATAACAAACATACAAAAGGAAAAAAAATCACAAAACGATGATATAGCAATGATCATATATCAAAAATCAGGATAATGGTAATGTAACAAAAGTAGGGACTAAATCCATAGGTGGCACATGAGCTAAGTGGAGTATCCAGACGTATACATAGGGGTATCAACATATGTACAGACAGTAAAAGTTGATGAAATTATAATAACAACAATAAGTATAAAAGATAGGGACAATAACTATACATACTAAGTTCATACGTTTGCTAGATCAAAAGCCATAACAATGTAAAACAGGATGGTAATATATCAATAAAAGAACAAAAATCAAAGTTGGCAATTGAATTTGTACAGAAGATAAAAAGGATGAAAAAATAGGGATAATAATTATGTGTTAAATACTTAAGACATTAAAAAAAATTTATATATATAAATATATATATAAAAAAGTGTATATTGCTGAAGGAGTGTCCCAATATAGGGTGGAGACATGTGAAGGTCATGATTGACCCTATTTTTCCGTCCTTAAGACATGAAGGGACAGGAAGAAAAGAAAAAAAAAAAGAGACTAGGTATGTGCTTAGTGTCAAAGAACCCGTGGTTTTGCTAGTAAGAGATGGCCATGGGGTATAAGGTTTTGCATTAGAGATACCACCATTAAAGACAAGGCTATAGGAGTAAAGGATACAGGAAAGTATGAACACATGGGGAAAGATAAAAATAATAATAACACCACCAGGGACAGCGGTTACATGGTGCTAGAGTCATATTAATTAGTGACATGTTTAGGTGAACATATTGGGGCAAAAAAAGGGGGATTAAAAATAGGCAAAAAAAAGGGCATAAACAGCATAAATAACAGATGCACACTTACCAGCAATCAATGTGCAGTGAATTTAGCACCTCTGTACTGGTCTGAGGATGCTGGCTGGTTTAAATGTGAAAGCAGAATGTCATCTAGCCAATGGGAAGGCTCATTTGATGTGGGAGGGAGGTGTGGATGGTCATGGTGATATTGATCTAGCGAATCAGACTGCAGGGAGCCGCTGAGTCTGATTGGGCTGCACTTTTTGGTGGGAAAGTGTCATCAGTGATGCGTACTGTCATGGGCGTAGGGAGGGGAAAAAAAAAAAAAAAAAAAGCAAAACTTATCTGGACAGTTTCCCCTCTTTTACTCTTCTCCCCTTCCCTCTTTCTTATCCCCTCCCTTCCCCCCCCTCCTTTTTCCCTTCTATCCTTTCTCCTTCTCCCTTCCCCTCCCCCCATAACAAAGAAATGCAAAAAACAGGGACAATTGGAGATAAAAAAAAACAGGGACAATTTCTAAAAGTGCATGATATGCAACATCCTGATATGCAATACCAGTGGCAAGTTATCCAAAATATATACATATATATATCTGCAACAAATAAATGCAAAAGACAGGGACAATAGGAGATAAAAAAGACAGGGACAATTGAAAATAAAACGTAAAAATGCGTTAAACAGATCCATGTTAAAATACACGATACATAAATAATAACAGATTGTAAGGTATAAAATAGTAAAACAAAATAGCCATTAAAAGAGAGTGACTAAGATAAAAGAAAAACTGTCAGAATGTATAATTAATGTATTTTTTCTAAAATTTCATTGAGGCCCTCCGGAACTAAAGTTTTTAATGTTTGAATCCAAAACATTTCTCGTTTTTTGAGGTGCTCGAATGCATTTTGCTTGCTTGGATCCACTGAGTCAATCAGTGTGATATTGAATAGTGATGGGTTGCTGTCGTGGTGGGTGCTGAAGTGGCGTGAAACACTGTGCAGTGGAAAATTCTTGATAATATTTCTTTTGTGCTGTCCTATTCTGCTACGTGCTAATTGTGTGGTTCTACCCACGTACTGAAGTCGGCATGGACAAGAGATCAAATAGATCACGAATTTACAATACAATTTTTTTTTTTTTTCCCCGTCCCTTCATGTCTTAAGGACGGAAAAATAGGGTCAATCATGACCTTCACATGTCTCCACCCTATATTGGGACACTCCTTCAGCAATATACACTTTTTTATATATATATTTATATATATAATTTTTTTTTAATCCCTTAAAGAGAATCTGTATTGTTCAAATCACACAAAAGTAAACATACCAGTGCGTTAGGGGACATCTCCTATTACCCTCTGTCACAATTTCGCCACTCCCCGCCGCATTTAAAGTGGTTAAAAACAGTTTTAAAAAGTTTGTTTATAAACAAACAAAATGGCCACCAAAACAGGAAGTAGGTTGATGTACAGTATGTCCACACATAGAAAATACATCCATACACAAGCAGGCTGTATACAGCATTCCTTTTGAATCTCAAGAGATCATTTGTGTGTTTCTTTCCCCCTGCATCTCTCATGCACTGAAGTTTCAGGCTGCTCTTTTCTTCCTGCAAACAGCTTTGCCCTTGTCTGTAATTCCTCAGTATGTGAAAGCCCAGCCAGCTCAGAGGACGATTTATCCAGCTTGTAAAAGATAAGAGAGAAGAGAGAAGCTGCTCTAATCTAAATAACACACAGCAGTGTGTAGAGAGGGGCCAGGAGGGGGGAGATGCATCACAGAACCACAACACTGAAGAACTTGGCAGCCTTCCAGACACAGGCTGACAAGTCTGACAAGTGAGAGATAAGTTGATTTATTACAGAGACTGTGATAGTACAAAGTGCTGCAGTAAGCCAGAACACATTAGGCCTGGAACCCACTGAAAACCGCAAACGCAAAACGCAACCGCTAGCGTTTTGTCTGAGCGGTTTGCAAGCGGATTCATGCGCGTTTTTGGTCGTGTTTTGCAACATTGTATTTTTTTCCCCAGCGGGTGCCTAGCGTTTTGCGTTTTGCGTTTTTATCCTGATTGGTCCTGTGAATTATTTTTCATTTTGTTACAGTGTGCTTAACCGCAAAACGCTAGCAAAACCGCTCAGTTTAGGTTTTGCTGAGCGTTTCTGCTAGCGTTTCAATACTTTACATTGAAGCGCTAACGCTCCCAAAATGCTGCAGGTCCTGCGTTTGCGTTTCTGGGAAACGCAAACGCTCCTGTGGAAGTTGCCCCATCCATTAACATTAGCCCAGCGTTTTGGCAAACTGCTAGCGTATCGCAGTGCTGCCAAAACGCTGCCAAAAGCGCTCCTGTGGGTTCCAGCCCTTAGAATAGCTTTTGGAACTTGTAGGATGATAAAAAACAGGATGCAATTTTTGTTACGGAGTCTCTTTAAGTATTTAACACATAATTATTATCCCTATTTTTTCATCCTTTTTATCTTCTGTACAAATTTAATTGCCAACTTTGATTTTTGTTCTTTTATTGATATATTACCATCCTGTTTTACATTGTTATGGCTTTTGATCTAGCAAACGTATGAACTTAGTATGTATAGTTATTGTCCCTATCTTTTATACTTATTGTTGTTATTATAATTTCATCAACTTTTACTGTCTGTACATATGTTGATACCCCTATGTATACGTCTGGATACTCCACTTAGCTCATGTGCCACCTATGGATTTAGTCCCTACTTTTGTTACATTACCATTATCCTGATTTTTGATATATGATCATTGCTATATCATCGTTTTGTGATTTTTTTCCTTTTGTATGTTTGTTATTTGCGGCAATCTTATAGCAATACCCTCTGTCCTTTGTTTACAGTGTTTGTTGTCCCCGTTTTATTGCCTGAAGAAGTGGGTCTGCTCCCACGAAACGCGTTGCAAATTTTGGGGTACTATTGAATAAATGTATTTGTTTGATTCGATGACAGACCTTGGTGTCTAATTATTGAGGGGAAGTCCACCACTTTCCCTCCCGGCAATTCTTAACAATTTTCTATTAATTTTATTCTGCTGGCGCCTCTGATCACCTACCAGTAAGCTAAATTACCTCCCCCTGTTAACCTCCCTGGCGGTTAATTTTTTTTTGCCAAATTGGCAAAAAAACTTTTTTTTTTTAATTTTTTTTTGTTTGTTTCATGTAAAGCTACCAGAGTGGTAGCTACATGAAACACCACTAGAGGGCGCATGTGTCCCTCTAGTGCGATCGTCGCCGGCATCTATAGCAAACAGGGGAACGCGTATACAACGCGTTCCCCTGTTTGGCTTCTCCTGTCGCCATGGCGACGATCGGGATGACGTCATGGACGTCAGCCGACGTCCTGACGTCAGACACCTCCGATCCAGCCCATAGCGCTGCCCGGAACTCATTGGTCCGGGCAGCGCAGGGCTCTGGCGAGGGGGGGCCCTCTTTCGCCGCTGCGTGCGGCCGATCGCCGCAGAGCGGCGACGATCAAGCTGTGCGCGCGGCTAGCAAAGTGCTGGCT
Organism: Hyperolius riggenbachi; assembly: GCF_040937935.1. Classification (NCBI taxonomy): domain Eukaryota; kingdom Metazoa; phylum Chordata; class Amphibia; order Anura; family Hyperoliidae; genus Hyperolius; species Hyperolius riggenbachi. Next base: position 178,988,340 of record NC_090652.1, on the reverse strand, counting down.
GCGCGCACAGCAATTTACAGAATAAAAATCGCCCCACCAGGGGCTGAGATCTCCCCCTGCGCGGCATAGCCCGAGCTCAGCTCGGGCTTACCGCCAGGGAGGTTAAATACAGTTTGAGCTACAAGACATGAAAACCCACAAATTATCTTGGGCTGGAAGACTCGCAACATTTAAAATGTTCATTCTCTCTAAAATTACATATACTGTATCTTTAGGACAATGCACATACCATTTCTTCTTGGACATGGAATAAAACATTGAAATCATATTTATGGACCAGGAAAAAGCCTAGAATGGCAAAACAGATTACCATTATTCCCAAGAAGTTAGGTGGATTGGGGATCCCTTGCATTCAATTTTGATATATAGCATGTAATCTGGAAATCGCCACCAACTTCCCCCTTTTAAACCGTTTTTAATCGATTTTACTCTACTTGGCGCCTCTGTGTTACTGCTTTACAAATTAGGACACAGAGGCTGGTTCTGCATACAATGACCAGCCTCTGTTACTATACTGTGCCCCCCTAGGAACCCCCTGCGCTTTGCTGTCCCCCAGAATAAAAACTGCCATGCTAGAGACATGCAGCCTGTCACAAGCCGGCTGTTTACATCCAGGCTGTCATTTACCACCATGCCCCTGCCTCCTCTATAGCGCCGCTCCCCGCCTGCGTCCCTTCCCTCCCCGCCTCCGTAAGCTGACTGGAGGGAACGGACAAAGGCGGGGAACTACGCTATAGAGGAGGCGGCGGAGTGGCAATAAATGACAGCCTGGATGTAAACAGCCAGCTAGCGACAAGCTGCATGTCGCTAGCACAGTGTTTTTTTCTGGGAGACAGCAGAGCGCGGCTGGGCGGGGGACACATTATGGTAACAGAGGCTGGTCATTCTATGCAGAACCAGCCTCTGTGTCCTAAAAGCATTCTTAAAACCCACCTTGGGTTCTCTTCAATGGCTGCATCAGGTTATTTCATACCTATCTGGTATTTTCAATTAGCAACCTCTCAAGGGGCCTGATTCACAAAGCGGTGCAAAGTGTTTGCATGCCTGTGAAAAGCCCTTTATCATGCCTAAACTCAGTTTAGGCATGATAAAATGAAACTCGCGCGAAATACCGCAATCGCGTGGCACACGGTGCAGTGCGCGCGATGCGCCCATTAAACCCTATGGGCTCTGCGCGTGGAATTGCGCGATTGCGTTTGGGACTTTGCGCGCGATAAAGAGCACAAAGCGGTGCTAACTCAGCGGTGCAAAGGTTATCACGCCTAAAGTCTTTTAGGTGTGATAACTGAGTTATCACCGCTTTGTGAATCAGGCCCAAAGTCTCTGGATGAAGTCATGCCACTTTTATTTGGACGTCATCAAATGCTTCTTGCGTGAAGTGATACAGTGGTACGTATGGGGATTGCACAGGAGGCTAGACATTTAAAATGCTTGAAAAACTTTGTAGTAAAATAATTCTAAAATGGGGTGGAGCCTGGACGTGCTGCTGACCAGATGCATGGAGGAGCAGCGCTGGCTCCAATCGGCCTCTAAAGCTCATTTTCTCCCCGCCAACCTCCCCGAGTGACTTTCCGGTGGCATTGGACCTTCTCCGCTTGTTCACGATGGGCCCAAAGATGGGTGTGGACACAGGCCTGGGAATTCCGGAGCTTTCCACTCCCCACACCAGAACAACAGGGCCCAAAATGGTGATGACGCCGCTCAGACTCTGGAGAAAGCACCACTGCTACCAAAGATGATTTGAAATGGTTGTTTCAGGATATGGAGAAGCTGGTGAAAACCACCAACTCAGCAGCAGTCCAGGAGATCAGGTCAGAGATATCTTTATTGGGGGACCGCATACATGATCTTGAGGAGGGTCTAAATGAGGTGAAAGCTTTTTGCACACAGAGCAGAATTTTGCATAAATTAGAACTGACATACAGAGCAAGAGAACAGGAATAGGAGGAGTACCTGCGGGTGCGGGGTATCCCCGAATCAGTAACAGATCTGGTTCCCCATCTGGACTTTTCCACCTTTCTGCCTGACCTTCCTGCTACAGAGCTCAGGATGGATAGGGCACATAGGGCGCTCAATCCTAAACCTTGTGACAATGAGCATCCTAGGGATGTCATTTTCCGCTTTCATTATTACAGCACAAAAGAAGAAATCTTATCGGATGTTAGGAACATGCCTGACATCTCTTTCAGAGAGGATAATCTGATGCTTTTTCCAGATTTATCACCTATTACCCTGAAACCCCTCATGGCGTTGCTTGTGAAACATAATATCTGGTATTGATATTATATGTAGTTCCCCTTCAATTCAAACTGATAATACTGTTTAATGGAAAACAGTTGGTTGTGTATGGCTCCCACATGAGCCCCGATATTCTTACTAGGGTGGATCTGGAGAATGGCAAGGATCAGCATGCCCTTCCTTCTACCTCACAGTCACGTCTTTCACCACCACGTGTCACGTAGACCAAGGTGGGCCCTGGGAAATCTTCAAATAACAAGTCTTTGACCAACAGGACATCCCCAGACTGGCCCGGAAAGCTCCAGAGAGGGAGAACCCCCCCCCCCCATGACCCATACTCACCAGAATGTGCTTTTTTTTGCCCTTATGGTGGGCCTCTTTATGGCCTGTTCTCAATGTCTTTTGATCATTTTGCCTTCCCCCATGCTTCTGATTTCTTCAAAGACTATATTGTTTCCTATTGATTGACAGGGAAGCTTTTTGATGCTGCATGTTACAACTATGTTGGGATCTACTGGATGGATGGCTTTTTATACCTTCCTTGATCTTCCTGCTGATTCTGCCTATATTAACCACAAGAGGTCGGGTCTCGGATACATTTCTCAGTTTGTGCAACTTGTATCATTGGCTTTCCTTAACTTATTAAAATACCTTTACTAGAGGAGATGTGCCTGGATATATGTGTTTTTTATTCTTTTTAGTGACCCTTGGTGGCCAGAGTTTTAATCCACTGTACTCCATCCTTCCTGTCTGTGTTTTTTGTCAGCATGCACGCACCTTATGCTGGTGTATGTGCATGGTGCACATGGATACATTACGTTAGCTCCCTTGTGTGATTGGTATGATGCGCTATCTGTCCCAGGAGAGGACGTCAGGATATGTGCTCCTAATCCCTAGATAGGTTTGATGCAATTAATGTTTGCATGTCTACACAGGGACAGAGTTAGGACACCTACGATTACCTGGGTACTTCTGCACAGTGTAGGGGACTACGCATGGGAATGCATTCATTTGCAAACATTTGCAGCCCGGGGCAAATTAGACACCCTGATAGAGCGGTTTTGTCTTTCCTCACGGAAAGTAACGTATGTGACTCTTTGAGGGTTTTTGCATCTTGAGGAGAGGGGACACTCCTTTTAAAGAGACACTGAAGCGAAAAAAAAATTATGATATTATGATTTGTATGTGTAGTGCAGCTAAGAAATAAAACATTAAGATCAGATACATCAGTCTAATTGTTTCTAGTACAAGAAGAGTTAAGAAACTCCAGTTGTTATCTCTATGCAAAAAAGCCATTAATCTCTACGACTTTCAAAGTCGTGGAGAGGGCTGTTTTCTGACTTTTATTATCTCAACTGTTAGTTAACTATTTACTTTTTCTCTGCCAGAGGAGAGGTCATTAGTTCACAGACTGCTCTGAAAGAATCATTTTGAATGCTGAGTGTTGTGTAATCTGCACATATTAGAGAATGATGCAATGTTAGAAAAATCACTATATACCTGAAAATAAAAATATGAGAATATTTTCTTTGATGCTAATCTTCTAGTAATTATTCATAGTACACAACCAATTCATTATATCATATATTTTTTTTCGCTTCAGTGTCTCTTTAAGTCCTATTCAAGGATTGATTTCATTTTCATGGATGCTACTGTCCTGGATGGAGTAAAAAGTGTTGAGTTATCTGAGATATCATGGTCTGATCATGCTTCAGTCCAGGCAACACTTTCTGCTCAGGGTTCTTCTACTCAGTTTAAATGGAGACTTAATGAGTCCCTGATGAGGGATCCTGGAATCCAGGCGAGGGTTTGGGAAACTATTGATCACTACCTTACTACTAACTCTGTGGAAGACACCTCATGTAATATTAGATAGGAAGCCTTGAAGGCTATGAATAGGGGCATCCTAATTAAGATTTCAGCACAAAGGAAGAAAATGCATATTGCTTGAGTTAGAGACCTCCAGCAGCAGATTAAGGAGCTTGAAATGACACATGCAACTCCAGAGGACCCATTCTCTCTGCACCAGCTTTCGAATTTGCATCAGGAATTGAGGTCTTTGATGTTTAACCTCCTTGCCGGTTATCCCGAGCTCAGCTCGGGGTAACCTGCGCGGGAGGATTTCTCAGGCCCCGCTGGGCCGATTTTCACAATTTTTTTTTATTACATGCAGCTAGCACTTTGCTAGCTGCTTGTAACATCCGATCGCCGCCGCTCGCCGCCGATCCGCCACTATCTGCCGCGTCGCGCCGCCCCCCCCCCCCCAAAGACCCCTTGTGCAGCCTGGCCAATTAGGGCCAGGCAGCGCTGAGGGGTGGATCGGGATTCCCTCTGACGCCCCGACGTCCATGACGTCGGTGACGTCATCCCGCCCCGTTGCCATGGCGACCGGGGAAGCCCAGCAGGAAATCCCGTTCTGAACGGGATTTCCTGCTTACTCTGATCGCCGAAGTCGATCAGAGTGGCTGTAGAGCTGCCGCTGCTCAGCGGCTATCATGTAGCGAGCCCTGGGCTCGCTACATGATTAAAAATAAATAAATAAATAAAGTGCTGCGCTGCCCCCTTGCCGGCGGGAATTAGACCGGCAAGGGGGTTAAAAGAGCTGAGTGTTCTCTTTGGCTTACTAATCAGAAATGTTATGATAACTTTAATAAGCCTGATACTCTGCTTGCACGAAAACTTGATTCTGCTTTCTGGTGCAGAATAGGCTGTTCCCGGTTAGAGACCAGCAGGGTAACATATCTTTTGATCCTTTCCATATTGTCACACTCTTCTTCAATTATTATACTAAACTCTATGGTGGGATTACTACAGATAGATCCTGAATGTCTGCCCCTGACATCCTCAGATTCCCGAATACTGTTCAGATACCTACTTTCTCTGTAACTGATAAAAGCTAAATTAAATTCCGCTATTTCACATAAAGAGGTTAAGTCTGTAAAAAAGTAATTGAAGAACAGAAAAGCTCGGGGCGACGTCAAGTTTGCTTTGTACCAGGGTAGGAGGTTGAGGTGAGGGCGGGGTGAAAAGTTTTAGAGCTGATATGGGAATAACGAGAGTATGGGTGTCTTTTGTGTTTGGCAGGTATTTGATCAGGCGTTCCCATGCTAAAAGTATGGATTGTATAGTCGGGAACGTGGAAGGAGCGATTTTGGCTCCTAAGAGAACACCAGTAAGGATATCTCTTAAATTAAATTGCAGGTGATATTGTTCTAATTTGACCCAAGGTTTGTGAGTGGAGACATTCCACCATTGTTTAGCTAAGTCTAGAGATGCGGCATAATAATAGGCTTCTAAGGAGGGTAGACCCATTCCTCCTATCTTTCTAGAAAGTGTCATGACCTTATATGGAATGCGTATTTTTTTCCCTTTCCAAATAAAATTATTGATACATTTCTTTATATCCTCTAGAAAAGATTTACGCAAAGGAAAGGAATATTAACAGTTCTTAGTATATATAAAATCTTTGGCAATATAAACATTTTGAATGTTGCTATACACCCAGACCAGCTTAACCAGACCTTAGACATTTCAGAACAATCTTTTCTAATAGTATCAAGCAGGGGAACATAATTGCTAGCGAATAATTTCTCCGCTTTGGCTGTCAACTTGATACCCAAATAGGAAACCTCAGAGTCAGCCCAAGGGAAATTAAATTTGTTAGAGATTTCAATTTTTTGAAATGGGGCGATATTAAGGCCTAGTATTACCAACTTATGTTGGTTTAGCTTGTAATACGAGGCCTCTGAGAATGAAGTCAAGTCTTTCATCACATGGATCAAAGAGTTTAGAGCAGTGGTCCTCAAACTAAGGCCCGCGGGCCGAATGTGGCCCCCTGAGGCTTTTTTACCACCACCCCCCCCCCCACACACACACACACACAAAATGTATTATAGATGCAGTCAGCTACATCTTTAAATATTGGTGGTCTGCATATAGAATGAAGCCAGAAAGCAGTAATTCGCTGGTTTCCAATCAAATTCCACATCAGGTGACACTGTTGTCCAATTGGAATTGGTATTGGTATTGATTAAAGCAATGCACTAAGGTTGGGGGTTATAACAATCAAGTAATGTATAATAATGATTTATACACGGGATGGAGTATAAGAGGGGGGAGATGTATTATGTATTTAGAGGTAAGATGTAATGGAAAGGCATGGTGTGGACGGCGGGTGGGTTATCTGTGGGATGTACAGAATGGTGATTTGTGTGTGTTTGCACTAAGCGGGGATCCCGTTGCAGGCCGTATGGTAGGGGCGGGATGCATGCATATGCATGAGAGGGGGAGGTAACAAGGGGATGGGAGAAATAAGGTGGGTGGGCACATTTAGGCATTCAAATAGCGTCCCATACGAGCGTGACTCCATGCCCCTGATGAGTCGTATGACGAAACGCGTAGGGCGGAGCTAAGGAGTCCCGCGGGACGGAAGGAGGAAGTAATCCAAGCGGGGACTGTGGCGTGCAGCGGAGATCCGACCGCGGCGTTGCTGGCACACATAGACAAGCGCTTGTGAAACTGGAATCTGGTATGCATATTTTATGCAGTGTTTTAGCAATAAATGTAAAAGGTTTTTACGCTATGCGAGTCCCGCTTTTTATACTTTGAAGGTTTTAACTGTTGCTGCCCAGGTTGGAGGGCTGTTATGCTGGAATACAAGAAACTATTTGGTGAGTGAGACTCACTCACGAAGGGGGTGAAAAAGTGTCCCCCCGTGTTCCCTCTGTATCTGGGTGGAGGTTATCTCTTACACAATCGTGTGAAGTGAATCACTGGGTGGTTCCTGAAAAGCAATACTGCACTATATTTCGATTCTTTACAGGGAAATCCTATACTCACGTTGGGAGATCAGGATTGTGATCGCAACTTTTTTATCTGGACTGGATTGTAATTGAAGTGTGTGTACTCAAGTAAAGTCTGCGGATCCCCGACAGATGCTGGTGATATTGGTGCTATAGACTTTTTAAGTGCTGTGGAGCGCAGTACCTTTTTGCCTTTCAGGCATTATTGATTTAAATATTGGTGGTCTGCATATAGAATGAAGCCAGAAAGCAGTAATTCACTGGTTTCCAATCAAATTCCACATCAGGTGACACTGTTGTCCAATTGGACTGAAGGTTGTCACCTTAGTATGCATCACTGTCTGGCCCGCAAAAACTTCTATGTACATTCCGGCCCCCCAGCATTCTGAAGTATGTTGATCCGGCCCTCGACCCAAAACGTTTGGGGACCCTTGTTTTAGAGGGTCGGTCAGGATCAATGCGACATCATCTGCGAATAGGTTTATAATGTGATGGGTGTTGCCTATTCTAACTCCATTGACAAGGGGGTTTAATTTGATTTTCTAAGCTAGTGTCTCCATTATTAACAAAGATGATGGGGGAAAGAGGGCACCCTTGTCTTACTAATAGCTTTCTTAAAACCCATCTCGGGTTCTCTTTAAAAATTTAACCACGTCCACAGTTTAGCCCCACCCAACTCTCTCCATAAAAGTGTGCTGATGACTACGCCCCATCCGTCCAAAATTTTGAGTGTCCATATTATTTGGGCCTTTTGTCCATAAAAAAATCAAAAATTAGGTTGACAACCCTGTTGCCAGGCAGCACAGCTCTCTCCAGCAGCCGGACATGTGTGTAGAGAGAGCCAGCATCAGCTTAGCCTATGTTTGGACGTTCTCTTGAACATCCCTCTCAGCGTCTGCTGCTCTGCCAGAGGTAGTCAGGACTCAACTGGTGCCTGTGGCCATACTTTAAAACAGTGAGTAGGCACTGTTGTTGAAGAGTCATGTATGTTCATGCTGCTGCTGCTTTATCATATAGATACTGTTCGGCTATGGCACAGGAAGGAAGGGGGGGGGGTGCACTTGGGCATCTCAGCCTCTGTTGGTGGTGGACCTTCTCCCTGCCCTAGTTTCAGCAAACCTAGAAGAGGCGGTAGTTTACAATACACCCATTTTTAAATAGCCCTGGTTGTTAGCTTTCCATAACGGAGACTTTTGTGGCAGATGTCCTGGCTTTTCTGGGGTTTTGCAAACAAAGAATGGAATTAGTGCATTAACAGCAATTAGTGCAATAAAATAAAATAAATGGCCTGCAAAAAAGCACACCTTGAGAATAATGGATTGTTGTGTGTCCAGTTTGTCATCAAATGACTTATATGTGACCTCATTGTAATCATAAAGAACTGTATAATACATTTTGATGTGTCTTTTATCTTGGACCCCTGTCCAATAGGTAGGGACAAACTCAATTCATCCATTCAAAAAAAGTAATTTTCAAAATTATGAACAAACTGGGGAAAGTTTCAGTAAAACTACAGTCGGTAGCTTACAAAAACCCACTTTTGAATAGCCCTGGTTGTTAGCTTTCCATAATGGTGACATTTGTGACCTTTATCTGATGTCCCGTCTCTTCGGGGACTATGCAAACAAGGAATAGTGCTAAAATACTTTGTGGAGAAAATTGGCCTGCACAAAGCCAGTTACACTTTTCGGAGTTAATGGCCTGCTAGATTCCCAACTAGCCATCAACTGAGAGATACGTGGTATTATTTTAACCATGATAAGTTGTACAATAGATTTTAGGGTATTTTAGTGTTGAGGCCTATGTCTTGTGAATTCTATTTGGTGACAAACTGTGACAAACTGAATCAAAAGCAATAAACTTCTTTTTACAAGCTTTTCATTTTGGTTCAGAATATATGAAAATAAACAAAGTAACATAATTTAAAATAAAATACATAAATTAGGGACTTAGGGACTCTTTTTAGATATGTATGCCATAAGGGTATATTATGCTTGTTTTTGCAAATAAGGGCTTGCAATTACAGGGAGTGCAGAATTATTAGGCAAGTTGTATATTTGAGGAATAATTTTATTATTGAACAACAACCATGTTCTCAATGAACCCAAAAAACTCATTAATATCAAAGCTGAATATTTTTGAAAGTAGTTTTTAGTTTGTTTTTAGTTTTAGCTATTTTAGGGGGATATCTGTGTGTGCAGGTGACTATTACTGTGCATAATTATTAGGCAACTTAACAAAAAACAAATATATACTCTTTTCAATTATTTATTTTTACCAGTGAAACCAATATAACATCTCAACATTCACAAATATACATTTCTGACATTCAAAAACAAAACAAAAACAAATCAGTGACCAATATAGCCAACTTTCTTTGCAAGGACACTCAAACGCCTGCCATCCCTGGATTCTGTCAGTGTTTTGATCTGTTCACCATCAACATTGTGTGCAGCAGCAACCACAGCCTCCCAGACACTGTTCAGAGAGGTGTACTGTTTTCCCTCCTTGTAAATCTCACATTTTATGATGGACCACAGGTTCTCAATGGGGTTCAGATCAGGTGAACAAGGAGGCCATGTCATTAGTTTTTCTTCTTTTATACCCTATCTTGCCAGCCATGCTGTGGAGTACTTGGATGCGTGTGATGGAGCATTGTCCTGCATGAAAATCATGTTTTTCTTGAAGGATGCAGACTTCTTCCTGTACCACTGCTTGAAGAAGGTGTCTTCCAGAAACTGGCAGTAGGACTGGGAGTTGAGCTTGACTCCATCCTCAACCCGAAAAGGCCCCACAAGCTCATCTTTGATGATACCAGCCCAAACCAGTACTCCACCTCCACCTTGCTGGCTCTCTGCCCTTTACCAATCCAGCCACGGGCCCATCCATCTGGCCCATCAAGACTCACTCTCATTTCATCAGCCCATAAAACCTTAGAAAAATCAGTCTTGAGATATTTCTTGGCCCAGTCTTGACGTTTCAGCTTGTGTGTCTTGTTCAGTGGTGGTCGTCTTTCAGCCTTTCTTACCTTGGCCATATCTCTGAGTATTGCACACCTTGTGCTTTTGGGCACTCCAGTAATGTTGCAGCTCTGAAATATGGCCAAACTGGTGGCAAGTGGCATCTTGGCAGCTGCACGCTTGACTTTTCTCAGTTCATGGGCAGTTATTTTGCGCCTTGGTTTTTCCACACGCTTCTTGCGACCCTGTTGACTATTTTGAATGAAACGCTTGATTGTTCGATGATCACGCTTCAGAAGCTTTGCAATTTTAAGAATGCTGCATCCCTCTGCAAGATATCTCACTATTTTTGACTTTTCTGAGCCTGTCAAGTCCTTCTTTTGACCCATTTTGCCAAAGGAAAAGAAGTTGCCTAATAATTATGCACACCTGATATAGGGTGTTGATATCATTAGACCACACCCCTTCTCATTACAGAGATGCACATCACCTAATATGCTTAATTGGTAGTAGGCTTTCGAGCCTATACAGCTTGGAGTAAGACAACATGCATAAAGAGGATGATGTGGTCAAAATACTCATTTGCCTAATAATTCTCCACTCCCTGTATTGCTAGGGTACAATGAGACTTTACAATTATTTCAAAATAATATATTATCCCCATACATTGTACTAGGGACAAATAAAATGTTTGGGTTTTATCTACGGTAACATTGTTTATTTTAAAAGTATGGAAATGGAGAAATAGTTTATTTTTTCTTGTTTATCTTTCCCTGTAAAATGCATAGAAAATTACATAACAAAAAAAATGTGCCCCCAAGCCTTATTTGATCTAGATAATGTAGGTGTGATAAGTAGTGATAAAGTTATTGGGGAATGAATGGGAGGAGTGCTGAACTGTGACCGTTTCTCTCGTCCATTAGGTGAAAATAACCCGCAGGCTGAGGTAGTTAAAAATACGCCACATGGCATACAAAAGTTCTGGAAATACCACTACTGTGTATTCCGTTTATAGTAGATAAAATAATAATGTCAAGATTTGGACAACAGCAGGCATATTAAATATACGGCAAATTATGGACTCATCAGGGGTAAAAACCATTCAGGAGGACATCAAAGAGTAATTCCATCTACAAAACTCAGAATTCAATACATATTTACAGCTGTGCCATTGTATACTAGTGTTGGGCGAACAGTGTTCGCCACTGTTCGGGTTCTGCAGAACATCACCCTGTTCGGGTGATGTTCGAGTTTGGCCGAACACTTGATGGTGTTCGGCCAAACCGTTCGGCCACATGGCCGAACTAAGAGCGCATGGCCGAACGTTCTCCGAACGTTCGGCTAGCGCTGTGATTGGCCGAACGGGTCACGTGGTTCGGACCCGAACGCGCTCTGATTGGCCGAACCACGTCATATCTCCGCCATTTGTCTGTGGGTTTAGCTTTGGGTAGGCAGGCAGGGTAGTTCGCGCTCCAGCCACACTAGCCAGGGTCCCCCCAGTCATTGTGTCGCTGCTGGGAATAGTAGTACACCGCTCGCTCAGCCACACTATATAGCATTGTGCTTACTGCCACTCTGTGTACCTCGCTCAGCCACACTATATAGCATTCGGTTTACTGCCACTCTGTGTCTGCTGGGAATAGTAGTACACCGCTCGCTCAGCCACACTATATAGCATTGTGTTTACTGCCACTCTGTGTACCTCGCTCAGCCACACTATATAGCATTCTGTTTACTGCCACTCTGTGTCTGCTGGGAATAGTAGTACACCGCTCGCTCAGCCACACTATATAGCATTGTGTTTACTGCCACTCTGTGTACCTCGCTCAGCCACACTATATAGCATTGTGTTTACTGCCACTCTGTGTCTGCTGGGAACAGTACTACACCGCTCGCTCAGCCACACTATATAGCATTGTGTTTACTGCCACTCTGTGTCTGCTGGGAACAGTACTACACCGCTCGCTCAGCCACACTATATAGCATTCTGTTTACTGTCACTCTGTGTCTGCTGGGAATAGTAGTACACCGCTCGCTCAGCCACACTATATAGCATTGTGTTTACTGCCACTTTGTGTCTGCTGGGAATAGTAGTACACCACTCGCTCAGCCACACTATATAGCATTGTGTTTACTGCCACTCTGTGTACCTCGCTCAGCCACACTATATAGCATTGTGTTTACTGCCACTCTGTGTCTGCTGGGAACAGTAGTACACCGCTCGCTCAGCCACACTATATAGCATTGTGTTTACTGCCACTCTGTGTACACCGCTCACCCAGCACACTATATAGCATTGTGTTTACTGCCACTCTGTGTCTGCTGGGAACAGTAGTACACCGCTCACCCGCCACTGTATAGCATTGTGCTCTGTGTCGCTGCTGGGAATAGTGGTACACCGCTCACCCACCACTGTATAGCATTGTGCTCTGTGTCGCTGCTGGGAATAGTGGTACACCGCTCACCCACCACTGTATAGCATTTCTGTACTGCCACTGTACTGCTGCCAGTCAGCGTGTACTTTAAGGATAAGTGAAATGAGGAAGAAATCCGGTGAAAGAGGGAGGGGCAAGGGAAGAGGTGTTTCCCCTGACGGTTCACGTACAGGCCACAGGGGAGCACCCAAGAAAACCCACTCAATACCGCCCATGTTGTCCAGGACAACAACCCTCACAAATCCAAAAGAACAGGACCAGATAATTACTTGGATGACCTCTCAAGCGTCCAGCAGTGGGTTAAGCAGCACCAGCACATCACGCACGAGGTCCGAGTCCTCAGCCAGTTACAAGGAGCCAGTGGGCACAAAGCTGACACAACCGGCAGCGACACCACGCACACAACTGCCAGATAACCAGTCCGATGAATTACCTCAGGACACAATGGGGTATTCGCAGGAGCTATTCCCAGCCCAACAAACTTCCACCTTTCAAAGGTCAATGGAGGAACAGCCAGAAATGTTGTGCCCGGATTCACAACCATTAACTGTGGGAAATGCACCGCGCACTGAAATGCAAGGCGAGTCCGAGGACTTTGAATCCCAAATCCCAGAGCAAGTTGGGCAGGAGGGGTTGCAATTGCAGGAGGTCGGCCGACAAGATCTGGAAGACGACGTTGGAGTGAGCTGCGCAGAGGTTGTTCTGGGGAGCTCTACTCCACGGCGGCGGCCCCCCACAATGACATATGACGAGTTTGAGGAGATGGAAGAGGAGGGTATGGACAATGTGGACATAGACCCAGATTTTGTTTGTGAACGAGAACATTGCCGTCGTAGCAGCAGCACAGATGAGTCTGTTGAAGAACCCACTGCTGCACGAGTTCGCCTTGTGCCACAAAGTAGGCGGCGCGCAATTTCAGGCACCACAAGCGTGGAAGTTCAAGTGAGAGGCAAAAGAGGCGCAAACAGAAATCGCCAGCAAGGCAGGTGCTCCAAAGTCTGGGCTTTCTTTGAAGACTGCACTGAGGATGGTACTATGGTGATTTGCAAGGTGTGCAAGACCCGCCTGAGCAGGGGGAAAAGTATTAACAACCTCTCCACCACCAGCATGAGCCGCCACATGCTATCCAAACATCCCACTCTGTGGGCAAACGCGGCAGGACAGGGTACCAGCAACACTGCCTCCCTTGGGGTCACCAGACTCACCACCAGACCCGCCTCAGCAGCAGCAGTAGCCCAGCCATTGCGTGGTTCACAACATTCACAAACATCAGACGCTGACACTGTCACTTTCCGGAGTAGTGCTCTTGAGGTCTCCCAGTGTTCATCAAACACAACAACCAACAGCCCTTCAGTGTGCAGCCCTACGATTCAGTTGTCTGTCTCGGAGATGTTTGATCGCAAGAGGAAATTGCCAGCAAATGACCCCCGGGCCGTGGCAGTAACAGCCAGCATAGCCAAGCTTCTGGCCTGCGAAATGCTGCCATATCGAGTGGTGGAGACAAACAGCTTCAAGGGCATGATGTCAGTGGCCATCCCACGTTACGTGGTTCCCAGCCGCTACCACTTTGCGCGCTCTGCAGTGCCTGAGTTGCATGAGCACGTGGTCAGCAAAATAACCCGAAGCTTGAAAAATGCCGTTGCCTGCAAGGTTCACCTCACCACTGACACTGGGACGAGTGCGTTCGGCCAGGGTCGATACATCTCCCTTACCGCGCACTGGGTGAACCTTGTGGAGCCTGGCAGCGATTCCTCACCTGCTACGGCGCGGGTGTTGCCCACGCCGCAAACAGCTGCACCGCCGTCCCTCCCACTGGATAACAACAGCAGCACCTACCTCTCTGACTCCTTCTCCTCCAACGCATCTCAAAGCTGTACCTCATCCGGAAACGCTAACCCAGCAGCAGTAGGATCGTGGAAGCAGTGCAGCACAGCTGTTGGCATGCGTCAGCAAGCGTTGCTGAAGCTGATCTGCCTTGGGGATAAGCAGCACACAGGGGAGGAAATTTGGAGGGGAATAAAGTAACAGACGGATTTGGGGCTGGCACCGCTGGACCTGAAACCAGGCATGGTTGTGTGTGATAATGGGAGTAATCTCATTCGCGCTTTATGGTTGGCTAAGCTGACACACATCCCTTGCCTGGCGCACGTGATGAACCTAGTAGTTCAGCAGTTCCTGAGGACATACCCAGGCGTGGCCGATCTTCTGTTGAAGGTGCGACGAGTGGCCAAACATTGTAGAAATTCCAGTACTGCTTCGGGGGCACTCGCCAAGATGCAGGAGCGCTTCAATCTCCCCCACCATCGCTTGCTGTGTGATGTCCCTACGCGCTGGAATTCTACGCTGCACATGCTAGCCCGCTTTTGCGAGCAGAAGAGTGCAGTGGTCCAGTACATGACGGCGCAGTACCGAGGCGCATCCGGACAGCTGCCAAGCTTCTGTGGATCCGATTGGGCCAACATGTTGGACCTCTGCCAAGTCCTCCAAAATTTTGAGCAGTCCACGTTGCTTGTGAGCAGTGACAACTCTTCAGTCAGCATTACCATACCACTGCTGTGTTTACTGAAGAGGTCAATGTTGAAAATCAAGGAAACAGCTGTCATGATGCAACTGGGGGAATCTGAAGGAGAAAACGATCAGCGTGATGGTACCAACATCAGGCCATCCGCCTCAGGAAACGCTGGCCCCAGCAGCTATGACGAAGAAGAGGAGAAGGAACAGCTGGAGTTGGAGCAGGAATTTCCTGCCACCACTGACGAGGGCCAGAGCGGTGCACGTTGGACTTCCACAATTCAGCGCGAATGGTCAGCAGAAGCAGACCAGGAAGAAGGTGACGACTATGATGCATCACAACAACTATCACAACGCTCACAAGAGGATGATGAGGATTCTGGCAGGACTCTGGCACACATGGCTCAATTCATGCTAGACTGCATTGAACGCGACCCACGCATTGTGCGCATTCTGGACAACACCAATTACTGGGTTTATACACTTCTGGATCCACGGTACAAACACAATGTTCCAAAACTGCTTGAAGAAAGAGTCAGACAGGTCAAAATGGAAGAATACCAGCAGGCCCTTGTGGAGACTTTAGAGAGGAGATTGACGTCCTCCCCCTCCTCTAGCCAGTTGTACGCCGACAGACTGACTTCCGCAAACCCAGGACGACCAGGAGGGCAGCAAACAACACAAGCCGCAGCTAGTGCCCAAAAGGGAATGGTATCGGCAGTGTCCTTGGAGTGGGAAAATTTTCTGACATCCATGCAGCAGCAGCCCACAGAACAGCAAGCGTGCAGATCCACCTCCAACACCGATCACCTGGAGAAGATGGTCAAGGACTACATGTCAGATGGCGTAGCTGTGTTGAACAATCCATCTGCACCCTTCAACTATTGGGTATCGAAGCTAGACACCTGGCACGAAGTGGCAATGTACGCAATAGAGGTGCTGGCTTGCCCGGCAGCCAGCGTTATGTCGGAACGCTGTTTCAGTGCTGCCGGAGGCATCGTCACAGATCGGCGTATCCGCCTCTCCACAGAAAATGCAGACCGTCTGACTCAAATTAAAATGAATCAATCCTGGATTGGAAACGACTATGCAGCACTCCCGGACCCCAACCAAGTAACATGAACAATGACCATCTGTGATGGGTTAGCGTTGCCGGTCCCTGTTTATTGAACCTCTCATCTTTATTACATTTATGACTGCATGGCGGCAAAAAGCATTGCTATATCCGCACGCTTTTTGTCCTCATGCAAGGCCTGGGTTGTTGTGTCTCAAAGCGTGGCCTTCTCCTCCTGCGCCTCCTCCTGTTCCATCACGTCTGCTGCTGCTGGGTTAGCGTTGCCGCCCGGTCCCTGTTTATTGAACCTCTTATCTTTATAACATTTATGACTGCATGGCGGTACAAAGCATGCTATCCGCACGCTTCTTGTCCTCCTGCAAGGCCTGGGTTGTTGTGTCTCAAAGCGTGGCCTTCTCCTCCTGCGCCTCCTCCTGTTCCATCATGTCTGCTGCTGCTGGGTTAGCGTTGACGGTCCCTGTTTATGGAACCTCTCATCTTTATTACATTTATGACTGCATGGCGGTAAAAAGCATGCTATTCGCACGCTTCTTGTCCTCATGCAAGGCCTGGGTTGTTGTGTCTCAAAGCGTGGCCTTCTCCTCCTGTGCCTCCTCCTGTTACATCACGTGTGCTGCTGCTGGGTTAGCGTTTCCGGTCCCTGTTTATGGAACCTCTTATCTTTATTACATTTATGACTGCATGGCGGTACAAAGCATGCTATCCGCACGCTTCTTGTCCTCATGCAAGGCCTGGGTTGTTGTGTCTCAAAGCGTGGCCCTCTCCTCCTGCGCCTCCTCCTTTTCCATCACGTGTGCTGCTGCTGCTGCTGGGTTAGCGTTGCCGGTCCCTGTTTATGGAACCTCTCATCTGTATTACATTTATGACTGCATGGCAGTAAAAAGCAAGCTATCCGCACGCTTCTTGTCCTCATGCAAGGCCTGGGTTGTTGTGTCTCAAAGCGTGGCCTTCTCCTCCTGCGCCTCCTCCTGTTCCATCACGTCTGCTGCTGCTGGGTTAGCGTTGCTGGTCCCTGATTAGGGAACCTCTCATCTTTATTACATTTATGACTGCATGGCGGTAAAAAGCATGCTATTCGCACGCTTCTTGTCCTCATGCAAGGCCTGGGTTGTTGTGTCTCAAAGCGTGGCCTTCTCCTCCTGCGCCTCCTCCTGTTACATCACGTGTGCTGCTGCTGGGTTAGCGTTTCCGGTCCCTGTTTATGGAACCTCTTATCTTTATTACATTTATGACTGCATGGCGGTACAAAGCATGCTATCCGCACGCTTCTTGTCCTCATGCAAGGCCTGGGTTGTTGTGTCTCAAAGCGTGGCCTTCTCCTCCTGCGCCTCCTCCTGTTCCATCACGTCTGCTGCTGCTGGGTTAGCGTTGCTGGTCCCTGATTAGGGAACCTCTCATCTTTATTACATTTATGACTGCATGGCGGTAAAAAGCATGCTATTCGCACGCTTCTTGTCCTCATGCAAGGCCTGGGTTGTTGTGTCTCAAAGCGTGGCCTTCTCCTCCTGCGCCTCCTCCTGTTACATCACGTGTGCTGCTGCTGGGTTAGCGTTTCCGGTCCCTGTTTATGGAACCTCTTATCTTTATTACATTTATGACTGCATGGCGGTACAAAGCATGCTATCCGCACGCTTCTTGTCCTCATGCAAGGCCTGGGTTGTTGTGTCTCAAAGCGTGGCCTTCTCCTCCTGCGCCTCCTCTTCCTGTTCCATCACGTGTGCTGCTGCTGGTGCTGGGTTAGCGTTACCGGTCCCTTTTCCTGGAACCTCTTCTCTGTATTACATTTATGACTGCATGGTGACAAAAAGCATGTTACCTGTGCAAAGAAACATGACATTTTCCACATTTAAAAGACAGTTTTTCCTTTGAAACTTTACAATCAATTTTCTCAAAAACTATAAGCTCTTTTTCAAATATTTGGGGTATGTAGCACGTAAGGAAGCTTTACAAAGCACGAAAGTTTGGGTCCCCATTGACTTCCATTATGTTCGGAGTTCGGTGCGAACACCCGAACATCACGGCGATGTTCGGCGAACGTTCGCGAACCTGAACATCTAGGTGTTCGCCCAACACTACTGTATACATTTTTTTTAAAAGCCATATATCAAAAACGAGAATAACGATCTATTATGATATGCAAGATACTCCTAGTCACCTAAATAAACACCTTAAAGAGACTCTAACAAAATTTTCAACCTTATTTCTCCTATCCTATAAATTCCTATTGCTGTTCTAATGTTTTCTGGATTACTGCAGCCTTTTCAAGTTTCACCGTCTCTGTAATATCTTTAAATCTATTGAATCTAAATTACTTTGTCAAGTGTTGGGGAGGAAGGGGCTGCCTCTGTTGTAATGGGGACAAATTATGCACGCCCCCTTCAGCTCCGTGTTCTCTGTTTATGTATCACAGACAGCCTCTGTGCTCTCAGATTTAGCTGCTCTGTGAGGCTGTCTGTGTGGGCTGGCAGAGGAGGGAGCTGCGTGTCACATTTGGTCCGGCTGCAATACTTGTGCTGCATACAGAATGAATGCTCTGTGTATTGCAGCCGGTGTTGTGTCTGATTACGCTGCCTGTGGATTTGCGCTGCCCCGCATGCGCAGTAGGAGACTGTGCGGCCACAGTTCCTATTTAATTATGCTGCTGATGGTAAAATACTACATTTCTCTGCTTCTTCACATCCTACACTCCCCAAATTTTCAGGGTAGGAAGGGGACCCTCTGAACTACATCTATGCCAAATTGCAGCCCCCGAGACCCACTGGTTCCCGAGATAGGTTTCTCTAATCTATCTCCTGAACCAGCGGGGCTCGGGGGCTGCAATTTAGCACAGAGGTCGTTCGGGGGGGTCCCCTCCCTAACCTGAAAATTTGGTGAGTGTATGATGTGTGGAAGCGGAGATATTTATTATTTTACCCCCAGCAGCATAATTCACTTCACACTGAGCATGCTTGCTACTCAGTTTGGAAGGGAGCTTCCGGGCAGCGCAATCAGACATTACACCGGCTCTGAGGCGCTGATAAGCTGATAAGCTTCGAAAGGACCTACAGCGCATGCTCAGACTTGCACTCCTCTCGTGCATGGCTCTCGTGCACACTAACTGGAAGCGGGCACACGCTCTGCCCGACGTAATTCAGATTTTGGCGGTCATTTTCTTTGTTTACAAAACACTTTCTAAAAGTGTTTTTTTATGGGCAGAATAGCGGCGGGGAGTGGCGAAAATAGCACAGAGGGGACAAGGAGATGTCCCCCAACAACGTGATATGTTTATTTTCATGATTTTTGGGGGGATACAGAT
This sequence comes from Hyperolius riggenbachi, assembly GCF_040937935.1. Taxonomy (NCBI): domain Eukaryota; kingdom Metazoa; phylum Chordata; class Amphibia; order Anura; family Hyperoliidae; genus Hyperolius; species Hyperolius riggenbachi. The sequence continues at coordinate 178,969,024 of NC_090652.1, read as the reverse complement.
TCCCTTTAATTGGTTGACCTCTAATTTGAAGCAGGAGAGTCGTTGGGCTGTTATATCTGTGGCACGTGCCACAGATATGCTTTGTGGGTGCCTAGAATATGCCATGTTGTGGGCGGCGCTTGTCGCTCATAAGAACTGATACATCTGCCCAGAGAGGAGAGAGGCAGGGGAACGAACCCGCCCCTACACTTACACGTGCAACAGCAGCTTGCAGGAGAGTGCGAGTCTGTCCAGGACACCATGGTGGTTCATCCTCCTCATTTATGTTATTGCTCTCCCACTGTCCCACATCCAGCTGGTGTGAGAAACAGCAGGGGAGGTGATTTGTCCCCAAGAGCTCTGCACTTTGCTCTGAAGCAGAGCAAAGGAAGTGGGCAAGCTCAGCACAGCAGGCTTGTCACTGAGCGACAGTATAATATTACATTAAGCAATCGGCTCACTCTGCCCCCAAACAATCCCTCCAGCAACGTGTGTGTGTGTGTGTGTGTGTGTGTGTGTGTGTGTGTGTGTGTGTGTGTGTGTGTGTGTGTGTGTGTGTGTGTGTGTGTGTGTGTGTGTGTGTGTGTGTGTGTGTGTGTGTGTGTGTGTGTGTGTGTGTGTGTGTGTGTGTGTGTGTGTGTGTGTGTGTGTGTGTGTGTGTGTGTGTGTGTGTGTGTGTGTGTGTGTGTGTGTGTGTGTGTGTGTGTCCCCAGCCAGCAGATAAAAAAGAAGCAGTGATTGGAACAAGGCAGCGTGAGTGAGACAGTAAGTGCAGGAGGTGGGGACTCCTGGCTGCTGGGAGTCAGGAATCACACAGGGAAGGGAACATTGCAGGCGCGTAACTAAGAGCCCCCGGGCCCCCCTGCAGAAATTGTGAGTGGGCCCCCCTCCTCCCAGGGCCCGCTTGTGGCTGTTTTGGAGGGCTGGAGGGGTCGCACCATGAGGGGAAAGCTATGGCCACACTCGGCGGGGAGGGGGGAAGGTCCCCCCCTCCCTCACCTCGGGCTTTCCGCTCTGTGCTCCCCTCCAGCTTCTAGCTATACAAGTGCAGCAAGCGGAGCGGCGGGCAGCGGCGGGCAAACATATCTTACGTGCGTCCGGACGCTTCTCGCTCTAGTGACTGACGCGACTTACTGTTTTATACAGGAAGTCGCATCAGTCACTAGAGCGAGAAGTGTCCGCGCTGGAACGCACGGAAGGTATGTTAGCCTGCCACTGCCCGCCGCTTCGCTTGCTGCACTTGTATAGCTAGAAGCTGGCGAGGGGAAAGCCCGAGGTGAGGGAGGGGGGGGGGGGGCAATCCCCCCTCCCCGCCGAGTGTGGCCATAGCTTTCCCCTCATGGTGCAACCCCTCCAGCCCCCTAAAACGGCCACGAGCGGGCCCCAGGGGGGGTGGGACCAGGCCCCCCCGCGGGCGCATGGGCTGCATCAGAGCAAAGGAAGTGGGCAAGCTCAGCACAGCAGGCTTGTCACTGAGCGACAGTATAATATTACATTAAGCAATCGGCTCACTCTGCCCCCAAACAATCCCTCCAGCAACGTGTGTGTGTGTGTGTGTGTGTGTGTGTGTGTGTGTGTGTGTGTGTGTGTGTGTGTGTGTGTGTGTGTGTGTGTGTGTGTGTGTGTGTGTGTGTGTGTGTGTGTGTGTGTGTGTGTGTGTGTGTGTGTGTGTGTGTGTGTGTGTGTGTGTGTGTGTGTGTGTGTGTGTGTGTGTGTGTGTGTGTGTGTGTGTGTGTGTGTGTGTGTGTGTGTGTGTCCCCCCAGCCAGCAGATAAAAAAGAAGCAGTGATTGGAACAAGGCAGCGTGAGTGAGACAGTAAGTGCAGGAGGTGGGGACTCCTGGCTGCTGGGAGTCAGGAATCACACAGGGAAGGGAACATTGCAGGCGCGTAACTAAGAGCCCCCGGGCCCCCCTGCAGAAATTGTGAGTGGGCCCCCCTCCTCCCAGGGCCCGCTTGTGGCTGTTTTGGAGGGCTGGAGGGGTCGCACCATGAGGGGAAAGCTATGGCCACACTCGGCGGGGAGGGGGGAAGGTCCCCCCCTCCCTCACCTCGGGCTTTCCGCTCTGTGCTCCCCTCCAGCTTCTAGCTATACAAGTGCAGCAAGCGGAGCGGCGGGCAGCGGCGGGCAAACATATCTTACGTGCGTCCGGACGCTTCTCGCTCTAGTGACTGACGCGACTTACTGTTTTATACAGGAAGTCGCATCAGTCACTAGAGCGAGAAGTGTCCGCGCTGGAACGCACGGAAGGTATGTTAGCCTGCCACTGCCCGCCGCTTCGCTTGCTGCACTTGTATAGCTAGAAGCTGGCGAGGGGAAAGCCCGAGGTGAGGGAGGGGGGGGGGGCAATCCCCCCTCCCCGCCGAGTGTGGCCATAGCTTTCCCCTCATGGTGCAACCCCTCCAGCCCCCTAAAACGGCCACGAGCGGGCCCCAGGGGGGGTGGGACCAGGCCCCCCCGCGGGCGCATGGGCTGCATCCCCTATTGTTACGCCCATGGAACCTTGTGGTATGCAGATATCCTTCAGACCAGCTGTGACCTGTGGTCAGCTCTCCTCCTGACACTCGTTTTTCTAGGCTTTCTTAACCCTTAAAAGATATCCGAGGTGATCATTAAAACTTTGCTTACCTGGGGGTTCTTCCAGTACCTAAAAGACTGTGCATCCATCGTCGCAGTTTCGCTGTGCCTCAATAATCAGCTATCCACTCTATAATGATCGCCGACCCGGCAGGTTAGCAACTTCTGCATGGACAAGTGCCTCTGACAATCACACTTCTGTTGCTGGGAGCATTTTGTTTGCGCATGCACAGTAAACTTGACACGGGAGTGAGGTCGCACACATGCAGAAGCCGCTGGGCCGGCGATGATTATGGAGCTGACAGCTGATCACTAAAGCACTAAAGGGACACACAGGCTTCTAGAACTCTTGCAAGTGACATTAGGAAAACATAGAGAAAGACAGACTAGAAGGAGGCATGTGAATTATATAACCAAAATATTAGGCTGCCACCATCTCTGTTTAAATGGTACAGAGAAGCCCACTGACGGACTCTAAGACCTGGGGATAAAATCGGTTAACAGGCTATTCTGGCTAATAACAACACTTCTTGGTAGCGAATCTTTAGAAAGCTAGGATTCGTTCTATGTGACTGAATAGTAGGTTTAGCTGAGAAATCAATAAATGACTTTAGAGTCGTTTTTAATAAATGCAATATATATGATTAATATATACAGAAAATCATTAAAATCAACAATTATAGACAATTATAACCAAGTGTAAAAAATAAAAAGGGAAGAAAATAAACAAATACTTAAGTCAGGTGAAAATGTCCGCTTGGAAAAGAAATGGCTAAGTCCTTGATTTAGGAGTAAGGGGACTCAGCATTAAAGTCCAAACAAGATGGATTGTCCTCAAGCTGGCAAGGATATAATCCAGATTGATGTTTCAAAGTGGAGGACCTTGTCTCAGATTTCTACATCTTAAAACTTACTTGTGCTGAAACTGGACCCAAAATACAGAGGAATCCCACCCACCACAACTAAGGCTACAACTACAACCAACCAGAACAATCGGATTCACACCCCCCCCCCCCCCCCCCCCGCCATAAAAAAAGTGACTGTGTAGGCCAGGTGTAGGCTCAACCCACCCCCCCCCCCCCCAAAAGTTGGCCTCAGTATAGGTAGCTAACAAAAAATGGGTGCGGCTATAACCTGTGGTGCGCAAAGTGCGACGTGGCGAAGAATGGGCGTGACCATGGCTGGATGAGGGCGGAGCTAACTGTAATTTAAAGTGAACCCGGGATGAGAGTGATATGGAGGCTGCCATATTTATTTCATTTTAAACAATAGGCAGCCAGTAAGGGCTGGCGGACCCGCTGCCAGCACGCACGTGGCAGCAGGCTCCGCTTCTCAGCCTCCTCCATGTTCCGCATCTCCGAGCGGGGCAATGTGGATGGCGGAGTCCGCATGCCCGGCGGGGTCCGCATGCCCGGCGGGGTCTGCCGTACGCTCACTCTATGTGGAGTCCCCCTCGCCGGCCAATAGTCTCCGATTGACACGCGCGCGTGAGAGGAGACAAGAACTTTATTCTTTAAGGAGGGGAATCAGCTGACCAGGCCAGTCAGCTGACTCCAGTGAGGCTGTGGATTGGCTGGGGCTCTGGGGCGGTGCTGGGGAGCCCTCTGGCTACATATGAGACTTGCTTGTCAGTAGCAAGTTGTCTGCTGTCGTGAATACACATGCTGTGTTAGCGCTCAGACCTTAGTGCAGTTCCCTGGTGTTGATACTAAGGATTTCACACCTTAGCTTAGGAATATTGTTGTATTTTGATCTGTGTTTTGACCTTTTGCTATCCCTGACTACTCTATCTCTTGCTGATCTTGTACCTTTGCCTATCTGATTCTTGTTGCCGACCTCTGCCTGTTTAACGATTACTCTTCTGCCTTCCGCTCCTGTACTGCCGCCGACATCTCTGTTACCGAACCCTTGCCTGTCTGACCTTTCTCCCTTCAGTGGAACGTCTCCCACTGGAGGGTTATCTCTGAGGCTTGCCTCTCCGAGACGCCTGCCCCAAGCAGACGATTACTGCTGGGGGTCGAGATTCCTCACTCAGCCTGGTTAGAGGATCTCACTCACGGGGTTCCCATTCAGAGGTAACCACACCTCTGAGGAATTACCATGTGGTGGGCATTTCCACACTGTCTGATTTATTACTGTCTTTATTGTGTTCTTTTGCTGGTGTCCAGAGGTTAGCAATTTATCGGATTATCGGTGATACTGCAGATCATCCATAATCGGGTATATATCTGCATTCTTGGTGATACTGCAGATCGCCAATAATCAGATTCTCTCTGCGTGCTGACATCGATCTTGACAGAACAGCAGACCCTTGGTATGGAAGCACTACGCAGTCAGATCGAGACTCTAACCACCTCGCTTAATAACCTCATCGAGGTGGTTAATACACAACAGACTCAGATCAACCAGTTGGCTGGGTCTGTAAGGGTCTTGCAGACGACTGTGGCCACAGTGCAATCCCCTCCGGTCACAGATCTCCGCATGTAAGTGCCCAAAAAGTTTTCAGGGCAAAGATCTGACTTCCAGAATTTTCGTAACCGGGTGTTATCTTATTTTGAGTTACGACTCACCCAGTCAGGTTCTGAGCAGCAAAGGGTGACTTTTATTAAGACCTTATTGTCCGGAGATTCGCAAACCTGGGCATATGGTCTTCCACCCGAACATACAGCCCTCACGTCAGTTGAGGAATTTTTCAAATCAATGGCTATAATTTATGATGATTCAGATGCTTCAATCACTGCCGAGAGGAAGCTCAGGACTCTCAGTCAGGGTCGAGACACGGTTGAGGTTTACGCGGCAGAGTTCAGAAAGTGGGCTGTGTCATCTAGGTGGGGATCTTACGCCTTGTTAGACTGTTTTCTGTCAGGCTTATCAGACTCAGTCTCTGAATTAATGTTGGGACACCCAGAGCCCAAGTCCGTGGACGACGCCATTTCTTTGGCGATACGGGCGGACCAATCGAGAGGCAGGAATGCAGTGAGAGTTTTTTCTCATGCGTCCTCATCGCCAGCTCCTTCTACCGACGAACCGATGCAAATCGGACATTCTCGGTTGACTCGAGCCGAGAAAGAGCGTAGAAGGGCAGAGAACCTTTGTCTATATTGTGCAGAGCAGGGTCATATTGCTCAGAATTGCCCCAGGAAATCGCGAAACGCTGCTGTCTAGGTGTAGTTAGAGGTAATACCCTAGACGCACAGAGCTTACATCTAAATCAGAATGATCGGTTACTTCTCCCGTGTTCCATTTCCTGGGGGAATTCCACAGCTTGTACTGAAGCTTTTGTGGACTCGGGGTCCGCAACCAATTTTATTGATTATGATTTTGTGAGGGGACTGGGGGTTCCCTTACAACCTTTAGACCGACAGATAGTCGTCACCGCAGTAGATGACTCTCCTCTACAGTGTAGATCACCTCTCTCTCAGACCCCAAGGTTGTCATGTACCAGTGGCGGACATACGGCCGTGCAGGCCGTGCAAGCGCACAGGGGCCCCTCAAGCTCCATTTTTGAGGGGCCCATTAGGCATTGCACGCGTTTGTTTTTTTTTTTAAGTTTTTTCATCCCCGGGGGGCCCGACGTTTATCATTCCCTCACCTCAGCGGGCCCCCCCCCCCGTTATGCGCGGCGCCGAGCGGGAGATACAGCTATTAGTCTCCGGGCTGCAGCAGACACTAGAGCTCCAGCCGCCTGTCCACTCCTGTCTCCTCCTCAGCAATACCGCTCTGCACGCACTGAATCAGGAAGTAGTGCAGAGCGGTATTGCTGAGGAGGAGACAGGAGTGGACCAGGCGGCTGGAGCTCTAGTGTCTGCTGCAGCCCGGAGACTAATAGCTGTATCTCCCGCTCGGCGCCGCGCATAACAGGAGGGGGGCCCGCCGAGGTGAGGGAGTGATCGGGCCCTCCTCCCAGCCTGAGCAAATAGTCCACCCACCCGCCTGACCAGGTAATCTTATCTTTCACCCTCCCAGACCGACCAGCCCACCCCCCAGGTAATTCTACAGCCCGCCCCCCAGGTAATCCTACAGCCCGCCCCCCAGGTAATCCTACAGCTTCCCCCCCCAGGTAATCCTACAGGCCCCCCCCCAGGTAATCCTACAGCACCCCCCCCCCAGGTAATCCTACAGCCCACCCCCAGGTAATCCTACAGCCCGCCCCCCAGGTAATCCTACAGCCCCCCCCCCCAGGTAATCCTACAGCCCACCCCCAGGTAATCCTACAGCTTCCCCTCCCCAGGTAATCCTACAGGCCCCCCAGGTAATTCTACAGCCCGCCCCCCAGGTAATTCTACAGCCCGCCCCCCAGGTAATCCTACAGCCCGCCCCCCAGGTAATTCTACAGCCCCCCCCGGTAATCCTACAGCCCACCCCCAGGTAATTCTACAGCCCCCCCAGGTAATCCTACAGCCCACCCAGACCCAGGTAATCCTATAGCCCACCCACCCACCCCCAGGTAATCCTACAGCTCCCCCCCAGGTAATCCTACAGGCCCCCCCAGGTAATTCTACAAACCCCCCCCCTGGTAATCCTACAGTTCACCCCCAGGTAAAACTACAGCTCCCCCAGGTAATCCTACAGCCCACCCAGACCCAGGTAATCCCACAGCCCACCCACCCACCCTGACCCAGGTATTCCTACAGCCCACCCACCCACCCAGACCCAGGTATTCCTCCAGCCCACCCACGCACCCAGACCCAGGTAATCCTACAGCCCACCCACCCAGATAATCCTACAGCCCACCCACCCAGACCCAGGTAATCCTACAGCCCACCCAGATCCAGGTAATCCTACAGCCCACCCACCCAGATCCAGGTAATCCTACAGCCCACCCACCCAGACCCAGGTAATCCTACAGCCCACCCACCCATTCAGATAATCCTACAGCCCACCCACCCAGATAATCCTACAGTCCACCCACCCAGACCCTGGTAACCCTACAGCCCACCCACCCAGACCCAGGTAATCTTTCAGCCCACCCTCACTGGTAATCTTTTAGCCCACCCACCCTCATGGGTAATCTTTTGCATCACAGGTTATCTTTTAGCCCACCCACCCTCACAGGTAATATTTTAGCCCACCCACCCTCACAGGTAATTTTATTAGCCCACACACCCACCTACCCTCCCGACCAGATAATCTTTTAGCTCACCCACCCTCCCCACCAGGTAATCGTTTAGCCCACCCACCCACCTGCAGCACTTTACAGAGTACATCGTTATGTCGCTCACTGTCCTTTAGAGGAGCTCACACTACTCCTACCATAGTCATAGTTGAATGTCTTATCATATTATTATGTATTTATATAGCTCTGACATCTTCTGCAGCGTTTTACAGAGTACATAGTCACGACACTGACTGTGCTCAGAGGAGCTCACTATCTAATATCTTCTATATGTATAGTAAATAGCGCATCATTTTTTATTAGGAGACAGGGCTTTACTCAAAGTTCCCTGTTGATGTCAACTGCTGAATTAACTGCTGCTAAGTTCATGTACCCGTCATCGCACGTATGATTGCACGTATTTTCTGGGCATATCTGCCGACTTGATTGCACGTATTTTCTGGGCATATCTGCCGACATGATTGCACGTATTTTCTGGGCATATCTGCCGACATGATTGCATGTATTTTCTGGGCATATCTGCCGACATGATTGCACGTATTTTCTGGGCATATCTGCCGACATGATTGCACGTATTTTCTGGGCATATATGCCGACATCATTGCACGTATTTTCTGGTCATATCTGCCGACATCATTGCACGTATTTTCTGGGCATATCTGCCGACATCATTGCACGTATTTTCTGGGCATATCTGCCGACATGATTGCACGTATCTTCTGGGCATATCTGCCGACATGATTGCACGTATTTTCTGGGCATATCTGCCGACATGATTGCACGTATTTTCTGGGCATATCTGCCGACATGATTGCACGTATTTTCTGGGCATATCTGCCGACATCATTGCATGTATTTTCTGGGCATATCTGCCGACATCATTGCACGTATTTTCTGGGCATATCTGCCGACATGATTGAATGTATTTTCTGGGCAAATCTGCTCACATTATGTCTATTTTCTTGAGAAAACCTGCACAATTATGTGAATTTTCTGGGGAAAGGGTCACCAAAACTTGGGCCCACTGTCTTTGCGTTGCACTTTTCAAGGGAACCTGAGGTGAGAATAATATTGAGGCTGCCATATTTCTCTCCTTTTAAGCAATACCAGTTGCCTGGTTGCCGTGCTGGTCCTCTGCCTCTTATTCTTTCAACCATAGACCCTGAACAAGCATGCAGCAGGTCAGGGGTTTCTGACAATATTGTCAGAACTGAGAAGATTAAGCTGCATGCTTGTTGCTGGTGTAATTCAGTTTATTACTGCAGCCAAATAGATCAGCAGAGCCGCCAGGCAACTAGTATTGTTTAAAAGGAAATAAATATGGCAGCCTCCATATCACTCTCACCCCGGGATCACTTTAAATTACAGTTAGCTCCGCCCTTATCCGGTCATTGCCACGCCCATTTTTTGGGGTTCATCCGCCCTTCTCGGTCACCGGCCGGGGCGGGGTTTTTTTTTGTTAAAAAGAAAGATGGTGGTCTTAGACCCTGTATTGACTACCGAAGTCTAAAAAAGATCACCATACAGAATCGTTATCCATTACCTCTGATAGACGATCTCTTTAGCCAGATTACCAATGCCACTATTTTTTCAAAATTGGATCTACGTGGGGCATACAACCTGGTGCGCATTAGGGCTGGTGACGAGTGGAAGACGGCCTTCAATACACCCGACAGGCATTACGAGTATCTAGTTTTGCCCTTCGGGTTGTGTAACGCCCCGGCCGTCTTCCAAGACTTGATTAACGAGGTTTTCAGGGAGGTGTTGGGGAGGTTTGTCGTGGTATATCTCGATGACAGATTGATTTTCTCCCCAAACCTCGTGGAACATCGCAAACATGTCAAATACGTGTTGAAGAGGTTGAGACAAAACCTACTGTATGCAAAACTAGAGAAATGCCTCTTTGAGGTCACTCGAATTCCTTTCCTGGGATACATCATCTCAACGTCAGGGCTCTCGATGGACCCAGAAAAGGTTTCGGCTGTTCTAGAGTGGCCGCAACCGGTGGGCTTGAAGGCACTGCAGAGATTCCTTGGTTTTGCTAATTACTACCGGAGATTTATTAAGGGATTCTCTTCGGTAGTAGCCCCTCTGACTAATCTAACCAAGAAAGGGGCTGACCCTTACCAGTGGTCATCAGAAGCCCAGGCCGCATTCAATACCCTGAAGAAACTGTTTTGCTCGGCACCCATACTGAGACATGTCAACATCGCTCTTCCCTTCATAGTAGAGGTAGATGCCTCAGAGATCGGGGTGGGGGCTGTGCTGTCTCAGCGCTCGGGTCTGCAGGGCAAGACACATCCTTGTGCCTATTTCTCACGCAGGTTCTCTTCTGCTGAGAGGAACTACGATGTGGGCAACAGGGAACTGTTGGCCATCAAGTTAGCCTTCCAGGAATGGCGCCATTGGCTGGAAGGTGCAGAACACACAATTACTGTATACACTGACCATAAGAACCTGGAGTACATTGAAGGGGCTAAGAGGCTCACTCCTCATCAGGCCCGCTGGTCCCTATTTTTCTCGCGTTTTAGATTTGTTATCACGTACACTCCAGGTTCCAAGAACATTAAGGCAGACGCTCTCTCCATATGTTTTGAACCAGAGACAGCTCAGCCCGCACTCCCCGAGAGCATTGGTGCTGGCAGCCACTGAGACCTGGGAGGACTGGGCGGTCACACTGGCACCTCACCAGCTAGATACCCCAGAAGGGAAACCGGAAGGGGTCCTCTTTGTTCCACTCCCATTCCGTTTGCAAGTCATGCAGTTATTCCATGCCCATAAGAACACAGGTCACCCAGGGGTCACCCACACTCTAGATCTACTCACAAGGTGTGTTTGGTGGCCTTCATTGGCCTCGGATTGCAGGGAATTCGTCAGAGAGTGTGTGGTGTGTGCCAGGAGTAAACCGTCTCGCCAGGCTCCAGTCGGTACCTTACAACCCTTGCCAGTTCCAAATGAACCATGGACCCACCTGTCCACGGACTTCATTGGCGAGCTTCCCAAGTCAGAAGGTATGACTGTGATATAGGTGATTGTGGACAGGTTCAGCAAGATGGCCCACTTTGTTCCTCTTAAAGGATTCCCATCAGCTCAAGACTTAGCCGACCTCTTCATACAGCACATCTTCCTATTACATGGGATTCTGGGTGATGTGGTATCGGATAGAGGAGTCCAATTTGTATCAAAGTTTTGGAGGGCTTTTTGCCATAATTTGGGTATGAACCTGTCCTTCTCGTCTGGGTATCACCCACAAACCAACGGGCAGACCGAGAGGGTGAATCAGGCACTGGAACAGTTTCTGAGGTGCTATGTGGCAGATGCACAAACAGATTGGGTTAAATTCCTGCCCTTTGCTGAATTTGCACACAACAACCTGAGAAGCGCTTCAACGGGCTTGTCCCCTTTTCAGGTTGTGTCAGGAAGGTCTCCTAAATTTTCCCCATTGCCGGTGTGCTCCTCTCCCTTCCCAGCCCTGGAAGAGTGGCAGAGGGTCTTAAAGAAACTTTGGGGACAAGTAAAGGAGAATTTGGGAGTAACCTTCCAGAATTAAAAGAGACGGTCTGTTGAATGGCACTTTTCTCCTGGAGACATGGTGTGGGTGTCAACAAGACATTTGGCACTCAGACAACCGTCCACCAAATTGGGGCCCAAGTTCATAGGGCCTTATCCGGTGGCTAAAAAGATCAATGAAGTCTCATATGTGATTGATCTCCCGGCCAGCATGAGAGGTGGGAGATCGTTCCAAGTTGCGCCTGGGGCAAGGTCAGGTTTTGGCGCCTAAAGGTCAGGTTTTGGCGCCTAAACTGCCATTCATTTTGCCGCCTTTTTAAGAGTTCAACAAACTGCGCCTGGGGCAAGATACCCGCTTGCCCCCCCCCCCTAGATCCATCCCTGCCCCCAGTGATGGTGGAGGGCCAGACAGAGTACGAGGTTGGGAAAATTTTGGATTCCCAGCTGGTACAGAATTCCGTACAGTATCTGGTCCATTGGAAAGGGTATGGGGTCGAGGACAGATCTTGGGTACCAGAGAATCGCATGCATGCTGAGAAATTAAGGAAGAGGTTCCATCAGTCACATCCAGAGAAACCGGGTGGGAGGTGTCCGGAGTCCACTCCTCAAGGGGGGGGGTACTGTAAGGGCTGGCGGACCCGCTGCCAGCACGCACGTGACAGCGGGCTCCGCTTCTCAGCCTCCTTCATGTGGCGCATCTCCGAGTGGGGCAATGCGGACGGCGGAGTCCGCATGCCCGGCGGGGTCCGCATGTCCGACGGACTCCGCCGTACGCTCACTCCATGTGGGGTCCCTCTCGCTGGCCAATAGTCTCCGCTTGACGCGCGCGAGGAGACAAGAACTTTATTCTTTAAGGAGGGGAGTCAGCTGACCAGGCCAGTCAGCTGACTCCAGTGAGGCTGTGGATTGGCTGGGGCTCTGGGGCGGCTACATATGAGACTTGCTTGTCAGTAGCAAGTTGTCTGCTGTCGTGAATACACATGCTGTGTTAGCGCTCAGACCTTAGTGCAGTTCCCTGGTGTTGATACTAAGGATTTCACACCTTAGCTTAGGAATATTGTTGTATTTTGATCTGTGTTTTGACCTTTTGCTATCCCTGACTACTCTATCTCTTGCTGATCTTGTACCTTTGCCTATCTGATTCTTGTTGCCGACCTCTGCCTGTTTAACGATTACTCTTCTGCCTTCCGCTCCTGTACTGCCGCCGACATCTCTGTTACCGAACCCTTGCCTGTCTGACCTTTCTCCCTTCAGTGGAACGTCTCCCACTGGAGGGTTATCTCTGAGGCTTGCCTCTCCGAGACGCCTGCCCCAAGCAGACGATTACTGCTGGGGGTCGAGATTCCTCACTCAGCCTGGTTAGAGGATCTCACTCACGGGGTTCCCATTCAGAGGTAATCACACCTCTGAGGAATTACCGTGTGGTGGACATTTCCACACTATCTGATTTATTACTGTCTTTATTGTGTTCTTTTGCTGGTGTCCAGAGGTTAGCAATTTATCGGATTATCGGTGATACTGCAGATCATCAATAATCGGGTATATATCTGCATTCTTGGTGATACTGCAGATCGCCAATAATCAGATTCTCTCTGCGTGCTGACACCGATCTTGACACAGCCCTGCTGATCTATTTGGCTGCAGTAGTGAACTGAATTACATCAGAAACAAGCATGCAGCTAATCTTGTCAGTTCTGACAATATTGTCAGAAACCCCTGACCTGCTGCATGCTTGTTCAGGGTCTATGGTTGAAAGAATTAGAGGCAGAGGACCAGCACGGCAGCCAGGCAACTGGTATTGCTTAAAAGGAGATAAATATGGCAGCCTCAATATTATTCTCACCTCGGGTTCCCTTTAAAAGTGCAACGCAAAGACAGTGGGCCCAAGTTTTGGTGACCCTTTCCCCAGAAAATTCACATAATTGTGCAGGTTTTCTCAAGAAAATACACGTAATGTGAGCAGATTTGCCCAGAAATTACGTTCAATCATGTCGGCATATTTGACCAGAAAACATGTTCAATCATGTCGGCATATTTGACCAAAAAACACATTCAATCATGTCGGCAGATTTGACTAGAAAATACGTGCAATCATATGGCAGAGTTGACCAGAAAATAGTTCAATCATGTCGGCAGATTTGCCCAGAAAAGACGTGCGATCGTGTCGGCAGATTTGCCCAGAAAATACGTGCAATCGTGTTGCAGATCTGCCCAGAAAATACGTGCAATCGTGTCGGCAGATTTGCCCAGAAAATACATGCAATCATGTCGGAAGATTTGCCCAGAAAATACGTGCAATCGTGTCGGCAGATTTGCCCAGAAAATATGTGCAATCATGTCGGCAGATATGCCCAGAAAATATGTGCAATCATGTCGGCAGATTTCCCCAGAAAATACATGCAATCATGTCGGCAGATTTGCCCAGAAAATACATGCAATCAAGTCGGCAGATTTGCCCAAAAAATACATGAAATCATGTCGGCAGATTTGCCCAGAAAATACATGCAATCATGTCGGCAGATTTGCCCAGAAAATACATGCAATCATGTCGGCAGATTTGCCCAGAAAATATGTGCAATCATGTCGGCAGATTTGTCCAGAAAATACATGCAATCATGTCGGAAGATTTGCCCAGAAAATACGTGCAATCGTGTCGGCAGATTTGCCCAGAAAATATGTGCAATCATGTCGGCAGATATGCCCAGAAAATACGTGCAATCATGTCGGCAGATTTGCCCAGAAAATACATGCAATCATGTCGGCAGATTTGCCCAGAAAATACATGAAATCATGTCGGCAGATTTGCCCAGAAAATACATGCAATCATGTCGGCAGATTTGCCCAGAAAATACATGCAATCATGTCGGCAGATTTGCCCAGAAAATACGTGCAATCATGTCGGCAGATTTGCCCAGAAAATACATGCAATCATGTTGGCAGATTTGACCAGAAAATGCATGCAATCATGTAGCAGATTTGACCAGAAAATACCTGCAATCATGTCGGCAGATTTGACCAGAAAATACCTGCAATCATGTCGGCAGATTTGACCAGAAAATACCTGCAATCATGTCGGCAGATTTGACCAGAAAATACCTGCAATCATGTCGGCAGATTTGACCAGAAAATACATGCAATCATGTCAGCAGATTTGAACAGAAAATACATGCAATCATGTGGAAGATTTAACCAGAAAATACATGCAATCATGTGGAAGATTTGACCAGAAAATACATGCAATCATGTGGCAGACCTGGCCAGAAAACACTTCAATCATGTAGCAGACCTGGCCAGAAAATACATGCAATCATGTCGGCAGATTTGACCAGAAAATACATGCAATCATGTAGCAGACCTGGCCAGAAAATACATGCAATCATATCGGCAGATTTGACCTGAAAATACATGCACTCATGTGGAAGATTTGACCAGAAAATACATGCAATCATGTGGAAGATTTGACCAGAAAATACATGCAATCATGTGGAAGATTTGACCAGAAAATACATGCAATCATGTGGCAGACCTGACCAGAAAATACCTGCAATCATGTGGCCGACCTGGCCAGAAAACACTTCAGTCATGTAGCGGACCTGGTCAGAACAGTCGATACAGTAGAAGATTTGACCAGAAAATACATGCAATCATGTGGAAGATTTGACCAGAAAATACATGCAATCATGTGGAAGATTTGACCAGAAAATACATGCAATCATGTGGCAGACCTGACCAGAAAATACATGCAATCATGGAAGATTTACCAGAAAATACATGCAATCATGTGGCCAACCTGGCCAGAAAACACTTTAATCATGTAGCAGACCTGGCCAGAACAGTCGATACACCTGCTAATATGAATAAAAAAAAACATCTATGCACCTGAAGCAGCAGCAGACCTCTTGTCCCGGCCACTGTCCAGCGCACAGCTCCCACGATCCTCTGCAGCCAGCCAGCCAGCAACTGAAACTCCCACGCTGAGAGCAGGGCTACGGGAAAATGGCGCCCGAAGCCCTGCACTGCAGACTCAAAGTCTCCAGAGCAGGGCTTCAGATGCCATTTTGCTGTAGCCCTGCTCTGCCGCTGTCGGAGCTGCGGGCTGCTGCTGTCAGTGAACTGACACGGCGTCTATTAGACGCAGAAAGTCAGTTCACGCTGGGGAGTGCTTTAAGGGTGCTTGGAGAATTTTAGGGGGTGCTGCAGCACCCAAAGAACCCCCTGGCACCGCCACTAAAATAGTTGCCCCAGCATAGTTAGTATAGTTGCCCCCAGTAAACTTAGTTTAGTTGCCCCTAGTATAGCTAGTACATTTGCCCCCAGTATAGCTCGTACAGTTGCCCCCAGTATAGCTCGTACAGTTGCTCCCAGTATAGCTCGTACAGTTGCTCCCAGTATAGCTGGTACAGTAGCCCCCAGTATAGCTGGTACAGTTGCCCCCAGTATAGCTGCCCCCAGGGAAGCTAGTATAGTTGCCCCCAGTGAAGCTAGTTGCCCCCAGTGAAGTTATAATAGTTGCCCCCAGTGAAGTTAGAATAGTTGCCCCCAGTATAGCTAGTATAGTTGCCCCTAGTGAAGTCAGTATAGTTGCCCCCAGTATAGCTAGTATGGTTGCCCCCAGTAAACTTAGTTTAGTTGCCCGCAGTATAGCTAGTGCAGTTGCCCCAGCATAGCTAGTACAGTTGCCCCCAGTATAGCTGCCCCCAGTGAAGTTGGTATAGTTGCCCCAGTATAGCTAGTATATTTGCCCCCAGTAAACTTAGTTTAAATGTCCCCAGTATAGCTAGTTTAGTTGCCCCCAGTATAGCTAGTACAGTTGCCCCCACTGTATAGATGCCCCAGGAGGGGGAAGCAGCGCTAGAAGGAAGGGCAGTGGGGGCAGAATCCCCCTCCCTCACCTGGGACACCTCCTTCTGCCTCTCTCCCCCTCCATAGATTACAGGCAAATGTAGGCTCGGCGGGAGGCGTGCAGAGAATTACTCACCTCACTTCCGCGTTCCAAGCGCTGGAAGCGTCACGTCGTTACAGATCTCCGCCTTCAATGCCCCACACTGTGCTTCCGCTAATCAGGAAGCACAGTGGGCGGCATTGAAGACGGAGACCTGTGATGACAGGACGCTGCGCTCTAGCGCTTGGAACGTGGAAATGAGATGAGTAATTCTCTGCATGCCTCCCCACCGAGCCTGCACTTGCCGGTAATCAATGGAGGGGAAGAGAGGCAGAAGGAGGGGTCCCAGGTGAGGGAGGGGGGGTTCTGGCCCCCCTCCCTGCCGCTGCCCCCACTGCCCCTCCTTCTAGCGCTGCTTCCCCCTCCTGCTCTGCTGCTGTGGGGGGTCATTGCAACACCCCCCTAGCTGTCAGTCACCCGATGCACCATGCCCCCCTGTGAAATGCCGCTGATCGGATTACTTCGGATGGCAGAGATTTAAACTGGATTGAAAACTTCCATGAAGCCTACCATTGCTGACCACACACCAAGCCTTCTAATAGCTGACCTGAAAAAAAGACCTTCAACCTCTTTGTGATTGCCCTTGCTCCACCCTGTGAGTAATCCTTTATCCATTATCCAAGGCATTTGCACCAAGTGACTATTTTCCATATATATTTTATCATTCATCAACTAACTCCAAAACAAGGAACTTTACTTAAAATAAATCTATGATCCAACTCTGTGTAGGAAGAAATCATTTTGCACAGATCCTCTTTGATCTCAGCATGATTCCAAAAGTAATAGCTATCTAAACAAGTCTATTGTCTCTAATTTCAAATCAAATCAATGATAGCTTTATTGGCATGACCAAGATTCATTACAGGTATTGCTAAAGCAAGGGGAAAGGGTGACATGGAAGGGGGGTGGGGTAAGGGGGACAATGGCTAAACAGTCTGTGGACATTTTTAGGTTTACAGTTCCGTTATGCTCCTCTCAGTCTGTGGCATGCTGTGACATAGTGCGCAGCGATTGTCACTGTGGATTCCTCTTTTCCCAGTAGGATATATGTTTTTCTCTTATCTTCTAATGTGAGAAAATCTGGGAATAGTTCCAACAATTTCTTAAAGTAAGTGTCCATGGTTGCAGTATGTTTGGGGCAGTGCAGCAGGAAGTGGCTTTCATCCACAAGGGTCTTCTGCTCACAGTGTTGGCATAGTCTCTCCTCCCTGGGTTTGTACGTCTGTCTGTGTCTTCCAGACTCTATTTCGAGGTTGTGAGCACTCAATCTGTAGACACTCAGGATTTTCCTCTCTTGAGAGTTTTGGAGCTTTTCCAGGTATGGGGCCATTTTATATTCTCTTTGTAGACACTGGTATATGGTTAGCTTTTGTGACTGTTTTATTTCACTTCTCCATTTTTCCACATAGTCCTCTTTGCTCTTGGCTGTGGTGTGTTTTATCTGGATTTTTGTTATGACCTGTGGGTAAGGGGTTGGAGGGAGTACACAGTAGAGCTGACCACTACTTTCAGTGCACATGGCTTTTCTTGGTCTTCATTGTGCAGCATGGCTTTGTAGTGGGGTGAATCAGGGCTGCTGCTCTGTAGGTGGGCCCAGAAGGACAACACTCTCTTCTGTATCTCAAGCAGTAATGGGAAGCTCAGCTCGGCAGGCATTGTTTGAGGTACTCCGATGGACATGGAGAAGGTGTTTGCAGAACGCCAGGTGGAATATTTCTGTTGGGCTGGAATCCCATTTTGATTGGTGCGGGTAGGTGGTGGGGCCCCATACTTCACTTCCATACAGTAGGATTGGGGTGATGACACTGTCAAATATTTTCAGCCAGACCTTTACTGGTGGTTTGAGGTGGTACAGCTCTTTCCTGATGGCATAGAACATTCGGCATGCTTTGGCTTTTAGGGCCTCCATGGCTAACTTAAAGGGGCACTACAGTGAAAAACTGTAAAATTTTAAATATGTGCAAACATATACAAATAAGAAGTACATTTTTTCCAGAGTAAAATGAGCCATAAATTACTTTTCTCCTATGTTGCTTTCACTTAAAGTAGGTAGTAGAAATCTGACTGAAGTGACAGGTTTTGGATTAGTCCATCTCTTTATAGGGGATTTTCAGGGATATATTTATTTTCAAAAGTACTTAGTGAATGGCAGTTGCTCTGTCCAACTGCCAAAAAACTGTGTAGGGAGCAGGGAAGCTGGCCAGCATCATTGTTTAAAGAGGAGCTGTTAGGTATAGGGTCTCAGAGACAAAAAACACATATATCAGTAGCTAAATACTGGCTGTACTTACATTACATATGCATTTCACTGTCCACGTTTGGATTTCACAGAATTTGTATTTACTATATGCAGAGAATGATGCTCCTGACAGCTCATGGCAGGTTCCATATTTGTCTGTCTTGTCTGAAGCCAATTATGATGTCATATCCACCCTTACCCTGCTTCCTGATTAATTATACATTAGCCCTCCCAAGTCCCAGCCCTCAGACACTCCTACCAGTCTCTGGTCTTATGCTCGGTACACAAGATGCGTTTTCCCACTCGATCCGCGGGTCAATCGGGATTGATTCGATTATTTCCAACATGTTAATTATGCCAAATCGACGGCAGGAACGATCGAAATCCGAATCGAGCATGTTGGAAATAATCTAATCGACCCGCGGATCGAGCGGGAAAACGCATTGTGTGTATTAGGCACTCAGCGGGGAGCGATCATGTCTGGGTTGCGTGCGATCTCGCTGTCAGTTGGGGTGGGGGGACCTGTGCGAGCGATTGCGTTGTCAGTCACGGGGGGTTGCGGATGATTGCGATGTCATTCTATTTGCGGGCGGTTGCGATGTCGGTCATTTTGCGGGCGATTGCGATGTCGGTCGTTTTGCTTGCAATTGCGATGTCGGTCGTTTTGCTTGCGATGTCGGTCGTTTTGCTTGCAATTGCGATGTCGGTCGTTTTGCGGCCGATTGCGATGTCAGTCGTTTTGCGGGCGATTGCAATGTTGGTCGCTTTGCTTGCGATCGTGATATCGGTCGTTTTGCTTGCGATGTCAGTAGTTTTGCGGGCGATTGCGAAGTCAGTCGTTTTGCTTACGATTGCGATGTCGGTCGTTTTGCTTGCGATTGCGATGTCGGTCATTTTGCTTGCGATTGCGATGTTGGTCGTTTTGCTTGCGATTGCGATGTCAGTCGTTTTGCTTGTGATGTCAGTCGTTTTGCGAGCGATTGCGATGTCGGTCGTTTTGCATGCGATGTCGGTCGTTTTGCTTGCGATTGCAATGTTGGTCGTTTTGTTTGCGATTGAAAAGTCAGTCGTTTTGCTTGCGATTGCGATGTTGGTCGTTTTGCTTGCGATGTCGGTCGTTTTGCGGGCGATTGCGAAGTCAGTCGTTTTGCTTACAATTGCGATGTCGGTTGTTTTGCTTGCGATTGCGATGTCGGTCGTTTTGCTTGCGATTGCGATGTCGGTCGTTTTGCTTGCGATGTCGGTCGTTTTGCGGGCGATTGCGATGTCGGTCGTTTTGCTTGCGATTGCGATGTCAGTCGTGTTGCTTGCGATATCGGTCGTTTTGCGAGCGATTGCGAAGTCAGTCGTTTTGCTTGCGATTGCGATGTCAGTCGTTTTGCTTGCGATGTCAGTCGTTTTGCGAGCGATTGCGATGTTGGTCGTTTTGCTTGCGATTGCGATGTCAGTCGTTTTGCTTGCGATGTCGGTCGTTGCGAGCGATTGCGAAGTCAGTTGTTTTGCGAGCGATTGCGAAGTCAGTCGTTTTGCTTGCGATTGCGATGTCAGTCGTTTTGCTTGCGATGTCAGTCGTTTTGCGAGTGATTGCGATGTTGGTCGTTTTGCTTGCTATGTTGGTCGTTTTGCTTGCGATTGCAATGTTGGACGTTTTGTTTGCGATTGAAAAGTCAGTCGTTTTGCTTGCGATTGCAAAGTCAGTCGTTTTGCTTGCGATTGCGATGTCGGGCGTTTTGCTTGCGTTGCCGGACGTTTTGCTTGCGATTGGAATGTCGGTCGTTTTGCTTGCGATTGGAATGTCGGTCGTTTTGCTTGCGATTGCGAAGTCGGTCGTCTTGCGGGCGATTGCGATGTTGGTCGGTTTGCGCACGATCGCGATGTCGGTCGGGTGTCACTCGTGGTGGGGAGTGGGCTCCCGACGATAGCGGATGTCACTCGCGGGGGGGGGGGGGGGGGTGGCGGGGTGGCTTCGTGCGGGTGTCACTCTCCGGGGAGGGGGGATGGGTGGTGTGCGCCGACGTTCGCAGTTGTCACCCGTGGGGGGGGGTCGGGTTTCGTTAGGGTGGAGTGCCGACGATTGCTGGTGTCACTCGCGGGGGGGGGGGGGGGCTGCCGATCGCGGGTGTCACTCGCGGGGGGGGGGGGGGTGCCAATGAGGCTGAGCAGGGCTGGATAGGGAAATGAAGGGGTGGTGCAGGGAGGGCAGTAGAGAGGAAGTAAGACCTTCCCATACTACTTTGCAGGCTGACTGCAGCCTTTTCAGTCTGAAGCGGCCTCCTAAACAGCCTGGAGATAAGGAAGGCTGCTATTCAGCCCACAATAAAGTAAGAGAGTTTTTTTACTTCAGTATTGATATTTGTCTTCCTTCCACACTGTTTAACACAGGGGAACATAGATAAAAATTACTTGTTTTTGCCTGACAGTTACTCTTTAAATCCTTTTTCGGGAATATCTTTATAAAGAATAAAAGCCTTGCTGAGAATCCCCTATGAAGAGATGGACTCGTCTAAAACCTGTCACTTCTGTCAGATTTCTACTGCCTACTGTAAGTGACAGCATTATAGGAGAAAAGTAATTTATGGCTCATTTTACTCTGGAAAAAATGTACTTCTTATTTGTATATGTTACATAGTTACATAGTTATTTTGGTTGAAAAAAGACATACGTCCATCAAGTTCAACCAGAATGTTTGCACATATTTTAAATGTTACAGTTTTTCGCTGTAGTGCCCCTTTAAGGTTTCCTGATTTCCAGACCAAGGTAGGTATACAGGTAGTCCCCGGTTTACAAACGCCCGACTTATGAACAACCTGCCGATACGAACGCCCGCGGTCCCGCCGTGATAACGTCACGCCGCCGGGGACTACCTGTTCTGCTGCTATTTTTAATGCAGAGTTGGCGCAGCGGAAGGTAAATAGAGGACATCTCACCTGTTCCATGGCTGTAGAAGGTCCCAGTGTGCTGCCTGGAAGCTGCGCGGCCTGTCCTCTCGCGCCGTCCACTGTCCTCCATGCAGCTTCACATGCATCGCATAATGACGCATTAGCAGGCGCCGCCACTAGGGAGCTTCTCCTGATTCCGTCATTATGCGTTGCATGTGAAGCCGCCGGGAGGACAGTGGATGGAGCGAGAGGCTGGGCCGCGCAGCTTCCAGGCAGCACGCTGGGTCCTTCTACAGCCATGGAACAGGTGAGATGTCCTCTATTTACCTTCCGCTGTGCCAACTCTGATTAAAAATGTCAGCAGATCAGGTAGTCCCGACGTAAGGATGGATTCAGGTAAAGAACGAGCCGACAGTCCCTATCTCGTTCGTTAACCGAGGACTACCCGTATTTATCAGTTCTGCTGATTTCACAGTCATTGAGTATAAAGGATGGGCTCTGGGCTGACTTGTTTTTCCTCTGGAACACCATGGTTTTGGTTTTCTTTAGATTAATGGGAAGTGCCCATGTTGTGCTAAATTTCTCCAGGATTTTCAGGCTGTCTTGTAGACCTTCTTCAGTTGGCGACAGCAATAGGAGGTCATCTGCATACAGTTAGAACTTCACTGTTGTGTCATGTAGTGCGAGTCCTGGTGCTGGTGAGGCCTCTAGGGCAGAGGCCAATTTATTGATATATATGTTGAAAAGTGTTGGACTCAGGCTGCAGCCCTGTCTTACCCCCTGACCCTGGGGGAAGAAAGGTGTTCTTTTCCCATTCACTTTCACACTGCACTTGTTCTCAGTGTATGAGCTCTTGATGACATTGTATGTTCTCCCTCCTATTCCACTCTCTAGGAGTCTCAGGAACAAACCTGGGTGCCACAATGAGTCAAAAGCCTTTTTAAAGTCCACAAAGCAGGCAAATATTTTTCCCTTCCTTCGTCTGTGTACATGGTGCTTGATAAGGGTGTGCAGGGTGTAGATGTGGTCTGTGGTGTGATGGTTCGGTACAAATCCTGCTTGACTTTTACTGAGCACATTTTGCTGGGTGAGAAAAGTGAGGAGTCTCTTATTCAGGATGCTGTTGAACAGTTTTCCCAGTGTGCTGCTCACACAGATGCCTCTGTAGTTGGGTGGGTCATAGCGATCTTCACACTTGTAAATAGGAGTTATGAGTCCTTCATTCCAGACTTCAGGAAAGTGACCAGAGTGCAGGGCCAGATTGAATAGTTTCCATATTGCTGCATGGATTTCTGGGGAGACAGATATGATCATTTCTGATAGGATTCCGTCTGTGCCGCTAGCTTTTTTGCCTTGCATGAGTTTTATCTTCTCTTTTATTTCCTCCAATGTGAAAGGTGTATCGAGTGGGTTTTGAAAAACTTTCAGCTTCATGTTCTTTAATTTGTTGATTATTTGTGTTTGTTCTGTATAGGTCTTTGAAGTATTGGCTTGGCCATTTTGGATGTGCTGATTATTTTGTTTGGGTTTTTTGCCAATTTGTTTCCAGGTCTCCCAAAAGGAGTTGTCTTGCAGAGATTCTTCAAACCGTTGGAGTCGACTTTCGATGTGGTTTTGTTTTTTCTTTTTAAGGGTCACCTTATATTGGCGTTGGGTGGTATCATGCGCCGCTCTCAATTCTAAGTCATTTGGATACCTGTGTTTTTTGTTTGATATTGCACGTAAGTTGTTTCTTAACCACCCTGGCGTTCTGATTAAATCGCCAGGGTGGCTGCGGGAGGGGTTTTTTTAAATAAAAAAAAAACTATTTCATGCAGCCAACTGAAAGTTGGCTGCATGAAAGCCCACTAGAGGGCGCTCCGGAGGCGTTCTTCCGATCGCCTCCGGCGGCCAGAAGTAACACGGAAGGCCGCAATAAGCGGCCTTCCGTGTTTCGCTTACCTCGTCGCCATGGCGACGAGCGGAGTGACGTCATGGACGTCAGCCGACGTCCTGACGTCAGCCGCCTCCGATCCAGCCCTTAGCGCTGGCCGGAACTGTTTGTTCCGGCTACGCTGGGCTCGGGCGGCTGGGGGGACCCTCTTTCGCCGCTGCACGCGGCGGAACGCCGCGCTGCAGCGGCGATCAGGCAGCACACGCTGCTGGCAAAGTGCCGGCTGCGTGTGCTGCTTTTTATCTCATTAAAATCGGCCCAGCAGGGCCTGAGCGGCAGCCTCTGGCGGTGTTGGACGAGCTGAGCTCGTCCAGACCGCTCAGCAGGTTAATGACCTGTAATCACTGTCAAACCATTTATTTGTGTTTTTCTTTGATGGTCTCTTTTGGATGGTCCTTCTTATTTTTGCCATTTCTGCAATGGTGTGTAATATTTGATTTAAGGTCCTTTGCTGCTTGTTGCACCCCTAGTTGGTTAGGGTTATAGGAATAAGTTTGATGGTCTAGAAGCAGCTGTGTTACCTCTGGTCTGTTGAGAGCCTCCTTATACTTTGTTGTTGACTCTCTGGACCATTTGAAAGTGGGTAGCAGGTTATACAGGCCAACATAATGTTGTACAAATACTCATCAAAGGCTCTTTTCTCTGCCTGCCCTCCCAAGAAACAATACAAATGAACACCTTACTAGCTCTCCTCTTAAAATCCTTTGGGATACTCAAGAAAAGCAGGAGGGGGCGGAGAGGCAGTGGGTCTAAAAACAAACAACACCAGGGAAGCAACACCAGGCAAAGGTTAACAGCTTTGACAATGAAGTCTAAACAACATAGCTGTCCCCAGGAAAGCTCAATCACAGCCACACTTTACAATGCCAGATCAATAAATAATCAAACAGCAACTATACATGACCTAATAGAGCTCTCTGGTGTGACCTTTATGATGGAGACCTGGCTTGGGAAACATGCAGGCCCCACTCTTGAAGTGGCTGTACCGGTTAATTTTTCAGGGAGGAGGGGTTGCCATATGCTTCAGATCCTCTTTGAACATAAGGTCCCTGGCCATAGGCCCCACTGAATCCTATGAATGCTTGGTGGCCCAACTCTCAGCTGAGAAAAACATCAACATATTGCTCATATTCCCCCCACCCCCCCCCCCCCCCCCCCCCAGGTAATGGCTCAGCCTACCTTAAGGAAATCTCTGAACTCTTATCCTGCCTAACAGTGGAACACCCTAGGTGGATCATCCTGGGAGATTTGAATGCATGGGTGGATGATCATGACTCACACCTAGGAAGTGAACTACTTCTCACAAAAGGCCATATGCAATTCTCTTTTTCACCTGAGTTTTCTCCCAGGAGATAATTTTTCATCTTTGATTTTAAATAACTTTGCAGCACTTTTCACCTAAAAAAGTACCAAAAAGTTGGTGAAAAAGTACTATTAAAATTATTTTGAGCATATTCTTGCCTTCTGGAGGCTTAAAATGCATTCTATTGACAAGTTTAAAAATATCACCTAGGAGAAAACTCAGGTGAAAAAGTGAATTGCATATGGCCCAATGAGTGAACTGGGTTTCTCTCAGGCTGTCAACTTCCCCACCCACAAGAAAGGGCACAGACTAGATCTTATATTCCATTCCGGACTTTTAATATCACACACGGAAATAAACCCAGTGGTATGGTCAGACCACCACACCATCCACTTCTCTCTGACAGCACCATCGATAAAACTCATAAAATACCGCTATTTGAAAGATGTCTCACCCCAGCACATTCAGAATATCCTCAACTTCGACGGAGTAACCAATCATTGCGCAGACCCAGACTCCATGGTCCTGATGTACAACCATGCTGTGTCATCTGCTTTTGACACCCTTGCTCCAGTTCGCATTAAACGGTCTACACCACTTCACCACGCACTGTGGTTTGATAGCTCACTAAAGGACCTAAAGAAAGGAGACTAGAAAGAAAATGGCGAAAATCTCAGAATTCAAAAGATAAACACATCCTTGTCTCTCACCTGGGAAGCTACCAAAATGTGAAGCCGCAAACAGGCCAGCCCAATTATTCTGCACAGTTGATAGCCTCTGTAACCCATCCTGTCAAAATCCTACTATAAATCCCTCAAAGGATCTATGTGAAAAATTTGCTTGCTACTTTTCTGACAGTGTCCTCTATTCATAGTTACATAGTTACATAGTTATTTGGGTTGAAAAAAGACATACGTCCATCGAGTTCAACCAGAGAACAAAGTAAAACACCAGCCTGCTCCCTCACATATCCCTGTTGATGCAGAGGAAGGCGAAAGTCCTTACAAGGCATGGTACAATTAGCCCCAAAAGAGAAAAAAATCCTTCCCAACTCCAGATGGCAATCAGATAAAATCCCTGGGCATTACCTAGTAATTGTAGCCTGGATGTCTTTCAACGCAAGGAAAGCATCTAAGCCCCCTTTAAATGCAGGTATAGAATTTGCCATAACTACTGCATTCCACATCTTAACCACTCTTACTGTAAAGAACCCTTTCCTAAATAAATGGCTAAAACGGTTTTCCTCCATGCGCAGATCATGTCTTCTAATTCTTTGAGAAGGCCTAGGGACAAAAAGGTTTTTGCAGTTATAATCTGTACATCCATCATGCAAATCTCTCATTCCACCACATCATGGGGGACACACCAGTCGTCAGACTCGCCCCCACCTTTAATACCTTCAAACAAGCTCTCAAGACTCACCTTTTCACGCTCGCATAATCCGGCTCTGGATAAGGAACTGGTTAAATGACAGAAAACAAAGAGTTGTGGTCAATGGATCACATTTAAAATGGGTGACTACTAGCAGGGGTGTCCCACAGGGGTGGGACTGGGTCCAGTGCTCTTCAATTTATTTATTAATGATTCTAGTAGATACAGTAGAAAGCAATGTTGCTATTTTTTGCAGATGATACAATATTGTGCAGAATCATCAACTGGTGACATATTGCAACAGGATCTGGATAGGATGGCTATATGGGCACATAAATGGCATATGAAATTCAATGTTGAAAGTCATGCATTTTGGTCATACCATTGATCTAACACCATACAAAATAAGCGGGATACATATGGTGACATCAAACTTGGAGAAGGACTTAGGAGTACTCATCGACAACAAGTTAAATAATCGTATTCAATGCCAAGCCGCTGCAGCTAAAGCTAATAAAATTTTGGGATGCATTAAAAAGGGAAATAAAAATTTGAGATGCTAGCATAATATTAATATCCCCTGTTTAACTCTCTAGTCTCTGGAATATGGAATTCAGTTCTGGGCACCACATTACAGGAAAGATATTGCAGTTTTAGAGCAGGTGCAGACACAAGCAACAAAATTGATACGAGGGATGGAAGGTCTCACTTACCAAGAAAGGTTAGATAAACTGGGTTTATTTAGTCTAGAGAAAAGAGGCCTTAGAGGGGATCTAATTAACATGGATCAAGAAGTTGTAGGTGGGCACCAAAGGCTTACTGAGGACGGTCACTATAAGGCTGCTCCTATGATGAATGTGCTCACGTAAATCAGCAATCAATCAGTGGGATAAGAAGAACAGTCGGAGCACCAACTCATGCACATAGGGATTTAATGGCAGTCATATAGGCATACAGGCATTCGAGCAGGGTTACAAGAGAGAGATACAGGCCTTACAGCCTTTTCACGGCAACTGCCGCTTCCTCAGAGACCACAGGTATCTTATCTAATTAACATATATAAATACATCAGAGGGCAATTTAAAAACTTGGCAGATGAGCTTTTGTCCCTAGGCATTTACAAAGGACTAGAAGACATGATCTGCGCATGGAGGAAAAAAATGTTTTAGCCATATATTTAGAAAAGGGTTCTTTACAGTTAGAGTGATTAATGTGGAATGCATTCCCACAGGAAGTAGTTATGGCAAATTCTATATCAGCATATATATCAGCATATAAAGGGGGCTTAGATGATTTCCTTGCATTGAAAGACATCCATGGCTATAATTAGCCATTGCCATCTGGAGTCGGGAAGGAAGTTTTTTCCTTTTGGGACTAATTGGGCTCAAGTCCGATGGAATTAATTGTAATTTACTTGAACTGTGGCTTGAACAGAACATTGGAATAGAGGCAGTACTGGAATAGTTTGTTTTTCTCGATCTAGAAGTTCCAGGTATACTGATTTTTATGCTCCTGGGTCATTTTTCAGAAGAACCCTTTTGTGGTTGAGAGCCCCTCTGTGACGAGTAAGGCAGAGTAATAGCTAGGTGATTTCTAAAAAATGAAATAAAGTATGTTTCAATTATTTGGAGAGTGAATGGTGGAAATACATTTTACTAAAATATGGAATATTTTCCCACAGAAAATAGTTATGACAAATTCTATATCTGCAGTTAAATGAGGCTTGGATGTTTTCCTTGCATTGAAGGACATCCACCACTATAATTACTAGGTTATGCCCAGCAGAGTTGATAAGCAGAGTTTATCTGACCACCTGGAGTCAGGAAATATTTTTTTCCCCTTTAAGAGGAACTCAAGTGAAAATAATGTAATACAAATGCTTCATTTTTACAATAATTATATTTAAATGATTTAGTCAGTGTTTGCCCACTGTGAATATTTCCTCTCCCTGATTTACATTCTGGCATTTTTCACTTGGTGAAAAGGTGGCAGGTGCTGGAGATGCAGCTTGATTTTTTTGGGCAGTTGGATACAGCTGTAAATAGCTGTTATTTCCCACAATGCAATTTTCACAGACCGGAAACTGTCAGGACCATGGTCCTGACATCACACTGTGGGAGGGGTTTCACCACAATATCCCCATACAGAGCCCCCTGTTGATCCGTTTGTGAAAAGGAAAAGATTTGTCATGGGAAAGGGGGTATCAGCTACTGATTGGGTGAAGTTCAATTCTTGGTTACAGTTTCTCTTTAAGGCTAGGATCACAGTGGTCATAATGCATGTGTTATACGGAGTGTGAAATGCAATGGAGAGTGGACATAGACTTTAATACAAAACCTGCATGCAGTGTTTTAGTAAGTCAGCGATTAGTTACAACTCAGTACTGTGAACAGGCCCGTAGAATTGTATTAGCAGTGAGCTGACATGCAGACCACTGTGATCAGGGCCTAAAGATTGATTGGCTTAAGCCTTGTAGGGTTTTTTTTTTTGCCTTCCCCTGAATCAACTGGGATATGTGAGGGTGCAGGACAGAAAGGTACCAAATGTTTACGTTTTGATTTTACTTTTTATCCTGGTTGGTTTTGATGAATAGATATAAGCCTTGGCATAGGGCCACCCTGATAGAACAAAGGAGGAGGTGCTCAGAGTTATTTAGTCGACTCTGACGCTCCAAGACCATACAGTGGTTTGCAAAAGTATTCGGCCCCCTTGAAGTTTTCCACATTTTGTCATATTACTGCCACACACATGAATCAATTTTATTGGAATTCCACGTGAAAGACCAATACAAAGGCTATCATTCATAAAAGCAGTACGTTAAAAAAAATCTGTGCGAGAAAATACCTCATTCAATTTAGACTTCTGTTTGCTAATTCATAGAAATGTTTACAGTTGCGATACAAGTTCCGTATTTTCCCCTGACTAGGCAGGCGGTAGGCTGGCGGTATGTTTGTGTAACATGAGCAGGGACGGATCAAGACCAAGTTGCGCCTGGGGCAAGGTCAGGTTTTGGCGCCTAAAGGTCAGGTTTTGGCGCCTAAACTGCCATTCATTTTGCCGCCTTTCTAAGAATTCAACGAACTGCGCCTGGGGCAAGGTACCCGCTTGCCCTCCCCTATATCCGTCCCTGAACATGAGAAGCTGCCGAGTTGATACATTTTCTCCTCCAGAAACAGCTTACTATAGAAGAGGCAGCCCCAGCATCCTTTTACATGTGCATTTTATAAAAACTGCCTCTGTTTGCACTGAATCTGCGCTGCATCTGTCTATTGGACTTTCTAAACAATCTATTTAATTGGCTGCTTAGAAGAACTTCAAAAAAATGTTACACATGCCAGGCTTTCTAATGTGAAATATATCTGAAAACAGGTACCCAAGGGGTTAAAAAAAAACCACAGCCTTGGTATTCCGGAATGCCTTGTCTGCTCTTCTCTCTCTGCAGCTGCTGCGCTACTTCAAAGGGAGCGGTAATCTCAGTGCCGACACCGTTTGCTGTAATCTTTATGAATTGATTTATGGTGACATTTGTGAACATAATCAGCGCATAAGGCGGTAATTTATCGCTCTGCTCCAGAATGTCAGCTTTTCATGCGGAAACAGCCTTTATGAATAAACATTTTGCTAAGTGGTCGGTAAAGTCAACAGTTTTAAGCATTTCCGCATGCGGGAATGCTTTTTGAATGATAGCCAAAGTGGTGTACAGGTGAGAAGTGGAACGAAAATCATACATGATTCCAAACATTTTTTACAAATAAATAACTGCAAAGTGGGGTGTGCATAATTATTCAGCCCCCTTTGGTCTGAGTGCAGTCAGTTGCTCATATTATTATTATTATTATTTATTGTATTTATAAAGCGCCAACATATTACGCAGCGCTAAACATTAATTTAGGTTACAGACAATATTTAGGGGTGACATACAGCAATATGACAATACAGGAATACAAGAAAACCAGATCACATGGCACAGTATGAGTACCAGGTAATGCTTAGTCAGTCACTGGATGGAGCATGGAGATTAGGCAAGTTAGGTTCACTCAGATGCATAGCATGGGTTTACAGACAGTAATGGAGGTACATGATCAGGTAGGACACAAAAGGAGGAGGACCCTGCCCAAAGGCTTACAATCTAGAGGGAGAGGTAAGGACACAAACGGTAGGGGACCAGAGTTCAGCTGTGGGCTTAGAGCACTTGTGTGGGGTAGTAGGCCAGAGTGAAAAGGTGAGACATTGAATGATGAGTGCTAATGACTAAATAGAGTGCACCTGTGTGTAATCTAATGTCAGTAGAAATACAGCTGCTCTGTGACGGCCTCAGAGGTTGTCTAAGAGAATATTGGGAGCAACAACACCATGAAGTCCGAAGAACACCCCAGACAGGTCTGGGATAAAGTTATTGAGAAATTTAAAGCAGGCTTAGGCCACAAAAAGATTTACAAAGCCTTGAACATCCCACAGAGCGTTGTTCAATCGATGTGTTGTTCAGAAATGGAAGGAGTAGGGCACAACTGTAAACACACCATCCCCACTGTCAAATATGGTGGTGGCAGCATCATGCTCTGGGGGTGCTTCTCTTCAGCAGGGACAGGGAAGCTGGTCAGAGTTGATGGGAAGATGGATGGAGCCAAATACAGGGCAATCTTGGAAGAAAACCACTTGGAGTCTGCAAAAGACTTGAGACTGGGGCGGAGGTTCACCTTCCAGCAGGACAATGACCATAAACATAAAGCCAGGGCAACAATGGAATGGTTTAAAATAAAACATATCCATGTGTTAGAATGGCCCAGTCAAAGTCCAGATCCAAATCCAATCGAGAATCCGTGGCAAGATCTAAAAACTGCAGTTCACAAACGCTGTCCATCTAATCTGACTGAGCTGGAGCTGTTTTGCAAAGAAGAATGGGCAAGGATTTCAGTCTCTAAATGTGCAAAGCTGGTAGAGACATACCCTAAAAGACTGACAGCTGTAATTGCAGCAAAATGTGGTTCTACAAAGTATTGACTCAGGGGGCTGAATAATTACGCACACCCCACTTTGCAGTCATTTATTTTTTTTAAATGTTTGGAATTATGTATGATTTTCAGTTCCACTTCTCACGTGTACACCACTTTGTATTGGTCTTTCACCTGGAATTCCAATAAAATTGATTCATGTTTGTGGCAGTAATATGACAAAATGTGGAAAACTTCAAGGGGGCCGAATAATTTTGCAAACCACTGTATGTACAGTACTCTTCATGACCAGAGCTACTTTTGCCCCAAAACAGATCAACAGAAGCAACATAACCTTTTAGGATGTATTTTACACAAAATATTACTTACAATATGCTTTTCTTATTTCAGGACTTTGGGCATTTGATCTGACCGTTACACAGCTTCTTCAAGAAAATGTCATAGAATCTGAAAGAGGAGTTATAAATGGTGTCCAAAATTCAATGAATTATCTACTTGACCTTCTGCACTTCATTATGGTCATCCTAGGACCGAATCCAGAGGCTTTTGGCTTACTTGTCATAATTTCAGTTTCATTTGTTGCTATGGGCCACATGATGTATTTTCGATTTGCCTACAATAATTTAGGAAGACAGGTGTTTTTCTGTGGATCTGCTAAACCAAAAACTGATCCAGGTGATCAGCAGCAAAATGAATCCTCTGTTGTTTGAGTAGGTTTCACTTTCAAATATTGAAGTTTGAAAAATTGACACCTGTTATTTTGATCAAACATAAATCTTGTAATCAGTTGTGGAATTCAAAGCTATAGAAAAAATACACCGATTTTAGCATAGTATAAAGTATTAATATTTTTTCAGAAAAAAAATTGTGAAAACATGATTCTGTATTTTAAAATTAGGATTTCTGGTTAGAATTCGTATATAATTTCACTTTCTGATACCTAATATCTAATACTCAGTGTCAATATCAACATAAAAATAAAAAATACCATATTATTCATGTGATATTGTCTCTATGATATTTTCACTATTTTCACTTTTTCCACTTGTCATCATAAACTAGCCACCACGTATGACATCTAAATCCTGGTACACACTTTCAATTATGATTGGCCAATCCCTGACCAATTTTACCACTTCCATGTAGTATGAGGATATATATATCTCTCAAATAGCGCTGCAATATTTATAAACCAAAGTTAAAATAGAGGTTCACATAAAAGTTCCGATAAAAAGTTCAAATGAGAAAGTCTCTATGTATGCGCTTCTTTATAGGATATAGCAAATCCCTTCTGCAAGTTGTTCTGTATAGATAGCGCTCCACATTAATAGATAGATGAAGGATAGTTGGTCCCCTCTAGGACCGCACTCACCCATTCAGATGGACCACTGTTAGACTGGTCAATGGCATTTGGAAGATGTTCCTCATTGACATCCGTTCATAGAGCCCCCGTTATGTTGCACTTTAGCCGTAGGGATGGTGCCTCCAATGTGAATGAGTGGCTCCGCTGTGTCTGTACGCCTTCAATGCTCCTCACAGAGGATATATGCCTCCAATGTACCATCAGAGTGAACTTTTCCTTGTAGGGCTCAGTTTTAATTGCAAGTAATTGTTTTGAGACATATGTTATATTTTTATCTGGATAACTAAGTAATGATATCGTGAAGTTACGTACATCACAGTCATCGTGACAAAACCAATCCACTGAGATGACCTGGGGCACCCCTACTGTCCAGCTTCTAGGTCCTATCATACAAGAGTTTTTTCAAGAGCCTGGCTGTGCAGTGCTCTGTGCTGTCTGAGTCCTGCTGTCTGTGTTGAGACCTGAGAGTCAGTCACAGTCACACATGCTCGGGAATCCTTTTGCAGTCATTTCTGCAAAAGGATTCCCAACCAAGTATTGAGTGCATAACTGAACATAATTATTTGAAGGTTGACTTTTTTTGTTTTAAAAACACTTTTCTTTTATTGGTCGGATGAAATATGCTAATTTTTTGAGATAGGAATTTTGGATTTTCATGAGCTGTATGCCAAAATCATCAATATTAAAACAATAAAAGGCTTGAACTACTTCAGTTGTGTGTAATGAATCTAAAATATATGAAAGTCTAATGTTTATCAGTACATTACAGAAAATAATGAACTTTATCACAATATGCTAATTTTTTTAGAAGGACCTGTATACAGCATAAAGATCATGTAGAATGAAAGTAGGAAAAGGAGTGAATAAAGAAGTAGCCCCCTCGGGAGCCCACGTTGGCTCTTATACTGACTTCTAAAGAGTTAAATGTGACCTCATCTGAGCAGGGATGGATCAATAACTCATCGCCTGCTATTGGCTGATAAGAACCCGTGATATCATGACAAGCACAGTCTTTACTGTGCATGCACTGGAAAATTCCATGTTCCAGTGACCTGTCTCTTAATCTAAGAAGGACATTTGTTTAATGAACTTCGCTTTTGTTTACCTTTAGAAAATATGAAAACGCTCGATGTTTACCGAAAAGACTGCCTCTCTGTCTGCACATCAGTGGACAGATAAACCCTCTGGCCTTGTATAAGCGCTGTTCTGCAGTGATCCTAGAAATCTTCCTTAAAGAGACTCTGTAACAAAATTTTCAGCCTTATTTCTCCTATCCTATAAGTTCCTATACCTGTTCTAATGTGGTGTGTCTTACTGCAGCCTTTCCTAGTTGCACAGTGGCTGTATTATCTCTGTTATATAATCTAATCTTCTTTCCTCTGACAGCTTTGTCGGGCTCAGGCACTCAGGCTGGAATGTGCAGCTCTGCTTGTGATAGGATAGAAGCTATACACACCCTCTCCACACCCCCTGCAGGCTCTGTGTGAGTCACAGACTGAGCTCCTCTGAGCCTATCACATTCTGGTAACAGCCATGTCTTTTGTTTGTAAACACTGCCTAAAATTGGCAATTACAAGCCCGGATTGCAGCAGGGAGTGGCAGAAACCGCACAGAGGGGCCCAGGAGAACATAATGAATAGAATGGTATGCTTTTCATTGTAAGAATTTTAGAGTACAGATTCTCTTTAAAGGGAGATTCTGCAAATCAAGTCTTTTAACTAAACTCAGTTAAAGTAACTGAGGCCTACGAATTCAAGCATACAATACTTAAATTCTAACAGCCCTCCCAAAAAGGCTGCAGATCCCTTCTTCTGGTTCAGACAGTACCCATGATTCTTTTCTTTATGTTTCACTTTTCGATGCTTATGCTCACACACTTTCTCTGCTCTAGGTGGTTATTCCTGGGAGAGAGAGCAAGACCTCTTGGCCTCCTTTTAACCAGACTCTCTAGGGATGCCCTACTTATAGGTCCCTATTGACCAAACTTTCTACATTTGCGTCACATGCGTATCCCTTACAAACTTGCATGTTCATGGAAAAGTGAAACTTGTTTGTCTATTAAGCAACGGAGCAGTGCCAGGTGTCTTCTAAAAGAACGCCATTCAGCTCCATCCTCATAGGCACCGCTGAAAGCTAGACACCTAACCTTGTATATCGCTTAGCTTGGAAATATTGGCTTATGAGATTGTTTATCTGACACCAATCTCTTAACCATGTTGATTTGTTTGCGTATTTTCACACACAAACTCACCTGCGTAATGATGCCTATGATTGTCATCCCCATCATTACGACCAGTGGGTGTAGAAAGAAATTTTGCACTGCAGAGGCCCAGTTCGAGTGTCCCTGGAACATCGCCAGAAACCTTCTCCACCAGGTCAGACTGGAACTCACCTGATTATATATGTGCTCAACCTCTTTAAGATCCCCTTGATCATGGTTTAGTGTTCTGTTTGTTTAACCATTGTAACAAATTGTGGTCTTGTGTCAAAACCTGTACCCATTTGTCCCATGGCGTTTTATCTCTCAGGTTAGGCACTTCCTGGGGAGCTTTGAACTTTAGAGTTCTCTTAACGATTTGAGGAATCATGTAGTCAAACCTTGACTACTGGATCCATATGGGATCTCCGCTCACACAATAAGTTCCCCTTGGAAGATCACCTTGTCGGAACAATTATGAAAATGTACCATGAATGTGTCATGTTTAAAAAACAAACTTTTCCTTCAGCCACTGGAGATATTGGTTTGGCTTTAGGATGGATCTTTTGAATGGCAGCTGTGCATTCTGTGTTATTGAGCCAGCATGTTTCCTCACTAAGGCCCAGTGCACACCAAAACCGCTAGCAGATCGTCAAAACGCTAGCGGTTTTGGGAGCAGAGAGCAGATATTTGGCCGGGTGCACACCAAGCGGATTTTGTATGCGATCCACCAGCCGCATCAGCCAGTGAAAACGCTTGGCTATTGTATTTCAATGTGTGGTGCACACCGGCGGTTTGAGGTTTTTTAGCAAACTGCAAACGCGCAGCAGAAGGCGCATTTGCGGCTTGGCAAAAACCTCAAACCGCCGGTGTGCACCATCCCATTGCAATACATTAGCCAAGCATTTTTCCAGGCGGATGCGGCCGGCGGATTGCTCCAAAAACCGCTCGGTGTGCACTGGGCCTAAATCTGACTTGCCCCGGCCAACACAGGTAGTTCTCTGAGAATTGCCAGCATGACCACAAATCTACTTTTTTCACCTCTCCGTCTAGCATCAAAAAATGTTGACCTCTCAGGTCATAGTGTAAGACGTGTGGATGAAACAGGTGTCCCCAGTGATACCTGAAACTACCTGGGTTTATCCATTGGTAGCAACTAAGGAAGTAGCGGTGCATAAAAATTGTCGCACCCTTTCCACCTGTTTACCCAGACATCTCAGTGCTTCCATACAAAAGATCCTTCCCCAGGTAAATCGATAAATTTCTCCTTGTCAAGTCTCAGTTGTAAAGGAGTTTTACCTTCTGATAAGGCTTGAGCCGTTATCTTAAAATCTGCTGTTATCATGACTGTCTATGCAGACCGAGTTGTTTCCCATGCAGTACCCTTAGCATGTGCAATCATCTTCTGAAGACCGAGACGGGCTGCCTGCCCCATAACAACTATCTAGGCCAGCCTGTGCTGTGTTGCCGGCCCCACTCCACCTTCACCACATCTGTGTTGTGCCTGCCCCTTACTCTTTCTGTGCTGCCTGTTACACTCCATCTACCTTGGACGCACACTGCACCGTGGTAGCTGTGCCATGGGCGCAGAACGGACAGCCCACACCGGGCTCTCCCCTGTGGAATGCCGTCACCACACACATTTAATACCTCACCACCAAGCGAGCACCAAACAAACGCCGCCATAGAGGTAGGGGGGCGGGGGCCCAGGTCCGACTCAAAAGGAAGGGTCTCCGCTCTCCTGTCCCTGCCATCCTACTTGCAAATGTCTGCTCACTCCCCAACAAACTGGACGAGTTGCTCCTCCTACTCGATAGGAAGAACACCCCCGTACTCTGTTTCACCGAGACCTGGCTGGGTGACCGCATCCCCGACAACTCTCTACATGTCCCGGGCTACAACCTCCTTAGAGCAGACCGAGATGCTGCCCTCTCAGGGAAAACGCGAGGGGGTGGTATCTGCCTCTACATAAACACCTCCTGGTGCTCCGACACCACCACTCTCCACAAGGCCTGCACCCCTGATGTTGAGTTCCTCGCCATAAACTGCAGGCCCCGGTACTCCCTGAGGGAGTTCTCTTCTGTGGTCCTCGTTGGGGTCTACATTCCTCCCGATGCATGCCCCAGGACCGCCCTGCATATACTTAGTGACGGTATCTCGCGGTGGGAATCTGCCCTCCCGGAGGCCCTGTTCATCATCTTGGGCGACTTCAACAAGGCGAACCTTCGGCACGAGATTCCACGCTACAAGCAGCACATCACCTGCCCCACCAGGAACTATAACACCCTGGACCACTGCTACACGGTCCATAAGAATTCTTACAAGGCCACCCAAGGAGCCCCCCTGGGGAACTCCGACCACAACACTATACACCTGATCCCCACCTATAGGAGGCTCCTGGAGACCTCAAAGCCCATCGTCAGAACCACCAAAAAATGGACTGCAGAAGCCAAACTGGAGCTCCAAGCTTGCTTTGAAACCACCGACTGGATGACTCTGGAGGCACCCACCCTTGATGAATGGGCTGAGAATATCACCTCCTACATTAGCTTCTGCGAAGAAGCGTGTATCCCATCCAAGACCTTCAGAGTCTATCCCAATAACAAACGCAAAGAGGAAGCGCACAGGTCTGGCTCCTCAGAGGACTTCAAAGAGGCCAGGCACGCCTTGAAAAAAGAACTGCGTTCTGCAAAGAGGGCCTACGCTGAAAAGCTGGGGCTTTCCCTTCAGTCAACCAACACACGGGAGGTATGGAAGGGCCTGAGAGCAGCCACGAACTTTAAACCAGTACCCCAAACGGCAACCCCAAGCCCTCGACTGGCGGAGGAGCTCAACAAGTTCTACTGCAGATTCGAGCAACATTCCAACCAGTCCGGGGGCCAAACAGCATCGACTGTGGCGTCCCCCTCCTCGATTGAACCCGTCGCCCTGGCTCCTGTCACTGTTCTGGAATCAGAGGTACTCCGGCACCTCCGCAAGCTCAACCCCAGGAAATCCTCTGGCCCGGACGGTGTGTCGTCTATCTGCCTCCGATCCTGTGCTGATCAGCTAGCCCCAGTGCTCACCTCCCTATTCAAGCAGTCACTATCGGATGGCACAGTCCCCTCCTGTTTTAAGAGGTCTACAATCGTACCAATACCTAAAAAAACAGGCAGTACCGAGCACAATAATTTCCGACCAGTGGCCCTAACCTCTAACATCATGAAGCTCCTCGAGCGGCTGGTCCTTGCCCACCTGAAGAGGTCCACGGACGCCCTTTTAGACCCGCTTCAATTCGCATGTAGGGCCAACAGATCCGTGGAGGACGCCATCAATGCCAGCGTGGCATACATCACTGAGCACCTAGACAGCCCTGCCTCCTATGCTAGGGTCCTGTTCCTAGACTTTAGCTCAGCATTCAACACGATCTGCCCAGACATCCTGATCACCAATCTGACACAGCTCGGAGTCGACCCTACTCTCTGAACATGAATCAAAGACTTCCTGACAAACAGAACGCAACACGTGAAGGTCGGCAACCACCACTCCAGCGTTCGAACCACCAATACAGGGGCTCCACAAGGCTGTGTTCTGTCACCTCTACTGTTATCCCTCTATACCAATATCTGCATCTCATCCGCTGACTCTGTGCGAGTCATCAAATTTGCAGACGACACCACTATCATCGGTCTAATTGGAAGCAATGGGGAGCAAGAGTACCGCAGCGAAGTCGAGAGAATATGTGACTGGTGCAAAGACAACAACCTAGTCCTCAATGCAGCAAAGACTGTGGAACTAGTCGTTGATTTCAGGAGAAACCACCCTCCCCTCCCTCCAGTCCTCATTGGGGGTACAGAAGTCTCTATGGTGACATCTGTTCGGTTCCTCGGCACGACTCTCACAAACAACCTGAAATGGGGACAAAACACCACCAGAATTCAGAAGAAATCCCAGCAGAGGCTGTTCTTCCTGCGCCAACTGAAGAGATTTGGCATGCCTAGGGAGCTGCTGACCAGCTTCTATACCGCCACCATAGAATCCATCCTCTGCTCCTCAGTCATTGTCTGGTACGCCGGTGCATCGGCCAGCGACAAACGCAAACTACAGAGAGTCATAATGGATGCGGAGAAGATCATTGGATCTCCCCTTCCACCTCTTGATCTCCTCTACTCCGCTAGGATGAGGAAGAGGGCCACCATGATTTCCCGCGACCCCTCTCACCCAGGGAGCCACTACTTCAAGCTCCTCCCGCTGGGCCGTCGCTACAGGACTATACCATCCAAAGCCACCAGGCGGAGGAACAACTTCTTCCCCCAAGCTGTTCGGCTACTGAACTCCAACCTCCCCCTGTCTGGCCCGCACACAAGCGTGCTCCAGCCGAGTCGGTCAACCGGTGTCCGCCGATGCCCGCCTTGACTGACTGACTGACTGATACCCAAAATGGACTTGGCCACTACCTGCACCTTATTACCAGTTACTCAGCAGTGAAATGGCCAATACGAGATACAAACTGA
Source organism: Hyperolius riggenbachi (assembly GCF_040937935.1). NCBI lineage: Eukaryota > Metazoa > Chordata > Amphibia > Anura > Hyperoliidae > Hyperolius > Hyperolius riggenbachi. Next base: position 178,930,170 of record NC_090652.1, on the reverse strand, counting down.
TTATTGCATTTCTATTGTACGAGTTGTGCGTCTGTCCCACACTCTGTATATGCCACGTGTATGCCTGTCTCACACTCTGTCTATGCCATGTGCACCACAAATAATTCCGATTACAGCTCCTGCTGTACTTGGCGAAAATAAAGTGATTCTGATTCTGATTCTGAAGAATTATTTTAATGTGCCTTTGAGTGTACCCCTGAACTTTATATGTGTTGTGCGTTAACTGTTCCAAAACCAAGTGCAGATGATGTTGGGTACCATCCCAATGTGCCTAATTGTTGAATGACCTCTGTCATACCTTCTACTGTATGTCTACACTGTACTCCTACCCCTATTCCAGCGCCTATGCCTCCCAAGATTGTATCTGCTAAATCCCGGGACCTTCTTCTGACTACACTGTGGAATGTGCTCATAACATAAAAGCCTGTACCAGGGTGGCAGCATGAGTGCTGCAGTTAGGGTAGATATTAGATATTACCCACTCTTCTAAGTTAATCTGCCAAGTCATCACTTGAAGCTGGGCCTCCATGATAACCGGAGTCGCCCTCAATTGATTTAACTGAAAAGGGCCACTTTTTACAACTTGATGTGTATCACATGATGGTAGTCACTGGCAGGGTGACTACCTGAACTTTAGGAGTCGTGGGAACCCCCACTTTTACTCTCACGGTTCCCCTTCTCATTATGCAAGATCTATTTGGACCTTTAAACTCTAGGGACTGTGGGATGCAAAAACCGTATGTCCATGGTCCTTCATCCTCCTGGAGTAAGGGCGCTATTTTTAAACTCCCTCATTTTAGTCCCATCACCCTTCCATCATAGAGAGTCCCCGGAGTGCTACCTGATGTATCCCAGGATTCTACCTCTCTACTCCAAAAAGTCCCCTGATCCATTAAACTCACGTCCCATGCTAACCCTTGTGGCCCTCCCCAGAAGAATACTGTTGGTACTCTTTCTTCTGGGAAATTGATTAGCATCTCAGTGACAAAAGATGTTCCCAACTGTCCTGATTGGACCTTTGCCCCCCTTATGTCCTGAGGCAAAATGCGTACTTTAGGTCGGGAAGAATGTACTCTCTGTAATCTTTCAATTAAGAGTACCCCCTCACTTACCCATATAGAATGAGGATAAGTGGCTAAATATGGATTGTGTGGAATTGTCTCTTATTGTGACCCGTGTAGTGAGGATGGTGTTACCTGTGTTGACTCTCCCTTCCTTGGAATCGCTCTCCCCACCCTCTTTGTCACCTGAAAATGTGGCTGGATCTCGATTTTTACTTCTCGTTCCAAGAACCGAAACCCTTCTGCTTTCACCCTTTACGTGCGTATAGTTGTCTCAGAGACACCCTCTGTTGGTTGCTCTAGAGTGTGATATTGTTCCCTGCTTCTCTCCTGGAGTAGAAGTGAAGCTTACTGCTGGTTCCTTTCCAATCTAGAACCATCTCACTCCAGAGAACCAAGACAATGTAATCCTGAACAACACACACCACCTTTTGCATGTACCCGTTGTACTGCAATGTAGCTTTTAACAAGACTTTGGATCGGTGCGTTGGTTCTGGGAGTGTGACATTCCAGAGCAGATTTAAGCTGGCGTTCACATCACACTTCCAGCACACTTGACCCTTGATACCTTTCACCAACATTGTGCCGTGAAATTTGTTTCCACCTGGCAAGAGTGATTATTATTATTATTATTATTATTTATTAGATTTATATAGCACCAACATATTACGCAGCGCTGTACAATAAATAGGATTACAGACAATGATAACAGGGGTGACAGAACAAAACAGGTAATAGACAATAGATACAACAATACAGGTAATAGCAATAAGATACACAACACGATGCAGATAGTAGTACAATGCCAGATCATAAACTGGAGTGGTAGTGGTAAAAATTACAAGTTCCAAATTCTGGGTAGAGTGCACACAGTCAAGTATGATACACAAGGGGAGAGGGCCCTGCCAAAGGCTTACAATCTAGAGGTAGGGGTTGGTTACATGAAAGGAGGGGGTGCAGCAAGAAGTTATTGGCAGAAGGATTAGGGCAGTGTTGAGTTGATGTAGGCCTCCTTGAAAAAGTGAGTTTTGAGTGCTTTTTTGAAGGTGGTAGCGAGCCTGATGGGCAGTGGGAGAGAGTTCCACAGGATGGGGCAGTGGGAGAGAGTTCCACAGGATGGGGGCAGTGATCTTTTCCTCCTTCCCTGTTCGGTCCAGTCGGGCCAATCAGAGGGAAGTGCAAAAGGATCAGTACCTTTTTCTCTGCTCATTAACCCCTTATTGTTCATGAAAATGTCCTCTCCTCGGTCTCCTAGGACGAAATGGCAACCTAGGATCACCATCAGCACGGTACTCTTCATTATGAGAGCACCTCCTTGGGAAAGAAAAACATTAGCAATTTGCATTATGCTTTGCTCAGTCAGTTTTTTTAGTCTCTTTCTGATCTCGGAAATCTCGCTGTTCTCCAAACCAGGATTGGCCTCTGGAAACTTTCGCTTATCCGACTGACATGTCTGTCTTTGTCTCTGCTGCCAGCACCTCAGCTTTTTCGATTCCATATTGCCAAAACTCCTGAAACTGAAATACAAACAAATTGTAAGGAAATGCGGAAAAGCCGCCGCGTGTGCTGATAGCAAGGCGGCTGATTCCGCGTCCAGCGCGGCGGTTTGCACGCAGGAGCATGCGTCTGGTACTATGAGTGAACGCGGAAAGGCCGCCGCGTGTACTGATAGCAAGGCGGCTGGTTCTGTGTCCAGTGCGGCAGGTTGCACGCAGCAGCATGTTCGTTCACACAGATTCAGGAATACGCGCGCGCGCGCTGAGAGGCAGAACTTTTATGACGGCCAAGGGGGGATCAGCTGACCAGGCTGGTCAGCTGACCTCAGAGCAAGTAACTATTGGTCTATCACTTAGGGGTGGCGCCAGAGAGCTCTGCTCTATATATAGTTACTGCTGGCCAGTCACAAGTTGTCTGCCGTTGCAAACACTACGTGGAAGCACTCAGACCTTAGTCAGATCCAACAGTGTGCTTGAACCAGGAGGACCTGGGAATTCACACTGAGCCACATTACTTGTGTTATTATTCAGACTAGTTCCAGGGTATCGAGACCACGGACCTCACACCCAAGAGTAGGGAACTTGTGTTATCATTCTGTTATACTTCAGACTAGTTCCAGGGTGTAGAGACCACGGACCTCACACCCAAGATTAGGGAACTTGTGTTATCATTCTGTTATACATCAGACTAGTTCCATGGTGTAGAGACCACAGGCCTCACACCCAAGACTAGGAATTGTTTGATATCTGTTATGACCTATTGCTTTCCTGACTATCCCTCCGCTCTCTGATTCGGTACCACGCATATCTGATTATCTGTTGCCAACCCTGCCTGTCTTGGATACCGAATCAGCTTCTTGTCTTTGGACTTTGTCTGTCCGTGTGTTGCCGACCTGGCTTGCCCGACCTCGAGAGCTATCTCTCCCCTTTAGGAGATAGTCTCCAGATCAGCTAGTGACATCCACATTCAGGTGTCACTCACTCACTGGCCCTTCCTATCTTCAGCCTGAGACTCCACCCCTTAGAAGGTCTCAGGCTGCTGGAAGGTTCTCGTGCCTCTCTAAAGAGCAGTATTGCCCATACTGCCAAGAACCACCTGCTCATCAGGTGGTTTACTCAAAGTCATTACTGTTGCACCAAACACTCACGATATATACAGGTGTCCAGAGGTTAGTACTATATCTGTATTATTGGTGATTCTGAAGATCATCAATAATCAGGTATATATCTGTATTCTTGGTGATACTGCAGATCACCAATAATCAGATTCTCTCTGTGTGCTGACACCGATCGTTACACAAATCAATTCTTATTAATGATTTGGGTTTCGCCCTGCGGGCTTGTACTCTGTACACCTTAGTTTGATCAATATATACCATAATTGATCTTGTTTCTTTATAGTTCTCTTGAACTCTGTAACATAAGGTAGGGGAGAGGAGTGTAGCTCCAGTCTACCAAAAAGAGTAAACAATATCATAAGTACTTACCTTTTTAAAATATGCCCCCCCCCCCCCCCCCCCGAGCTTGCAATGCTCTTACTCATTTTCGTTTTTACTTACCGAGAACTTCATTGATCGCAACCAGCTCTGCTAGAAATCCTGTTTGTTGTACCCTCTGACCAATGTTTGCCAATGCTACTACCTCTATACTTGCCCAAAAAATGTCTACCTCCCTGTAGGAAGGTGTGCTTTGCACTTTAACTACACAGGGTTCAGGGCTACACATGCCAGCTTCATATGCCTGCATGAGAATTACTGAATGCCTACTAGGTAGGTAGTCCTATGGCAAACATTCTACTGGTACACTGTCACTCTGTAAATGGCAATTCCTTGCTTCTTTGTAATTGCCCCTTGAACTGCTTTCAGTTCTGTTCTTCTGTTCTATGCTAAATTGTAAGAATCTGTGTGTTTTTTCTTGTCCACTGATTGGTCAAATATATTTTTTCCAGCTCCTATCAAGTTTAACATATAAAGAGCCCAGCATCGACCTCTTTGTCAATCTCTGGTCCTGTCCACGACAAAAAATTTTTTAAAAGTTTACCGCTCTGCAGCCGTGGCGGCGGGCACCTGGATTGGTCAACTCCTTTTTTTTCCCCACCTACGGTACACCCTTATGTACTGTTCCCCCCTTTCTCTATTGGGAACTCATGACGCACCACTGTTTAAGGTGCATCACTTAAAGGAATAATCCCATAAGTAGGGGTCCGTTAAAAATGGCGCCAGTTATCGTAGTTAAAAAACGGCGCCCCATAGAGAACCACTATTGCTAGTTATTTTTCGTTTTTGACAGCTAAAAAATGGGGCACCCTGAGCTATACCAGCCCGCATGGTCCATGGTATGGGGGGGCTTCGGGAGGGAGGGGCGGCCAAGCCTTCCCATCCCCCCGGAGCCCTTGTCCAATCCATGGACAAGGGGCTCTTCCCCACCTCCGGTGCCCCAGGAGGAGGTGGGGGCGACGACTCCCTGGGGGGGGGGTTTCATGGTGGCATCTGGGAGTCCCCTTTAAGAAGGGGACCCCCAGATGCCCACCCCCCTCCCAGGAGAAATGAGTATAGGGCTACTTTGTACCCCTTACTTATTTCCACAAAGGGTTAAATGAAATAAAAACACAACAACGAGAAAAGTCCTTTAATGTTCTAAATTAACCAGAAATACTTACCTGTACCTTTAAGAAAAAAATCCCATGTCAATTAGGTCCCACGACAGTATCCTTTATCTTGCGACCTTCTGTTACATCTTGATTGAAGATCTCCGCCACCCCGACGCCACACACGCCGCCTCCGCCGCACTGCTCTTAGCTATACTTATTATAGCTAAGAGCAAAAAGCATCTTTAAATTTTAGCTCCAATGGTCCCCATTGGTTCCTTAACAGACCAATGGGGATCAGGAGGATCCCCATTGGTCGATAAGGAACCAATGGGGAGCCTTGGAGCCAAAATTTAAAGATGCTTTTTGTTCTCAGCTATACTTAGTATAGCTGAGAGTTGCGTCTATGCATCTATATAGACGCATTAGCGCTAGCTGCCGCTGCCCTCCCTGCCTCCCCCCACCTGTCACCCTCACCCAAGCTGGCACCCATGGGTGCATTGGGTGCCAGCATGGGTGAGGGTGACAGGTGGGGGGAGGCAGGGAGGGCAGCGGCAGCTAGTGCTAATGCGTCTATATAGACGCATAGACGCAACTCTCAGCTATACTTAGTATAGCTGAGAGCAGTGCGGCGGAGGCGGCGTGTGTGGCGTCGGGGCGGCTGAGATCTTCAATCAAGATGTATCAGAAGATCGCAAGATGGAGGATACTGTCGTGGGACCTGATTGGCGTGGGATTTTTTTCTTAAAGGTACAGGTAAGTATTTGTGGTTAATTTAGAACATTAAAGGACTTTTCTCGTGGTTGTGTTTTTATTTCATTTAACCCTTTGTGGAAATGGGTAAGGGGCACTTTGTACCTCTATACTCATTTCTCCTGGGAGGGGGGTGGGCATCTGGGGGTCCCCTTCTTAAAGGGGACTCCCAGATGCCACCATGAAACCCCCCCCCCAGGGAGTCATCGCCCCCCGCCTCCACCTGGGGCAAGGGAGGCGGGGAAGAGCCCCTTGTCCATGGATTGGACAAGGGGCTCCGGGGGGGAGGGGGAGGCTTGGCCGCCCCTCCCCCCTGGAGCCCCCCCCCCACACCATGGACCATGCGGGCTGGTATAGCTCAGGGTGCGAAGCCCCAGTCGGCCGGGGCTCCGCATTCTGGCTATCCCAGCCTGCATGGGGGACAAGGGGTTACAGAGGCTCAGGAGGGGGGACCCCTCTTTAGTAGCCGGTTCTTTTTGTATTGAATCAAATGAATCGATTCATTTGATTCAATACAAAAAGAACCGGCTCATTTATGAGCCGGTTACTATACCTTAGGATGCGTCCTGTGCGGACGTATAGCTGCCAGCTCCACTGTGACTCCCCGTCTGCCTGCACCTGTCACCCTCACCTAGGGTGGCACCCATGGGTGCACCAGGTGCCAGGCTAGGTGAGGGTGACAGGTGAGGAGGCGGGGAGGACAGCGGAACATTAAAAAAATAAAAATTGATACCAAATTTAAAAAAACAACAACGTGGGGTCTCCCCTCCCGAGCCTCTGTAACCCCTTGTCCCCCATGCAGGCTGGGATAGCCAGAATGCGGAGCCCCGGCCGACTGGGGCTTTGCACCCTGAGCTATACCAGCCCGCATGGTCCATGGTGTGGGGGGCTCCGGGGAGGAGGGGCGGCCAAGCCTCCCCCTCCCCCCCGGAGCCCCTTGTCCAATCCATGGACAAGGGGCTGTTCCCCGCCTCCCTTGCCCCGGGTGGAGGCGGGGGGCGACGACTCCCTGGGGGGGTTCATGGTGGCATTTGGGAGTCCCCTTTAAGAAGGGGACCCCCAGATGCCCACCCCCCTAAGTATAGCTGAGAGTTGCGTCTATGCGTCTATATAGACGCATTAGCGCTAGCTGCCGCTGCCCTCCCTGCCTCCCCCCACCTGTCACCCTCACCCATGCTGGCACCCAATGCACCCATGGGTGCCAGCTTGGGTGAGGGTGACAGGTGGGGGGAGGCAGGGAGGGCAGCAGCAGCTAGCGCTAATGCGTCTATATAGATGCATAGACGCAACTCTCAGCTATACTAAGTATAGCTGAGAACAAAAAGCATCTTTAAATTTTGGCTCCAAGGCTCCCCATTGGTTCCTTATCGACCAATGGGGATCCTCCTGATCCCCATTGGTCTGTTAAGGAACCAATGGGGACCATTGGAGCTAAAATTTAAAGATGTTTTTTGCTCTTAGCTATACTAAGTATAGCTAAGAGCAGAGCGGCAGAGGCGGCGTGTGTGGCGTCGGGGTGGCGGAGATCCTCAATCAAGATGTAACAGAAGGTCGCAAGATAGAGGATACTGTCATGGGACCTAATTGACGTGGGATTTTTTTCTTAAAGGTACAGGTAAGTATTTCTGGTTAATTTAGAACATGAAAGGACTTTTCTCGTTTTTGTGTTTTTATTTCATTTAACCCTTTGTGGAAATGGGTAAGGGGTACAAAGTAGCCCTATACTCATTTCTCCTGGGAGGGGGGTGGGCATCTGGGGGTCCCCTTCTTAAAGGGGATTCCCAGATGCCACCATGAACCCCCCCCCCCGGGAGTCGTCGCCCCCACCTCCTCCTGGGGCACCGGAGGTGGGGAAGAGCCCCTTGTCCATGGATTGGACAAGGGCTCCGGGGGGGAGGGGAAGGCTTGGCCGCCCCTCCCCCCCGAAGCCCCCCCATACCATGGACCATGCGGGCTGGTATAGCTCAGGGTGCGAAGCCCCAGTTGGCCGGGGCTCCGCATTCTGGCTATCCCAGCCTGCATGGGAGACAAGGGGTTACAGAGGCTCAATTTTTTTTTTAAGTATTGTTTCCCAGTATCTTTTTAACATATCCTGCAAATTTGGTGTTGCTAGGATTTAAGGGGACTTTGCTATTAACTGATAAAGTCGGCAGAAAAAGTTTCCACGGAAATGTCAGTACGCGATTTAAATAGATACATTTCCTCTTTGAAGATTTAAAATCGATTTTCTCAAAAACTATAAGGTCGTTTTGAACAATTTTTTTTTCTTCGTGTTCCCACTATTCTTCTTAACATTACCTACACATTTGGTGTTTCTGGCATTTAAAGGTGCTTGGCTATTAACCGCTAAAGTCGGCGGGCGTTTAATTTTCCCACGGTCAGAAGAAGAATATTCAAAATCAATTTTCTCAAAAACTATAAGGTCTTTTTGAAAAAAATGTTTTCCTCTTGTTCACAATTTTCTTCTTAACATTCCCTGCAAATTTGGTGTTTTTAGCTTTTAAGGGGGCTTTGCTATTAAACATTAAAGCCGGCGGGCAGATATTTCCCAAACGGCAGCAAAGCAAGGGTTAAAACGATAAATATCGTTCAGGCAGGACAAAAAAAAAAAAGTTTTAAAACGACAAATTTCGTTCAAAAGGTCTGCACTATTTTAACCTTTAAAACGATAAATATCGTTTTAAACATATATCGGGCAGAAGGGGGCGCCATTTTTTTGCCAGCGCCATTTTTAACTAGACGCCCATAAGTAACCCTTTCCCGATACCCCCTGACCCGCTCTTGCAAATAATTCCTCGGGAAATATCTGACATCTATGTGTCTCCATGTACCTTGCTTGAAGACACTTCCTATGACCTCAGAAACTATGATTGCCAGAATATGTGGAACAAGCAGTTGCTATGATCATAGCATTCTTTTTCCCCGTGCCCAGACTCTGGGAAAATAATCTGAAAGCAGACAGATACTCAGTAGAGTGTCTTTGTCCCCTCTATGGATCCCCCAGACAAACACACAAATCCTGCATCTTCAAACTTCGCTCAAACTCTCGAACAGATACAGACGAAATCCTGCTGCTATGCTCTAACAGCCAAAAAAAACCACACACTAGCATTCCTTTCCTTTTTGCCCAGCACGAAAAAAAAAACCTCTGCTATCCCGTTTAAAAAAAGACAGCAGACTTTGAAACTGAGATGGAACACTTCAGCAAACTTCCATACCCCCGGCATAGCCATCTTTCACTCACCAACTTAATTGTAACAATGCCTTCTCGCATAAATAAACTGTAAATCACAAGAAATATGCATTTTATGCTGCCTAAAGTTTAGCCTAGAAACTGCTAGTATTTGGCTCCACCCACATCATGTTTTGGCCATGCCCATTTTTCACCGCAGCGCGCTGCACTGTGGAAATCTGTCACAACTTTTGGAGAAAAATTGGGAGGTAAGTTAAAAGTGATTCTATCCGGCTGGTTAGTGCATAAGGCTTGTATTTCCTCTATAAGCCTGGCTGTAGTCACGGCTACTAGCAAACATGTTTTAGCGTTAAGTCCTTAATGGAGATCTGGTCCATAGGCTCAAAGGGGAATGTGATAAGAGAATTTAGAACTAAATTCATGTCCCAAGGCAGAACAGTCGGTTACTTCACCACTGTTTTTCTTTTAACCACCTTGATAAACCTTTTAATCAGATAATTTGAGGTAAAAGGAAAATCAAAGTATTCACCCAGGGTTGCTAATTGCACCTTGAGGATTTTTAATTTTAAACCCATGTCTAGCCCTTTTTGCAGGTGTAACGATTGGTGTCAGCAACACAGGTTTGTCTGATTATTGGTGATCTGCAGTATCACCAATAATACAGACGATATACCTGATTATGTGGTGATCTGCAGAATCACCAATAATACAGACGCTATACCTGATTATGTGGTGATCTGCAGAATCACCAATAATGCATGTATAGTGAGACACAGGACACCTAGTGTAGGTAGAGTGTTTGGTGCAACAGAAAGAAAGGTTATCTCCCGAGGTGCGGGAGATACAGACTCAACTGCAGCCAGTGGACCCCTGAGGTGCAGGTGGCCACTAGCTGTACTTCAGCTGCCCTCCCGAGCGTAGGAGAGACAGACTGTACTGCAGCCAAGGATTCCCTGATGGATTGAGAATCAGACTGTACTGCAGCCAAAGATTTCCTGATGGATTGGGAATCAGACTGTACTGCAGCCAGTGGACTCCTATGGAATAGAGGCCCCTGGCTGGACTGCAGACAGGACTTCCCGAGGAGCAGGAAGCTCTCGTAGCTAATTGACACCTGATGGATGAGTGTCACGAGCAGTACAGTTAGACTGATCACCCAAGTGATGAGTGACAGCCAGAAGGGTCAGAAAGGCCAGGTCGGCAACACACGAGCAGATAAGGTACAGAGACAGAAAGCTGATTCGGTAACCGGGTACAGGCAAGGTTGGCAACTAGAAGACAGATGGGCAGAGGTACCGAATCGGAAGGCAAGAGAGAGGTCAACAGAGCCAGAGGTCATAACAAATAAGTACAATCCTAGTCTGAGGTGTGAGGTCCTTGGTCTCGACACCCAGGAACTGGTCTAAAGTATAACACAGCAATGACACAGTAATCCTATACTTGGGTGTGAGGTCCTTGGTCTCAACACCCCGGAACTGGTCTAAATGATAACACAGTAAAGTACAAGAGCGGAATCTGGCTAAGTGGGAATTCCCAGTTGCAATTGGTTCTAACACACTATAGGATCTGACTGAGGTCTGAGTGCTCACACGTTAGTATTCACAATGGCAGACAGCCAGCAACTGACAAGTAAGTTCTATATATACTACAGCGCTCTGCAGCGCCGCCCCCAGCCACTCAACCAATCAGGAGTTCCGCTGGGATCAGCTGATCATCCTAATCAGCTGATACCTCTCCTGCTGGCATAAAGGTCCTGTCTTCTGGCGCGCGCGTAGCTCTCCATCTGTGTGCACTAGAAGGCCCAGGCAAACCAGAGACATGTTGCTGTGCGGAAACCGCCGGCCTGAACGCAGAGACAGCCGCCCCATCGCTAGACCGCGCGGCGGCCTCTCCGCTATCCATTACAGTACCCCCCCCCGAGGAGTGGACTCCGGACACATTCCACCTGGCTTCCCAGGATGTGTGAGTCATGAAATTCCTTCTTTAATTCTTCCGCATGTGTGCGACAATCCGGCACCCAAGTTCTTTCCTCTATACCATATCCTTTCCAGTGGACCAGATACTGTACAGAATTTTGCACTAAGCGAGAATCCAGAATCTTTTCGATCTCATATTCAGGTTGGTCATCAACCATCACAGGGGGGAGGGGGGGGGGGAATCCACGTGCACTGCTGGCTTTAACAGAGACACATCAGAATCAGAATCAGTTTTATTTCGCCAAGAACAGCAAGAGCCATAATCGGAATTATTTGTGGTACACATGGCAAAGACAGAGTAAAGACATACAACACATACACTTTGAAATGCAGTAATCAGATATACAGATAGTGATGCCGGTAAACACTAGTAAAAGGCCCCCGTTTCCGGATAAGAACCGAGGGAGGCAGCGACGGGGACCAGCTGACCGACCCGGCAACTACGAGTGCAGGCCGGACCGGGAAAGGTCAGAGTTCAGTGACCGAACGGCTTGGGGGAAGAAGGTGTTCTTCCGCCTGGTGGTTTTGGCTGGTATAGTCCTGAAGTGGCGGCCCAACGGGAGGAGCTTGAAGTAGTGGTTGCCAGGGTGAGAGGGGTCACGGGAGATCATGGTGGCCCTCTTCCTCAATCTAGCGGAGTGGAGCAGATCAAGAGGTGGAAGAGGAGATCCGATGATTCTCTCTGCATCAGCTATGACCCTCTGCAGTTTATGTTTATCACTGGCCGTTGCACCCGCGTACCAAACAATGACTGAGGAGCAGAGGATGGATTCTATGGTGGCAGTATAGAAGCTGGTCAGCAGCTCCCGTGGCATGCCAAATCTCTTCAGTTGGCGCAGGAAGAAAAGCCTTTGCTGGGATTTCTTTTGAATTTTAGTGGTGTTTTGCCCCCATTTCAGGTTATTGGTGAGAGTCGTGCCGAGGAACCGAACCGATGACACCGTAGAGACTTCTGTTTCTCCAATGAGGACAGGGGAGAGGGGGGGAGGGTTCCTCCTGAAGTCTACAACTAGTTCAACAGTCTTTGCTGTGTTGAGAACTAGGTTGTTCTCCCTGCACCAGTTGCAGATTCTCTCGACCTCGCTACGGTACTCATGCTCTCCGTTGCTACCAATAAGGCCAATAATAGTGGTGTCATCCGCAAATTTGATGACCTTCACAGAGTCAGCGGATGAGATGCAGTCGTTGGTATAAAGGGAGAACAGTAGAGGTGACAGAACACAGCCTTGTGGAGCCCCAGTATTGGTGGTTCGAATGCTGGAGTAATAGTTGCCAAGCTTCACCTGCTGTGTTCGATTTGACAGGAAGTCCTTGATCCATGCTCGGAGAGTGGGATCAACTCCGAGCTGTGTCAGATTGGTGATCAGGATGTCAGGGCAGATCGTGTTGAACGCTGAGCTAAAGTCTAGGAACAGGATCCTGGCATAGGAGGCCGGCCTGTCTAAGTGCTCAGTGATGTGTGCCACGCTGACATTGATGGCATCCTCCACGGATCTGTTTGCCCTATATGCAAATTGGAGCGGGTCTAAAAGGGCGTCCGTGGACCTCTTCAGGTGGGCAAGGACCAACCGCTCAAGGAGCTTCATGATGTTAGAGGTTAGGGCAACTGGGCGGAAGTTGTTGTGCTCGGTACTGCCTGGTTTTTTAGGGACTGGTACAATTATAGACCTCTTGAAACAGGAGGGGACTGTACCATCAGATAATGACTGCTTAAATAAGGAGGTGAGCACAGGGGCTAGCTGATCGGCGCAGGTTCGCAGGCAGACAGACGACACTCCGTCCGGGCCGGAAGATTTTCTGGGGTTCAGCTTCCGGAGGTTCCGGAGTACCTCTGATTCTAGAACAGCGCTAGGAGCCAGGGCGCCGAGTACACCAGAGGTCGATGCGGATTTGACCACGGGTTGGTTGGAATGTTGCTCGAACCTGCAGTAGAACTCATTGAGCTCCTCCGCCAGTCGAGGGCTCGGGGTCGCCGTTTGGGATGTTGGTTTGAAGTTCGTGGCTGCTCTCAGGCCCTTCCATACTTCCCGTGTGTTGGTGGACTGAAGGCAGAGCCCCAGCTTCTCAGCGTAGGCCCTCTTTGCCGATCGCAGTTCTCTTTTCAGGGCGAGCCTAGCTTCTCTGAATTCCTCTAGGGAGCCAGACCTGTGCGCCTCCTCTTTGGGTTTCCGGAGTCGGCGAAGCCTGTCGTTGAACCAGGGCTTGTTGTTGGGGTAGACCCTGAAGGACTTGGATGGGATACACGCTCCTTCGCAGAAGGAGATATAGGAGGAGATATTCTCGGCCCATTCATCAAGGGTAGGTGCCTCCAGAGCCGTCCAGTAGGTGGTTTCAAAGCAAGCTTGGAGCTGCAGTTTGGCGTCCGCAGTCCATTTTTTCACGGTTTTGGTGATGGGCTTTGAAGTCTCCAGGAGCCTCCTGTAGGAGGGGATCAGGTGTATTGTGTTGTGGTCAGAGTTTCCCAGGGGGCTCCTTGGATGGCCTTATAAGCGTTCTTGTGAACCGTGTAGCAGTGGTCCAGGGTGTTACCGCTCCTGGTAGGGCAGGTGATGTGCTGCTTGTAGAAAGGCCTCACAATGCCGAAGGTTTGCCTTATTGAAGTCACCCAAGATGATGAACAGGGCCTCTGGGAGGGCTGTTTCCCACCGCGAGATACAGTCACTGAGTACATGCAGGGCAGTCTTTGTGCATGCGTCAGGAGGAATGTAGACCCCAATGAGGACAAGGGAAGAGAACTCCCTCGGGGAGTACCGAGGCCTGCAGTTTATGGCAAAGATCTCAACTTCAGGAGTGCAGGCCTTGTGGAGAGTGGTGGTGTCGGAGCACCAGGAGGTGTTTATGTAAAAGCAGATTCCGCCGCCTCTTGTTTTCCCAGAGAGGGCTGCATCACGGTCTGCTCTTAGGAGGTTGTAGCCTGGTACCTGTAGGGAGTTGTCAGGGATGCTGTCGCACAGCCAGGTCTCGGTAAAACAGAGAACAGGGGTGTACTTGCTGATCAGGGGTTTGCTGTCGAGAAGGAGGAGCAGCTCATCCATTTTGTTGGGGAGTGAGCAGACATTTGCAAGTAGGATGGCAGGGACAGGCGAGCGTAGGCCTTTCCTTTTCAGTCGGACCTGGGCCCCCGCCCTCCTACCTCTGTGGCGGCGTTTGTTTGGTGCACGCTTGGTGGAGAGGTATTCGATGTGTGCAGTGACATCATTCCACAGGGGAGAGCCCGGTGTTGGGTTGGGGCTGTCCATGGGTTCCCATTCAAGAAGGGCTTCTCTGGAGAGGGTGACAGTCCGTTTTGCGCCCATGGCCCAATTTCCTCAGAAGGTGGCCCAGGTAGGTGGGATAAGCAAGCAGCACAGTGTATGGGGCGACCAGAAGATGGAGGTAGGTAAGAGGCGGCGGCCGGGCCCAGAGCGTGGCACGTATCAAAGGGCGTGGGGTGACCTGCCCGGCGCAGACTATGGCACAGATATGGTGCATGTGGTACGGAGCAGGCGGCACAACAGTCTGTCAGATATGGTGCATGTGGTACAGAGCAGGCGGCACAGCAGTCTGTCGCAGTTGGATGGGGCGGGCAGCACGTCCCGAAGTGGGGCACAAGTAGGTGAGCTGGAGCAGACGGCACAGCTTGGTGCGTGGCACGGGAGATGGTCTGGTGCGCGTAGCACGGTAAGTAGCCCAAGATGTCTAGAGGGTGTGGAGTGGGCAGTACGTGGTGTAGGCAGCCTAGCACAGGCTCTGGCACAGTATCAATGGTGGGGGCAGGCAGCGAAACACAGTCCAGGGCCCACTTAGATGGAATGGAGCAGTCAGGCAGCACAGCGTAGACTGTGGCACAGATAGATGGTATGGACCAGACAGACAGCACCGTCTATGGTACAGATAGATGGGGAAGAGCGGTCAGCGCAGCACAGGCTAAGCACAGATGGTATGGAGCAGGCACAGATGGTATGGAGCAGGCACAGATGGTATGGAGCAGGCACAGATGGTATGGAGCAGGCACAGATGGTATGGAGCAGGCACAGATGGTGTGGAGCAGGCACAGATGATGTGGAGCAGGCACAGATGGTATTGAGCAAGGCACAGATGGTATGGAGCAGGCACAACACAGATATGGAGCGGGCACAGATGATAATTGAGCAGGTGCAGATGATATGGAGCAGGCACAGCACAGCCTATTTCAATCAGTTAGAGGATCACAGTAGGGAGAACAGAACTCACCATGGAGCAGGGCAGGATATGCAGCCGCTGGGCAGGATATGTAGCCACTGGAAGAGGTTGCAGGTTTCTCAGCAGCAGTGAGCACACTGGGTGAGGCCGAGCTTGAGGGGACTACAGCGTGGAGTCGTCTTCACCAGACCAGGATGGAGGAGTGCAGACCAGGCAAAGTGGAGATTCCCAGGATGGAGGAGTGCAGGTCGGGCATAGCGGAGACTCGCAAGCCAGACAAGGTGCTGCCCCTCCTCCCCAGACGAGATGCTGTTCCGGGGGCACCAGGTAGCTGGGGCGCTTTTCCGGGCGGCTTTGGTGGCCAGCTGCTTGCGGGGAGCTTTCCCTCCGGTGGACTTGCGGGCGGTCTGCTTGGTTCTGGCCATCGCTCAATCGGCTGATTCTAATCACAGGCGAGAATAGAATGATCTAACACCTCTCATACTGGTTGGGAGATCAATCGCATAAGTGACATTATTAATCTTTCTGGTCACTGGGAATGGTCCTATGAATCTAGGTCCTAATTTGGGTGACGGTTGTTTCAAGGCCAAATGCCGAGTGGATACCCATACTATGTCCCCCAGGGAAAACTTCCATTCTACAGACCGCGTTTTATCTGCCTGTTTCTTCTGGGTCTGGAACGCTTTCCCTAAGTTCCTCTTAACCATTCCCCAAATCTCCCTCAAAGCTCTCTGCCAATCCTCCAAGGCTGGGAATGGTGTAGACACCACCGGCAACGGGGCAAACTTGGGTGATCTTCCCAAAACTACCTGAAATGGGGAAAATCCTGAAGAGTAACTCTTCAGATTGTTGTGCGCAAATTCCGCAAATGGTAAAAATTTTACCCAATCGGACTGAGCATCTGAAACTTAACATCTGAGGAATTGCTCCAGGGACTGGTTAACTCTCTCGGTCTGGCCATTGGTCTGTGGGTGGTAGCCTGATGAAAATGCAAGGTCTATATTCAACTGATGGCAAAAAGCTTTCCAAAACTTAGATACAAATTGGACTCCCCGATCTGACACCACATTTTCCAGAATGCCATGCAGCCGGAAAACATGCTGGATGAAGAGATGAGCCGAGGGGAGTCCTTTTAATGGAACAAAATGGGCCATCTTACTGAATCTATCCACTACCACCCAAATGACTGTTTTACCCTCAGACCTGGGGAGTTCTCCTACAAAATCCATGGACAGATGAGTCCATGGCTCACTTGGCACTGGCAGGGATTGTAAAGTACCCACAGGTGCCTGACGAGAGGGCTTACTTCTAGCGCATACTGCACATTCCCTCACAAACTCCTTACAATCTGTTGCTAAAGTAGGCCACCAAGCACATCTGGCCAGAAACTCCTGAGTTCTGGTGGCTCCGGGATGACCTGCATTCTTATGGGAATGAAACAGATGTAAGAGTTGCAGCCGAAAAGGTAGTGGTACAAACATCACCCCCTCGGGCTTCCCTTCTGGAACATCCTGTTGGTAAGGACTCAGAGTGACTGTCCAATCTTTCCAGGTCTCAGTAGCTGCCAGAACTACCCTCTGTGGTAGAATGGTCTCAGGGGCTGAGGGCTGTATCGTCTCAGACTCGAAACACCTGGACAAGGCATCAGCTTTGATGTTTTTACTCCCTGGAGTATACATTATAACAAATCTGAATCTTGAAAAGAACAGAGACCACCGGGCCTGAGTCTCTTGGCGCCCTCTATGTACTCCAGGTTTTTATGATCTGTATAAACTGTAATAGTATGCTCTGCCCCCTCTAACCAATGTCGCCACTCTTCGAAAGCTAACTTAATAGCCAAAAGCTCCCGGTTGCCAATATCGTAGTTTTTCTCCGCGGGTGAAAACCTACGGGAAAAGTAAGCGCATGTTTGAAGTTTGCCCTGCAAACCAGATCGCTGAGACAATGCAGCCCCCATGCAGCCCCCACCCCAACCTCCGAGGCATCGACCTCCACAATAAAGGGGTGCAGAACAGAACAGTTTTTTCAGAGTAGAGAAAGCAGAGTGTGCCTCTGCTGACCAGTGGTAAGTATCAGCACCCTTCTTGGTGAGACTGGTGAGAGGTGAGACCACTGAGGAGTACCCCTTGATAAATCTCCTGTAGTAGTTGGCAAAGCCCAAAAATCTCTGGAGGGCCTTCAATCCCACAGGCTGAGGCCACTCTAAAACAGCAGAGACTTTTCCTGGATCTATGGAGAGGCCAGACGTAGAGATAATGTACCCCAAGAAGGCAACGGAGGTTACCTCGAAAAGGCATTTTTCCCGTTTAGCATAAAGTGAATTCTGTCTTAATTTCATTAACACAAACTTGACATGTTTTCGATGTTCCAACAGATTGGAAGAGAAGATCAGTATGTCGTCCAGATATACTAAGACGAACTTCCCCAACACCTCCCTGAATACCTCATTTATTAACTCCTGGAAGACGGCCGGAGCGTTACACAACCCGAAGGGCATCACCAGATATTTGTAGTGCCCGTCAGGTGTGCTGAAGGCCGTCTTCCATTCGTCACCATCTCTGATTCGAACAAGGTTAAAATCCAGTTTAGAGAAAATCTTGGCATTGGTAACCTGAGTGAACAAATCGTCAATCAGAGGCAACGGATAACGATTTTTCACTGTAATTTTGTTCAAGCCTCGATAATCAATGCAGGGACGAATGCCTCCATGTTTTTTATTTACAAAAAAGAATCCTGCCCCTGCTGGTGAACGAGAGGGACGGATGAAACTCTTGGCCAAATTCTCTTTGATGTATTCCTGCATTGCTATTTTCTCAGGTCCAGATAAATTATAGAGGTGACCCCTTGGAGGCATACAACCAGATCTTAAATCGATGGGACAATCAAAGGTACGGTGAGGGGGAGGTTTATCTGCTGATTTAGGACAGAACACATCAGCAAATTCTGCGTACTGGGTTGGCACACCTTTAACCTGAATCTTGGTGTTTCCTACGGTTATTTTCGCTAAACAGTGATGATGACAGTGGGTAGACCAGCTCTTTAGCTGATCTGAAGCCCAGTCAATCTGAGGGGAGTGAAGTTGTAACCATGGCATGCCAAGAATAATGGTGGAGGTTGTCATACGCAGGACCAGAAATTGTAAACTCTCTTTGTGTAGCACCCCAACATTATACACATTAACTCAGGGGTCCGAGAAAGGGGTTGTCTACTTTGCAGAGGAGAGTCATCTACTGCAGTGACCAAAAGCTGTTGGTCTAACGGGAGTAAGGGAATTCCCAATTTTTTTGAAAAACTCGTAATCTATAAAATTAGCCGCTGAACCAGAGTCTATAAAAGCTTCAGTGGGGACAGTCTGACCCTCCCAAGTGATAGAACAGGGAAGGAGCAGACGATTATCGTTTAGAGGTAATGACTGCACACCTAGGTTATTACCTCTGACTACACCTAGGCGGCAGCGTTTCCCGATTTTTTAGGACAATTCTGAACCTTGTGACCCTCCTCTGTACAGTATAAACAGAGTTTTTCTGTTTTCCTGCGATTCTTTTCCACCTGTGTCAGTATTGAATGTCCAATTTGCATTGGCTCAGGCGGAGGCGACACAGGTGGAGGAGTGGCGTAGGAGACATATCTTACAGTATTCTTACCTCGGGTCTGTTTTTGATAGCGTAAACGGCGATCGACCCATACTGCTAAAAAGATTGCCTCATCAATGGATTTAGGCTCAGGATGTCCCAACATCAAATCAGAAACTGCATCTGACAACCCTGATAAAAAGCAGTCTAACAATGCAAATGTCCCCCACCTAGCTGACACAGCCCACTTCCTGAATTCAGCTGTGTAAACTTCTACTGGATCTTTACCCTGACTCAAAGACTTAAGCTTCCGCTCACCGGTGGAGGCAATGTCCAGATCATCATATATTATGGCCATAGCCTTAAAAAATTCCTCTACTGATGACAAGGCCTCATGCCCATCTTGGAGGCTATATGCCCATGTCTGTGAATCCCCTGAGTCTTTATAAATGTAATTCTCTGTGTCTCAGTTCCCGACAAATTAGGTCTTAACTCAAAATAAGACAACACTCGATTTCTAAAGTTCTGAAAGTCAGATCTATGCCCAGAAAACCTTTCGGGTACAGACATTCGCAAGTCTGTAACTGGAGGAGATCGCACTGCATTCACAGCCATTTGGAGGACTTGTATGGACCCAGACAAAGCTGTGATCTGGGTCTGTTGGCCATCTAACACCCTGATGAAATTTTCCACCGAGGTGGTTAGTCCATCGATTCGGCTGTGAAGTGCGTCCATTTTGTTTTTAAGGTCTGCCGTTCTGTAACGATTGGTGTCAGCAACACAGGTTTGTCTGATTATTGGTGATCTGCAGTATCACCAATAATACAGACGCTATACCTGATTATGTGGTAATCTGCAGAATCACCAATAATACAGACGCTATACCTGATTATGTGGTGATCTGCAGAATCACCAATAAGTATAGTGAGACACAGGACACCTAGTGTAGGTAGAGTGTTTGGTGCAACAGAAAGAAATGTTATCTCCCGAGGTGCGGGAGATACAGACTCAACTGCAGCCAGTGGATACCTGAGGTGCAGGTGGCCACTGGCTGTACTTCAGCTGCCCTCCCGAGCGTAGGAGAGACAGACTGTACTGCAGCCAAGGATTCCCTGATGGATTGAGAATCAGACTGTACTGCAGCCAAAGATTCCCTGATGGATTGGGAATCAGACTGTACTGCAGCCAGTGGACTCCTATGGGATAGAGGCCCCTGGCTGGACTGCAGACAGGACTTCCTGAGGAGCAGGAAGCTCTTGTAGCTAATTGACACCTGATGGATGAGTGTCACGAGCAGTACAGTTAGACTGATTACCCGAGTGATGAGTGAGAGCCAGAAGGGTCAGACAGGCCAGGTCGGCAACACACGAGCAGATAAGGTACAGAGACAGAAAGCTGATTCGGTAACCGGGTACAGGCAAGGTTGGCAACTAGTAGACAGATGGGCAGAGGTACCGAATCAGAAGGCAAGAGAGAGGTCAACAGAGCCAGAGGTCATAACAAATAAGTACAATCCTAGTCTGAGGTGTGAGGTCCTTGGTCTCGACACCCAGGAACTGGTCTAAAGTATAACACAGCAATGACACAGTAATCCTATACTTGGGTGTGAGGTCCTTGGTCTCAACACCCCGGAACTGGTCTAAATGATAACACAGTAAAGTACAAGAGCGGAATCTGGCTAAGTGTCAATTCCCAGTTCCAACTGGTTCTAACACACTATAGGATCTGACTGAGGTCTGAGTGCTCACACGTTAGTATTCACAATGGCAGACAGCCAGCAACTGACAAGTAAGTTCTATATATACTACAGCGCTCCGCAGCGCCGCCCCCAGCCACTCAACCAATAAGGAGTTCCGCTGGGATCAGCTGATCGTCCTGATCAGCTGATACCTCTCCTGCTGGCATAAAGGTCCTGTTTTCTGGCGCGCGCGTAGCTCTCCATCTGTGTGCACTAGAAGGCCAAGGCAAACCAGAGACATATTGCTGTGCGGAAACCGCCGGCCTGAACGCGGAGACAGCCGCCCCGTCGCTAGACCGCGCGGCGGCCTCTCCGCTATCCATTACAGCAGGAAGACTAGAATATTGGGGATAGAGAATCTTTCAAGATTTTCTGGAGAGTCCTTGTTAAATTCACAAAACAGTGTGAAGAAGTGACAGGTTTCCTTGTATGAAGCAGAGTAGAAACCACTTTTCTGGAAAGTCCTTGATTCAACAACAGGCGGCACTCCAAAGCCGCGCCTTCAGGTTCAGACTGGCTACTGAGGGATGGTATAATTTTCCCCGATACAGCAGATCTTCCCTGATCGGCAGGACCATGGGTTGCTCTACTGCTAGGGAGAGTAACAGAGGCTACCAATGCCTCCTTGGCCAGTCTGGCAATAAAAATTATCAAGGCCTGGTCTTTGATCATTTCTTGAAGTACCCTGCCTATTAACTTCAAGGGAGCAGGGGCGCCTCCAGCATACAAGCAAGCCAAGCCCCCGCTTGGGGCCTCACTGCAGAGGGCCTTGCTCTACTGCTGGCGGCGGGCGGGCACCAGGTGGAGCGGCGGGGAGAGAGAAGTTTCAACTTACCTTCCTCGATCCTGACAGCTTCTATCTACTTTCTGTCCTGGCAACTGTCGCTATGGTAACAGCCCCCCCTGTGATGACATACTGCATGTCATCACAGCGGGAACTCTTACCGATGCGACGAGCGCCGGGAGAGGCTGAGGATAGAAGATGTGTGCAGGATGAAGGCAGGCAAGTGCAAACTTCTCTCTCCCTGCCGCTGCGCACACCCTCCTGGCTATTAGGGGGGGGGGAGGTATCTACCTATCTAACCTATACTGTTGGACATATACCTATCTAACTTATACTGGGGGACATATACTTATCTTACCTATACTGGGAGACATACAGTGGCTTGCAAAAGTATTCGGCCCCCTTGAAGTTTTCCACATTTTGTCACATTACTGCCACAAACATGATTCAATTTTATTGGAATTCCACGTGAAAGACCAATACAAAGTGGTGTACACGTGAGAAGTGGAACGAAAATCATACATGATTCCAAACATTTTTTACAAATCAATAACTGCAAAGTGGGGTGTGCGTAATTATTCAGCCCCCTTTTGTCTGAGTGTAGTCAGTTGCCCATAGACATTACCTGATGAGTGCTAATGACTAAATAGAGTGCACCTGTGTGTAATCTAATGTCAGTACAAATACAGCTGCTCTGTGATGGCCTCAGAGGTTGTCTAAGAGAATATTGGGAGCAACAACAGCATGAAGTCCAAAGAACACACCAGACAGGTCTGGGATAAAGTTACTGAGAAATTTAAAGCAGGCTTAGGCTACAAAAAGATTTCCAAAGCCTTGAACATCCCACGGAGCACTGTTCAAGCGATCATTTAGAAATGGAAGGAGTATGGCACAACTGTAAACCTACCAAGACAAGGCCGTCCACCTAAACTCACAGGCTGAACAAGGTGCGCGGTGACCAGAAATGCAGTCAAGAGGCCCATGGTGACTCTGGATGAGCTGCAGAGATCTACAGCTCAGGTGGAGG
Organism: Hyperolius riggenbachi; assembly: GCF_040937935.1. Taxonomy (NCBI): domain Eukaryota; kingdom Metazoa; phylum Chordata; class Amphibia; order Anura; family Hyperoliidae; genus Hyperolius; species Hyperolius riggenbachi. The sequence goes on along the minus strand of NC_090652.1, from coordinate 178,907,822 downwards.
AATCTGTCCATAGGACAACTACAGTGGGTTGCAAAAGTATTCGGCCCCCTTGAAGTTTTCCACATTTTGTCACATTACTGCCACAAATATGCATCAATTTTATTGGAATTCCACGTGAAAGACCAATACAAAGTGGTGTACATGTGAGAAGTGGATTGAAAATCATACATCATTCCAAACATTTTTTACAAATCAATAACTGTAAAGTGGGGTGTGCGTAATTATTCGGCCCCCTGAGTCAATACTTTGTAGAACCACCTTTTGCTGCAATTACAGCTGCCAGTCTTTTAGGGTATGTCTCTACCAGCTTTGCACATCTAGAGACTGAAATCCTTGCCCATTCTTCTTTGCAAAACAGCTCCAGCTCAGTCAGATTAGATGGACAGTGTTTGTGAACAGCAGTTTTCAGATCTTGCAACAAATTCTCGATTGGATTTAGAGCTGGACTTTGACTGGGCCATTCTAACACATAGATATGTTTTGTTTTAAACCATTCTATTGTTGCTCTGGCTTTATGTTTAGAGTCATTGTCCTGCTGGAAGGTGAACTTCCGCCCCAGTTTCAAGTCTTTTGCAGTCTCCAAGTGGTTTGCCCTGTATTTGGCTCCATCCATCTTCCCATCAACTCTGACCAGCTTCCCTGTCCCTGCTGAAGAGATGCACCCCCGAGCATGATGCTGCCATCACCATATTTGACAGTGGGGATGGTGTGTTCAGAGTGATGTGCAGTGTTAGTTTTCTACCACACATAGCATTTTGCATTTTGGTCAAAAAGTTCCATTTTGGTCTCATCTGACCAGAGCACCTCCTTCCACATGGTTGCTGTGTCCCCCACATGGCTTGTGGCAAACTGCAAACGGGACTTCTTATGCTTTCTGTTAACAATGCCTTTCTTCTTGCCACTCTTCCATAAAGGCCAACTTTGTACAGTGCATGACTAATAGTTGTCCTATGGACAGAGTCTCCCACCTGAGCTGTAGATCTTTGCAGCTCGTCCAGAGTCACCATGGGCCTCTTGACTGCATTTCTGATCAGCGCTCTCCTTGTTCGGCCTGTGAGTTTAGGTGGATGGCCTTGTCTTAGTAGGTGTACAGTTGTGCCATACTCCTTTCATTTCTGAATGGTCGCTTGAACAGTGCTCCGTGGGATGTTCAAGGCTTTGGAAATCTTTTTGTAGCCTAAGCCTGCTTTAAATTTCTCAATAACTTGATCCCTACCTGTCTTGTGTGTTCTTTGGACTTCACGGTGTTGTTGCTCCCAATATTCTCTTAGACAACCTCTGAGGCCCTCACAGAGCAGCTGTATTTGTACTGACATTAGATTACACACAGGTGCACCCTATTTAGTCATTAGCACTCATCAGGCAATGTCTATAGGCAACTGACTGCACTCAGATCAAAGGGGGCCGAATAATTATGCACACACCACTTTTCAGTTATTTATTTGTAAAAAAAAATGTTTGGAATCATGTATGATTTTCGTTCCACTTCTCATGTGTACACCACTTTGTGTTGGTCTTTCATGTGGAATTCCAATAAAATTGATTCATGTTTGTGGCAGTAATATGACAAAATGTGGAAAACTTCATAGTTACATAGTTACATAGTTATTTTGGTTGAAAAAAGACATACGTCCATCGAGTTCAACCAGTATAAAGTACAACACCAGCCTGCTCCCTCACATATCCCTGTTGATCCAGAGGAAGGCGAAAAAACCCTTACAAGGCATGGTCCAATTAGCCCCTAAAGGGAAAAATTCCTTCCCGACTCCAGATGGCAATCAGATAAAATCCCTGGATCAACATCATTAGGCATTACCTAGTAATTGTAGCCATGGATGTCTTTCAACGCAAGGAAAGCATCTAAGCCCCCTTTAAATGCAGGTATAGAGTTTGCCATAACGACTTCCTGTGGCAATGCATTCCACATCTTAATCACTCTTACTGTAAAGAACCCTTTCCTAAATAAATGGCTAAAACGTTTTTCCTCCATGCGCAGATCATGTCCTCTAGTCCTTAGAGAAGGCCTAGGGACAAAAAGCTCATCCGCCAAGCTATTATATTGCCCTCTGATGTATTTATACATGTTAATTAGATCCCCTCTAAGGCGTCTTTTCTCTAGACTAAATAAACCCAGTTTATCTAACCTTTCTTGATAAGTGAGACCTTCCATCCCACGTATCAATTTTGTTGCTCGTCTCTGCACCTGCTCTAAAACTGCAATATCTTTTTTGTAATGTGGTGCCCAGAACTGAATTCCATATTCCAGATGTGGCCTTACTAGAGAGTTAAACAGGGGCAATATTATGCTAGCATCTCGAGTTTTTATTTCCCTTTTAATGCATCCCAACATTTTTTTAGCTTTAGCTACAGCGGCTTGGCATTGAGTACGATTATTTAACTTGTTGTCAATGAGTACTCCTAAGTCCTTCTCCAAGTTTGATGTCCCCAACTGTATCCCATTTATTTTTTTATGGTGCTAGACCATTAGTACGTCCAAAATGCATGACTTTACATTTGTCAACATTGAATTTCATCTCCCATGTATGTGCCCGTATAGCCATCCTATCCAGATCCTGTTGCAATATGACTTCCTGAGAGTTGATGATTCTGCACAATTTTGTATCATCTGCAAAAATAGCAACATTGCTCACTACTGCATCTACTAGGTCATTAATAAATAAATTGAAGAGCACTGGACCCAGATCAGACCCCTGTGGGACCCCACTGCTAACAGTCTCCCATTTTGAGTACAATCCATTGACCACAACTCTTTGTTTTCTGTCCATTAGCCAGTTCCCTATCCATGAACACAGACTCGTCCCCAGTCCTTGCATGCTCAACTTTTGCACCAGACTTTTGTGGGGAACAGTGTCGAAGGCCTTTGCAAAGTCCAAGTATATCACATCTACAGCATTCCCAATATTCATATTAGCATTCACTACCTCATAAAAGCTAAGCATGTTAGTCAAACAGGACCTGTCTTTAGTAAACTCATGTTGATGCTGAGAAATAAGATTATTTTCTACTATGAAGTCATGTATAGCATCCCTTAGTAACCCCTCAAATAGTTTGCATACAACTGATGTTAAGCTTACAGGTCTATAATTTCCTGGATCTGATTTTCTGCCCTTCTTAAATAATGGGAAACCGTGGGCTGTACGCCAATCCACTGGGACTCTGCCAGTTGCAAGAGAGTCACAAAAGATAAGATAAAGTGGTTTATCTATAACTGAACTTAATTCCCTTAGGACCCGAGGATGCATGCCATCCGGGCCAGGTGCCTTGTCTATTTTTAATTTATTTAGTCTTGCCTTCACTTCTTCCTACGTTAAGTATTTAATATTACAGTTAGAAGATTGAGACTCTTCCGCCTCTGTAGTTTGCAACAGTGCTGTTTCTTTTGTGAAGACAGAGGCAAAGAAAGCATTTAATAACTCTGCCTTACCTTGGTCATCCACCATTGAGTTCCCACCCTCATCCTTTAGGAGTCCTATACAGTCAACATTTCTTTTTTTAGAGTTAATGTACTTGTAAAACCTTTTTGGGTTAGATTTGATATCCTTAGCGATTTGTTTTTCAGCTTCAATCTTTGCCTGCCTAATTTCTTTTTTACAATTTTTATTGCACTCCTTATAATTGCTTAGTGCAGTCTCGGTCCCCTCCTGTTTTAAGACCTTATAGGCATTCTTTTTCCTCTTCATTTTATCTTTAACCTTTCTATTCATCCATAGAGGCCTTTTTTTTATTCCTAGATATTTTGTTTCCATATGGGATATACATACTACAATATTGATTGAGTATAAGTTTAAAAGCTTGCCATTTCCCTTCAGTGTCTTCCCCTTGTAGTACATTATCCCAGTTCACCAAACTTAGTGCCTGCCTAATTTGATTGAACTTTGCTTTTCTAAAATTCATAGTTTTAGTGGTCCCGCTGCCCCGTGGCCTATCAGTCACCAGATCAAACGTTATCATGTTGTGATCACTATTGTCACGCTTGGAGGTGTATTCTCCACGGTCAGCACGTGATGCATAAGCTGACGTGAAGGAGGTACACACACCAGCACAAGGAATCAGGATATCCCCAGTTTAGTGGAGGAGAGGACTGACTCCAATAAGAGATTGTGGTGCACAGAGCCGGTGCAGATCCGAACAGCCACAAACACTTTCGTAATAACGTCTCAGCGCAAAGTAGCGCTGAGCGCATAAACCAGGACTGAGGAGATCAGGACAGGTAGACAGAATGAACGCTTGCCTAACTAGCCACTACTCAGTGACAGCAAGCGTCCACAATAAAACAGACTGGAATGAGGTAGCCAATGCGTTTGCAGCAATGGCGTGCCTCACAAAGACAGGACAGGATAGTCAGGAAATAGCAGGATCAAGATAGATGAACGTAACACAGATAAATATACAATAAGTATGATTTCCTAGCGTATTACAATTACAGCTATCAATGAAACTATTTGTAACGTCTGACTAACATATGTATATATCGGCAATGAACCGATATATGACATAAGCAGGAACTCTGACTAAGACTAGAGTAATACAGGGAACAGGACTCAGAAGGATTCGCTATCTCTTCGCAGAGATGAACGCAATCCACAAACAGGACCAGGAACAGGATAACTAGCTCAGCGTGCTGGAACGCTGACTAACGGAATACAGGATATAAACAGTTCGTGTACGTATATATCAGCGACACTGATGTATCAACGTAACACGAATACAAGGAAAATAATAAACGTGCAAGTATGCGTATATATTGGCGATGAACCAATATATGACACAAGACAAGCAAAGTAACAACTTCTAGAAACAAGAGCAGAACTAGGAGGACTCGCTGACCCCTTCGCAGGAGTCAGCGCAGTCCACACGGACTAGGAACGAGGTGGGGCATGGGCAGAGTAACAGACAGGATCTGAGACTATGGTAGCCCATGAGACATTGCAGGAAGCAGTTCTTTATACTGAGGTCATCCAATGGGAGCAGACCTGCAGATTCCCACACAAGTGAATGGTAATTAATCACAGGCTGATAGCAGGAAAAGGCAGACAATGATATGCAGCCTGCAGGAAAGGGACTGCCCCTCCACTGCAGCAGACAATGTTTGTTTACACAAGAGCATGTTAAACTGTCATTAATTTCAGAGTGACTGCAGATGGAATCAGCAAGTAGTTTAAGTGCAAACCAAACTATGCAAGAAAATGCATGTAATGACATCAGAACTGCTTGGGTTACAATACCACTGCAGCCAGCAGTAAACGCTGCAGACATGATCATAACAACTATTTCCCAAATGTTCTTGAACCTGCACATTTGATACATTATCTGCTCTATTAGAAATGATCAGATCCAGTAACGCATTCCCCCTAGTTGGTTCAGTTACCATTTGAGTCAAGTAATTGTCCTGTAGTGCTGCCAGAAATCTGCTGCTTTTACCAGAATGGGTTGCCTCAATACTCCAGTCAATGTCTGGAAAGTTGAAGTCGCCCATAATTATGACCTCATTTTTACTTGCAGCTTTTTCAATCTGCTGTAGTAATCGCAGTTCTGCAGCTTCATTAATAAGAGGTGGCCTGTAGCATACCCCAATAAGCAATTCGCAACTTTTATTTCCACCATGAATATTTACCCAAACGGACTCCACATCTTCGCAATCTTCCTCCATCTCATCGTTGAGGACAGTTGTAAGAGAATTCTTAACAAAGAGACAAACCCCTCCTCAAGGGGGCCGAATACTTTTGCAACCCAATGTATTAGTCGTGCACTGCACAAAGTTGGCCTTTATGGAAGAGTGGCAAGAAGAAAGCCATTGTTAACAGAAAAGCATAAGAAGTCCTGTTTGCAGTTTGCCACAAGCCATGTGGGGGACACAGCAAACATGTGGAAGAAGGTGCTCTGGTCAAATGAGCCAAAAATTGGACTTTTTGGCCAAAAGGCAAAGCGCAATGTGTGGCGGTAAACTAACAGTGCACATCACTTAGAACACACCATCCTTACTGTCAAATATGGTGGTGGCCAGGGCCGGATTTAAGACAAGGCCACATAGGCCATGGCCTAGGGCACCACAGGATTAAGGGCGGGTGGGCAGCAGGCTATACTGGGGGAGGAGGAAGGGTCACCTGGATACCAGTACTGGAGGGAAGGGGGTCATCAGGCTATTTGGAAGAGGCAGGAGTGCTTCTTATACTAGAGGGAAGGGGGGTAAGGAGTCATCAGGCTACCTTTACTTGATGAAAGGGGGGAGGGGTTCATTAGGCTGTCTAAATTGGAGGAGTTGAGGGAAGGGTTATCTGTCTACCTATACTGGGGGGAGGTCATGTGGCTGCCTTTAATAGAGGTAAGGGTCAACAGGGTACCTATAATGGAGGAAGGGAGAAAGGTTCTCTGGCTACCTATACTGGGGGGGTCATGTGGCTACCTAAACTGAAGGGGGCGGCTGCTGACAGTGGCCTTGGGTGATAAAGAGTACAAATCCGGCCCTGGTGGTGGCAGCATCATGCTCTGGGGGTGCTTCTCTTCAGCAGGGACATGGAAGCTGGTCAGAGCTGATGGGAAGATGTATGGAGCCAAATACAGGGCAATCTTGGAAGAAAACCTCTTGGAGTCTGCAAAATACTTGAGACTGGGGCGGAGGTTCACCTTCCAGCAGGACAACGACCCTAAACATAAAGCCAGGGCAACAATATAATGATTTAAAACAAAACATATCCATGTGTTAGAATGGGGGCTATTCTAACACATGGATATGTGTCAAAGTCTAGATCTAAATCCAATTAAGAATTTGTTGCAAGATCTGAAAACTGCTGTTCACAAACGCTGTCCATCTAATCTGACTGAGCTGGAGCTGTTTTGCAAAGAAGAATGGGCAAGGATTTCAGTCTCTAGATGTGCAAAGCTGGTAGAGACATACCCTAAAAGACTGGCTGCTGTAATTGCAGCAAGTGGTGGTTCTACAAAGTATTGACTTAGGGGGCTGAATAATTACGCACACCCCACTTTGCAGTTATTGATTTGTAAAAAATGTTTGGAATCATGTACGATTTTCGTTCCACTTCTCACGTGTACGCCACGTTGTATTGGTCTTTCACGTGGAATTCCCATAAAATTGATTCATGTTTGTGGCAGTAATATGACAAAATGTGGAAAACTTCAAGGGGCCCGAATACTTTTGCAAGCCACTGTATACCTATCTAACTTATACTGGGGACATATACCTATCTAACCTATACTAGGTGACATATACTACTGGGGGCATATATCAATCTAACCTATACTGGGGGCATATACCAATTTATGTATTTATTTATTGTATTTACAAAGCGTGAACATATTACGCAGCGCTGGAAATTAGTTTAGGTTACAGACAATATTTAGGGGTGACATACCGAATATAACAATACAGGAATACAAGAAAAAACAGATCACGCAGCACAGTATGAGTACAAGGTAATGCTTAGTCAGTCACTGGATGGAGCATGGAGATTAGGCAAGTTAGGTTCACTCAAATGCATAGTGTGGGTTCACAGTAATGGAGGTGCATGATCAGGTAGGACACAAAAGGAGGAGGACCCTGCCCAAAGGCTTACAATCTAGAGGGAGAGGTAGGGACACGAAAGGTAGGGGACCAGAGTCCAGCTGTGGGTTTAGAGCACTTGTGAGGAGTAGTAGGCCAGAGTGAAAAGGTGAGTTTTGAGGGCCTTCTTGAAGCTGTTGAAGGAGGGGGCTGCCCTAATGGGTGGAGGTAGGGAGTTTCATAATGTTGGAGCAGCTCTTGAAAAGTCCTGGAGGCGTGCATGGGACTGGGTGATGCAAGGGCGGTCAGGCAAAGTTCATTGGAAGGGTGGAGTGAGCAGCTAGGTGTGTATCTCTGAGTAAGATCGGAAATAAGGCTGATTGGAAAAGCTGAATTCCGATTTCGTCGAAATTTCGTGTACCGCATGCGAAAACCGTATTTCGTGTTCAGAATTTTCGTGTTCCGAGTGCATTTCAATTGAAGTCAATTGTAAAGCCCCTGTACATGCTATCATCACCAAATTTGGCATGTATATTAAGCAGATAAGTAGGAACATGGTAAAAAAAAAAATTGTGAAAAGACCTTATAGTTTTTGAGCAAATCGATTTCAAAGTTTCATAGGAAAAACAGTTTTTAAACTGTGTAAAATGACACTGCTGCAGTACAGGTTACTGTATTCCGAGTTCTGTATACATATTGTATACATTTCATGAAAGCAGACAGAGTGGGGTCCCCCCTCCCAAGCGTCCTTAACTCCTTGTCTCCCATGCAGGCTGGGATAGCCAGAATGCGGAGTCCCGGCCACATGGGGCTTCGCACCCTGAGCTATATCAGCCCGCATGGTCCATGGTATGGGGGGGCTCTGGAGGAGAGGGGCGGTCAACCTCCCCCTCTCCCCTAGAGCCCTTGTCTAATCCATGGACAAGGTGCTCCTCCCCACCTCCGGTGCCCCAGGAGGAAGTGGGGGCTGCTGACGTCCTGGGGAGTTCATGGTGCCATCCGGGGTTCCCCTTTAACAAGCGGACCCCGGAAGCCGCCCCTGTCAGGAACCGGCCCGCGGCACGCTTGCGTATATGGTTCCCGACTGCGGGTTTGATCAGATTAAGCGGGGAACAGCCTTATTTAAGCTACAAACAAGGCTGGAACCCCTCAAACACTTCCCACTGCCACCACTAGCGTTGCTAGACACGTCCCCTCAGCTGTCGAGGGCTAAACACGCAATCTGCGTTTTCGTATTTGGGTCATCTTTGCGCTTGGGCCGAATACGAGAACGCCACGCACCCACACACAGTTGCAATCTTACACTGTAATGAAGCAAAACCACTAACAGTCGTTCCGAACGATACTGTTAGACTTCCCACTCGGCTGTCGAGCGCAGAAGTGCCTCATACACACAATGCAATTACAATTTCATACGGTAGTGTTGCTCAAGCGTACAATTAGGCATGAACTTATACACGGTTACACTTCAGTCTCTTCTAGGCTATGAGTGTTAGTTTAGCACAGCAGAAGTCAAGCTTATTAAATAACGATTTAATATTCCATAAAAAACGTGGAACAATGCAGAACTTAATATATACAAAAGATTACAAAAAGACAAAGTAAAAATGTTACAAGATAAAAGTTACAAAAATAAGAGGTTACAAAGATACACACCAAGCAGTTTGCTTACCAAAATACAGAAATCCAGATAGAAGAATCTTGGACTTTTGTGTACGGACACATTTCTGGTTAGACCAGGAGTCCACTAGCTTGGGCCAGGAGACCAGCTGCAGCTACTGTCAGAAGAGAACTGATTTGAGGTAGCTGTCCCCTGGTTTTTACAATGAAATATTCGCCTCGAGGCTGTAAGCCTGTGTGGACGGGGGGAAGCTAGATTTAATTACATCCTCAGTCATAATTGGATCTCCAGAGATCTAACATCCACCTGTGAAAAATGTACAATAGCCCACATACATGAAAAGACTTCCAATAGATGTAATTTACAGGGTATAGTTTGCACCTCATAGGCGGACTGGCCCGGGGGGATGGGGGGCATTTTCCCCCTGGGCCGCCTCCTTCCACTGTGTTTCGGGCCGCCAGCTGAAGAGGAGGGAGGCCTGACTTCTTTCCTCCTTCCTGTCCTGCTCTAAGGGCCTTTGTGTCCCCCATCAGTAGAGGCTGCGGTAATCGGTATCACCAGCACCTGGCTGGTGAGAACCCGACAGAGACTCAGCGGAGCAGCCAGCATCACTTACACGCAGGCTGTTCACACAGCTCTAGTCTACTTCCTGCTGCCACGCCCCCTCTCTTCCCGGGTAGGCAGCGGTAGTTTTGAAGGGTCCCCTACAGCCTGGCCTGCACCAGCATGTGAGCTCACCCGGCCAGCAATGAGTGAATCTGCTGCAGGGTGAATGGAGACAGAACTGCTGCAGCTGTGAGCTCCTCTGGGAAGAAGGGAGAGGCAGGACCTGCACAGCGCTACATCTGACTGTGTAAGTTGGCACACTGTAGATAAGCTCCATTGCCTGCAAGTCCTTATCTCTTCTTCTCTTATCTCCTATTATTTAACTAGTGTGTGTGTGTGTCTTCCCCCTCCTCCCCTGCTATCTCCTGTCTCCCAAATACATGTCCTTGCCAAACTGGACATAGGAAACCAGCAGTCCTGGTGAGACTCCCTGCAGTGTGTGTATCCTCTCTCTCTCTCCCCCCCCCCCCTGTCTGTCGTTGTTAATCTCTCCCCTCATCTTTCTTATGTCCCCCACTCTTTCCCGTATTTCTCTCCCTGTTGTCTCATTTTTATGCATCTGTCTCCCTCTCCATCATTCACTTTCAGTTTCCATCATTCATTTCCTCTCTCTCATACACACACACACTGCAATATACACACACTCTACAATACACACACACACAATATATATATGACATGTGTGTTATATATATATATATATATATATATATATATATATATATATATATATATATATATATATATACGCACACGCACCTTATGCAGCACCTTACAGAGTACATAGTCACATCACTTGTCCTCAGGGGAGCTCACAATCTAATCCTTACCACAGTCGTAGTGTAAAGTCCTACCATGTTATTTTTTATGTATTTATATAGCACTGGCATCTTCTGCAGAACATTACAGAGTACATAGTCATGTCACTGATGATGTCAGAGGAGTTCATAATCTAATCATGCTATAGTCTAATGTTATGCCGTACACTTATTATTATTATTGTTATTTATTTATATAGCACTGACATCTTTTGCAGCACTTTACAGAGTACATCGTTATGCCACGTCTGACCAGGGCTGTTGAGTCAGAGTCGGTTTCAATGAACTGAGGAGTTGGATGATTTTTGTACTGACTCCACAGCCCTGCCACTGATTGTGCTCAGAGAAGCTCACAATCTAATCCTACCATAGCCATAGTCTAATGTCCTACCATATTATTATTATTATTATGTATTTATATAGCACTGACATCTTCTGCAGCACTTTACAGAGTACAGTCATGTCACTGACTGTCCTCAGAGGAGCTCACCATAGTCCTAGTCTAATGTCCTGCCATATTATTATTATGTATTTATATAACACGGACATCTTCTGCAGCACATTACAGAGTACATAGTCATGTCACTGACTATCCTCAGAGGAGCTCACAATCTAATCCTACCATAGTCCTAGTCTAATGTCCTACCATATTATTATGTATTTATATAGCACTGACATCTTCTGCAGCACATTACAGAGTACATAGTCATGTCACTGACTGTCCTCAGAGGAGCTCACAATCTAGTCCTACCATAGTCATAGTCTAATGTCCTACCATATTATTAATATTATGTATTTATATAGCACTGACATCTTCTGCAGCACTTTGCAGAGTACATAGTCATGTCACTGACTGTCCTCAGAGGAGCTCACACTCTAATCCTGCCATAGTCTAATGTCCTACCATATTATTATTATGTATTTATATAGCATAAATGAGATCTGGTGGCAAGAAATCAGTTTGATATGGTGTGAGCTTTGTGACATGGTGCATTATCCTACTGGAAGTATCCATCAGAAGATAGAGTTATAAATCCAGCTCCGATGCACTTTATGCCATAGCTCACTCAGCAGTCACTCCGACCCAGGTTTTTCCTTACTGCTAATAGCAACTTTTTAAAATGTTTTTATTTTTATTTATTTTTTTACCCCAAGCCTGGCTCGCTGGGGCGGGGGTAAACTTATATGATTGCATGTATTGCTGCTTTACACTATATATATATTTGCTCACAAAAAGATATGGATTTGCGCTGGCGCTGCAGTGAAAGGGCCTCTAGGTTGCGTTTCCCCCCAGGCCTAAAGGCCCCAGTCCTCCCCTGTTGCACCTCCAGCAATAATTCAATTTCCTCACAATGAAATAGTGTTTAACACACATGTCAACTTTTGGTGCAGCTACTCTTCCTGACTTAGCCTACAGTTCTTCACTTCCTCAACAGAAGTGTAAATGTTTCAAGTGTCAAGGACTTCAACACACTTCACTTCTGCCATTGTCTGATTACAGAAGCATTATTCACTGAAGTCCTCTTTAGATGCAAATGTAGGTCTTTGAAGTTCCCTGACTATGTCCTGATTTGTATAATGGGACAATAGGGCTTCTAATTAGCTCCCTGCTCTCTGAGAAACTGAGGGTAATTGTATTCCACACTGTCACACAGACAAGTACAGCTTCCCCAAAGCCAGATGATGACCCATACATACGCATCTGAAGTACATAGCAGACAGGCAAATGAAAATATTATCCTTACATCATGAGCACAGTCTCTGTGGCGCAATTGGTTAGCGCAATTGGTTAGAGAAGAAGAGATAAGAGATAAGTATATTCCTGACAGCCCCCTCCCCAGTAGAAATGAGTATAGGGGTACACGGTACCCCTTACCCATTTTAGCAGAGTTAAAAAAAGAAATAAAAACACGACAACGAAAAAAGTCCTTTATTGTTCTAAATTAACTAGGGATACTTACCTTGCGAAAATCCCACGCCAGTATCCTTAGGAGTGGTCCCACGCCAGTATCCTCTTAGGACATCTCACCACCCTCCCACACCGACGAACTCCTGCCACTGAATGGTCACAGTCAGCCTCTGCATCTGTATAGCAGAGGCTATGAACACGAAAATGTTGCTTTTGAAACAAGAAATTTCATCAAACAGTGATCCAGGTCAACTGCTTGGAAGGCAGCTATGCTCTCCACTATACCACCATTGGCCAGGAACCAAACCCAGGTCAACTGCTTGGAAGGCAGCTATGCTCACCACTATACCACCAACGTTACATGCTGAAGCCAGCCACTCATCTCTTCAACTTCAAGGCCCAGGAGTAGTCTTAGCTACCGTAATATCTATGGTACGGCAGGGCCCTTATTACACTTTCTCTTACAGGACTATGGAAACCATTTTGCCCATGCGATAAAACGAGGTGCAAAAGTGAAATCATGCCTAGCAGAGGATGGTTTCGATCCATTGACCTCTGGGTTATGGGCCCAGCACACTTCCGCTGCGCCACTCTGCAGTCTGCTTACATTTGTATACAATCTTCAAGTTTAAGAAGGGTACAGTAGTTCCCTTCACAAAACACAAAAGGCAAGGCCATCCCTGGGTGGGCTTAAACCACCAACCTTTCGGTTAACAGCCGAATACGCTAACCAATTGCGCCACAGAGACTGTGCACGCAGTTGCTGCTAAATGGCTATCTGGGGGTCTCTTCGGACAACTGTTGAACACAAAAGGCAAGGCCATCCCTGGGTGGGCTTGAACCACCAACCTTTTGGTTAACTGCTGAAAGCGCTAACCAATTGCACCAGAGACTGTGCACGCAGTTGCTGCTAAATGGCTATCTGGGGTTCTCTTTGGACAACCGTTGAACACAAAAGGCAAGGCCGTCCCTGGGTGGGCTTGAACCACCAACCTCTCGGTTAACAGCTGAATGCGCTAACCAATTGCGCCACAGAGACTGTGCACGTAGTTGCTGCTAAATGGCTATCTGGGGGTCTCTTCGGACAACTGTTGAACACAAAAGGCAAGGCCGTCCCTGGGTGGGCTTGAACCACCAACCTTTCGGTTAACTGCTGAAAGCACTACCCAATTGCACCAGAGACTGTGCACGCAGTTGCAGCTAAATGGCTATCTGGGGTTCTCTTTGGACAACTGTTGAACACAAAAGGCAAGGCCGTCCCTGGGTGGGCTTGAACCACCAACCTTTCGGTTAACAGCTGAATGCGCTAACCAATTGCGCCACAGAGACTGTGCACGCAGTTCCTGCTAAATGGCTACCTGGGGGTCTCTTCGGACAACTGTTGAACACAAAAGGCAAGGCCGTCCCTGGGTGGGCTTGAACCACCAACCTTTTGGTTAACAGCCGAATGCGCTAACCAATTGCGCCACAGAGACTGTGCACGCATTTGCTGCTAAATGGCTATCTGGGGTTCTCTTTGGACAACTGTTGAACACAAAAGGCAAGGCCATCCCTGTCCTCCTGTCTGCCCGACCACTGACAAAGTATTGCCAGTTTTAAGGATTTTGTAGTTTGCCCAAGTCCAAGTAACTATTGGAATACAGGCTGAATACTTGCTCAAAAGAGGCATAGCTTGTCTTACTGTAACAGACTTTGCTCTCAGAAGTTCCTGAATACAAGTGATCACTTCATCCACTTTGTTTTGCGGCAGACAAGAGATCTGGTTCACTGTATTCAGTGATACTCCCAGAAATTATTTCCTCTGATCTGGTGTAAGATCGGATTTCTTTAGATTCAAGATCCATCCCAGATCCCTCAAACTGTCAGAACGATCTGAATAAGCTTTTGGATTGGATTTTGCAACTATCAGCATATCGTCTAGATATGGCAGTGGTGCTCAAATACCCCTTTTTAAAATTCGAGTTTGGTCGAATTCGAATAGTAAATTATTCGAGGTCAGTCGAATATTCAAACTGAACCAGGCTGGCTTAGTGAGCAGGAGCCAGGAGGTGGTAAAGGGTGGTAAGGCACATTAACGATGGTTCTTAGCCAGTTCATGTCCCCTCTCGCCGACAACAGGGGCCAGGAACTCGCCTTCCACCCACGCCTGGTTCATCTTGAGAAACGTCAGTCTGTCCACAGACTTGTGAGACAGACGTGAGCGTTTCTCGGTGACCACGCCACCAGCTGCACTGAAGCAGCGCTCGGACAGCACGCTGGAAGGGGGGCAGGACAGCACTTCCAGGGCGTACTGCGCCAGCTCGCTCCAGATCTCCAGGCGCTTGACCCAATACTCCATGGGATCAACAGGGGCACCGCTGTCAAGCCCGCTGTAGGACCCCATGTAGTCAGCCACCATGCGGGTCAGGCGCTGGCTGTGACCGGAGGAGGATGCTGCTGCATCATGCACCTCCTCTCTAGTCACTGCTGCCGGAGCCTCTACAGTCCTGTAGAGCTCGTGGCTGAGAGACAGCAGGTCTGTGGGGCGCTTGCTGCTGGATGCAGGCACCTGCTGCTGCCTCTGTGCTGGCTGCTGGACAGTGGGGGTGGAAGGCTGGGGGAAGGCTTCCTCCAAGCGCTCAACAAGGGCCTGCTGCAAGCTCCTTATTTGTTGCGCTGGGTCTCCTCCTGCAGGCGGCAGGAACTGGCTCAACTTCCCCTTGAGGCGTGGGTCCAACATCATGCTGATCCAGATGTCCTCCCTCTGCTTCATCTGGATCACCCTGGGGTCTCTGCGCAGGCACGTCAGCATGTGCGCTGCCATTGGGAAGAGGCGGGCCACGTCTGCTGGCACATCGACGGCAGTGCTGCTGTCCTCATCCTCCTCCTCTGCCTCGTCAGCCTCATCCTCTCTCCACCCCCGCACCAACTCAGCTGCACTGTTCTGCTCCCCCTCATCAGCAGCAAGGTCAGGGACCTCCACCAAGTCCTTCTCCTCCTCCCCCTCAGAGGTGGACTGTGCAGCTGCTTGCCGCTCCTGCTGGTCCAAGGCTGCCGCTCCCTGTTCCAGCAAAGCATCGAGGGCCCTGTTCAGCAGACAAACCAGGGGCACCCACTCGCAGACCATAGCATGGTCCCTGCTCACCATGTTAGTGGCCTGCAGAAAGGGAGCCAGCACTAAGCACACCTGCTGCATGTGCCTCCAGTCATCATCGGGGACGATGGACGGGATGTTGCTGGTCTTGTCCCTTCTCAGAGCCGCGGAAACAGTGGCCAGGGCAAGGTACTGGTTGACAGCGTGCTTCTGTTCAACCAGACGCTCCAACATCGCCAGGGTGGAGTTCCAGCGAGTCGGAACGTCAAGGATCAGCCGATGGCGTGGCAGCTCCAGCTCCTTTTGCACGTCTTCCAGGCTCGCACAGGCTGCAGCCGAGCGCCGGAAGTGACGCACAACGTTCCTTGCCGTTTCCAGCAGTTCGCCCATCCCCTGGTAGGTGCGCAAGAACTTTTGCACCACCAGGTTCAGCACGTGGGCAAGACAGGGGATGTGGGTCAGGTTTCCCCTGTCTATTGCGGCAACCAGATTGGCCCCATTGTCGGCCACCACCTCTCCGACTCTGAGGCCTCTGGGGGTCAGCCAAATCCTCTCCTGCTCCTGGAGTTTGGCCAACACATGGGTTGCCGTCAGCTTGGTCTTCCCAAGGCTGACCAAGTGCAGCAGCGCTTGGCAGTGGCAGGCCTTCACGCTGCTGCTGAGGCGGGGGGTTTGGCCAGGTGTGCCAGAGGATGGCAGAGGATCGGAGGAACCTGCTGCAGTTCCCCTGACCCTGCGGGGGGGCACCACCCACTGTGTTGCTGCTGCTGTGCCCGCTGCTGCTCTCCCATCCTCACCCCCTTCCACCAAGCTGACCCAGTGGACAGTGAAAGACAGGTAGCGGCCTGTCTCGAAGCGGCTGCTCCAGGAGTCCATGGTGACGTGGACCCTTTCACCAACCGCGTGCTCCAGCCCTCGCTCCACATTGGCCATCACAAAGCGGTGCAGTGCAGGAATGGCCTTGCGGGCGAAAAAGTGTCTGCTGGGGAGCTGCCAGTCTGGGGCTGCACAAGCAAGCAGCGCACGCATGTCGCTCCCCTCCTGCACAAGCGTGTACGGCAGGAGTTGGGAGCACATGGCCCGTGCCAGCAAGCCGTTCAGCTGCCGCACGCGACGGCTGCTGGGAGGCAGAGCCCTAACCATCCCCTGGAAGGACTCACTCAAAAGGCTCTGGCATGGCCTTTTGCTGGCACGGGAATCAGCAGACACAGCAGAGGAGGCCACTGAGGACTGGCTGCCAGAACAGGCCTCAGTGTCGGTGGCAGGAGTTGCAGAGGGGGAGGAGCAGTGCATTTCCGCACTCCTGCTGGTGCTGCTGGAGGAGCAGGAGGGCGGGTGGCTGCTGTTGCTGCTGCTGCTGCTGCTGCTGAAGGCTGTGCAGTTATGGGTGTGGTGCCACTGCCAGCACCAGATGCCTTCAGCCTCTGGAACTCCTCATGCTGGTGGAAATGTTTCGCAGCAAGGTGGTTGATGAGCGAGCTGGTGCTGAACTTTAAGGGGTCTGCACCTCTGCTCAACTTCCGCTGACAGTGGTTGCAAGTGGCGTACTTGCTGTACACTGTGGGCATGGTGAAAAAACGCCAGATTGGTGACAAAAACGACCCCCTACGGCATGGAACCGCTGCTGCCTGTCTCCCTGTGGTGGTTGGGGGGGGGCTTGGGTGCGGCTGGTGGTGGTACTGGCAGATGCTGCTGCTGCTGCTGCTGAGCCTGAGACACCAGCAGGCTGTGGGACCTGCCTACTGCTGCCAATGCTTGCAATGATGCGCCTCCTTGCAAGGCCCACAAGCGCATCCTCCTCCTCCTCCTCAGAGCTGCTGAGGACGACATCCCCTGGAGGTGGTGGCACCCAGTCTCTGTCTGTCACCGTGTCATCATCAGCCTCCCCCTCCTGAAACATGTCCTGCTGGGATGATGACCCCCCAAACTCCTCTCCTGATGCATGGATGGGCTGCTTGACTGTCGCCACAGTCTTGCTGTCCAATCGCTCATCCCCCAAAGTGCCCATCAGCATCTCCTCCTCCAAATCGCCAACAACAGCAGACAATTGACGCATCATGCCTGGGCTCAAAAGAGTGCTGAGTGACAGGTCGGCGACTGACGGTGAACTGGCCTCCTCCCCAGGCCCTGCTGGGCGGCTGCTGCGAACAGGGGTGGTGGTGGTGGTGGTGAGGGTGGAGGCCTCGGATGCAGAGCTGATGGCGGGCTGCTCATCCTCTGTCATCAGTTGCACCACAGTGTCTGCATCCTTTTCCTCAATGGGACGTTTCCGACCCGGCTGGAGGAAAATCGGAGCAGGTGCTGCTGCTGCTGTGTCTCTGCAGCGTGAGTTGCAGATGCTCCTGCTGGGCGGCGCCCAAGGCGTCCACGGCCAGTGGCTATGGGAGGAATGTTAGCCACTGACGCTGCTGCTGCGGAACTGTGCATGGTGGCGCGGCCGCGCCCGCGGCTTGCCACAATGCTGCTCCCTCTCCTCCTGATTCCCTTGCTGCCCTTCCCCTTGCCCAAACCGCGCTGGCTGCCACTTCCAGACATCTTCGATGTTTTGGGCGTAAACACAAAAGTTTTTGAAAAGGGAGTCCCGACTCCCTAGTACAGTAAGTAAGTAGTAACAGTCAGGAAGTACAACTAGCAGTTACAATAATCAGTAGTAATCACAAGGAAATAGAGTGTGTGTACACTACAGACAGTGAGTGCACGCACGCGCAAACACGCGCAGGAGCTGGCCTATGAACAGAGAGTGAGTGAGTGTCCCTAGTACAGTAAGTAAGTAGTAACAGTCAGGAAGTACAACTAGAAGTTACAATAATCAGTAGTAATCACAAGGAAATAGAGTGTGTGTACACTACAGACAGTGAGTGCACGCACGCGCACACACGTGCAGGAGCTAGCCTATGAACAGTGACTGAGTGAGTGTCCCTACTACAGTAAGTAAGTAGTAACTGTCAGGAAGTAGAATTTACAATAATCAATCAGTAATCAGAAGGAAATAGAGTGTGTGTACAGTACACAGACAGTGAGTGCACACACACATGCAGGAGCTAGTAGCCTATGAACAGTGACAGTGAGTGTCCTAGTACAGTTACAGTATATAACTATTCAGAAGGAAATAGAGTGTGTGTACAGTACACAGACAGTGAGTGCACGTACACGCAGGAGCTAGCCTATGAACAGTGACAGTCAGTGAGTGTCCTAGTACAGTTACAGTATATAACTATTCAGAAGGAAATAGAGTGTGTGTACAGTACACAGACAGTGAGTGAGTGCACGCACACGCAGGAGCTAGTAGCCTATGAACAGTGACAGTGAGTGTCCTAGTACAGTTACAGTATATAACTATTCAGAAGGAAATAGAGTGTGTGTACACAGACAGTGAGTGCAAGCACACACAGGAGCTAGCCTATGAACAGTGACAGTCAGTGAGTGTCCTAGTACAGTTACAGTATATAACTATTCAGAAGGAAATAGAGTGTGTGTACAGTACACAGACAGTGAGTGCACACACACACGCAGGAGCTAGTAGCCTATGAACAGTGACAGTGAGTGTCCTAGTACAGTTACAGTATATAACTATTCAGAAGGAAATAGAGTGTGTGTACAGTACACAGACAGTGAGTGCACACACACACGCAGGAGCTAGTAGCCTATGAACAGTGACAGTGAGTGTCCTAGTACAGTTACAGTATATAACTATTCAGAAGGAAATAGAGTGTGTGTACACAGACAGTGAGTGCAAGCACACGCAGGAGCTAGCCTATGAACAGTGACAGTCAGTGAGTGTCCTAGTACAGTTACAGTATATAACTATTCAGAAGGAAATAGAGTGTGTGTACAGTACACAGACAGTGAGTGCACACACACACGCAGGAGCTAGTAGCCTATGAACAGTGACAGTGAGTGTCCTAGTACAGTTACAGTATATAACTATTCAGAAGGAAATAGAGTGTGTGTACACAGACAGTGAGTGCAAGCACACGCAGGAGCTAGCCTATGAACAGTGACAGTCAGTGAGTGTCCTAGTACAGTTACAGTATATAACTATTCAGAAGGAAATAGAGTGTGTGTACAGTACACAGACAGTGAGTGCACACACACACGCAGGAGCTAGTAGCCTATGAACAGTGACAGTGAGTGTCCTAGTACAGTTACAGTATATAACTATTCAGAAGGAAATAGAGTGTGTGTACACAGACAGTGAGTGCAAGCACACGCAGGAGCTAGCCTATGAACAGTGACAGTCAGTGAGTGTCCTAGTACAGTTACAGTATATAACTATTCAGAAGGAAATAGAGTGTGTGTACAGTACACAGACAGTGAGTGCACACACACACGCAGGAGCTAGTAGCCTATGAACAGTGACAGTGAGTGTCCTAGTACAGTTACAGTATATAACTATTCAGAAGGAAATAGAGTGTGTGTACACAGACAGTGAGTGCAAGCACACGCAGGAGCTAGCCTATGAACAGTGACAGTCAGTGAGTGTCCTAGTACAGTTACAGTATATAACTATTCAGAAGGAAATAGAGTGTGTGTACACAGACAGTGAGTGCAAGCACACGCAGGAGCTAGCCTATGAACAGTGACAGTCAGTGAGTGTCCTAGTACAGTTACAGTATATAACTACAATACAAAATACAATCACTAAGTAGTAAAGGACAGCAGAAATACTGTCTAATACTATCTAATACTGTCTAATACTGTCTAAATACTAATGAGAAATAAACTAACAGAGGACAGGAGGACAGCTGCCCACACAGGCAAGGCCCTGAGGCCTAAAGCTGTAAGCCTGCAGCAGCTGTCTGAGTCTCTCTCTATGTAACACAAAAGCTACTAACTAAAATACAATGTCTATCTAACTAACAACAATATAGGTGTGTATAGGAGGTGTATGTGAGCAAAAACGCTAGGTAAATGACCACAATAGAGCTCTTGCTAAGCCAAAGCACAAAGGAGCAACTCTCTCTCTATGCAAGTCTCAGGCAAGGACGGAGAAACGGAACATGGCGGCCGCTATTTATAGGGTAGGGGCTGGCCAGGGTCCCCCTCTGTGATTGGCTGCCGTCAGAGGGCCTGGGAGCCCTCTGATTGGCTCTAAGGACATCAATCTGGGCTATGACGCTATTCGAGCTCGGTATTCGAGCTCGAATAGCGCCGTTTGCTCGAATAGCTCGAATAGTGAATGGGCTATTCGCGTTTACTCGAATAGCCCATTCGAATAGCTGCAGCTATTCGGAGCTCGAATACCGAGCTCGAATAGCTGGAAAAGAGCTCGAATATTCGAGCTACTCGAATATTCGAGCTCTGCTGAGCACCACTGAGATATGGTACTAGAATAATCTTCAGCATTCTCAGATATGCTGCAATTTCTATCATGGTCTTTATAAAGATCCTGGTAGCACTTGAAATCACAAATCTGGGATTGATGCAAATAGTTGCTGTAACGATTGGTGTCAGCGCACAGAGAGAATCTGATTATTGATGATCTGCAGAATCATCAACAATACAGATGTATACTCGATTATGGATGATCTGCAGAATCACCAATAATACAAGTATGACTAACCTCTGGACACCTAATAAGTGTAAGTGTTTGGAGTGACTGTAGGATATCTCCCGTAAGACGAGAGACACAGACAGCTCGGCCAGGAACCACCTGTGGGGCAGGTGGTCCTTGGCTGTGCAGGAACTATCCCCTTGAGAGAGGAGATAGAGAGAACCTGACCACCCATGATACTTGGTGAACAGATGTTGACTGTACTGCAGCCAGGGGGCTCCAAGGAGCAGAGGCCACTGGCTGTGAGCAGGCTGAACTCTCTGAGGAGCAGGAGTCCTAACAGCTAACTGACACTTGGTGCAGTAATGTCACAGCTAGTACAGACAGACTGAGCACTCAGGGGATGAGTGACAGTCTGGAGGGTCGGGCAGGCCAGGTCGGCAACACACGAGCAGATAAGGTACAGAAACAGAAGGCTGATTCGGTAACCGGGTACAGGCAGGGTTTGGCAACAGGTAGACAGATATGCAGAGGTACAGAATCAGTAAGCAAGAGAGAGGTTGACAGAGCAAATAGTCATAATATATATAGAACAGAGTCCTAAGGGCATCACCAGATACTCGTAGTGCCCGTCGGCCGTGTTAAAGGCCGTCTTCCATTCGTCACCATCCCTAATACGAACTAGGTTGTATGCACCTCTCAAATCTAGTTTTGAGAAAATCTTGGCGTTGGTCACCTGAGTGAATAAATCGTCAATCAAGGGTAAAGGATAACGATTTTTCACTGTGATTTTGTTTAAGCCTCGATAATCAATGCAGGGACGAAGGCCTCCATCTTTCTTTTTTACAAAAAAGAATGCCCCTGCTGGTGAACGAGAGGGACGGATGAAACCCTTAGCCAAGTTTTCTCTGATGTATTCCTGCATTGCCAGTTTCTCAGGTCCGGACAGATTATAGAGGTGACCCCTGGGAGGCATACAACCAGATCTTAAATCGATGGGACAATCGAAGGTACGATGGGGGGGAAGTTTATCTGCTGATTTGGGACAGAATACGTCAGCAAATTCTGCGTATTGTTTTGGCACACCCTCAGTCTGAATCTTGGTGTTACCCACGGTTACTTTCGCTAAACAGTGATGATAACAATGGGTAGACCAGCTCCTTAGCTGACCTGAAGCCCAATCTATCTGAGGAGAGTGAAGTTGTAACCATGGCATGCCAAGAATGATGGTGGAGGTTGCCATACGCAGGACCAAAAATTGTAGATTCTCCTTATGTAGCACCCCAACGCTGAACCTCAAATTCAGGGTTCGAGACAGGGGATGTCTACTTTGCAGTGACCAAAACCTGTTGGTCTAATGGGAGTATAGGAACCCCCAAATTTTTTGCAAACTCGTAATCTATAAAGTTAGCCGCTGAACCCGAGTCTATGAAAGCTTCAGTGGTAACAGTCTGGCCCTTCCATCCCATGTGACAGAACAGGGAAGGAGCAAACGATTATTGTTTAGAGGTAATGACTGCGCGCCTAGGGTATTACCTCTGACTACTCCTAGGCGGCAGCGTTTCCCGACTTTTTGGGACAATTCTGCACCTTATGACCCTCCTCTGCACAGTATAAACAGAGCTGTTCTGTTTTCCTGCGATTCTTTGGACTGTCCAATTTGCATTGGCTCTGGCGGAGGTGAGACGGGTGGAGGAGAGGCGTAGGAGACATACCTTACAGTGTTCTTACCCCGGGTTTGTTTCTGATAACGTAAACGGCGATCAACCCGTACTGCTAAAGCGATTGCCTCATCAATAGATTTTGGTTCAGGGTGTCCCAACATCAAATCAGAGACTGCATCTGACAACCCTGATAACAAAACAGTCTAACAATGCAAATGTCCCCCACCTAGCTGACACAGACCACTTCCTGAATTCAGCTGCGTAAACTTCTACCAGATCCTTGCCTTGACGCAAGGTCTTAAGCTTCCGCTCAGCAGTGGAGGCAATGTCCGGATCATCATAAATTATGGCCATGGCCTTAAAAAATTCCTCAACTGACGTTAAAGCATCATGCCCTACCTGAAGGCTATATGCCCAAGTTTGAGAATCCCCTGACAAGAGGGTCTTAATCAGGGGCGTAGCAATAGGGGTTGCAGAGGTAGCCACCGCATCGGGGCCCTTGGACCAGAGGGGCCCCGAAGGGGCCTCCCTCAACTACAGTATTAGCTCTCTATTGGTCCTTTGCTCATAATAATGACTTCTATAGATACTTTGAATAGTGGTAATCATTAGAACACTGTTCCCCATCCCCTTCTTGCACCTCTGACACTGTAGTTGCCATTGGCAGATTTTGGTGCGCCGTATCAATTGCTATGTATAGAGTGCTTGGGGGGGCCCCATTGTAAAACTTGCATCGGGGCCCACAACTCCTTAGCTACGCCACTGGTCTTAATGAATGTAATTCTCTGTGCCTCAGTTCCTGATAAATTGGGTCTTAGCTCAAAATACGACATTACTCGATTTTTAAAGTTCTGAAAGTCAGATCTATGACCAGAAAACCCTTCGGGTACAGACATACGCAAGTCTGTAACTGGAGGGGATCACACTGCATTTACAGCCGTCTGAAGGACCTGTATGGACCCAGACAATGCAGTGATCTGGGCAGTGGCGGACACAGCCAACAGTGGGCCCCTGTGCAAATTACCAACTGTGGGCCCCTCTCCTGCGGGAAACAGTGGGTGTGGCCACAATAGAACGTTATGCAAATGAACATTGCACATATTTATGAAAACAACCTGTGGTAAACTTTCCAGAGGCCCAGAAGTGCTGACAAAGTAAAGGAGATTTAGTCTCTCCCAGTTAGTCAGAAAAATATAACTCTACATTGGTTTTTATCTTTTCTTACTTAAAAAATATGACAAGCCCCCAAATCACAAATGTAGCAGTCGTAAGGCACCCAAATAACAATTGCAGCAATAACCCAAGTTACACAGTTATGCAGCATGGCCACCCAAATAACATAGTTATGCAGCATGGCCACCCAAATAGCACAGTTATGCAGCATGGCCACCCAAATAACACAGTTATGCAGCATGGCAACCCAAACAGCACAGTTATGCAGCATGGCCACCCAAATAACACAGTTATGCAGCATGGCCACCCAAATAACACAGTTATGCAGCATGGCCACCCAATTAACACAGTTATGCAGCATGGCAACCCAATTAACACAGTTATGCAGCATGGCAACCCAATTAACACAGTTATGCAGCATGGCAACCCAATTACCACAGTTATGCAGCATGCCTACCCTAATAACATAGTTATGCAGCATGCCTACCCTAATGTGAGAAAACGCGGAAAAGCCGCCGCATATGCCAAGAGCAAGGCGGCTGACTCCGCGTCCAAAGCGGCGGTTTGCACGCATAGACACGCGTCTGGTAGTATGGTGGAATGCGGAAAAGCCGCCGCATGTCCTGACAGCAAAGCAGCTGTTTCCGCGTCCAACGCGGCGGTTTGCATGCAGCAGCATGCGCTTGGTGTGGCAGGGTCTGTTAGTGCACATAGGCAGATGGAGAGCTACGCGCGCGCGGGCCTGAACTCAGGACCTTTATACCAGCAGGGGAAGTGTCAGCTGATCAGGAAGATCAGCTGATTCCTGCAGGACTCATGATTGGCTGAATGGCTCGGGCGGGGCGGCAGAGTCCAGCAACTATATATTCTGCTGCTTGTCAGTTGCTGGTTGTCTGCCATTGCTAACACTTGCGTGAAGGCACTCAGACCTTAGCTAGACCCGACAGTGTGCCAGAACCGGCTGGAGCTGGGAATCTACACTGAGTCAGATTCTTGATAGCTTAAAGTACTAATTGAATTGTATTATTTGTTAGACCAGTTCCAGGGTGTTGAGATCAAGGCCCTCACACCCCAGACTAGGAATACTGTGTATCTTCTGTGTATTCTCTAGCATAGTTCCAGGGTGTTGAGATCAAGGCCCTCACATCCAAGACTAGGGAACTGTATTATCATTTATGTTATGCTCCAGAGTCCAGACTAGTTTCAGGGTGTTGTGAATACGGACCTCACACCCCAGACTAGGATTGTGTTATTACTGTGTTACGTTAGCCCAGTTCAGGGCAAAACCTTACTTATTAGCAGCAGGGCTTCCTGCAACCCAGCCTTGGTCCCTCGCTCAGGGGTCCACAGGCTACAGGAATATCACCCACCGCTCAGGGGTGAATTCCTCAGGAGTATAGGCCGCCAGCTCCTCTGGTGGTCTTTACTCAGAGTTGTTACTGTTGCACCAAACACTTACACTCTCTCCGGTGTCTAGAGGTTAGACATATCTGATTATTGACGATTACGCAGATCTTCAATAATCGGGTATATCTGTATTCTTGGGGATACTGCAGGTCGCCAAGGATCAGTTTCTCTCTCTGGTTGCTGACACCAATCGTTACACCTAATAACATAGTTATGCAGCATGCCTACCGTAATAACACAGTTATGCAGCATGCCTACCGTAATTACACAGTTATGCAGCATGGCAACCCAGTTAACACAGTTATGCAGCATGGCAACCCAATTAACACAGTTATGCAGAATGGCCAACCAAGTAACAATTATGCAGCATGCCTACCCTAATAACATAGTTATGCAGCATGGCCAACCCAATTAACACAGTTACTCAGCATGGTCAACCAAGTAACAGTTATGCAGCATGTCCACCCAAATAACACAGTTATGCAGCATGGCCACCCATTTAACACAGTTATGCAGCATAACCACTCATTTAACACAGTTATGCAACATGGCCATCCAAATAACACAGTAATGAAGCAAAAACACAATTATAGAGCATATAAGGCCTATATGTTCACCGAGTGGCAAAAAAGCCCACTTCACGTGCCCTTACCCTGCCCACAGGAAGTGCTCCACCATGTGAGTACCATTGGCGCCACTTCCTCACTGCACAGCAACACATGGGATGCTGCATATCAGAGCATCCCTGTGTGCAAGGCAAGTCTCCTGATGTGTTGCCTGCAAGATCAAGCTTAGGGTGCATACACACATCCAATTTTGATTGGCCAGTATTACCATTTTCAAGTGGTATGAGAGCTTACCTACACAATCTGTTCATTGTATTCAAAATTGGTTGGCTTTCCTACTACATGGAGGTGGTAAAATTGGCCAGTGATTGGCTAATCAAAATTAGATGTGTACCAGGCTTAAGAGGCAACTTGGGGCCCTGAGGTAGGAATGAGGTCACTGTCTGTGATGTGCAGGAGTCCTCTGGCCCTCTTAGCATGTGGAAGAAGCCACACAAATAATCAGCAAAATAAGGTAAAGGATTATTATGAAATGATGATGTTTCAGTGTTGAAGTGACCTGAGCACCATATCTATATTGTGACAGCTGCAAGATGGAGCATCACCTGTAGGTAAGTTAATTACTCCCATCAGTTACAAACCTTCCTCAGAGGGAAGGTTTAATTTTAAATATATAGTGCACTTTAACTGCAAAGGAAATATTACAAAGGTACCTCAGACATCATCACAAAATATCACAAAACCGTATATCTCTAACATGCATTTCTCAGGGGGAGTTTGCAAACTATCAGTAGAAGAAATAGTAGGTCTTCTACAGCTAGGGGGAGACTGGGCATAAATGAGTAAGCGTAAAGAAAAAAGAGAAGGGCACAGAACAGGAACAGCATACATGGAATGACAAGAGAAAGCTCAGCTTCCCATAATCATCACCCTGCTGTAAAAATGTATATTCGTTTTTCAAAATTCCTCATCACATAACTTGCTTCTAGTGGGTAGGCCCAACCCTGTCCTCCTAAAGGAGTAACCAGCCCTAACCTGTAGCCTTTACTGATCCTTACATTATGTCACCTTTCTTCACAGGTATTAAGCCTGGTACACACATCCAATTTTGTATGGCCAATAATTAGTCAATGTTACCACTTTCATGTAGTATGAGAGCTTACACGATCTGTTCATAGTATTTAAAGTCTGTTGGCCCTCATACTACATGGAGGTGGTTAGATTGGTCAATCAAAATTGCATATGTGTATGCACATTTGGGTTTGGGTGCAACTCTCAGCTATAATATAGAAAAGCACCAGAGCCCAGCTGAAGTGCTATGACTTAACGTCAACATTTGACTACACACAGTAGTTAAAATCAAATGCACGGTGCCCAAAGTGACATATGGCTGCTAATCTCCATTAGACCTCTTTCAGACAGGTAGCTGACAAGAGGTGAATTCACTGACTGTTAGCTAGCGCTCAGCCAGTGTAGTAGAGCTGCTGACAATTGGTACCGGCTCTGGACAAGCAGCCCTCCATGGAGTGACATCCGAGCAGGGCCTCTGCCGTGCTCAAAAGCAACATGTCCTGGTCCTCTGCCACCAGTAAACGCCACTGCATGTCAAGCGCTGACATGCGTGGCGTTAGAAAAGCTGCAATTCTGCTGCATTTTTATTACACTTGAATTGCACTCTTGGGCGGCAGACAGGATGCTGAACTGCCTGACAAGCTCCCAGTTCAGCTGTCCATCCGAAAGAGGCCTTAGGTGTGCAGTAGTCCCCAAGTAAACATGACCTGCATGCAGAAATAAAGAACGTGTCCCCCATTTCTTACTGGCATATGTAATCTCATCTTATGCTCTGTTATCTCATCCACACTGGTAATCTGGCAAGTCATTCTCTTCTGTACATGTGTGGCCTGGCTGTGTGTGCACCCCAGTGCCTGGGAGCATTCTACACCTTCACAGTATTACTATGCACTCCGGCAGAATGCTCCCGGTTGTGGGAATGTGACACTCCCAGGCATCAGGGTGACCGAGCTGCGAATGCACCAAAAATTGCGACAGGCCAGATTACCGGCGGGGATAATGAGATAATAGAGTGGCTGGGGAGGACGGCGAGGGAGCCCACATACCTCATGGGGCTGGTGGAAGCCCCCTGTAAGTATAAAAATACCACTATTAAAGTGTACCAGAGACAAAGTAAAATTATTTATACATACCTGGGGCTTCCACCAGACCCATCCGCATGGATCGCTCCCAGCCTTCTCTAGCTCTGGTACGGGTCCCTGAACTTTGGCCAGTCATGGCTTGACTTAGCATGCGCAGTGCGCTCTCTCTGTCGTAGAATAGTACTGCGCAGTACTATTCTCCAACGGCTGAAGCGTACTGCGCATGCTCAGACAGGCCACGACTGGCCAAAGTTACGGGACCCCTGGTGGAAGCCCCAGGTATGTATAAATATTTTATTTTACTTTGTCTCTGGTTTCCTTAAACAGTGGTCCTCAAACTAAGGCCCGTGGGCCGAATGTGGCCCCCTGATGCTTTTTTACAGGCCCCCCACACACAAAATGTATTACTAATAGCTACAGCTATTAGGTCAGCTACATCTTTAAATATTGGTGGTCCGCATATAGAATAGCAGTGCTGGCACCACCCATCCACATGGAAGCCAGAAAGCAGTAATTCGCTGGTTTCCAATCAAATTCCACATCAGGTGACACTGCTGTCCAACTGGACTGCAGGTTATCACCTGGGTATACTGCACTGTCTGGCCCGCAAATACTTCTACATCATTTTAATGTATACTCCGGCCCCCCAGCAGTCTGAAGTATGTTGACATGCATGACCCAAAACGTTTGGGGACCACTGCCTTGAAACATCTCAGGTTTTCCTTTAACAAATAACATATAACAAGCATGCATACAGGTGTCTGCTGTGTGCACTTCCCATGTCATCCTGGTACTGGCCATAATTTAGGGGTAGATAAGGAATCATTTGGTAAGGTCTATTTTATGTTAATGTACTGGCTGGTAAGGGCTTGGACTTTCCTACACAGTGCACACAGCATGCAGGATACTAGTGGCTGAGGCTGCTCTCTGCTTCTGTCCCTCCAGATTTCTTTCTTAGTTATTTATTTTAAGTTTTATTAAAGCATTAGAACAAGTACAGCAAATACAGTGCTTTCGAAGGGAGTACATGATAATATATTGAAGACAGTATTAACAGCATAGAACATGCACAAAAAACCTTCAAAATAGTCATCAATTATTTGAATAAAATCATCATTATAGACAACTAGCTAGGGCTATAGAAGTGAAGTAGAACTCTATGCCAGCTATTTTAACTGTATTGTTAAGCTAAACGAATATTAAGAATTCCTATGAAATTTAAGAAATGTTATCTGCCCTGATAGCTTGAGCAACAGTCATATCGGAAACTTTTACCTTCAGCTTTCTCCCTCCAGTGTCAGCTGTCAGCTCACCTCTCTCCCTCCAGTTTCAGGCTCCTCTCCTCCTCGTCCAGTGACAGGCTGGGCTTCACTCACTCTTCTCCCCCTCCCTTCTCAGGCTCCCTTATCTCCCAGCATTCCGATGATCTTTTGCTCTCAAACTCAGTAGCTGCAGGAGCACGTGTATTGTTGTTGCTGCTGGCTTGTTCCCGCTTCCTCCCCCTAGCTGTCGGCACTTCCTAGAGAGCTTCACTTCTCCTACACGCTGCGGTCAGGAGAATGAAGAGAGATTGTAGTGCAGGCTGCAGCCGCATGGGCCCTAGAGGCTGATGGGCCCTGGTGCCGCTGCACGGCCTGCACAGGCGTATGTTCGCCAGTGGATCTGGGTCTGATGACCGTCCAGCACCCTGATGAAATTCTTCACCGAGGTGGTGAGTGCATCAAGACGGCTGTTGAGTGCATCCATTTTGTTTTTCAGGTCTGCCGTTCTGTAACGATTGGTGTCAGCACACAGAGAGAATCTGATTATTGATGATCTGCAGAATCATCAACAATACAGATGTATACTCGATTATGGATGATCTGCAGAATCACCAATAATACAAGTATGACTAACCTCTGGACACCTAATAAGTGTAAGTGTTTGGAGTGACTGTAGGATATCTCCCGTAAGACGAGAGACACAGACAGCTTGGCCAGGAACCACCTGAGGGGCAGGTGGTCCTTGGCTGTGCAGGAACTATCCCCTTGAGAAAGGAGATAGAGAGAACCTGACCATCCGTGATACTTGGTGAACAGATGTTGACTGTACTGCAGCTAGGGGGCTCCAAGGAGCAGAGGCCACTGGCTGTGAGCAGGCGAACTCTCTGAGGAGCAGGAGTCCTAACAGCTAACTGACACTTGGTGCAGTAATGTCACAGCTAGTACAGACAGACTGAGCACTCAGGGAATGAGTGACAGTCTGGAGGGTCAGGCAGGCCAGGTCGGCAACATACGAGCAGATAAGGTACAGAGACAGAAGGCTGATTCGGTAACCGGGTACAGGCAGGGTTTGGCAACAGGTAGACAGATATGCAGAGGTACCGAATCAGTAAGCAAGAGAGAGGTCGACAGAGCAAATAGTCATAACATATATAGAACAGAGTCCTAGCCTGAGGTGTGAGGTCCTTGGTCTCGACACCCGGGAACTAGTCTAGAGTATAACACAGTAATGACACAGTATTCCTAAGCTTGGGTGTGAGGTCCTTGGTCACAACACCCTGGAACTGGTCTAAAGTATAACACAGCAATGACACAGTATTCCTAAGTTTGAGTGTGAGGTCCTTGGTCACAACACCCTGGAACTGGTCTAAAGTATAACACAGCGTAATCTGGCTAAGTGTGAATTCCCAGGTCCTCCTGGTTCTAACACACTGTGGGATCTGACTGGTCTGAGTGCTCACACGTAAGTATTCGCAACGGCAGACAACCAGCAACTGACAGGCAAGATGTATATATAGTGCAGCGCTCCTCAGCGCCGCCCAGCACCACTCAGCCAATCACCCACTGCGCTGGGATCAGCTGATCGTCCTGATCAGCTGATCCCTCTTCTACTGGCATAAAGGTCCTGCCTGTGTGCACTAGAAGGCTCAGACAAACCAGACGCACGCTGCTGTGCGGAAACCGCCGGTCTGAACGCGGAGACAGCCGCCCCGCTGCCAGACCACGCGGCGGTGTCTCCGCAATCCATTACAGTTGCTCTCAGATATTTTTAGTGAGCCGGCAGAATGGGTACATGATAATATGCGTCCATAAGATCTGTGGACGCCGCAAAGTAATCCTTCCCCAGAAGCTGAGTTGTGGAAGTATCTGATTCCAGTGAAAGTTTTTGTATTTTACAAAAACAGTTCAAAAACCAAAGATTTATAATCAGGCGAAAACTCACCATCAGTTTTTGAAACCAGGAAAAGAGTGGAGAAAAAAATGTCCTGAACTGGAATCCCTTCCACAATTTCCCTCTGGAAAAAGACCAAAAAAAAGCCATATATAAAAAAACCTCCTAAAGGCTGGCTCATGTCAGAAACACCAGGGCATAAAAACCCTGGTGTGTGATGCCTGATTATATCAGGTGGTAGAGAAAGTGTCAGACTGTTTCAGCCAGAACACGCTGACAGCGTGTCTATATACTAGAGCTGTGTGTAGCTAAGGAAACCATCCTCCAATGGCTAGGATGGGGGAAGTAACCTGCCGTGGCGGCGGGGGGCGTGGCCTGCAACACTCATATGCAGAAGGGGAATCCTTGGATTCCCCATTGACCTGCCCGGACGGCGGGGGGCGTGGCCAGCAGCGCTTGTGTGTGGGAGGGGAAGCCTCGGCTTCGTCGTTGCCATGGTGACCCTCCGTATGGACTAGGAGGGAAGGGGGCAGGGTCGCTCGTATGTGAGAGTGAAAGTCTCGGCTTCCCCATTGCCATGGTGACCCTCCGTAGAAGGGGCAGAGCTGCGTGTGCTGGAACAGGCTGTTGGGCTGTGTCTCCTATAAGACACTTCTGGCAGCGCTGATGATAAGCGCTGCATGTGGTGGCTGGTGTTTGCAGCCAAAGCGCTGGCCACTGCAGATTGTCCCCCACAATAAGGGCACATAGTAAATCATATAAAGAATATGGTACAAAGCAGGGGGAAAACATTACAGAATACATTGCAGAATACATTGTAAAAAAAGGACGTTGTGGAAAAAACAATAAAAAGACATTATAAAAAATTGTTTTGTAAAAACATAAAAAGCATAAAAAACATACAGATTTTTCAAATGTGCAGACATCAACAGATTGAAAAGCACACATGCATCTACTGGTTAAAATATGTAAAAAAACGCGTATACACCATCAACTATAAGATATCTATGGTGGTGAGTTAAAAAGTGTGTCTAAAAGTGCAAACCAAGTGTGTATGGGGGAAGGGGGAGGGGGGAATCCTCCCAAAAAGAGGAGTGAGGGGTCAGGAAAGGTGTATCTTAACAGGATCCGCCAGATACGCCTATGAAAGCACTCATGAAAGTCTAATGTGGCATGTAGATTGTAGGATCTCATGAAAAGTTCTAGGGGGGTTAGATGAAGTTGGCTGTCTCGACCTCCTCATTCAACCCTACTGGGCACAGAGTGTTTAGTTTGAAAATCCAATAGGCTTCTTTTTCACACAGTTTCCTGTATCTCAGGCCTATAGGTAGACCAGATGATATGGCCTCCAAGCCCATGATTGTCAGATGGTCAGTGGACTGGTCATGGCTTTCAAGAAAGTGGCGAGGTACACTATGGTTCTGTGATCCATCCTCAATCCCTCGTCTGTGTTCCCCAAAACGTTCCCACAATGGACGTGTGGTACGACCGATGTAATATTTTGGGCAATCACAGAATAAGTACACTACGTACGGAGTGCCGCAGTTTATAAATTGCTTCACCTGGGTAGTATGCTGTTCCATCTGTATAAGCCTCTGACGGTGTCGCATAAATGGGCATCATTTGCACCTGGTTTTCCCACAACGAAAATTTCGAACGCATTTGAGCAGGGATTTTTCTCCTTTGAACCAATGTTACTTTTTGCAATCTTATTTTTGAGAGATTTTGCCCTCCGGAAAATAATGTTCGGTTTTGTGGGTAGATGACGGCTGAGGACAGGATCACGTAAAAAAAGGAGGCCAATTCATACGGATGATGTTGTTGATGTTACTGGCTCTGCTGTTATTTGCAGTTACAAATTGTGGTCCTTTAGTACGGTTTCTTTCCCCTTCTGTCCTTTTTCTTGCAGGAGCTTGTTTATCTCTGGATTCTATTCTAGCCTTCTCTATAGTGGTTATATCGTGACCTTTATCCAGGAATTTCTGTGTTAAATACGCCCCCTGTTTTTCATAATCTTCCCCATGTGTTTGCGACGTTATGTTACCATGATTATCATGGCCTAATTCCAGATCCAAGAACACTATGTTGTTTTCATCAGATACTGAGGTGAACTGCAAACCAAAGGTACTGGTATTACAGTATTCAACGAACTTTTCAAATGTGTCCTCCGGTCCTTCCCATATGATAAGGATGTCATCTATGTATCTAAGATATAGGGCGAAGTTTGCCCTGAAGGGTGAGTTAGACCAGATGTAATGGTCTTCTCAAAAGGCCATATACAAATTTGCGAAACTCGGGGTAAACCCCGCCCCCATCGCCGTCCCACAGGTCTGTAGGTAGAAATCACCAGCGAATGTGAAATGGTTGTGAGTGAGGGAAAACTCTAACAGATCCAGAACAAATTGGGCCTGAGTGTGATGTATGGAGCCATCAGAAGTCAGAAAATAGCTCACGGCATCAAGACCTTTCCCATGTGGAATACACGTGTAGAGCGAACTGACATCTAGTGAAGCCCATCTGTAGTCTTTACTCCATCGCACATCCCGAAGGATATCTAATACGTAACTCGAATCCCTTGTGTACGCTTTTGTGTTCACCACTATTGGTTGTAAGAAGTGGTCCACATACTCTGATAGGGGGGCTAGAATCCCATCCATACCCGCAACTATCGGTCGTCCCGGAGGATCATTTTCATCTTGTGGATCTTAGGTATGTGGTAAAAGTATGGAATTATTGGGTGCTCGTTGATGAGAAAACGGGATTCATCCTTACAAATCGTTCCAGTCTCCAGGGCTCGTTTAACTAGGATTTTGAGTTCTGTCAGGTATTCCACTGTAGGGTCTTTATTAAGTTTCAGATAAGTTGAAGCGTCTCCCAACAGACGGAGCCCCTCTTTGAGATAATTATCATAATCTACAACCACTATACTACCCCCCTTGTCCGCCTGACGGATCACAATGTTGTTGTTTTGGATGAGTTGGTTGAGGGCATCTCTCTCTTGTCTATTAAGGTTATTGTGTTTCTTTTGATGGTTTTTATCTCTATTGCCACATAATGTTTTGAATTGACACTAGACAGCTTGATAAAAGTTGTTGATATGGGGATCTTTGGCATAAGTGGGGTTGAAGATGGACCTGGGTTTGAACCCACTATGTTGTATTTCTGGATTGGTCCACAGATTTAACCAATTCTCCACTTCACTATGACATTCTTGCTCAGACAATAAGTCCTGTAGGTCCTGTAGTGCTCCAAATTCGTCTCCCATAGTGCTGTTCTCACATAGATTGGGGTCAGTGATGGATGGTATCGGGGGTGGTTCCTTGTTGTGTGTATCCTTCAACCCATAATACCTTTTTAGAGTCAGGTACCTAATGAATTTATTAAAATCCTTGAATAATTGGAACTCATCCGGCCCCACAGTTGGGGCAAAATTGAGTCCCCTGTTCAATAAGGTGATTTCGCTGTCAGTTGGTGGGAGGACAGGTTGAAGATCTTTATTGTGTTGAGTTGTCTGTCCCTAAGTTCTCCGTTCTTTCCTTTTTTGGACTTGACGCCCACCTCTTGTTCCTCGTCGGACATAAGTCTTTTCTTTCCCCCTATGGTCGGTGTGGGCGGGGAGATTATCCCTAAAAAATGGGCATTGACATTGATGGTGTCTTGGCGGGGATCTCGCAGGGCATCGGATGTAGATAATTCTCCTAAAAGCGCCATAGAACTGTTTAATAGATGCGACTTGTTGGGAGACTTGTTTACAGACTCATCTTCCTGGAGCTGAGCAGCCATGGACCAATTGAATTGGTCCTCATTTGTATTCGTTCCGTTTTTCTCATAGGGTTCCTTTCGCATGTCCCAAATACGTCGGAAGGTGTTTCTCCCTCTTGTGCCAAGTCTGTTTGGCCCAATGTGTTGGCCATAAGCTTGGAATGAATCATCATTAAATGGTAGTCTTCTAGGTCTTTTAGCATAGGCAGAGGTGTTTTTGTCAACCTTGCTATGTGGGAACGAATCCGATCTGTATGATCTATTGTTCGATCTGATGTGAGTGTTGAGATCGTTGGTATTAAACTTATTTGGTCCTTTGTAATCTTTTCTCAGATTTTTCCTTCTGACCATTTGCCATCCATCATTTTCATCGTTTACCTTGGTCTGGGGACGAAATGGAGGGTGGCAGCCCGCCTGACTCTCAAGTCCCGTGTTGTAGGTGGATGCGGGTCGTGTGGTGGATATATCGGCCCTATGTGTATTGGTGACAGGTGTCTTACTCTGGGGTAATGGACCATTGTTCTTAGGCTTGTTTGGCCCCCAACGGAATACATTGCCCAAAGCATAATCTACTTTGTCCCTCTGGAACTTTTTTACCTATTTATCTAATAATTCAGCTTCAAAAGACCTTAGGAATTTTAGGCTTTTTGTGTCCCATTCATTATATTCTCTTAAGTCCACAAATTTGGACAATTCCTGTTCAATGTCAGGAATCACCATCCTGACACGTGACAGGTTACGCTGCCTTTGCTTATTGACAATGGTCATCCATGAGGTGGTACACGTCTTGGATACCACTTCCCACTTAGATCAGGGTCCAAAAAGTCACACTCTTTGGTGTTCCTCATCCCTCTGGGGGCAAGATGATGTCGGATATATTCAGAGAGGAATGAGGCATCTATCCATTGAATGAATTCGTATTTCCTGGCCTCTTCCAACTCTCTGAACAATCCTATCATGGAATTAAGCTTTGATGTATAATCATCAGATTGTCTATTGTTAGTCATTGTGGATTTGATACCCTGATTAACCTTGTGTGGGTCAGACATAACATCGTCACATATGGCCCCCAACTTAGCGTTGATGTCTTCTTTGAGATTGTCCCATTTGTTGGATGTGGTGGTCTTTGCGACTCGATTAGCCATATTTGTAATCCTCTGCGTTGTTGCTGCAAGATTCAGTCAGCCGTGTGACTGGGAAGTGATTCCTGACTCCTGCTATATAAATGAGCACAGTGTGCATGCAGGTATGTTAACTGACGAAGGCGTGGATACGCCGAAACGCGTCTTGACGTTACCTGCACACAGTCTCCTTGAAGGGATACCTGCTGTCCACCTACCATCTGGACCCTGCTGCCGCTGGACACTGCAGCCTCAGGTTCTTCTTTTAAGAGGGGACGTTTCCTTTTCTGGGCTATATGCCAAATTCAATGCCTGTTGTTTACATTTATCTAGTAAGTGCATTTTTTATTGCGCAGTTTTCATTCAATTAAAAGGTATCACACTACGGAGCGCTCCTCCTGTTTTTGTCGCTTTCTCTTTTAGTAGTCCGCTCACAGCCGAGCGTTTAAGGAGCTGCCATTGTGTGATCAATTTGGGGTCCACATTGACCATTCGCTTGCAGTAGCGCAAGATTTCACATCTCTTTTTTTGCCTCCTCCTCTGGTGGTCACAGCGCTCCTGGATCGACCACTAGAGAGGACGGCAGCCCTGTTAGTGTATGTACACCAGTTTTTCTGCTCGATCCCCCCCCCGTGCGATTGCCGCTGATCACCCCCACTACCCCCTCTCACTGGCCCTGACAGGCGTCTGACTAAGGTCTCATTGAGATCTGGTCGCCTGTCACAGCTCCGATCGAGGTCTGAGTGACATTGAGTGACATCCAATTGTCTGTGCACTGTGGATTGACATTTGATTGCCTGTCACCAGCTCTGTTTGGCCTTTGACCATCTTTGATTGCGCTGTGATTGATCTCTGTTTACATTGCTTGGCATCTGACAGCTGCGCGTCTGACTGAGGTCTGATTGAGATCTGGCCGCCTGTCATCAGCTCTGATCGAGGTCTGAGTGACATCTGAGTGACATCTAATCGGTCTGTGCACTGTTTTTGACATCTGATTGCCTGTTTGCACTGTGATTGGCATCTGCTCTTCTCTGATTGCCCTGTGATTGATTGCTGTTTACATCCTTTGGCATCTGAGAACTGCACTGTGATTGACTGTAACCCAGATATCCGACCATTTTTCAGCTATCCGATTCGGATTCCAGATTTCTGTAGAAATCCGGATAGCTATCTGCGGATATTTGGGCGCATAACGTGGATATCCGCAGATATTGCGGATATCCGGATCCGAAATACTGTAACTAAGGAGATGACGTCCTGGAGCCAATCAGAGGGCTCCCAGCAGAAGCCCTAGCAACCATTCACAGAGAGGAACCCTGGCCAGCCCCACCTGACCTCATTGAGCCAATCAGAGGGCTCCCAGCCTAAACCCTGGCACCCAATCACAGAAAGGAACACTGGCCAGCCCCCCTGTACAATAAGGAGGGCTGCCATGATGAGACATATTGTCCCTTGCTTGTGAATGCTCACTGAGAGACATGCTCCAGTGCTGCTGACCTAGCAAGTGTGTATACAGTGATAAACATAAAGCTGTTCAGTGGTTAACCCCTTCACTATCACTACACTATTGTTAAATTGTTAATTAGCTTGATGTCATTGTGTGACAGTCAGAGTGTGTGCTCCAGTGCTGCAGGCAGCTGCTATGTAAGTGCTGTGCCAGCTACAGTATTAACCTTAGCTAGCTACAGTATAGGTTAAGTTAGGGATTAGGGGATAGGATTACTGTGTTATTGTGTAGTTAGTACTGTAGTACTGCAGTCAGTGTTAGTAATTGTTAGAGTAGTAGTACTATACTGTTAGCTTTCTACAGAACTGCTGTGCTGTGAGCAGTGCCAGTGTGACAGTTCGTGTGCACTAGTGTCTTCTCCTCTGCTGTCTGAGCTGTCACCTGGCACGTGGCACCTGGCACTTGGCTTGTGTCACTTGGCACGTGGCACTTGGCACGTGTCACGTGGCACTTGGCACGTGTCACTTGCCAAGTGCCACATGCCAAGTGACACATGCCAAGTGCCACATAACACGTGCCAAGTGATAATTGCCACGTGCCAAGTGGCAAGTGGCAAGTGACACGTGCCAAGTGACACGTGCCACGTCCGGCATGCTCCTGGCACACGTTACAACTGCTCCTGCTGCCTGTGCAGGGTGCCAGAGGCCACGGATACCACCTATATTTAACCCAAAACACAATTGCTGCGTAATTTGGTGAAGGTGTCTTATCTGAAAACTGTGATGTCCCAGTTGTGCGGTTGGACTTTGGACACAATGTGGCAGGAGCGTAACACGAAATCACTGGGCCCCGTTGCAAAACTTTAGATGGGGCCCCCTCGGTACCTTACTGGGCGCTCCCTCCCTACCTTACTGGGTGTTGTACACAAGACCCTTCTGCATTCTGAACAAGGACTGTCTACAAATCTTGGTCTACAAAACTTTGTATGATTCCTTCTCAGTGGCTAAACAGATGCAGTCATTATAAAAATTGTGCAGAGAGCACAACATTTTTTATCTCCCTCTCCTGAGTTGTCAGTCTCTCAGGACAGGGAAAAGAAATGTCTCCCCCTCCAGGCGAAGCAGTGCTTTTCAGCGCTGCTAGATTTGGGCGCAGCCATAGACTATAATGGGAATCAGTCTACAGCGGCGCTCAGTGAGTAACGTCGGCTCCGTCAGAAGACGGAGCCGAAGTTGCTTAAAAAACACAATAATTCGGCCTCCAGCAATCGCTGGAAGCTGTATTATATCATCCCCCCACTATCCATGGTGGCCTGGAGGGGGAATAGTAATGAACACGGTCCGGACTTGTGCAGAAGCAGGATCAGCCATATAACAGCTGTATCCTGCGCCCAAGTCTACCGGCGCCGTTTTCATCTGTATGCCCTCCAGGGCCCTGTCAAAAACCTGAACAGTTCTTGCCTTTTTCATGATTGCTAACTCAGTAAAGGACCAGCCTTTAAAGTGTTGCTATCATATAAACCCGGCATAGCGGCGTCTGAGTCCTCTATAACAGTAATTATAGATTGACGGTATACCTTGAAATGAATCAGAGCACTCAGTATGTGATTTTATATAAAAAAAATGTATTTGCTTATAATACAGCAATATATACAAAATATGAACAGTTCCAAGTAGTATATCCTTCTAACAGTATTCCATCTTATCAAGGCTTTATAGCCAAGCGTTCATCAATCTTCTAAGTACATGAAAAAATGAATATAACAGTTGTGTTATGTAGAATAAGATCAAAAGTAGTCTCATCTGTATCAGTAGCTGTGTATCAGTAGCTGTGTAAAACTTGTAGTAATCTTCTTAAAGAAATAGCATAAAAAATAGCTTCTAAAAAACTTCTTGCTAACATTTTAATATAACTTAATGCTGAAAAATTATTAAAGCAAATCACCAGAATATTAAGCATATTACCCCTTCTCTGTCATCTCTTCAGCATCTAGAACCACTTTTGGGAAGATAGCTTCTGCCTCATGTGTCTTCTCCGGAGATTGTTGGGGGTCTGCAAACTATGAGCTTTCAGCTCCTACTATTATAGGTATAGGGGGCAATATGGCTGCCTAATCTGGAATTTCCCTGGATCCCAGGTTCTGATTGGCTAAAGCTTCCGTGCATCAATGCTTTATCATGTTTTGAATACCTAAATCATAATATTATTATTTTTAAATTCTGATTAGGTCATTTCTGACGCAGTTGATTAAAAATGGACGTCACCAGTCATCATTGAGACTAAACAATGTAATTCATGAAGCATTTCTGATTAGGTGTTCTCTGCTAATTAGGTAGGAATGTCTCGGTACATTCCCAGACATAAGCTTGGTCAAATTGATACTAACACAGACCTGTAAAAGTCTTCAGCAATTTAGGGCTTATTGAAACATACAGGGCTTCTAATATACTTATTTAACCACTTCAGCCTGCAGTCATTTTCACTTTATGCATGCGAGCAATGTTTACCTCCCATTCATTAGCCTTTAACTTTATCACTACTTATCACAAT
This sequence comes from Hyperolius riggenbachi, assembly GCF_040937935.1. Taxonomy (NCBI): domain Eukaryota; kingdom Metazoa; phylum Chordata; class Amphibia; order Anura; family Hyperoliidae; genus Hyperolius; species Hyperolius riggenbachi. The sequence continues at coordinate 178,867,786 of NC_090652.1, read as the reverse complement.
GAACTGATCTATATCTTGTTTTTTCCACCACCAATTAGGCTTTCTTTGGGTGGTACATTTTGCTAAGAGCCACTTTACTGTAAATGCATTTTAACAGGAAGAATAAGAAAAAAAACGGAAAAAATTCATTATTTCTCAGTTTTCAGCCATTATAGTTTTAAAATAATACATGCCTCAATAATTAAAACTCACGTATTGTGTTTGACCATTTGTCTCGGTTATTACACCATTTAAATTATGTCCCTATTGTCGGGCGTTTTGTCAATGTTTGTATAAATCGTTAAAAATAAATATAAAATCAAAAATGTAATGCTCCTGAAAAGATGGGAGGAGCTAAAAATACAAACATACGCCTAACTGTATGAGTTCGTTTTTCGAGGTTTTTCAAAGTACTGGTTTAAACATGTAAACGTAGACCAATTTGTAAAAATATCAATTTAATATCAAATAAATATTACAATATCAAAACAATATAAAATTGCACTTTTGATTTAAAACAAAACGGGTAAGGTTATTCTTATAATGAGCAATGAGCTGGATAACACAGTTTCAGTGATACAATCAAAAGGTTATTACATGCATTTACCAGAAGTAAAAGGCTTAAATCATTATCAGTTAATTCAAATATAGTGTAGAGCTATGACTCATCAAAGATGGCCGCCGGCCATGTCAATCAATTTATCACAGGATTCCTGGAGACAAGATGGCTGAATTGATCAAAAACAAAATGGTGGCTACTAAAAACAAGATGGCGGCTATCAAACTCAAAATGGCTGCTATAAAAATCAAAATTGCGCAGTCAAAATCAAAAAGTGCGCTATCCAAAATAGAATGGCTGATGTCAGCTATACCATTCACTATGACAAATTTAGGATGACTCAGTGGATATAACGACTGGGCATGTTCCTTTGGGCGTGATCATTCAGGTTGCATGGATTCCCCTGTGAGCCCTCTTCTGCTGGTGATCTGATGATGCTCCTCATTGAATGCCCTCTCTCTTCTTAAACTCCTCACTACCTATGGTCCTGCCCAGGAGATTAAATCTTCCAACCTATCACAAGGCAGTGGGAATGATCAGTGGGAGTTTCCTGTAACTAATTTTTAACCCAAGTGCACTACTGGATTTCACCCTCTGGAGGTGCTGTTGGCTAACTAATCACATTCTTAATGGGATATTTGAAACACTAGAGACATTTTGATTGTGTTCTATTAATTATAACTCACAGTGAATAAATCAATGATATAATTCCTCTATGGATAGCTGATCTTGATTGAATCACTGGTTATGTTTTATTATACAGTGACAGTTCCTACCATATCCAAGATAGATTTGATTTTATCCAAAATCATAGTGGCATACTTAAAATTATCATGGATCTCTCATTATAACACATTGTGCATGTTAGCAAAGTTTTATATCTCTATCCATTAATATGATGGTCTACAATGCAACAAGGGTAATTATAACATTTCCATATCATTCTAGATATATTCATTCAAAGAATTTAGATATTAATACGTATACATTTTCATATTATTACTGGTTTGTCCAGCTATAAGAAAAATAAAGGTAACATTCTCACTTGATATGTCATAATACATATATGTGTTGTCTGCATTCTGAATCGATGGGGAATTGTAATATAACCTTATGTCTCTTTAATATGAAAATTGCTGATAGCAATCCAGTATATTTCTTAAAGTCTTGTTTTTGTGTTAAGATTTCGGTAACCTTTGGAAGCACAAACATTGTGAAAAAAATTGGAAAATTGGAATGTATTTCCATTTGTTGCTTCAGAGAATGATCTCTCTGCAGTGTCAGGGTATTAGGAACTTGTTCTTCCTGGTTCTGCCTGCAAGGCATTTGGGTTCCCATGGATTCTACCAATGGGACCATCTGAACAGAGGGTACTTCACGCTCTGGCTCAAATGACACAGTATCACACATTTGTGTTGAAATATCAAGAACATCAAACTTCCCTTCTTCGACCTGGGGTAGGTCGGTACATTGCACATCATTTTCATTAACCATATCCATTTCCGTACAGTGATCTATCTCGGGTTCCTTTAGTTGGCAGAGCTGGGCCCTGCCTCTCCAGCTAAAAAATCCTCGGGCTGTCTTCCTGCAGATCCCTGAGCCAACTTACCCATCATGTCACTGAGTTTGTTCACTTGATCAACAAGCTGATCAAACCTATTAGGCCGACGAGGGTTCTGGTTCCGGGGATCATTTCTGTTCCTTGTGGGTGATCCACCCCTAGGTGAATTAGGTGGGTCCTGTCTCCTTTCTCACTGCTGCCTGGGTCGGTTATCCCACCGTCTATATCCTTGGGGACGCCTGTACCCCTGGGGTTCTCTATATCCCTGGTAACCTCTGTACCCCTGGCTACCCTGGTTTCCTTGGTAACCCTGGTATCCTTGATACCTGCGATTGAACCGAGGACGGTAGTCCTGGTTTCCAGAGCCTGAGCTATCCCTATCTGACCCTTTAGGATTTTGGGGCCTACTTTGATTTGGATTTTGTTGCTGTCTTTGGCCCTGCTGGATAGGTACTTTTGCAGGAGGTATTTTCTTCTGCTGGGATTCAAAGTTTAGGTCCGCTTTCACTTTGGTTTCATCTACTCTGCGCTCTGGGTACCTTTTGTTGTTTCTTCCACTTACATTGGGATTCTCACTGATGTTAAACAGCAGTGTTGCTGAGGTAACCATTTTCTCTAAGGGGTTTCCGAAGTCTAACTCATTGGCCATACTTAACTTTATTTGGGTAGGCAATGCATCATAATATGCCTGTTTAAAATCAAGAGACTCCCAGTTAGGATTCCGATATGCTAAACTGTAGGAGTTTTTTAGCACGGAAAGGAATTCTCGGGGGCTCTGATCGGGTCGACAAGTAAGTCGATACACATCTCGTTTAGCTGCTGAGATAGTACGATACGGCCCAAACTCCAGCTTCACTTCGTGTGAAACTGCTTGCCATTTAATGATACCCCGCTCTCTAAATGAGGTGAAATAGTGGCGGTATCTGTCATCAAAAACCCATGGGAGAAATCTGATTCTGTCTGCTTCAGACAGATTTAAAGAGTCCATAGTGGATTCATATAACTCCATGTGGGATGCTATTTGCGCTGAACCCTTTTTAGTGAACTTTGGCACAGCGGTGTTTAAGAATTTTATGATGCTGGCCGGGCTCCGTTTTTCTTGGGGGTACTGATTATTTCCCCTATTTGAATCCCCTCTATACGTACCTTTCCCCCTTCTTGAGATAGGGCTGGATTCTCGCTTTCTCTCATCAGCCTCAAATTCATCTGAATCAATATCAGCAAGGGAGTCGTGACCTTTGTGGGAAGTATTATACATGGGGGATTTTGTTCGCATATCTCTTTCAGGAGAGCTGTCAAAATGCGAATCTTGAGGGACCCTTGTATTGTTATCTATCATGGTATTCATAGTTTTACATACCGCCTCCATACGATCCAACATGCCTTGCCATTTTGGGTCATATGGAGTGAGTACTGGCGGGCAAGGACTGGATATTCTGTCAGGTTCGGTTGCCTGTTTGATTTTGAAGTACTGCTGTTGTAGTTCTTCAAAATCTTGTTTAAGTCTGTGATGCGCTTTACGATTTTGTTCAGCGTCTTTTTCCAGACTTTTGATCGCTGCTTCCCTGTCTGAAATATCAATCATTACTTGGTCTCTATCAGCCCTCATAACCTGAATACTTGATTCCATATCATGTAACTGAGAGGTCAACGATTGGACGTTTTCCTCCGTTTCTTGCAATTGAAGTCCCAATTGTTCTATCTCTTTTTTCCTAGATTGTGAAAGGGAATTTACTTCCAATAACCCATATAACACAGAAGGTAGGGCACCTAACAACCTTTTCTTCAGTTCGGATTCTGAAGATATTGTGGTCATACATGATAGATAATGATCAAATGTACCTTTAGACTTAAATATACAATCAACTTCCTGTCTGATACATTTTCTCATTTTGTCTATCCAGTCATCTACTTCCTCATTATATTTTAGCTGTATAAATACGAATTCAACAATCTTCCGGAACAACCGTTCCAGGTGAAGTTCTGAATCACTACTTGCAACACTCATGATTCAATAGCCAATGCAATAAAACCAGCTAAATAAAACGTTTTTACACTGTTTAAACCAGTAAGGGAAAGTAAACGAATCTCGGTGGGACCTCCAATCTTATGTCGGGCGTTTTGTCAATGTTTGTATAAATCGTTAAAAATAAATATAAAATCAAAAATGTAATGCTCCTGAAAAGATGGGAGGAGTTAAAAATACAAACATACGCCTAACTGTATGAGTTCGTTTTTCGAGGTTTTTCAAAGTACTGGTTTAAACATGTAAACGTAGACCAATTTGTAAAAATATCAATTTAATATCAAATAAATATTACAATATCAAAACAATATAAAATTGCACTTTTGATTTAAAACAAAACGGGTAAGGTTATTCTTATAATGAGCAATGAGCTGGATAACACAGTTTCAGTGATACAATCAAAAGGTTATTACATGCATTTACCAGAAGTAAAAGGCTTAAATCATTATCAGTTAATTCAAATATAGTGTAGAGCTATGACTCATCAAAGATGGCCGCCGGCCATGTCAATCAATTTATCACAGGATTCCTGGAGACAAGATGGCTGAATTGATCAAAAACAAAATGGTGGCTACTAAAAACAAGATGGCGGCTATCAAACTCAAAATGGCTGCTATAAAAATCAAAATTGCGCAGTCAAAATCAAAAAGTGCGCTATCCAAAATAGAATGGCTGATGTCAGCTATACCATTCACTATGACAAATTTAGGATGACTCAGTGGATATAACGACTGGGCGTTGCCCCACAATTGATATACAATCAACTATAAATGACATGAATTTTACCTCTGTCTACACTTTAACCTCCGCTGGCCTGTGTTACTTTACAGAGCGAGCAGGCAACCTATATATAATTTTGGAATAAAATATCTATCGAGTCATCCTAAACTTTGCTAGGCGTGGCCTGCACATACTGTGGCAAAATATAAATACTTAGAGGAGGTAGCTTTAACTATCTAGCGCTTACTTCCAGAAATGAACTATACAATGTTATAGTATGCTATCACTGAATATCGGATTATATCTAATATCAATCGGGGAAACAAGTTCTCCGTAAGTAAATTCCTTGCTAAATGTAGGGGGTTCTCGCAGTGTGCACTTCTGTGAGAATCAACTCCTTCAGCAATGAATATGACTATCAACTAATAAAAGTCGCTTTATTAATCGTATATTCGGATAGCAATACTGTACATAATAAAAATATATATAATCCTATTTAATATATTTACCAAGATGGTTTCCAAAATGGAGTCTAGGGCATGTTCCTTTGGGCGTGATCATTCAGGTTGCATGGATTCCCCTGTGAGCCCTCTTCTGCTGGTGATCTGATGATGCTCCTCATTGAATGCCCTCTCTCTTCTTAAACTCCTCACTACCTATGGTCCTGCCCAGGAGATTAAATCTTCCAACCTATCACAAGGCAGTGGGAATGATCAGTGGGAGTTTCCTGTAACTAATTTTTAACCCAAGTGCACTACTGGATTTCACCCTCTGGAGGTGCTGTTGGCTAACTAATCACATTCTTAATGGGATATTTGAAACACTAGAGACATTTTGATTGTGTTCTATTAATTATAACTCACAGTGAATAAATCAATGATATAATTCCTCTATGGATAGCTGATCTTGATTGAATCACTGGTTATGTTTTATTATACAGTGACAGTTCCTACCATATCCAAGATAGATTTGATTTTATCCAAAATCATAGTGGCATACTTAAAATCATCATGGATCTCTCATTATAACACATTCAGGGCCGGATTTCTGGAAAGGCCAGAAAGGCCACGGCCTAGGGCGATAAAATTAGATAAGATAAGAAGGGCGGCATGACTTGGAGAGAGAAGAGGTCATATGTCAAAGTAAATCATCTCTTCTGGTCCCGCAGCGCAGCCATCCAGCGCCCTGCTCTGCACTAATAGCTGAATTCTAGAGTTCCCCAATCCCTGCATCTCTCTCTCACTTCCTGATGTGTTAAAACAATCAGGATCAATCATAACGGTCTCCTGATAATCCATTCCTTTCTTTGTATGATAGACTTACAGATCGATGTGAGAAATACCAGAGAATTACATTACAAAGCAGATAGAACTAAGTTCCGCTGAGTTTTAATGTAGGCATTCCCAAACATCAGAGAGCTCTGCAGTTTCTTCACCTCTTTTACAGCTTTGACCCCAGCAGCTGTTAATTTATCTAATCGTAATTTATGACGGTCTTTCTTTTTTTTTTTTCCTAGTAGCACTGGTCGCTTCTCTTCCTTAGTTAACTCTTTCCTGACTCATTTTCTGTCCTGCAGCTCCTACCATCTATGAGACTGCAGGATAAAAAATGCTGTTTTCTTCCCTTTCATTGCTAAACTGTTATTTTAAATACACCTGAGCAGTGGTGCTCATCCAATATTTGGGTATCCGAACTACCCAGATAATCTGAACTTTTTCCACTATCCGAACTTTGAATAGCAATTCGGATATTTTTTAAAATCTGAATAGCACTATCCGAGCAAACTCGGATTTCCCATCTGAGAGAGAGAGGGATTTTAAGTCCCCACATCATTAAAAAAACATGATGCTACATGCCTCATTTACCCTAAAAAAACGTTTTAAAGGCAATTTAAATAAGCCTTCTTCAGACTTTGTTCCTGTATACTGTCAATATGTTAGAGCACACAACCATATGTACATTCAGCATTCAGAAGAGATGCATAGATTTTTCAGCAAATATAAATATATGTCATTCAGATGCTTTAAAGTGGAGCTGAACTCTTGCACAGGACAGAAGGAAAACAGAGAAATGTACCATTTATGTATTTAGAGAGCCTGTCTAATTCCCCCTCCTCTGTGTCACAAGTTGTAATTTGATCTCTACACTGTGTCACCCGACTGCCACAACAGCTAAGCTCATTTGAAAGCACAGGATGCTAAAAAATATGTCTGCTTCCATAAAAGCAGGAAGTAGACACACTGCAGATTTATTGCAGGATTTGTATCAGCTGTAACAAAAATGTTTTTATTGAAAGGTTATGTTGTTGCGTATCTTTTAGAGCAGAGAGGAAGTTCTGAGTTCAGGTCCACTGTAATTACAACAGAACATCCAAAGTGAGTCTTGACAGGATGTTTGCTGCTTACCTGTTCTCTGTTTTGGATGGGCTTCTCCCCATTGCACTGCCCTGCCACCTGTTTGTGGCTCCGACTGCAGCCAGTCGCACAGAGGACAAAGAAGCAGTGCATGCTCTGGCCACTCGCGCTCCCTGTAATTTCTCGCTCCTGCCCAGATGTGCACAGCAACCGAGGCCGGTACAGTGTTATGCATTCTTGACAAGTACCGGTCATACATCAGCGTCATTTCTCAAGTATGCAAGCCCAGAACACTATCGGCTGCTGTGCACATTCGGGCAGGAGCGCAAATTACAGGAATTATTTGTTGAATGGGAGGCAGAGCAGCACAACTGAGATGGGCCCATTCAAACCAATGATCGCTGGTCAGAGTGTTGGACATTTTTTTTTTGGGGGGGGGAGAGGGGGGGTGGGGCACTTGGTGACAGCAGGCCTAGGGCTCTGGAAAGTACAAATCCGGCCCTGAACACATTGTGCATGTTAGCAAAGTTTTATATCTCTATCCATTAATATGATGGTCTACAATGCAACAAGGGTAATTATAACATTTCCATATCATTCTAGATAGTTACATAGTTACATAGTTACTTTGGTTGAAAAAAGACATACGTCCATCGAGTTCAACCAGTACAAAGTAGATATATTCATTCAAAGAATTTAGATATTAATACGTATACATTTTCATATTATTACTGGTTTGTCCAGCTATAAGAAAAATAAAGGTAACATTCTCACTTGATATGTCATAATACATATATGTGTTGTCTGCATTCTGAATCGATGGGGAATTGTAATATAACCTTATGTCTTTTTAATATGAAAATTGCTGATAGCAATCCAGTATATTTCTTGTCTTTAAACTTTTTATTTCCATGAAAAGTCAGAGGAAATACACTTTCACATAGAAAAATATTCAAGAATATATAATCCAACATATACAAATTAGGACATATAGTTAAGCAGCTATAAACATAGATATACATAAATTCGAGTGATATATCTGACATTTCCATGGGTTTCACCCCTTATATTGATCTATATGTCAAATTTTACGAGAGAAATGTATATATAAGCAGAAAAAGAAAAACTTTTTATATAGATATAGAAACCCCCCCTCAACCTTACCCACCCACCCCTCCCCCCCCAAAAGAAAAGCACACAGCCCCGGACCCCCCCTAATAACTCCGGCCTATTATACAGCCTATTATACTGGCTGCCTCCTGCCCTGGTGGTCCCAGTGTCCGAGGGACCACCAGGGCAGGCTGCAGCCACCCTAGTCTGCACCCAAGCACACTGATTTCCCCCCCCCCTGCCCCCTGATCGCCCACAGCACCCCTCAGACCCCCCAGACCACTGTTTGCACCCAATCACCCCCCTAATCACCCATCAATCACTCCCTGTCACTATCTGTCAACGCTATTTTTTTTTTTAGTCCCTAATCTGCCCCCTACTCCCTCCTGATCACCCCCCACCCCTCAGATTCTCCCCAGACCCCCCCCCCAGACCCCCCCCTCGTGTACTGTATGCATCTATCCCCCCTGATCACCTGTCAATCACCTGTCAATCACCTGTCAATCACCCGTCAATCACCCGTCAATCACCCCCTGTCACTGCCACCCATCAATCAGCCCCTAACCTGCCCCTTGCGGGCAATCTGATCACCCACCCACACCAATAGATCGCCCGCAGATCCGACATCAGATCACCTCCCAAATGCAGTGTTTACATCTCTTCTCTCCTCTAAACACCCACTAATTACCCATCAATCACCCATCAATCACCCCCTATCACCACCTGTCACTGTTACCCATCAGATTAGACCCTAATCTGCCCCTTGCGGGCACCCACTCACCCGCCCACACGCTCAGATTGCCCTCAGACCCCCCCTTATCAATTCGCCAGTGCAATATTTACATCTGTTATTCCCTGTAATAACCCACTGATCACCTGTCAATCACCCATCAATCACCCCCTGTCACTGCCACCCATCAATCACCCCCTGTCACTGCCACCCATCAATCAGCCCCTAACCTGCCCCTTGCGGGCAATCTGATCACCCACCCACACCAATAGATCGCCCGCAGATCCGACATCAGATCACCTCCCAAATGCAGTGTTTACATCTCTTCTCTCCTCTAAACACCCACTAATTACCCATCAATCACCCATCAATCACCCCCTATCACCACCTGTCACTGTTACCCATCAGATTAGACCCTAATCTGCCCCTTGCCGGCACCCAATCACCCGCCCACACGCTCAGATTGCCCTCAGACCCCCCCTTATCAATTCGCCAGTGCAATATTTACATCTGTTATTCCCTGTAATAACCCACTGATCACCTGTCAATCACCCATCAATCACCCCCTGTCACTGCCACCCATCAATCACCCCCTGGCACTGCCACCCATCAATCAGCCCCTAACCTGCCCCTTGCGGGCAATCTGATCACCCACCCACACCAATAGATCGCCCGCAGGTCCGACATCAGATCACCTCCCAAGTGCAGTGTTTACATCTCTTCTCTCCTCTAAACACCCACTAATCACCCATCAATCACCCCCTATCACCACCTGTCACTGTTACCCATCAGATTAGACCCCCATCTGCCCCTAGGGCACCCAATCACCCGCCCACACCTCAGAACGCCCTCAGACCCCAGCCCTGATCACCTCGCCAGTGCATTGCTTGCATCTATTTCCCCCCTCTAATCACACCTTGAGACACCCATCAATCACCTCCTGTCACCCCTAGCACACCTACCCATCAGATCAGGCCCTAATTTGCCCCGTGTGGGCTCCTGATCACTCGGCTAAACCCTCAGATCCCCCTCAGACCCCCTTCCGATCACCTCCCCAGTGCATTGATTGCATCTATTTTCCCCTCTAACCGCCCCCTGAGACACCCATCAATCACCTCCTGTCACCCCCCTAGCACTCCTATCCATCAGAACAGGCCCAATACATCCTGTCATCTAAGAGGCCACACTGCTTATGACCGGTTCCACAAAATTTGCCCCCTCATAGACCACCTGTCATCAAAATTTGCAGATGCTTATACCCCTGAACAGTCATTTTGAGGCATTTGTTTTCTAGACTACTCCTCGCGGTTTAGGGCCCCTAAAATGCCAGGGCAGTATAGGAACCCCACAAGTGACCCCATTTTAGAAAGAAGACACCCCAAGGTATTCTGTTAGGTGTATGATGAGTTCATAGAAGATTTTATTTTTTGTCAAAAGTTAGCGGAAATTGGATTTTTATTGTTTTTTTCACAAAGTGTCATTTTTCACTAACTTGTGACAAAAAATAAAATCTTCTACGAAGTCACCATACCCCTAACGGAATACCTTGGGGTGTCTTCTTTCTAAAATGGGGTCACTTGTGGGGTTCCTATACTGCCCTGGCATTTTAGGGGCCCTAAACCGTGAGAAGTAGTCTAGAAAACAAATGCCTCAAAATGACCTGTGAATAGGACGTTGGGCCCCTTAGCGCACCTAGGCTGCAAAAAAGTGTCACACATGTGGTATCGCCGTACTCAGAAGAAGTAGTATAATGTGTTTTGGGGTGTATTTTTATACATACCCATGCTGGGTGGGAGAAATCTCTCTGTAAATGGACAATTGTGTGTAAAAAAAATCAAATAATTGTCATTTACAGAGATATTTCTCCCACCCAGCATGGGTATGTGTAAAAATACACCCCAAAACACATTATAATACTTCTCCCGAGTACGGCGATACCACATGTGTGGCACTTTTTTGCACCCTAACTGCGCTAAGGGGCCCAAAGTCCAATGAGTACCTTTAGGATTTCACAGGTCATTTTGCGACATTTGGTTTCAAGACTACTCCTCACGGTTTAGGGCCCCTAAAATGCCAGGGCAGTATAGGAATCCCACAAATGACCCCATTTTAGAAAGAAGACACCCCAAGGTATTCCGTTAGGAGTACGGTGAGTTCATAGAAGATTTTATTTTTTGTCACAAGTTAGCGGAAAATGACACTTTGTGAAAAAAAAAATTAAAATCAATTTCTGCTAACTTGTGACAAAAAAAAAAAATCTTCTATGAACTCACCATACTCCTAACGGAATACCTTGGGGTGTCTTCTTTCTAAAATGGGGTAATTTGTGGGGTTCCTATACTGTCCTGGCATTTTAGGGGCCCTAAACCGTGAGGAGTAGTCTTGAAACCAAATTTCTCAAAATGACCTGTGAAATCCTAAAGGTACTCATTGGACTTTGGGCCCCTTAGCGCAGTTAGGGTGCAAAAAAGTGCCACACATGTGGTATCGCCGTACTCAGGAGAAGTAGTATAATGTGTTTTGGGGTGTATTTTTCCACATACCCATGCTGAGTGGGAGAAATATCTCTATAAATAGCAAGAAGTTTTAAATCAGGATGATACCATTTATTGGCTAACTACAAATGAATAAGAATAAACAAGCTTTCGGCCTTGCAGCCTTCGTCAGGTTTATATCCTGTTAGTTTGCAAGCTGGTGGTACAGACAGCTTATATACATGCAACATCAAAAGGAAAACCAGATATTTTTTTCAAGCATAAATACATCATTAAGATGCCTTAATACAAACAGACCATCTAAATGGGGTAAGATAAGGATCCTTGTTTACTTTATTGCTCACAGACCTGGTATTAGGATTGACCCAGAGGTATCGTAAATTCTTAGTTCACAAGTTCAGCTAGGGTGGCTGAGACAGTTCATATATCATCAATCTCATACCAATATAGAAAGTTGTTGTCCTTATTCAGACCCTTCTGCACAGCTTTGAAACAATTTATAAATTTTGTTTCTGCTATTAATCGGTCATTTGACGTTTTGAAGCCGCCCTTCAGGGCAGTGACACGAAGATCATCCATGCTGTGTCTGTTGGACCGAAAGTGTGTAGCAACTGGGAGTCCAGATTTGGTATCATTAATAGTGTGCCTGTGTCCATTCATACGTTTGCGCAGAGTTTGTCCAGTTTCTCCCACGTACATAACATTGGGGCATTTAGCACACATGATCAGATATACCAGATTGGTGGACCCACATGCAGGTCCCACATATTTTTTGTCGGCAGGGTGATGTTCCGTTTTGTTGAGGCCTATTCAAAGAGCTCCTGACAATCATCTGTTTTAGATTGTGTGGTTGCCGATATGACAATTGTGTGTAAAAAAAAATAAAAAATTGTCATTTACAGAGATATTTCTCCCACCCAGCATGGGTATGTGTAAAAATACACCCCAAAACACATTATACTACTTCTCCTGAGTACGGCAATACCACATGTGTGGCACTTTTTTGAAGCCTAACTGCGCTAAGGGGCCCAAAGTCCAATGAGCATCTTTAGGCTTTACAGGGGTGCTTACAATTAGGCACCCCCCAAAATGCCAGGACAGTGAACACACCCCACAAATGACCCCATTTTGGAAAGTAGACACTTCAAGGTATTCAGAGAGGAGCATAGTGAGTCCGTGGCAGATTTCATTTTTTTTGTCGCAAGTTAGAAGAAATGGAAACTTTTTTTTTTTTTCTTTTTTGTCAGAAAGTGTCATTTTCCGCTAACTTGTGACAAAAAATAAAATCTTCTATGAACGCACCATGCCTCTCACTGAATACTTTGGGATGTCTTCTTTCCAAAATGGGGTCATTTGGGGGGTATTTGTACTTTCCTGGAATTTTAGCCCCTCATGAAACCTGACAGGTGCGCAGAAAAGTCAGAGATGCTTGAAAATGGGAAAATTCACTTTTGGCACCATAGTTTGTAAACGCTATAACTTTTACCCAATCCAATAAATATACACTGAATGTTTTTTTTTTTATCAAAGACATGTAGCAGAATAACTTTCGCGCTCAAATGTATAGGAAATTTTACTTTATTTGAAAAATGTCAGCACAGAAAGTTAAAAAAAAATCATTTTTTTGCCAAAATTCATGTCTTTTTTGCTGAATATAATAAAAAGTAAAAATCGCAGGAGCAATCAAATAGCACCAAAAGAAAGCTGTATTAGTGACAAGAAAAGGAGGTAAAATTCATTTAGGTGGTAGGTTGTATGAGCGAGCAATAAACCGTGAAAGCTGCAGTGGTCTGAATGGAGAAAAAGGCTCTGGTCCTTAAGGGGCGAAAAGACTGTGGTCCTGAAGTGGTTAATAATATTTATATGTAATAATTGAAAAAATGTGCGTGTATATATATATATATATATATATATATATATATATATATATATATATATATATATATAACTGCAGTAATGTGACTTTTAAACTAGCATTCTGTCTTACACATACTGCGCTTTGACATAAACAAAGAATGTTTTGGCTTCTTGTAACCAGTACGTCAACAATCTTCCAGCTTGCAAGTTAAAATAATCTTGTAAGCTTTACAGCCCGGAATAGCCTGAGATGTCACAGAGCAATATAAAGTACTCTAACTTTACAGTTTACAATGAAATTTGCATAGAACATTAAAACTTAAAACATACACATATGACAGCTTTTCCTGCATAAATAAACCACTAGGATTCTGACATCCCCCTTGCAGGAAAATGATGGCAGATGATTAGCGATCTCCATTGTTGTTATATTTCTCTGAAAAAAAATATTGCAATCTTTCATTCATGCAAACCCTTGCTCATTAAAGAAATACTATCGATTGAAACAACTTTTTTTTTAATACTCTATATTAGTGTACACATTACCACTAGTGCTAGGGGCACTTTATTTATTCACCCAGGTCTCTCTCTTGCTATCCCTGCTTAAAAATTCATTTCTCACACAGCTCATAGTAGTTTAGGTCACCCTGAGCTGCTTGGTTACTCTGTCACACAGCTCACAAATATATTTCACTGTGTCACTCATAGCATGCAGCAGACATGAGGAGAAATAGGCTGATCTGAGGTGGTAACAGGTAACTAAATGAGCTGGAATATTGCTGGAATATAACTAGCTATACCATGAGTCTGTGTTTACACTCAGACTGGCTGCCTGCTTGAGGTGATTCACTCCAGGCTGCATCCACTTTACAAGCTGCTGAGAGGGGCAGACCACTGTCTACAATTAGCATTATTAGTATCTTTATCAGTCAAGAGAAGCAAAGATAATAAACACACATTGCTAGAATATTTAACCCCTTACCACCATATCAATAAGATTCTTTCAGCAAGGTGATAATTAAACTATAAACTGAGGAGTTGATAGCAACTCCCCTGTGCAGACATGGTCTTAGCCCTCTGGGAGCCCTCAGTTTTTAGATACATTTGTATCCAACACTGACGCCAAAACTGACGAAGGATTTTACAGCTGAGAGGAACAGCTGTGTGAGGAATCAAATTGCTCCTAGTACTTTTCCTAATGTGTGCTACAACATACAGCATTTAAAAATAAATGCATACATCGATAGTATTCCTTTAAGTAGCGTTGTCAGCTGTGTTGCCTGCCTGACTATAGACTCAATAGTAAGATTAATATCTTCTCCAATAAACATATTTTGCTTGTCTAGATCTGGCTATAGTCTTTGTATATGACATATGTATGGATTCACCCTTGAATTTGTAGTTTCTATCACTGTGGTAGCTTATGTAGATATGTAGGGAAATTCTAGGCAATATTTGTCACCCATTTTAAGACATGTGGTATACTTAAAGTTCAAAATTATATAAACAGGAATTATACTGTTCATGTGGTCCCTAGGTTCTTTGGAGCACAATGCATTCAAAGTTTTATTGTTAGCTTAGAACAGGTTAATTAGTTAGTTGGTTAGTATTATGTATTAATACAGTTAATTACACCTTTCTTATATCTTAAGGTTTTTTTCACAAATGGTATGTAGCAGAACAAAGTATGTGTAGTTTGCCAGCAGAATTCCATAAAATAATGTCATCTTTCTATTTAAATGTAAATATCATATTAAAAATGTAAGCATTGAAAAGTTCTTTAGCAATTCAAATTGCAAGCTAACTAGTTGCAGTAGCTGTTTTCAAATATAGTCTCAATAAAACATATATATTAACATCTCATTGTTGAAGTTGCTTCTCCACATCATGTTTCCAATATTTTGGAGTAATTCTATCTCTTGAATTGATCAGGATTTTTTAAGCCTCTTGAAACTTATTTTGTAGTCTGTCAGCATTCTTGTATGTAAATCTTGCATGTTTATTTTCTCAAAAAGTCAAATGTGATAGATTGTCTTGTAGATTAAAGAGACTCTGAAGCGAGAATAAATCTCGCTTCAGAGCTCATAGTTAGCAGGGACATGTGTGCCCCTGCTAAAACGCCGCTATCCCGCGGCTAAACAGGGGTCCCTTCACCCTCAACCCCCCCCCCCCCCCCCTGCAAAATCAACGACCAACTTGGTTGTAGATTTTGCTCTTCCTGGAGGCAGGGCTAACGGCTGCAGCCCTGCCTCACAGCACGTCTATCAGACGTGCATCGCCGCCTCTCCCCTGCCCCTCTCAGTGAAGGAAGACTGAGAGGGGCGGGGGAGAGGCAGAGGTACGCGTCTGATAGACGCGCGGGAGGCAGGGCTGCAGCAGTTAGCCCTGCCCCAATGCGGAAGCGCTCCCCCGCTGCACGGAGGGGATTTGGGGGATCAGGGACCCCCGTTAAGCCGCTGGATAGCGGCGTTTTAGCAGGGGCACATATGCCCCTGCTATCTATGAGGTCTGAAGCGAGATTTATTCTCGCTTCAGACTCTCTTTAAGTTTGATATACGGTTGTTTTATTAAAGGGGTTCTTTTGCGAAAAAAGTAGGCAGTTAAAAAATGTGACAGATGACAGGTTTTGGGCCAGTCCATCTTTTTAAGGGGGATTCTCAGGGCTTTCTTTGTTTTCAACAGCATTTCCTGAACAGCAGTTTAACTGCCAAAATAGCAAGATACCAGCTGGCCTCCCTAATCACTTGCACACTATTATGTCAGTTAGATTTTGCAACTGTTGTTCAGGAAATGCTGTTGAAAACAAAGAAAGCCCTGAGAATCCCCCTTAAAAAGATGGACTGGCCCAAAACCTGTCATCTGTCACATTTTTTAACTGCCTACTTTTTTCGCGAAAGAACCCCTTTAAGCACAGTCTCTTCTCATGACAATACTTAATGTAGTTACACGCTTGATCCTGGATATGTCATGTGTAGATCTTCTCTCTGATTGAAGTAGTACTCCGCACCAATTAATCATTAGTATTGGAATCAGTAGTCAGTCATTCAGAATTTTCTTTCCTGGAAACTTCTTAACAGGTATCATATGTTTCATATAACTTTCAGTCAAGTGTCTGTAATTCTTGTATGCAGTTCTCCTGATAGCGCGATAGGATCCCCCCTTGTGCCGCTTTATAGCAATCTAGTATCAGCCCAGTGTTTTACCAGCAGTTTAATCTGCCACTTTAGCGCATTATTGACAGTTCAGGTTGTTTAGAACATTTCATCTGTAATATCAAATAGTCCCGCATTTAACTCTATATTTTCTGAGTTGACTATGGCTAGTCATCTTGCATCTTTAAAGAGAGTCTGAAGCGAGAATAAATCTCGCTTCAGACCTCATAGATAGCAGGGGCTAAAACGCCGCCATCCCGCGGCTTAACAGGGGTCCCTTCACCCCCAAATCCCCTCCGTACAGCGGGGGAGCGCTTCCGCATTGGGGCAGGGCTAACCGCCGCAGCCCTGTCAGACGCGTATCTCCGCCTCTCCCCCGCCCCTCTCAGTCTTCCTTCACTGAGAGGGGTGGGGGAGAGGCGGCGATGCGTGTCTGATAGACGCGACTAGAGGCAGGGTTGCAGCCGTTAGCCCTGCCTCCAGGAAAAGAAGATTTACAACCAAATCTACGACCATGGGGGTGAAGGGACCCCCGTTTAGCCGCGGGATAGCGCCTGATAACTATGAGCTCTGAAGCAAGATTTATTCTCGCTTCAGAGTCTCTTTAAGTCTAGTGTATATGACAGTCTTTGCATATCATGGCATTTGAAGGCGTTTCACTCTCTTAGTTTCTCCAGTACTTCTCTTGTGTATATATACGGATAAGCTTTCTCTGAACCTGCCCTGTACCATGAATGAAAACATGATCTCCACTCGCACTAAGATTTCTGAGTCCCTTTCTTGTTCTGAGGAAAATGCTGATTCTGCACCCTGTACTCTGGATGAGTTAATATGGCCTTGTTTAGAATCTCCTGCAGTGTCCCTAGAGGCTCATCTAGGTATTGCTACTATACTCACCTGTTTTTCTGCAGTTTTGGAGTTGCAAGCTAGTTTGACTGCTACGCAGAATCCTGGGTGCAGTGAGATTGAAGTTAGGGAGTCAGTGTGTGTTCCAGTAAACATTCCTGTACATCCCACTCATGATGATGAAATCCAATCTCAGCTTATGGTGGAACCATTCCTGGGACATCTGCCCTGCCTGCAGGAGGTATTTAATGTTCAGCCCTGTAACATGGATAGTTCAGAACCCTTCATAGAAAATTTGGAAAATGACATTTCTGAGGTCTTAGTTGATGTTTTGGAGTTTTCCAAGTCCCTCCTAAAGGGTGCAGAACTTTTAGGAGATACCTCCTGCCCCCCAGATCCGCCTGAGGTTCTGCCCACTTCAGTGGGCATTGCTGTTGTGCTGACTACTGTTGCAGCTCTGGAGGAGCTTCAGTCTTGTGTAGTCAATGATGAATATGGGGTAGATACCAGTACAGTCACAGAGATTTCTAGGTTTGAGTCCAAGCCTTCTTTTGAAAGTCCAGTGCTTGTGACCACTGCTCGTGATGATTCTCTGCCCGGTTCTGGTTTTGGTCTTGTCGTGACGGACTCTGAGGTTGGCAGTTCCTCGACGTGTCCTGAGGTTCCCCTTGGGCTAGTGTACCCCGATGTGTTCTGTGACCCAGAAAGCCCAAGTGTGTCTCGGTTGCCAGCCTGCTCAGATGCTTCCTCGGTGGAAATCTGTTCTGATGTTGCCTGCCTGCCTGCCTGCATGCCCAGAGGTGGTCCCTGAAGGCCCTGGTCTTGATGCTTGTCCTGGTAATTCTGAATCCAGAATTGTCATTGGTTCCATAGGGGTTCTTGATAGTTCTCCGTGTGAGCCTGGTGATCGTTCTGCCCTCCTGGGATCTCTGCGGAGCTTCAAAGTGTTCTGGGAGATCCTGGGAGAAATATTTCCTGGTACCTTGAATGAGATCAGCAGTGGGTGCTTTGTGGAAAGGGACACTTCGAATGGGTATTGTGGCAGGTTTGGTATTTTTGGACGGTCCCTGGAAGGTGGTGGGCATGGCTCGGTGGGTGTCGATGGCTTCTTCTCTGGCATTCACAGTCCTGATGGGTGTTACACTGAGACTTGTGGTACTGATGGGCATGTTTCGGTGGCTTCTCCTTCCGATGAGGTCGGTTTCGGGTGGGCTGACTCTGGAATTGGGCCTTGTCGAGCTGTCCTGACCTTCATGAGTCTTCAGTTAGAGTCTTTTGCAAATATCAGTTTAGAGGCTCGCCTGGAATCCGACCCTAGAGGGGGGGGTACAGTAATGATCCGCTCAGCTGCCTGCGCAGGCAGGCAGCTTTTTGACCACTGTTCAGGTCTGCATTCTGCAGGTCTCTGGAAGAGAGACCTTTTGTCAGTTTTGAAGCTTGCTGTTGCTGAGGAATTTGCATACGTTTGTCATGCAAATTGCCTAGCCACATCCTTTGTAGGCTTGCTCTATATATACCATGTGATTCCACAGTAAGTGGCTGGTCATAAGGGTTTGTCCTGTGAAACACTCCTGGAGTGTCAGCCATGCTTATCGTTTGAAGATTAGCTTAGAGTAATTCCTGAGACTGCGCTAGGCATCCTTGCTAGTGCAGTTAGGATTGTATTATTTGTATTGCCTGTTCTGTCTCCCTATGCTGTATTTGGATAGCACTTGCTCTGGCGGAAAGAGCAGTGGATTCAGCTCGCTCTGTTTCTATACTTGGATCACACTCACTCTGGCAGAAAGAGCAGTGAATCCTGCTAAAGCTATCTTGCTATACTTGGATCGCACTTGCTCTGGCGGAAAGAGCAGGGGATCCTGCAAGCTTTGTTCCTTACTTGGATCGCACTCGCTCTGACGGAAAGAGCAGTGGATCGTATCTCTCAGTTATTCCTGTTTTCGTGTATCTGTCTTGTCTGATACGAACGCTTGCTGGAGGCTCGGTGAGGTAACCGTTAAGCAAGCGCTCGCGTCCTATGTTTAATGTTTGTCTGTCAGTGGTTAGTTAGGCGTGCTTGTCACTGATGTGATGTGATGCAGAGGCGCATTGCCACTATTGGACCTTTTTGAGCTTGCACTCCTTGCCTGATGAAGCGGGTTATACCTGCGAAACGCGCTGCGGAGTGCCAAAATAAATTGTTATTTGCGATTTGAACAATCTCGATTGTCCATCATTTCAGGAGGTAAGTCCACCTGTACTCCTCCTTTTTAGTTGTTTTTAGATCATTTTAACCTGCCTGGCACCTCTGTCCAAATTTGCACATTGTCTCTGATGTGCTTAACACGCGGAGACCGCACAGTAAACGCGTTCGCTGTTGCGAATGAGTGCGGTGTTTGCGTTTAGTTAGCGTTTGTTATTTTCTTTATCATTCTCATTGTATTATTTGCTGTGCCTTTGCTCCTCTTGTGTTCTGTTCTAGTCTGTCTTGTGTCACTTCTGGCGATCGCCTTTCTCGCGATCGCGTTCCTACTTTTGTTTCTGCTGATGTGTGTTCACCGTCGCAGGGTCGCGACTAGATTGGTGAACACACATTCGTCCTGTCCCTGTGCTCTTTCTCTTTGTGGGCTGTTCAGCCCTGAATTGTCTTGATCTGTACAATCCCCATCTCGCATCTGTGGCCGTGCAGCGATTGTACTCGTGTGCACTCCACAGCGCCATCTGCCGGTGGGAATTGCCCTCTGCTGGTGCATTGCACCTAGCCTGGGTTCACCCAATTATACGCTTGTGGAAGGTTTTCGCTGTGTCAGTGCGCATCTCGTGTGCTGACCACGAAAACGATTCCGCAAATGTTACAGAATGACTATGTTGGGCATCATCTTCAAGGATAAAGGCTGTATGAACAAATCCAGCAGTCACTCTTGTTCAGGTGCTGGGCATACTGTTGATGCATCAAGTTCAATTTATTTTGAAGTCTTCCTTGTAAATTGTGAAGTTCAGCTTTTGTAGTCATCAAATGTATAGCAAACACCTTAGTAGCTGTATTTTTGCGGATAATTTATATTGTTCTCAGCACCTATGAAAAAATAAACAGGAATAGGAGAGAAGGGGAAACACTAAAAAGTAATATGCAACATTCTGGTGAATTTTCAGCATAAAAAAAACAACTAAACTAACTACCTTCCCACTTGTGGTTCAAAAAAAAATATATATATATATATATCGTGATGCTATATGATGCTGGGTGCATTCTTATTAGTTTGCTCTATTGTTAAAAGTTATAACAGCAGGTTCCTTCTCTTCTTGCTTATGCGTTTTCTTAAGTTCATCTTAGTTTGTCTTTTAACCACTTGAGGACCCCCCCTTTACCCCCCCCTTAAGGACCAGCGCTGTTGTAGCTGATCTGTGCTGGGTGGGCTTTGCAGCCCCCAGCACAGATCAGCGTGCAGGCAGAGCGACCAGATCGCCCCCCTTTTTTCCCCACTAGGGGGATGATGTGCTGGGGGGGTCTGATCGCTCCTGCCTGCTGGGTGTTGCGGGGGGGGGGGGCACCTCAAAACCCCCCTCCGCGGCGAAATCCTCCCCCTCCCTCTCCTACCTGGCCCCCTCTTGGAGATCCGGGCTGCACAGGACGCTATCCGTCCTGTGCAGCCAGTGACGGGACGTCCCCTGTCACATGGCGGCGATCCCCGGCCGCTGATTGGCCGGGGATCGCCGATCTGCAGCAGCGCCGTACAAATGTAAACAAAGCGGATTATTTCCGCTTGTGTTTACATTTAGCCTGCGAGCCGCCATCGGCGGCCCACAGGCTATTCACGGAGCCCCCCGCCGTGAATTGACAGGAAGCAGCCGCTCGCACGAGCGGCTGCTTTCTGATTAATCAGCCTGCAGCTGGCGACGCAATACTGCGTCGCTGGTCCTGCAGCTGCCACTTTGCCGACGCGCGGTATGAGTGCGCGGTCGGCAAGTGGTTAAAAATCAAAGTAGTATTATCCATTTTCTGTAAATGTTGAGATATATCTTCTCTTTGAAAAATGTTCATTTTCTTCTTCTGAAATAAAAAAACGTTCACGTTTAAGCTGTGTATTAAAATCCATCAATAGCATATCATACATGTCTTCATTTGTGGCTTCATGTGTGTCATGGCTTTTATCATAACTTGACATCAGTAAGTCCTTGTCCATTTACAAAAACATTTTCTCTTGTTATGTGTCCATCACTTTAGTAAACTGTTGTCCTTAGCGTCACACTTCTTGAATAGAGTATCATCTTGAAACTGTTCTCCTTGAACTTCGTCAGTAGATTACCTAAGCATGTTTTTATCTTTCAGTCTCTTGGTGTACATAACTTCATTTCTCCTTCATATATTTAAAAGTCTTAATCAATCTAGGCTTCATTCTTCACATTAGGCCTTTAATCATCTTATACATATAATGTAGTTTAGTGCAGTCTTCTGCAGTACCAGCTTGGCAGTATATCGCTGCACAGGTAGAAAAATCCCATATCTTCCACATCTTCTTCATATATAGAATCAAAAATAGAATATTGATGCGTATTTAGCAGTCCTTTAAAATTTCTTTACAATGGCTTGCTTCTTCTAAAACTGTGTGAACTTGACATCTTAGTCTTGATTTTGAAATCTTGGTATGATGTAACAGTCTCTATTGTAGTTTCAAATGTCTATCAAAACCTTCTTTCACTCATCTTCTGATATTTTCTATGTCAAAAATCTGTCCTCTTCTAGTTGATCAGATTTATCTGTAAAAACGGAATATCTCCATTTTCATCTTCTAATGCTCTCTCTTCACCCACCTGATAATCTCATTTATCTTTTAACCTGATGTCTTCTTCTGTCTGGTCTTCTTTTCTTGTATTCCTTCAGGCCCACTTTCCTCTTAGTGCTGTCTCGATCTTCTCTCAGTTGGTGCGTCAACCAGTGGTTAAAGTTGTTAAAGAAGTAAAAGTATTTTTTAGCCCTCACACTTCTCTGGTTACTCCAGTTCCAATTGTTTCTTCTTCAGCTGTTTTCATATCAGAGCTTCTTATAACATAGCCTCATTTAATGGCTTGTCTTCATGTTGATATCTTTGCATAGTCTTCTAGCATGTGACTTTCATCGCTTGTCTTAGCGGGTTTCTTCTTGGTGCCTGCAAGGAATGTTTGTTTGGAGTCTTCTTTGGTTCAGACAAAATAGATTATTTTGTGAGACTTCCAAGCTTCAGTAGAAACATTTTCAAGTCTTCTCTAGTCAAACCTCCTTAGTATAATGTCATCTCAAAAATAGAGTCTCTTGATGCTTCTTAACCTTCCTGGCGGTTTGGGGTAAGCCGCGCAGGAGGATTTATCAGGCATTGCTGGGCCGATCTGCATAATTTTTTTTTGCTACACGCAGCTAGCACTTTGCTATCTGCGTGTGCACGCGGATCGCCGCCGCACCACGCTGATTCACCGCTATCCGCCGCGCCCCCCCCCCCCTAGACCCCTTGCACAGCCTGGCCTATCAGCGCCAGGCAGCGCTGAGGGGTGGATCGGGACTCCTGATGATGTCATGACATCATCCCGCCCATCGCCATGGCGACGGGGGAAGCCCTCCAGGAAATCCCGTTCTTTGAACGGGATTTCCTGATCGCAGATCGCCAGAGGCGATCGAAGCGGGTGGGGCCTAGGCTCGCTACATGATTTTAAATCAATTAAAACAATTACAAAAAAACTGCTGCGCTGCCCCCTGGAGGTTTGTAATAGACCGCCAGGAGGGTTAATAGGATCTAGCCTCAAAAATAAGTAGAGATTTCGCCCCTTGAGGCTAGAACTATAAAAATGAAAAACCTTCTTGTTTAATGGTCACTTCTATATATTCATCTGTTACATCTAAACATGGCAGTTACTATTTCTGAGTCTTCATTACTCCTTTAGCTTCTCATGACAAAAAATTAAAAACAAACAAAAAAACACTCCAATCTTCACTAGTGCATTCTTCTTCTATTTTCTTCTTGGCATACTTGTTGATTAACTTCTGTATAAAAAGACTGTAGTAGTTTTGTGGGTTTTTTTGTTTTTTTTTTGTTTGTTTGGTTTTTTTTAACCAAAAAACTGAGATCAGCAGTCATATAAAAAACTTTCATTTGTAGTCTGAGAGGGAAAAAAAATCAAGTATCAACTCTTTAAGTCTATTTCTAAATGCATGTTGTGTTGCTGCCTGTTTGAGGATTGTCTTGTCTTCTCCTGTGTCGGCATCTGGTAGTGCTAGCCACACACTAAAAATTCTTGTTTTCATTAAAAAAAAAAAAAAAAATGTCTTCTTACATCTCATTTATGCCTGCTGTAACTTGTCTTGTATCCGCAGTCTTCTACATTTAAAGAGCCATACATCTTTAAAGGAATACTATCAATTGAAACAACTTTTTTTTAATGCTCTATATTAGTGTACACATTACCACTAGTGCTAGGGGCACTTTGTTTATTCGCCCAGGTCTCTCTCTCGCTATCCCTGCTTAAAAATTCATTTCTCACACAGCTCATAGTAGTTTGGGTCACCCTGAGCTGCTTGGTTACTCTGTCACACAGCTCACAAATATATTTCACTGTGTCACTCACAGCATGCAGGAGACATGAAGAGAAATAGGCTGATCTGAGGTGGTAACAGGTAACTAAATGAGCTGTAATATTGCTGGAATATAACTAGCTATAACACTAGTCTGTGTTTACACTCAGACTGGTTGCCTGGCTGCCTGCTTGTGGTGATTCACTCCAGGCTGCATCCACTTTACCAGCTGCTGAGAGGGGCAGACCACTGTCGACAATTAGCATTATTAGTATCTTTATCAGTCAAGAGAAGCAAAGATAATAAACACACATTGCTAGAATATTTAACCCCTTACCACCATATCAATAAGATTCTTTCAGCAAGGTGATAATTAAACTATAAACTGAGGAGTTGATAGCAACTCCCCTGTGCAGAGACATGGTCTAGCCCTCTGGGAGCAGTCAGTATTTAGATACATTTTGTATCCAACACTGATGCCAAAACTGACGGAGGATTTTACAGCTGAGAGGAACAGCTGTGTGAGGAATCAAATTGCTCCTAGTACTTGTCCTAATTTGTGCTACAACATACAGCATTTAAAAATAAATGCATACATCGATAGTATTCCTTTAAAACAGGATTTTTCCTTTTCTTTCAAAAAAGTTATTTATAGGAGCTTTTGCTTTAATCACAAAGGCCTCAATTCACTAAGCTTATCTCCTGTCTTTAATAACTCTTCTAGAGTTGTTACCATGGTGATAAGGCATGTAGTATTCAGGAAACATTTTACCTCAGGCAAGCCTAAAGTTAACTCTTCTGTCTTTAAGTTAACTCTCCAATCCTTAAAATAACTCCAGAGTTAAAGACAGGGGCCCATATGCAATTAATTTTTTCACCTGAGTTATCTCCTAGGAGATAATTTTCATCTTCTCTGTAAACTACATTTTCAGCATTTTACAACTGAAAAAGTGCCCAAAAGTTGGTGAAAAAGTACTATCAAATTTATTTTGAGTAATTTATTGCTTGCTGGTGACTTCAAAGGCATTTTATGACGAGTTGTAAAAATATCACCTAGGAGAAAACTCAGGACGAGAAGTGAATTGCATATGGCCCAGGCTGTTAATTAACTGCGTGTGCAAATAACTACAGGGGAGGTAAATTAACTACAGAGGAGGTAACTTAACTACAGAGGAGGTAACTTAAGGAATGAAGAGGTAAGATAACTCTCTCACTGTGTGGAGGTACGTTTTCTCTTGCCTTATTATCTCCAGCATGATCTTAGTGAATTGAGGCCAAAGTCTGTTCAATTGTCTAGTATAAAAAAACAATGTTAATTCTCTTGATAGTAGAATCTCTTACGTATATAAAAAAAAAAATTCTTTTTATGACAAAAACTGTTCTTTAACTTTTCTTTTTTTACTGAGCTTGTCTGAAAAAGTTTTTCTGCACTTAGGTTCAATAGGCCAAAGTATTTATCTTCTCTTCTACGTCTTTTCATGGACTATAAACTGAGTGTGCGCATTAGCAATTCTCTTCTATGAGACTTTAAAGCATAACAATATCTTCCTTCTTTGCTTCAGATTTTTGGATGCTTCATATGCATATCCAACTCTATATTTAAGTATATAAGTACTTTTTTATCCTTTTACCGTGATATAAAACTATGGGCTATACTTCCACCATAGAAAGTATTTTTCAAGATAACAATCAAGATAACCATCAATTGTTGGACGCCAACTGTCAAAAACCTGAACGGTTCTTGCCTTTTTCATGATTGCTAACGCAGTAAAGGACCAGCCTTTAAAGCGTTGCTATCATATAAATCCGGCATAGCGGCATCTGAACCCTCTATAACAGTAATTATAGATTGACGGTATACCATTAAATGAATCAGAGAACTCAGTATATGATTTTATATAAAAAAAAAATATTTGCTTATCATACAGGATATATACAATATATGAACAGTTCCAAGTAGTATTTCCTTCTAACAGTATTCCATCTTATCAAGGCTTTATAGCCAAGCATTCATCAATCTTCTAAGTACATTCAAAAAAGAATATAACAGTTGTGTTATGTAGAATAAGATCAAAAGTAGTCTCATCTGTATCAATAGCTGTGTATCTAGTAGCTGTGTAAAGCTTGTAGTAATCTTCTTAAAGAAATAGCATAAAAAATAGCTTCTAAAAACTTCTTGCTAACATCTTAATATAACTTAATGCTGAAAAATTAATAAAGCAAATCACCAGAATTAAGCATATTACCCCTTCTCTGTCATCTCTTCAGCATCTAGAACCACTTGTGGGAAGGTAGCTTCTGCCTCATGTGTCTTCTCAGGAGATTGTTGGGCTTCTGCAAACTATGAGCTTTCAGCTCCTACTTTTATAGGGATAGGATGCAATATGGCTGCCTAATCTGGAAATTCCCTGGATCCCAAGTTCTGATTGGCTAAAGCTTCTGTGCGTCAATGCTTTATCATGTTTTGAATACCTAAATCATAATATTATTGTTTATAAATTCTGATTAGGTCATTTCTGACGCAGTTGATTAAAAATAGACGTCACCAGCCATCTTGTCTACTAGTTGACTTTTTTGCCCCAGACATTGAAACTAAACAATGTAATTCATGATGCATTTCTGATAAAGTGGTCTCTGCTAATTAGGTTGGAATGTCTCGGTACTTTTCCAGACGTAAGCTTGGTCAAACTGACACTAACACAGACCTGTGAGAGTCTTCAGCAATTTAGGGCTTATTGAAACATACAGGGCTTCTAATATACTTATTTAAATATAAAGCATATTATATAATTCTTCTTAAAACAATTAATCATATAAGAAATAATTGCATATTTAATCTGAATAATATAAAATCATGTTCTATATATTTGTCTTTCTTATGAATAAATATAATAACTTCAACCGGCAGATGTCAGCATTTCATCATGTTTAACTAATTGGGAAAACCCCTTGTTTTATAGTTTTTATAAGGCCTGTTCCCAAAACATCATGTGTTATCAGCTATTACTGTTCAGCTAGCTTAGACGTCCTTCAAGCAAGAAGAACAAACAATCTTATGAAAATGTGTTACTGTCTTTAAGTATCACTGGCAAAATCCAGCATTAAATATATTTCAAAGTATTACATTATATTATAGGTTTTAACAATAATTATTTCTTTCTTTAGAAGGACTATATTGATTATTAATATTTAGATTAATAATATTTATATGTAATAATTGAACAAATGTGTGTGTGTATATATATATATATATATATATATATATATATATATATATATATATATATATATATATATATACATGCAGTAATGTGCCTTTTAAACTAGCATTCTGTCTTACACATACTGCGCAGTCTAACCTTGAAATAAACAAAGAATGTTTTGGC
Organism: Hyperolius riggenbachi; assembly: GCF_040937935.1. Lineage (NCBI taxonomy): Eukaryota > Metazoa > Chordata > Amphibia > Anura > Hyperoliidae > Hyperolius > Hyperolius riggenbachi. The sequence continues at coordinate 178,840,491 of NC_090652.1, read as the reverse complement.
TTCTTGTAACCAGTACGTCAACAATCTTCCAGCTTGCAAGTAAAAATAATCTTATAAGCTTTACAGCCTGGAATATGCTGAGATGTCACAGAGCAAAATAAAGTACTCTAACTTTACAGTTTACAATGAAATTTGCATAGAACATTGAAACTTAAAACATACACATATGACAGCTTTTCCTGCATGAATAAACCGCTAGAATTCTGACAGCCCCATGCGGCTTATGGGCTCCCCTGCAGCTGCATCCCTTGCAGGGTCTATTGTTACGCCCCTGTTAGCCAGTAAATGGTATCATCCTGATTCAAAACTTCTTGCATGTATAAGCGTTAATCCTCGCCAGTCAGGCCCGGTAACAAATGCTGACTTACAGCACCCAAGGCAGTGAACGTTAGTTCAGAGCGGCTCGTTCCTGGCTGAGGGTCAGCAGGATCTGTGGACGTAGTGGCATCCAGGGTATTCACATCACCAAGAGATGAAGCAGCAACGTCGGCACTCGCAGAGCTTGTGGTGCTGGGTGATGTTGAATGGAGTGGTAGTGAAACCTCCCGCACGGGATTGGAATCTTCCATTGCCTGGCCATCTCTCCCCATCAAAGCTTTGATCAACTGTGTTTTATTGTTGTTCAAAACGGCAATGCCTTGCAACTCGCATAAGGTTTGCAAGGCCGAAACAGACCAACTTTGGTAATTCAGAACTGAATTCAACATTCAGAAGATAAGAGCAAAAGGATAGTAGATAGCAAAGAAAAGGTGGAAAAAAAAAAAGTATAGCAATCTTGTTCATCTATCAATGTGTATCATTTTGCACCCGAAACTTCAGCTCCGTAGGGCAGGATTACCAAGTAGCCACTGTCCTATTGTACTGATTACTACAAAAACTGTGTTTGTCAGTCTGTTGCACTCTGATCCCCCAAAAGCTGACCTCTGCCTGGTTCTGCTTTCCCAACAAGCTGCCACCAATGTGACAAACACCTGACAATCCCGTTGTACTATGCCACAGTTGCCACACAGGTCTCATCCACATGAGGCTTCTGGTGGGGAATCAACTGTGAGTACAATAAATGCTTAAGATTGGATGGTGTGCCCATACATGATGCAATCTCAACTGTATGTACAAATCGGTAAAATAAAGTTATCGATTTTGCACTGAAAATTAAGGTAATTTTGCTGCCACCACTCTCCAGATTGATGAGGTGGAGAGACCTGGGACTAGCTATTTCTAAAAGGAAAAATGGTTATTTGCACCGAACTAAAATAAGACAATGCGGTACGGTGTGTCTCTTCTTAAAGGAGTTGTCCGGCAAAAATAAATAAAATAAGTGCTACTTACCCGCGGTTTCCTCCAGCTCCCAGCACGTCCCTCGCCGCAGCTCTCCCTTCAGCCGTTCGCCGGAGCTCTGAACCGGTCCCTGTTGATGATGTCAGAGTGACCTGGAGGTCGCTCTGTACTGCGCCTGCGCGATCGACGCTGTCAATCACCGCCACGTGGGCTGGAGCGGACTGCGCAGGCACAGTAGTTCTGCTGATTGACAGCGCCGATCTCGCAGGCACAGTACAGAGCGACCTCCAGGTCGCTCTGACGTCATCAACGGGGACCGGGTCGGAGCTCCGGCGAACGGCTGAAGGGAGAGCTGCGGCAAGGGACGTGCTGGGAGCTTGGGGCTGGAGGAAGCCCCCAGTAAGTAGCGCTTATTTTATTTATACAAAGAGTTCTAGCATAGATTAGAATAATCAGGTAACATGGGCAAAATCACAATGATTTATTACTAGTTTTATTATAAACACTGTAAACACAAATATACATTGGAGCTGGCAAAGAAATATATCTTGCAGATGAACAGATTGGTTGGATAAAATAAGTAAGAGACGAGAAATGAGGAAGAATGTCTGAAAGTTCAAAATACCATGTTGGTGTCCAGTAAGTGATAAATGATCTGTTGCTAGTGTTCTGCCAGCTTGTCGGGATGGTATTTTGACAACAGATGATAGACAACGGACCAAGACCTCAGTGGATCGATGGGTTTTAACCTCTTGACGCCCACCTAACGCGGATTGGTTGTCTGCGGGTTTCCATGTCTGCGGCCGTTCCATGTCAGTTCATGAAGGGTGTCTCCATGAACTGCCTGCGAGCCTCCGATCGCGGCTCGCAGGCGAAATGTAAACACGCAGGGAAGAAATCCCTGGTGTTTACACTGCACGGCGCTGCAGCAGCGCCGTAAAGGAGATCGGCGATCCCCGGCCTCTGATAGGCCGGGGATCGCCGCCGTCTGATAGGCTGAAGCCTATCAGAGGCGGTACAGGACGTATCGCCATCCTGTACCGCCCACAGAGCCAGGGAGAGAGAGGGAAGGAGAGGGAGGGGGGAATAGCGCTGCAGGGGGGGCTTTGAGGAGCCTCCCCGGAAGGCACAGCAGAGCGGCAGCGATTAGACCCCCCCAGCAGGGCATCCCCCTAGTGGGGAAAAAATGGGGAACTCTGATCGCCCTGCCTGCAACACGATCTGTGCTGGGGGCTGAAGAGCCCACCCAGCACAGATCAATAGGAAATCACTTGTTCAGCAAGTGGTTAACTCACTCTCTAGCTGGGAGTGGCTGTGACAAGCAAAGTCCAGCCAGGCAGCAAATGGAGCTGGGGTAGTTCCCCCTTCAGGGATAGAGATCTTGGCAGAATTCCTGGCACATTGATCTCTCCGTGCTCATCAGTCATATCAAGAAATGGATTGCTTATTTGCGTTCAACAAGGTACCACAAATCCACAGATGCAACATGAGTGGTAAACTTGAAAGTGGTAGGGAAACCTTTATTGCGCAGCCATGGCAGGCGGGGTCTGCGTGGAAATCGCTCAGTCAGTGGGTGTGTCAGACTACTAACTACTAACTTATCAAAAAATGGTTTCATTTACATGTTTGTATCACCCTAAAACCTATGAATTATGAAGAAATATTAATTGTCTTTGGGAAAGAGATTTTGCCTGACCCTGGTCCCAGCAGCTGTGTGTACAAAGTTAAGAATCTATTTGAAGCGTCTAGCAAAGTTTAAAGATGTGAAACTCTGTGGCTACAGAGCTATGGACATTATGCTGGGAATACACACTGAGATTTTTCAGTCTATTTACTGTCCGATCTTATTTTTTATTGATTTTCTTATCTTTTCTTATCAATTTCCATTCACTTCTATGAGAAATTGATCAGAAAAACGATCGAAAATAAAATTAAACATGTCAGAAATTATCTATCGAACCATCTATCTGCCGAAAAAAACGTATGCTGTATTCCTAGCATAACACACAAAGTCTGGGACAGTGTTTGGCTTCAGATTATGGCTAGCAGTAGGGTATTGTACCGTGTTAGCCATCAGTAAAAGCAAGAAGTTTTAAATCAGGATGATACCATTTATTGGCTAACTACAAATGAATAAGAATAAACAAGCTTTCGGCCTTGCAGCCTTCGTCAGGTTTACATCCTGTTAGTTTGCAAGCTGGTGGTACAGACAGCTTATATACATGCAACATCAAAAGGGAAAACAGATATTTTTTTCAAGCATAAATACGTCATTAAGATGCCTTAGCCCTCCTGGCGGTTAATTTTTTTTGCCAAAATGGCAAAAATCCTTTTTTTTTTAATTTTTTTTTTTGTGTTTCATGTAAAGCTACCAGAGTGGTAGCTACATGAAACACCACTAGAGGGCGCATGTGTCCCTCTAGTGCGATCGTCGCCGGCATCAATAGCAAACAGGGGAACGCGTATATAACGCGCTCCCCTGTTTGGCTTCTCCTGTCGCCATGGCGACGATCGGAATGACGTCATGGACGTCAGCCGACGTCCTGACGTCAGACACCTCCGATCCAGCCCATAGCGCTGCCCGGAACTCATTGGTCCGGGCAGCGCAGGGCTCTGGCGGGGGGGGGGCCCTCTTGCGCCGCTGCGTACGGGCGATCGCCGCAGAGCGGCGGCGATCAAGCTGTACGCGCGGCTAGCAAAGTGCTAGCTGCGCGTACAGCATTTTAAATGGAGCAAATCGCTCCACCAGGGGCTGAGATATCTTCCTGCGTGGCATAGCCCGAGCTCAGCTCGGGCTTACCGCCAGGAAGGTTAATACAAACAGACCATCTAAATGGGGTAAGATAAGGATCCTTGTTTACTCCATTGCTCACAGACCTGGTATTAGGATTGACCCAGAGGTATCGTAAATTCTTAGTTCACAAGTTCAGCTAGAGTGGCTGAGACAGTTCATATATCATCAATCTCATACAAATATAGAAAGTTGTTGTCCTTATTCAAACCCTTCTGCACAGCTTTGAACCAATTTATACATTTTGTTTCTGCTATTAATCGGTCATTTGACGTTTTGAAGCCGCCCTTCAGGGCAGTGACACGAAGATCATCCATGCTGTGTCCGTTGGACCGAAAGTGTGTAGCAACTGGGAGTCCAGATTTGGTATCATTAATAGTGTGCCTGTGTCCATTCATACGTTTGCGCAGTGTTTGTCCAGTTTCTCCCACGTACATAACATTGGGGCATTTAGCACACATGATCAGATATACCAGATTGGTGGACCCACAGGAAAATTGACCTTGTACTCTGTACTCCTGTTGTGAACCTGGTATCGTTACCCTGTCAGTGGAGTAAATGTGTCTGCAGGTCCCACATATTTTTTGTCGGCAGGGTGATGTTCCGTTTTGTTGAGGCCTATTCAAAGAGCTCCTGACAATCATCTGTTTTAGATTGTGTGGTTGCCGATATGACAAGAGTGGAGGTTTAGGGAATATCGTTCTCAGTCTGTGATCCTTGTGTAAAATGGGATGAAGTTCCTTAGCAATCCTCCTTAAGATTTCCAGGTGTGGGTTGTAGGTGACAACCAAAGGGACACGTTCCTCTTTCTGGTTTTGCTTATATTTCAGGAGTTCAGTCCTGGGGATGTTGCTGGCTTTCCTGATTTGGGCCATGGGAGGACTGTAACCTTGTTTAATGAAAGTGTTCTTAAGGTGATCCAGGTGCTTGTCTCTGTCCATCCTGTCAGAACAAATCCGGTTGTACCTTATAGCTTGGCTGTAAATTATAGAGTTCTTAATGTGCTTGGGATGAAAACTGTCATATCTTAGGTATGTGGGACGGTCTGTAGGTTTGCGATACACAGAGGTTTGTATGTTGTTACCCCTGATGTATATGGTGGTGTCCAGAAAGTTAATCTCTGTGTGAGAGTAGGTAAGTTTCAATTTGATTGTAGGATGGAAGGCATTGAAGTTCCTGTGGAACTACTGGGTGCTTGGACACAAGTTAATTGCACTCTTTGATGCTGAGGCCAAAAGCTAAATTAATTAAGCCTGTACTGGAAAAGGTTAACTCTCGTGATTCTGTAATTGAAATATGACTGTATGATGTATTCGAAATGCAATATACTGCAGACGTTACACCTACCTCCCAACTTCTTCTCTCCCCTTCCCCCCAAAATATGGCTTGAGTATAAGCTGAGGATAAGAAATGCAGTGGCCTTACGGTGCAGAACAAAGCATTGTTTGGAGAAGACAGTTGACATGGAGGGGTAGAAGGGACATATTTTCTGGAAATTGTGGAGCAGTATGTGTAGTGATAAAACACCTATGACCAGAAGATGTCAGCTGTCTGCACTGAGATAACAGTGAACCCCACCAAACAAATTTCAATAATGCCTCAAAGAGGTATGACATGTCAATGGAAATGACTTGCAACTATAACCTTATACCTCACCACAGTGGCGTACCTAGGGCATTTGACACCCGGTGCTGGGAATTAAATTACACCCCCCCCCCCGCGTGCACCCAAAGAAGGAAATGAGTGAGTGTGGCCCTAGTATAAATAGCATGGTATAGGTAGCCTAGAATTGTTGCCCCCAGTGTAGGTAGGGGGTAATTATTCCCCAACACCCCTAAAACCAAATGTGTTTCTGAACTTAGTTTGGGCCGCCAGTTCAGGTATCCTAGTACAGGTAACCAGATGTGCCCCAGTATTAGCCACCTCCCCAGCTTAAGTAGCCAGGTGTGCCCCACTATTACAAGCCCCATCCACAGTTTAAGTAGCCAGGTGCCTAAATATCACCCCCCTCTTACTAGTTATTAGACAGGAGGGAAAAAAGAAAGAAGACAGAGGAGAAAAGAGAGGCAGAAAAACAGAGGAGAGAGAAGAGAGGCAGAAAGACTGGGGAGAGGAGAGGCAGAAAGACAGAGGAGAGGCAGAAGGGCAGAAAGACAAGGGGGAGAGAGAGGAGAGGCACAAAGACAGGGGGGAAAGAAGAGAGGCAGAATGACAAGGGGGGAAAGGAGATGCAGAATGACAAGGGGGAAAAGAAAAGAGGCAGAATGATGAGGGGGAAAAGCCAGAGGCAAAATCACAGGGGGGGGGGGGCGAATGGTGGGGGGGGCTTAGAGAAGAGCAGCTTAAAGACGCGGGAGGGGGGGGGAGAGGCAGAATGACAACAAGGAAAAGAAGAGAGGCAGAATGAGAGGGGGGGAGGAGAGGCATAAAGATGGGGGGGGGGAGAAGAGATGCAGAATGAAGGGGCGGGGTGGGGGGGTTGAACAGAGGCAAAAAGTCAGGGGGGGGGAAGAAGAGAGGCAGAAAAACTTCAGCTGACTGGCAGTCAGAGCATGCCAGCCATCAGATCAGCTGCTGCCCAGTCCTTAGAGCGACTTAGTGTGGGGCCAGCACTGGCCTGTAGCTTAGCGCTCTCAGTGGATCGTTGGTGGCATGCAGCTTAATGTGGGGACAGGGGGACAGCACAGGCCTTTGGCTTCGATGGGAGAGAGGGGATCAGCATTAGCCTGTAGCTTTGTAGGGGGCCAATTGGTCGGCACATGTCTGTGGGTTAGTGTGGAGCATCACTGACCTGCAAGCAGTGGAACAGTGGTTTGAGAATGATGGTGCAGAGTGCATCCTAAGGAGGCTGTAAGTAGTGAGGGAGCGTCCGGGTTCCCGCATGCTGTGCTGGGCTGCCGAAGAACGTCCGACTCTGACAGTGTCCCCAGGCAGCTGCAGTGGTGGCAGCAGGGACCGAAAATCCTTTGAAGCAGCTGGTCACGTCTTTAGGCTGCTGCGGTGTCTCAGGCAGCGGCAATGGATTGCTGGAGCAGCTATAGAGTCCCCGAGCAGTGGCGGTGAGATGCAGAGCGGCGGGGGCCGGCGCCACGTGGGTCACAAGCTGAACTGTCCACGTGGTGACCTCAGCGCAAGTGCCGGAAATAAACAAGAACAGACGTCGCAACGTCACATGACACGATGGTGGCAGGGGCTATCGGGGATATTATTCAATCACTTTAATGCATGGGGGAGGCGCCGAGGTGAAGCAGAGGCTGTGGTAGGCAGCTGAGGCAGGAGCAGCATGCATACTTCATTATCGGACTGGCGTCTGCTCAGGCATTAGGCATTATAATTTACTGGTGTGAGATGACCTTTTTGACACCCCCCACTGGGCCGTCACCCGGTGCGCCACGCCCCCCTGCGCCCTATTGACGGTACGCCACTGCCTCACCATGAATTTATATACCCACAAATACTCCCAGCAACAATGCTAAAATTCCCCATATAGTTTCATACAGTCCAGTCTACACCACTGTTAATCAGGGTGTAATCAACTCTTGGATTTAGAAAAGTTTACTACAGCAATGGGTCCTGCAAACAGATCTTCAGGGTCAAATCAACCTCCTTTGTTCATCAGTTAGGCCCGGTTCACACTTGCGGTTTTGCAAAAACCGCACCGGATGTCCGGACCGCACCGGAGACGGATCGGACCTGAACCGTACGGTTCCTGTCCGGATCCGGTCCGGTTGCATACGGTTTCCGTGCGGTATGAACACGGTTGCGGTCCGGATCCGGATTCTTAAAGAGATAACAACCTGTATAAAAACAAAAAAAAATGTTGGGGTCTGGGAGGTCAGCAGAAGGGGGACCTGTGGAATCAGGCCCTCCGCTGTTTAGCACTCACCTCCACCTCCAACATGCTGCCAACATCTCCAGCTCGTGCTGCTCCACTCCAAAATGGTTGCCCATGTGTCCCCGATACAATATCGCCGCAACAATCCTATAGGAAGTGGGGTAGAACATCCGGATTTTTTGCCAGTGTGTTGTGCGCTCTCCGGTTCTCATTGGTTTCCATTGGCCAGATGGTGCAGTCCGGCTCCGCCCCGGATACGGCTGCCGGAGGAGCCGGAGCAAAAAATAGCGCATGTTGGAACGGACACCGGAGTCCGGATCCGGTCCGGCTCCGGTCCGGACGAAACGGACACATGTGAACCCTGGCATAGACTTACATTGCTATGCCGTGCGTCCGTTTCGTCCGGCCAGCATGCGGTGCGGCTCCGGCACGGCTATTCCGGATAGCCACCGCTAATGTGAACCGGGCCTTAAAGGAAGTGTGTCACAGTGCCTTAACTTTTGTTTCAGGCTCACTTCCTTTTCAAGGTTTTTATTCTGTACATGTTTAAAAAAAAAAAAAAAAGCGAGAAATGCAGCTCCATCTTCACTGCAACAAATAAGGAAAACTCTGATATGCTACGTTATGGTGCATACCCTGTACACCCCTCTGCCTCTCGGCCACCATGTGCAGAGTGCTGCTGGTAAATTGTGGTGGCTGTGTTAACTCCTGCCTCATACCTCTTTGTGAACCCCTCCCCCTGACTGTCCTGTCACTTGCATAGCAGTGGTGCTTCGGTCATTCCTTGTTACTGGCCTATGGCGTGAAGATTCAGCTGCAGTTTGCCAGATGCAGTCATCAATATGACCCCAGAGTGGCACACGTGAGGAGGCCAGGGCCGGTTCTCTCATGAAGCAAGGTGAAACATTTGCATCAGGCACAGATATTACAGGGGCAGCATGTTTATTTGTGTTTACACTAACAAACTAAGATTACAGGGGCAGCACTGTGTTTACGCAAACAGCATGCAGTCAGAGTAGGAGAAGTGAGAGGAGAGCGAGGTGGTCATCATTGGGTAAAAAGCAGCTTGCTATGCTATGTGATGTGAACAGGGAGACAAGGCTGTACACAAACTGCACCACCAAAACAATATTCAAAAAAGTACAAATTTTATTGAACATCAAAAGACCATAAAAACACTTAAAAGGAGGTCATATAACCCACTACGTCAAAAACCCATTATAAAGACACATGATAATCCCATAATAAATAATGCTTCACCTCAATATAATAAATGCAGCCTGAAAAAACAATGCACTTTAGCCTGAGGCTCAAAATAAGAGCCCCAAGTAAAGAATGGAGACCCGGGTCATACACTGGAAACAGTAGCTAATAGGGTGTGGGTGAAAAAGAAAAAGAAAAAGAATAGGTGAAAAGATCTATCACCTAACGTGCAGTAAGGCATATGCTCATAGACATGCTGTTAAATAACGTGATACAAACAATCAAATGATGGTGAGCAAATATGCAGCTGGATAACATGTGACTACCAAATGGTATGGCATACTGTACCGACCAGGGATTCCACAAAATGAATGATAATGATCTCAGGTGGAGGGAGGCATGTGAAGCTCCACGCGTGGCGTGATCTCTATGATCACTTCATCAGGAGCTGAGGATTATGGGGTATTGAATGCTTATATATCTAAAATTAAATGGCATAATCAGCCGCAGCCTATTGATAATTACCTGTCTGCTGTGGGACGCTCTGGCAAATACTTCCTGTCAATGAGGCGCACACAGCAGCGGATGTGCGTCAACACAGGTCGGAAGTGCCCGGCCAGTGCGAGCTCAGCTAAAATACGGTGGCCGGGTATGTGAGAGCTGTCAGTGCGCATGTGCGATTGCGCTTCACAGTGCGGAAACCCAGCTGGAGCGCATAGTAAAGGGGACTACGGTGGCCCTAAAATAGGATTGATCCGGAGCGAGCGAGCATGCAGACATAGCGCTACCACTGTGTAAACTTACACAGTGGATCGCATAAATTAGGTGCGGTGGCCAAAAAGAAGAAACAGTTCAACACAATTAATATATTATCACTGTTAATTAAACATTAATCGAGGTAATGATAAAGAAATTCATATAGCAATACAAATTGGAGACACGGGTAAGGATCTATGACAAAGGCAAAATGAAACATTGATATGTATAGATCATTTAAAGGTATAACTGCAGTCGACTGTTGTGCACGCCAAGTCGCGCTTAATATATCCATTCAAAACACATCAAGAACTGCATGCATATAAAGAGGGCACAGCATGCAGAAATAATTCATAATAAAAGGGGGTCACAAAGACAGTGTCCATGCATCAAACAAGGGGCACTATATAAGTTAGCGTCCATATCCATAGTATGATGCACTCCTAAAAAGGTCCCCGTAGTAGTAAAACGTTACATGGAAATCCTGTAGACAACTGTTGCAATTAAATGGAAAGAATCTGTAAGGCACCAAAGGGCAGCAGAAAACGAGTAGGCATAGTCCATGATATCCTCAAAGAGCCAACTTGATTCACGTGATGAGGGATGGATCACTCAGAGTTCCTCTTTACCCCTGGGTTTATAACCAATAAGTACAAGAAAGAATTCAAAACTTTTTTTATTGTCCCAGATCTATTGCAAATGGGGTTAAGCAACTAATCACCAGAATGTGAGCATATAGACACCAATCCCACCAGTCTGGGTCCTACTCACCTAGGTCCAGACTAGAGGTAGTGATGTGAATTAAGAGTGCCAGCACACGCACACCAAGTGTACAACAAATACAAAAAAGGGGGGGGGAAGAGAGAGGGAGGGTTAAATTGGGACAAATCCACTGCGCTCACCTCCGCAGTCGAATCCTGAAAAAATAACCAAAAATAATAACAAACAAGTGCCATTAGTAAGCACTGTGCTAAAACGTGCAAGAAATAACTGCACTTACCTCCGCAGCAACTTAGTATACTGCTCTTACCTTAGCAGTAAATCAAAAATGATACAAATTGTGCAGTGTGTGTGATAATAAGAATCACCTTCACAATCCCCAACACGTTGTTATGATCGCTTCTGCAGCGTTTACTGCTGACTGCAGTGGTATTGCAAACCAAGCAGTTCTAATGTCATTACATGCATTTGCTTGCATAGTTTGGTTTGCACTTAAACTAGTTGCTGATTCCATCTGCAGTCGCTCTGAAGTTAATGACAGTTTAATATGCGTTTGTGTAAACAAACATTGTCTGCTGCAATGGAGGGGCAATCCCTTTCCTGCAGGCTGCATATCATTGTCTGCCTTTTCCTGCTATCAGCCTGTGATTAATTACCATTCACTTGTGTGGGAATCTGCAGGTCTGCTCCCATTGGATGACCTCAGTATAAAGAACTGCTTCCTGCAATGCCTCATGGGCTACCATAGTCTCAGATCCTGTCTGTTACTCTGCTCGTGCCCCACCTCGTTCCTAGTCCGTGTGGACTGCGCTGACTCCTGCAAAGGGGTCAGCGAGTCCTCCTAGTTCTGCTCTTGTTTCTAGAAGTTGTTACTTTGCTTGTCTTGTGTCATATATTGGTTCATCGCCAATATATACGCATACTTGCACATTTATTATTTTCCTTGTATTCGTGTTACGTTGATACATCAGTGTCGCTGATATATACGTACACGAACTGTTTATATCCTGTGTTCCGTTAGTCAGCGTTCCAGCACGCTGAGCTAGTTATCCTGTTCCTGGTCCTGTTTGTGGATTGCGTTCATCTCTGCGAAGAGATAGCGAATCCTTCTGAGTCCTGTTCCCTGTATTACTCCAGTCTTAGTCAGAGTTCCTGCTTATGTCATATATCGGTTCATTGCCGATATATACATATGTTAGTCAGACGTTACAAATAGTTTCATTGATAGCTGTAATTGTAATACGCTAGGAAATCATACTTATTGTATATTTATCTGTGTTACGTTCATCTATCTTGATCCTGCTATTTCCTGACTACCCTGTCCTGTCTTTGTGAGGCACGCCATCGCTGCATACGCATTGGCTGCCTCATTCCAGTCTGTTTTTATTGTGGACGCTTGCTGTCACTAAGTAGTGGCTAGTTAAGCAAGCGTTCATTCTGTCTACCTGTCCTGATCTCCTCAGTCCTGGTTTATGCTCTCAGCGCTACTTTGCGCTGAGACGTTATTACGAAAGTGTTGTTTGTGGCTGTTCGGATCTGCACCGGCTCTGTGCACCACAATCTCCTATTGGAGTCAGTCCTCTCCTCCACTAAACTGGGGATATCCTGATTCCTTGCGCTGGTGTGTGTACCTCCTTCACGTCAGCTTATGTGTTGCATGCTGACTGTGGAGATTACACCTCCAAGCTTAACATTATGGTAGCCCCATTACCAGTCCCCATTGTGGGGGGGGGGGGTTCCCAGCAAAAATGACACTGTTTGTTATGGTTCCTGTTCCTTTAAGAAATTTGAGAGACTCAATTCTGAAACAGAAAATGAGTTTTTTTCTGAATGTACCAGGTTCCTGGCCAATCCCGAGCTCCAGGCTACTCCTGTTTCAACGTGGGCCCCCCAGCTAGTTTATGTTTTGTTTAAGGGAAATTTGTTCCAGTGGGCGTACGATGTCTTGGATCATACGAATTTGAAAGAAAGACCGCTGGAATTTCTAGCGTTTGTGATCCATAACTGGCTGCGCAAAACCGATTTGCCTAGCCGTTTTGATAAGCTCCTGGCAGCTTGTCAATCAGCTGCTCCTTCTACTGCCTACAAAAATAATCAGCAAGCAGATAATTGTTCTGATAACTTTTCTTCTGCTAAGGCAGCAGGGTCTAAAGCCAAACGTAAACGCTCCAAAAGAAAAGCGTTACAATCAGCGGAGTCGTTGCCCTTGGCGACTGCGCATCAGATCTGTAATGAGACTCCGCCAGTAGCAGATAATGAAATTCAGTCACCATTCAGGGGAGTCAAATGGACCTATGAAACTACTAATGAACTTTCATTGCTAGCCAGGGAAAATAAAAGTTCTTGTTTAAATGAATTATCTGAATATGATTATGAAGATATATTACAGAGTATTGAACAGATCAATTTATTCGTGCAGCAAGGGAAATTTGCATACACTACAGTTCAACACTTGCTACAGGTATTGGAGATCCTTAGGAATAAGAAATCGGCCAATCACCTGCTAAATAACCCAATGTATGTTTCTGCCACTAACACATTTGCAAACTATGATCAGCCGGAATGCTCAGCTGTTAAATATGCATGGGATCCTCCATTTGAGAAAGGAGAGATGGAAGCCCTGGTCTATGAATGGAAGAAAGATGCAAGTTCATTTTTTGTCAGTTTTACAGTGCAAAAAGTGAATTAGTATTGAATGCATGCATTAAGTCTGCCTATAACCTAATAAAAACTGGTGTGTGTGGGTATGACTTTGTGGCTCCATTGATCGATGTGTGGAAGATGATTTTGGACGATTTTTATGCGATTCAATCAGTTGATACCAGGGAAGACACACTGTCAATTGGAGACTGTCCCACTTCTCCAGTTACTGAGTCCCTGCCATGTCTTGTGAATGTTCCTGTAACTCCACCCTGTACCATGGATAACTCAGTGTTACTTCCCAGTAAAACAGAAGCCACTGATACTTTCTTAACTTTGCCCTGCACAAATTTCTCAGCAGAGAATCCAGAGGTCCTGCCGACTTCTGAGTCCAGCCTAGCCAGTACTCATGAGTCTTTGTTCAGTGAAACAGACATTAGAAAATCTTTGCCTGCCTCTGCAAACACTTCTGTAGAATTTACCTGTGTTAATAAAGTTCAACTCCTGTCTGATCCAGCAGATGCCAATAGATGCACTACATTAGTTTCTGAGTCCCAGCAATCCTGTCTAGAAACCTCAGAACCCCAGCATCTGAATTTTCCAATTTTCCAATTGAATAGTGCTTCAGATGCACAAACTTTGTGTCTTGATCTTCCTGTCTCTACACCTCGCTCTAGTTTCGTGAATAGCTCAGAGCATCTGCTATGTGAACCTGAAATCGTAGAATTATTACCTTGTTCAGAAAATGTTCCAGTGAATTTGCCCTGTACCATGAATTGTGCAGTAGATTTCTCCAATGAAACTCAGGTCACAGAATCATTATGCTGTCCAGCAGGTGCTTCCATGGTTTTGCCCTGCAATATGGACTGTTCAGTGATCCTGTCCAGTGAAGCTGTGGTCGCAGAGTCTTATGCTTCACCCAGTACTTTGGATACTTCAAACCCTCTAGCAGAGGAGTCTGAGGCACTGCTTACCTCAGTTGGTGTTGCAGTAATATTCACTTGTCTAGCAGCTGTTTTGGAATTACAGTCTGCTCTAATAAAACTTGATGAATTTCTGCCCAGCAAAGCAGAAGCCATTGAAATATTGTCCTCGTCAGCAAGTGTGTTAGATACCTTGCCCTGTACACAGTCTGATTTAACCAATATTGTTGAGTCCCTCTCCAGTGTTGTAACAGCCGAGGAACTCCAGCCCTGTCCTCTGAATGTTTCAGAAGTCTTGCCCTGTAACATGGATAATTCTGACTCGCTGGAAAAAATAGTAGAGATCTCAGAATTTCAGTCCGGGTTAATGAGTGTTTCTGAAACCCAGCCCTGTATCCTGGAAAATTCTGGTTTTCTGCCCGGTGTGGCAGTAGTTCCAGAGTCCCCTTTCTGTCCAGTGAGTTTCTCAGTTTTGCCTAGTTCAGTGGGGATTGCTGCAATATTGACTTGTTTTGCAGCCCTTCATGAGCTCCAGTCCAGTGTATTTGATGAGTCTCTGTCTAGTCCAGAAGAAGCTATGGGAACCCTGTCTAGTTCAGTGCATACATCAGAAGATTTGCCCTGTCTTGTAAATGCCCTTGAACATGATTTGTTAATAACCCTGCTGGAATCAGCGACATCTAAGTCTGATCCTGCAGTTTTTAGTGAGAATCCAGTAACTGTGAAGTCTAGTCATGATGATTTTTTTTTGCCCAGTTCTGGTTTCGGTCCTGTCTTGACTGACTTTGAGGTTCGCAGTTCCTTGACATGCCCAGAGGTTTCTCTTGTGCCGGTGTGCCCAGATGTGCTTCGTATGCCAGAGTGCCCAGATGTGTCTGTGTTAGCGTGCTCACGTGCTTCCCTAGTGGAGACATGTTCTGATGTTGCCGGTTGGCCTGCATGCCCGGGGATGGTTCTGGTCCCTAAAAGCCCTGATCTTGATGTTTGTCCTTGTAAATGTCCACAGCTTTGCTCTGCACACAGTTTAGTTATGTAACAGTGTGGGTGTGTGTGCAGCCCAACCCCCTTTCAGAGAACTGCAATCTGGGACACAGGAAGTTCATCCCAGCTCAGTGTGTGTATGTGTTCCAGGGCATTCTGACCAAGCAGCAGAGCCTTCATGAAGAAACAGACATAATACCTCTTAAAGGGGTTCTTCCGCGAAATAGGAAAAAAATAAAAAGTGGTTTATTTATAAACTATTAAAAATCCTCTTCAAATAGTGCGAAAAGTGTTTTTTAAAAATGAATAGTTTCATCAAAGTAACACCTAATGTAATCAGTGACGGATGACGCCAGGGAGGCTAATCCATTTGTTAGGGGTGTTTTTTTTTGTACTATAATATCACAAACATAACTGCTGCGTACCTAGTTGACAGTTCTGTAGTCCGTTGCTGTCAGGAATGGCTCTTACAATTAGAATAACGGCTGTTATCTCCCGGAGCTCTGCGCAGTTATTTATTTTAGTTTCACGGAGGGAGAGAGAGGACCCCGGAGCAATGAATCAGGCAGAGGGAGATCAGCTGATCAGTGAGAACGTAGGGTGTCTATGCAGAATCCTCTAGCGAGTGATCTCTTTGTCGCTGCAAGATTTATTGGTTTGTGTTGAGTTCTCCAGGCAGCTAAAAGTTAATAAGAAAACACAAACCCATAAATCTTGCAGCGACAAAGAGATCACTCGCTTTCAGGAGATAAAGAGGATTCTGCATACACGCCGTAGTCTGGTTGCCGGGCAATGACGTCAACAAATTACGTTCTCACTGATCAGCTGCTCTCCCTCTGCCTGATTCATTGCTCCGGGGTCCTCTCTCTCCCTCCCTGAAACTAAAATAAATAACTGCGCAGAGCTCCGGGAGATAACAGCCGTTATTCTAATTGTAAGAGCCATTCCTGACAGCAACGGACTACAGAACTGTCAACTAGGTACGCAGCAGTTATGTTTGTGATATTATAGTACAAAAAAAAAAACCCTAACAAATGGATTAGCCTCCCTGGCCGACATCTGTCACTGATTACATTACGTGTTACTTTGATGAAACTATTCATTTTTTAAAAACACTTTTCGCACTATTTGAAGAGGATTTTTAATAGTTTATAAATAAACCACTTTTTATTTTTTTTCTATTTCGCGGAAGAACCCCTTTAAAGTTTGATATCCCTTGGTTAAGCGGAGCAAGGTACATTGCAGTTAATAACTGTTCACATGCTTATTGCATCTTGTTGATTGTTAGCTCTGTATTGATAACTGTTTCATGTATGTTTTGTTTGCAGTTTTCACGGTGCTCAACTACTGTATGGAAAGCATTAAAAAATAAACTTAAAGCACCAGTCTAGAGACTCTCTGCATAATTACTGAAGCCAAGGGCTGTTACAGTGAAAACTTGTCGCTACATCTGAGTCTGCATATAAAGAGCACCTGAAGATAAGTCACTGATTTGCATTTAGCTGCATGAGATATTAAGAATGTTGTCAGCTGCAGAGGAATCAGAGAAGACTGCACAGGTCAGATGCAGCTCCAGGGAGAGAATTCTCACAGAGAAGGGACAGGAATTACATGCCCAGGAAGTTATGAAACATGAGAGTGCATTTAACAAAGCTTATGACTCCTGGATGCAGATAGCAAAAGAGACAAGGACTAGACTAAAATCATTCTGTTTACCAGAGGATCTCCACACAATACAGCATGAAATTCAGAGCAGATATTGCAAGGTCTGCCAGCATTATGAATCCCTTACACGCAGCCACTCTACTACCCCAGATATTGTAAAGAAAATGGACGCCTGTGTGATTCTGACTGCAGAAATGTGTGAGCTTGTAGGTAAGCGACTAGAGACTAATAATGCAACTTATAATGATCGGCTAAAAATGAAGAAAATGAAGTTCATTGCAGTTTAGTGATGGCTAAAGCAAGAGTTGCCCCTACAAAGGTTACAAGCATTCCACGACTAGAACTTTCAGCTGCTGTGGTTGCTGCTAGGATTAGTGTTATGCTAAAAGCTGACCTGGAAATGAAGATCGATAAAGAAATTTTCTGGACAGACTCACAAGTTGTTTTAGCATACCTAAAAAATGATGCCCGAAGGTTCCACGTATTTGTCGCAAATCGTGTCCAGTTTATAAGAGAATTCACAGATCCTAGTCAATGGCATTACATCGACACAACAGAGAATCCAGCTGATCACGCCTCTAGAGGTCTTCAGGTATCAGACATCTTAACTTCAACCTGGTTATCAGGACCCAAATTTCTGTGGGAACAAGAAGTACACCCTACACCTTATCCCTGTGCTGACCTGCTTGTCGGTGATCCTGAAGTTAGACCAGTTCATGTATTTACAACAAGAGCCACTGGTCACGTTGATTTTCTTACTCAACTGAGTACATTCTCATCTTGGACAACACTCCTTAAAGTCGTTGCAAGAATCTTGAGACTGCGATCCAAACAACAAAATTACTCAGAACTTGTGACTGTTGTAGAACGTGAAAGAGCTGCAGAAGTCTTAATTAAGCTCATTCAACAACAAGCCTTCTCTCCGGAGACAAGGAAGCTTCAAACAGGCAATGGTGTTTCAAGCTCAAGTTCTCTCTATTGCCTTGACCCAGTTATTATCAGAGGACTCATTTGTGTTGGTGGAAGATTAAAGAACTCATCACTCAGTCAAGAAGTTAAACACCCAATCATCCTCCCAAAGGATCATCATATCACCAAGTTGATCTTGTCCCATTACCACAATAAAATCTGCCACCAGGGCCGAAACCAAACCCTAATGGAACTCAGAGCAAATGGATTTTGGGTTATTGGTGGGAGCAAGTCTATTGCCAAGTTGATACATAATTGTGTGTTTTGCAGAAAACTCAGACGACCTACAGAACGGCAAAAAATGGCTGATCTTCCTAAAGAACGTGTAGAAGTCTCAGCTCCTTTCATGTATTGTGGCATGGACTGTTTCGGTCCTTTTCTAATCAAAAGAGCACGCAAGGAATACAAAAGATATGGGCTTATCTTTACATGCTTCTCTTCCCGGGCAATTCACATAGAAATGCTTGAAGATCTGTCAACAGATGCATTTATCAATGCCTTAAGGTGCTTCATCAGTCTAAGAGGAGCTGTTCGTCAACTTCACTGTGATCAAGGTTCTAATTTTGTGGGAGCCAAGAATGAGCTCCGAGTGGCACTTAAACAGTGTGATACCAATGCACTTGAACATTTCCTAACTGAAAGGCAGTGTGAATTTATCTTCAATGCTCCTTCAGCTAGCCATGCAGGTGGCGTCTGGGAACGCCAAATTCGAACTGTTCGAGGTGTGCTGAATGCTACACTTGCTCAATGTCCAGGCAGACTTGATGATAACTCTTTACGAACACTTTTCTATGAAGCAATGGCTATTGTTAACAGTCACCCATTAACTGTAGATGGAATCAATGACCCTAAGTCACCTGAACCATTGACACCAAACCACCTTATCTTAATGAAATCTGAAGCTGCTCTTCCACCTCCTGGAAAATTTGTGAGAGAAGACTTGTATGCCACAAAAAGGTGGCGTCGAGTCCAATACTTAATTGAACAGTTCTGGAGTCGCTGGAGAAAAGAATACCTTGCGAACCTCTCCTTACGCCAAAAGTGGCACACACCCCAGCGTAACCTCAAGTTGAATGATATAGTAATCATCAAAGAGGACAATTTGCTTAGAAATCAGTGGCCACTGGGACGAGTGGTTGAAGCTGTTGAAGAAAGCGATGGGTTAGTCCGTCGTGTCAAGGTGCAAGTAGGTGATCGAAAGTCAACAGTGAAGCAAGATCATAGATCAAAACCTTCAATTATTGAACGACCCATTCAAAAACTAGTACTTCTTCTAGAGAGCAAGTAACCTACAATAACTGAACTTTGTGTGGTCACTTATTGCAATACATTGAAATCATGTTTGTTTATGGTGAACTCACAATAACATGATTGGTGGGAGTGTAAATGTCCACAGCTTTGCTCTGCACACAGTTTAGTTATGTAACAGTGTGGGTGTGTGTGCAGCCCAACCCCCTTTCAGAGAACTGCAATCTGGGACACAGGAAGTTCATCCCAGCTCAGTGTGTGTATGTGTTCCAGGGCATTCTGACCAAGCAGCAGAGCCTTCATGAAGAAACAGACATAATACCTCTTAAAGTTTGATATCCCTTGGTTAAGCGGAGCAAAGTACATTGCAGTTAATAACTGTTCACATACTTATTGCATCTTGGTGATTGTTAGCTCTGTATTGATAACTGTTTCATGTATGTTTTGTTTGCAGTTTTCACGGTGCTCAACTACTGTATGGAAAGCATTAAAAAATAAACTTAAAGCACCAGTCTAGAGACTCTCTGCATAATTACTGAAGCCAAGGGCTGTTACAGTCCTTGTGACCCTGACTCTGGAGTTGCCCTGGGTTCCATAGGGGTTCTTGATAGTTCTCCATGTGAGCCTAAGGGGCGTTCTGACCTGTGGGGATCTCTTTGGAGCTTCCAAGTGTTCTGGGAGATCTCTGAGGAAACTTGTCCTGGTACCTTGGACTGGTTCAACAGTGGGTTTTGTGTTGGTAAGGACAGTTCCGGTGGGCATTGCAAAGGCTTTGGCGTTTTTGGACAGTCCTTGGAAGGCGGTGGGTATCGCGCAGAGAGTTTCTTGGGGTTGTTTTCTGGAAGTCGTGGTTCTGATGGGTGTCACACTGAGGCTTGTAGTGCTGACGGGCATGGTTCGGTAGGTTCTGGTTCCAATTGGTCTAGTTTTGGTGAGACTGATTCGGGAATTTGGTTTTGTCGGGCTGATCCGACCTTCATGAATTTTCAGTCAGATCAGTTTGCTGGATTTCCCACTTCTGATTTTTTGGTTTGGGTGGTTCAGGAGAAATATGTCAGTTTTCATAGGCGTCCAGAGGCCGCGTTTAAGGGAGGGGGTACTGTTATGATCGCTTCTGCAGCGTTTACTGCTGACTGCAGTGGTATTGCAAACCAAGCAGTTCTAATGTCATTACATGCATTTGCTTGCATAGTTTGGTTTGCACTTAAACTAGTTGCTGATTCCATCTGCAGTCGCTCTGAAGTTAATGACAGTTTAATATGCGTTTGTGTAAACAAACATTGTCTGCTGCAATGGAGGGGCAATCCCTTTCCTGCAGGCTGCATATCATTGTCTGCCTTTTCCTGCTATCAGCCTGTGATTAATTACCATTCACTTGTGTGGGAATCTGCAGGTCTGCTCCCATTGGATGACCTCAGTATAAAGAACTGCTTCCTGCAATGCCTCATGGGCTACCATAGTCTCAGATCCTGTCTGTTACTCTGCTCGTGCCCCACCTTGTTCCTAGTCCGTGTGGACTGCGCTGACTTCTGCGAAGGGGTCAGCGAGTCCTCCTAGTTCTGCTCTTATTTCTAGAAGTTGTTACTTTGCTTGTCTTGTGTCATATATTGGTTCATCGCCAATATATACGCATACTTGCACGTTTATTATTTTCCTTGTATTCGTGTTACGTTGATACATCAGTGTCGCTGATATATACGTACACGAACTGTTTATATCCTGTGTTCCGTTAGTCAGCGTTCCAGCACGCTGAGCTAGTTATCCTGTTCCTGGTCCTGTTTGTGGATTGCGTTCATCTCTGCGAAGAGATAGCGAATCCTTCTGAGTCCTGTTCCCTGTATTACTCCAGTCTTAGTCAGAGTTCCTGCTTATGTCATATATCGGTTCATTGCCGATATATACATATGTTAGTCAGACGTTACAAATAGTTTCATTGATAGCTGTAATTGTAATACGCTAGGAAATCATACTTATTGTATATTTATCTGTGTTACGTTCATCTATCTTGATCCTGCTATTTCCTGACTACCCTGTCCTGTCTTTGTGAGGCACGCCATCGCTGCATACGCATTGGCTGCCTCATTCCAGTCTGTTTTATTGTGGACGCTTGCTGTCACTAAGTAGTGGCTAGTTAAGCAAGCGTTCATTCTGTCTACCTGTCCTGATCTCCTCAGTCCTGGTTTATGCTCTCAGCGCTACTTTGCGCTGAGACGTTATTACGAAAGTGTTGTTTGTGGCTGTTCGGATCTGCACCGGCTCTGTGCACCACAATCTCCTATTGGAGTCAGTCCTCTCCTCCACTAAACTGGGGATATCCTGATTCCTTGCGCTGGTGTGTGTACCTCCTTCACGTCAGCTTATGTGTTGCATGCTGACTGTGGAGATTACACCTCCAAGCTTAACACACGTGTTGTAATGTAATTATACCTGCTGGAAATAATAAGTAATATAAATAGTGGGCGCAAGATACTCACCCACTAGCCAAGAAATGACTTAAAGGAGAACTCCTCATTCAATCCAACCGGTGCACGACTACCCATTTGATATATCCACCGCAATTCTTTTTGTAAGAGTCGTTTAATGATATCTCCTCCCCTAGGGCCAATCATTACTCGTTCTAGGGCAACCACCTTTAGTCCATTGGTTTTCCCCTGGTGGTGTGATAAAAAATGGGAGGCAACACTTGTCAATTGTTTACCATTCTGTAAGTCCCTACTGGCTAAGGCTATATTAGATAAGTGTTGTTGGATTCCCTTTTTTAATACATTACTCGTCTGTCCCACATATAGTTTTGGGCAGTCACAGGATAATAAATAAATCACTCCCCGGGTTTTGCAGTTGTTATACTGATGAAGATGGAATGTAATGGTTCCCATGCTATCCGTGACAGACAAGGTGGGATGCATATATTGACAAATAGAGCAATCGCCACAGGGGTGACTGCCCTTGATTCTGATACCTCTCCCCAGTGGTGTAGTTGATCTTTGATACAAACTATTGCATATGGTGTCTCGTAAATTTCTAGCTCTTCTACAACTCATGGACGGGTGAGTGGTAAGGACAGGACTCAGGTGGTTGTCAGATAATAATATGGGCCAATGTTTTTTCATAAGAAACCTAAGATATGACCATTGATTATTAAAATTGGTTATAAAGCGTATAGTCTTGTCATTACGGGTGGGTTTAGAATGTAATAATTCAGCTCTATCTGAATCTCTGGCTCTTTGGTATGCCCGGGCTATTACCTTTTTTGGATAGCCTCGTTCACATAGACGATTGGTTAAGTCTCGGGATTGACGTTTGAAATCCTCAAAATCAGAACAATTCCTTTTCAAGCGCAGGAACTGGCCTACAGGGAGATTGAATTTCTGATCCTGTTTATGGCAACTCTGGAAATGCAGTAAGCTATTTGTTGCTGTTGGTTTCCGATAAAGATTTGAGTGTATACAATTATCAGCACCCATAGTCAGTTGCAAATCCAAAAATCGACCTGTGAATCTGAAATGTGAGAGGTTAGATGGATATTAAGAGAATTGTTATTCAGTGTATCAATAAATTCTTGACACAAATCCCTAGGGCCATCCCAAAAAAAGATGATGTCATCGATAAATCGATGCCAACCCAAAATATGGGATTGGTACCCTTCCATGGCACTACCAAAAACCACTTCCCTCTCCCACCACCCAAGAAACAGACCGGCATAGGAGGGGGCACACCGTGCCCCCATGGCCGTGCCTGCCACCTGTCGATAAAATTTCCGATCAAAGTTATACCTTTAAATGATCTATACATATCAATGTTTCATTTTGCCTTTGTCATAGATCCTTACCTGTGTCTCCAATTTGTATTTCTATATGAATTTCTTTATCATTACCTCGATTAATGTTTAATTAACAGTGATAATATATTAATTGTGTTGAACTTAGTTTCTTCTTTTTGGCCACCGCACCTAATTTATGCGATCCACTGTGTAAGTTTACACAGTGGTAGCGCTATGTCTGCATGCTCGCTCGCTCCGGATCAATCCTATTTTAGGGCCACCGTAGTCCCCTTTACTATGCGCTCCAGCGGGGTTTCCGCACTGTGAAGCGCATTCGCACATGCGCACTGACAGCTCTCACATACCCGGCCACCGTAGTTTAGCTGAGCTCGCACTGGCCGGGCACTTCTGACCTGTGTTGACGCACATCCGCTGCTGTGTGCGCCTCATTGACAGGAAGTATTTGCCAGGGCGTCCCACAGCAGACAGGTAATTATCAATAGGCTGCGGCTGATTATGCCATTTAATTTTAGATATATAAGCATTCAATACCCCATAATCCTCAGCTCCTGATGAAGTGATCATAGAGATCACGCCACGTGTGGAGCTTCACATGCCTCCCTCCACCTGAGATCATTATCATTTATTTTGTGGAATCCCTGGTCGGTACAGTATGCCATACCATTTGGTAGTCACATGTTATCCAGCTGCATATTTGCTCACCATCATTTGATTGTTTGTATCACGTTATTTAACAGCATGTCTATGAGCATATGCCTTACTGCACGTTAGGTGATAGATCTTTTCACCTATTCTTTTTCTTTTTTACCCACACTTTATTAGCTACTGTTTCCAGTGTATGACCCGGGTCTCCATTCTTTACTTGGGGCTCTTATTTTGAGCCTCAGGCTAAAGTGCATTGTTTTTTCAGGCTGCATTTATTATATTGAGGTGAAGCATTATTTATCATGGCATTATCATGTGTCTTTATAATGGGTTTTTGACGTAGTGGGTTATATGAACCCCTTTTAAGTGTTTTTATGGTCTTTTGATGTTCAATAAAATTTGTACTTTTTTGAATATTGTTTTGGTGGTGCAGTTTGTGTACAGCCTTGTCTCCCTGTTCACATTACTCTTATTCCTGTACCTTGCACGCCATTCTTTACATATGGGTGTGCACATGCGTCTGTTTATTGAACTGCATTTGGTGTGAGGGGGTGTCTGTCTTCTTCCTTCCCCCCTTCTTTCTGGCATTTAGCACCCCATCGAGGTTATTTATTTACTTTGACCATGGCTTTATCGTTACAAACATTAGAATCTATTTGGAATGATAAATTGGAGGCACTATTTGGTGAGGTGACAGACATTGGCAGGTCAGAGCCTCTTCCCAGACCTTTCCGTGAGCTGTGTAATAAATATAAGGAATTATATAAAACATACACCAGTCTGTGGTGGAATATCCATAGTTTAAAAATTTACATCAAAGAAGGTATATACCCGAGAGGTTTACGGGTCCAGATTTTCTCCTCCTGGGAGGTGGACACACAGTTCAAGGATAAATGGGAAATTGGTCTGGGAAAATGCTCAGTCATAATGAGTGAATCTGTGAATTCATTTGTTTGAACATTTGCATGCGAGAGTGCGAGGGGTTAATAGATTTTCGCTGTTTTCTAGCCACACCCCCTTCAGCACCTCCCTTTCCTTAATAACTTATATAATGTCCTAACTAGAGGCGATGTGCCTGGATATATGTATTTTTTTTCTTGTTATTGACCCCTGTGGCTAGGGTCCAATTCAGTGCACTCCCTCCTTCCCCTGTATGTGTTTGTCAGCATACACACAGCTTATGCTGGTGTATGTGCATGGTGCGCATGAATACATTACGTTAGCTCCCTTGTATAATTGGTAAGATGCACTATCTGTCCCAGGAGAGGACGTCAGGATGTGTGCTGAGCTCCTAATCCATTGATAGGTTTGATGCAATGAATGAGTTTGCATGTCTGCACTATGCATGTTACAGGGTTAGAGTTAGGACACCTATGTTTACCTGGGTACTTCTGCGCAGTATGGGTGACTAAGCATAAGAATGCATTCTTCTGTGAACTAAAACCCTGGCTTTTAACTTAGCTGTAGGGATAACAGTTGTGCCTGGATGAGTGAATCTGTGAATTCATTTGTTTGAACATTTGCATGCAAGAGTGCGAGGGGTTAATAGATTTTCGTAGTTTTAGAGGAGGGAAAGAAAGAAAAAAAAGATTCTGAACCAAAAAGACTCCTAAAATATTTCATCAGGTGCTGTCATATCCCTCATCTTAGTGTATTTAGACTAGATACCAGTGTAGTGATCTGCTGTGGGGTTACATAAGCACTAAATAGCAGCATATTGTATATTCTCACCTCTCACTCACTAGATGCTGCTGCTGCTGCTAGTCTTATCACAGTGTGACATGGGAGTAGGGAGTATCTTCTCCCTGGGGAGCCTTCTCAGCCTATAGGAGGATTAGGGGTGGCATTTCAAAAGAGATCCCTGCATGTAGACTCTTCTACATGCTATATAAAAACATTGTGTAGGGCTGCTTCAATAGGTTGCCATGGTGACCTCCAGCTCTGCTATGTAAAAACCTTACCCCGCCACATAAGAAATATTTATTGTCAGATATAAGTTGAAAATCGCAGCCTTACTGTGAATTGACGCGGCATTGCATATCATCCACCACATGCTCTGCTGCTAATGGTGTTCGCCACGTGTTCTGGCCGGCTTCGGTCGGCTTTACTGTATGTTCCCCCATGCTTCGGTCGGCTGTGGCAGACTTTGCTGGGCGCAGTGTCCCCCACATGTTGCTGGCTTTGCTGGGCTCCTTGCCTGGCTCTGGCTCTTAGGAAAACATTGCCCGCCGTGCTGATTTATGGCATTTCCTGTCCTCCTTTGCCTGACTGTAGTCACGGGTTGCCATGGTGATACAAAGCGCGGGTGACGCGATGTGATTAGCAGAGCTGGCGCCTCCTCCCCTCTTGAATGATAGCAGCGAGGGGAGGAGGCGCCACCTCTGCATTGCGTCACCGGCGCTTTGCATCACCATGGCAACCCGTGACCACAGTCAGGCAAAGGAGGACGGGAAATGGCATAAATCAGCGCAGCGGGCCGTTCTAATGAAGCGGGGGCAATTTTTCCCTATCGCAGAGCCAGGCAAGGAGCCCAGCAAAGTCGACAACATGTGGGGGACACTGCGCCCAGCAAAGCCTGCCACAGCCGACCGAAGCATGGGGGAACATACAGCAAAGCTGGCTGAAGCCGGCCAGAACACGTGGCGGACACCATTAGCGGCAGAGCACGTGGTGGATGATATGCAATGCCGCGTCAATTCACAGTAAGGCTGTGATTTTCATCTTATATTTGTATATTCGGAATATAAGACGCACTGACTTTTCACCCCCAGTTTTGGGGGAGAAAAAGTGCGTCTTATATTCCGAAAAATACGGTACCTCTTAAATGACTGTGCCGTGATGTTTGGATGATCCTA
The DNA here is from genome assembly GCF_040937935.1 of Hyperolius riggenbachi. Classification (NCBI taxonomy): domain Eukaryota; kingdom Metazoa; phylum Chordata; class Amphibia; order Anura; family Hyperoliidae; genus Hyperolius; species Hyperolius riggenbachi. Next base: position 178,814,201 of record NC_090652.1, on the reverse strand, counting down.
GAGAGAGAGAGGGAAAAAAGTATATTTACTGTCTAAGGAGTGGAACGCAGACAACACAAGAACTAAAAAAAAATGTTTCCTTTTGGATTTTTTTTTATTATTGTTATTTCATTTATTTTTTTTTGGTTTACCTATATGAACAACATCTGAGTGAAGTCCTCTTTTATTTTTGTCCCTAAGACTATCTACTAATTTTATTAATTCACTAACTAGTTATTAACCTATTTATTTATTTATCTAACCTATTTATTTATTTATCTAATGTATTTATTTATTTCCTTCCTTAAAATCTGGATTAAAGACTCTACAATTGAAATATATCCAGATTTACTTTTCAAGACAGTATCAGAATTTGGGGCTGTTATCACAATATTGTGTTTAAAAAAAAGTTGTTTTTTTTTGCTGATAAGCAAAATTAGAGTGTAACGATCTGCTAGTGTATGAGTGCACTAGTAAACAGACAAACAAGAAAAATGTTACAAACAGTGACAGTAGAAGGCGATACTGTCACTGGTACAGATATAAAGAATGGTCAACAGGCAGGGTCGGTAACAGATCTGACATATAAGGTACAAAATCGGCAGGCAATAACAATGTGAGTATACAGGCCGAGGTCGGCAACAGATCAGATTGGCAGAGGTACAGAATCAGTAGGCAATAGCAAGGTAAGTATTCAGGCAGAGGTCGGCAACGGATCAGATAGGCAGAGGTACAGAATCGTAAGGCAAAGAGTAGTCAGAGAAACAGGTAAAGGTCAAACACAGTATATATATTACCTAAGCTAGTGTGAAATCCCCGGGGTCCTGCCGGTTCAAAGCACACACGGATCTGACTAAGGTCTGAAGCCTTCACTGCGAAGTGTTAGCTAGAGCAGACAGTGAGCAAGTGCCAGCACAGCTCTTAAATAGCCCGGGTAAGCAGGCAACCACGCCCCTAAGCCGCTTGACCAATCAGGAACCGGAGGTGGAGCCATGCGTGTCAGCTGACAGGTGATCAGCTGACATGCTTCCTTAGAGCATAAGAGGGGCGTCGCTGACAGCGCATGTGTCCACCCTCATTTGCAGTCTGAGAATCATGCGGCCGGATCTCTGCATGAACGCTGCTGACACCATCCCTGACAATGCGGGCAGCCGCACCAGAAGTCCCAGATGCGCTGCCAGCGGAGGAAACCGCGAGTGAGTTGGTAAGCGCAGATTTACTGACATTACCCCCCCCCCCCTGAGGCGTGGACTCCAAACACGCCAGAACTGGTCTATCTGGGTGAGTTTTATGAAATTCGGAGATCAACTCATCTGCATGTAGTCTATGAGCTGGAATCCAAGATCTTTCCTCTGGGCCGTAGCCCTTCCAATGTACTAAATACTGTATGGAATTCCTTATTTTCCTGGAATCTAAAATTCTCTCCACTTCAAATCCAAGTTCGCCATCAATAATCACGGGAGGGGGGGGGGGAGTGGAATCAATATTAGCATTGGTGGCAGATTTCAAGAGGGATACATGAAAAGACTTGCTCCCTTTCATGGAAGCTGGCAGGGACACCTTATAAGTTACTTCATTAATCTTTTCAGAAATAACTTAGGGACCAATAAATTTAGGACCAAGTTTGGCCGAGGGTTGGCGCAAACCAATATTTTTTGTGGAAACCCATACACGATTCCCAGGAGAGAACTGCTGCTGGGGAGAGCGATGGCGATCAGCCTGTCGCTTCTGGGATGCGACAGCTTCCTTCAAGTTCCGATTGACCGAGGTCCAGATCTCTCGCATCCTGACCACCCAGTCCTGCAGTACTGGGAAGGACGAGGAAGCAGAGGGCACAAACGAGAATTTGGGTGACCTCCCAAAGACTACCTGAAAAGGAGAAAATTTTGATGAAGCATTCAATAAATTATTCTGTGCAAATTCCGCAAATGGCAAAAACTGTGCCCAATCCTCCTGGGATTCTGAAACATAACACCTCAGAAACTGCTCTAGAGACTGATTAATTCTTTCTGTCTGGCCATTAGTTTGAGGGTGGAACCCAGAGGTGAAGGACAAAGACATACCCATATGAGCAGAATTGTGATACAAACTGTACCCCTCTATCTGATACGATATTTTCGGGAATACCATGTGCTATATCTGCTACTTGGTTTCCTAGTTCTACTTTCGTAAATAACAGTCTTTTGTTGCAGTAATGCTATTTATTGTTTTTCCAAATTAAAGTATAACAAAGTAGAATCAAAGTTACAAGTTACGGTTCGCTCCTCTAGTCCTATCTACTCTGACCAATTGCACACAAAGTGCAGGTACTATATCTTAAGCAAGTTGGTTACTTCTTACATCAAAATGGAGGCTTGGTGGAGTCTGATGTCTCTCTATGGTCCTGCTGGTGGAATCTCTAGAGCCTTATGGAAGCTCCTCCTGGGATGGTATCGGAGTTTTCTCTCATAGAGTCCCTTTGTCTTAAATAGCCAAGAAATCCATTCATCACATACAGACACCCACATGACCAACCCCAGCTCAGGTATCATTCCGCCCCCCCGTCCTTGCCAGTTATGTCTTCTTTAGACCTCTAGGTGGCGCTGTAACCTCACTCATGAGGTCCTGTGATGTTGGTTGTCCAACACCAGGGGGCACCCTGATCATACAGGTGTTTGGATCTGAAAGGTGACCCTCCCTTTATTGTCTCAGGCATACAGAAACTGTTGGGGTATTGTCCATCTGCTAACAAGACTGTTCCCATGAGAACTTCCATTGTCCCCTCAGGTTTTATGGCTTTATCATCCAAGGGTCCCATTCTTTGAGATAGGATAACACCAGTTTCACTGGCCATTTAATCTCTAGACCAGTTCTGATGGTTTCTATTCCCAAGGGTAATACTAGCAGTGATCTGAACGTCTCTTTGATCTAGTTTCTGTAACACAACAAGCATTTTGAGATGGTTTCACCATGTGCCCTATGCCAATGTTCTGGATAGAAATCATATCCAACATATGCCGCTTTGTGCCTGAAAGGCACACAAACACAGTCCTTCATCCTTGTCTGGGAGTGTGCAATAACTGGGTTCTCTTCCGCCCTCCTAGGGGCAAGAATTTTACCTTTGCTTAAGGTAGTCCATTTACACACCTTTCATTCAAATTCATTCTCACTGACCCCACCAATGTATTATAACCATTATAATAACCTGAACCTAGAGGAGCCACCGAACTATACATTCACTATTATGTACAATACAATCAAGAAAAATTACAATACAAAAGTACAAAGTTACATTCCAACAATTATGAACATTAAAGAGGAACTGTAACGACAAAACGTCCCCTGGGGGGTACTCACCTTGGGTGGGGGAAGCCTCCGGATCCTAATGAGGCTTCCCACGCCATCCTCCATCCGTCAGGGGTCTCGCTGCAGCCCTCCGTGCAGCGGTGACGTAATATTTACCTTCCTGGCTCCTGCGCAGGCGCTCTGACGGCTGTCGGCTCCGAAGTAGGCGGAAATACCCGATCGCCGTCGGGTCTGCTCTACTGCGCAGGCGCAAGTTTCCGGCGCCTGCGCAGTAGAGCGGACCCGACGGAGATCGGGTATTTCCGTCTATTTCCGTGCCGAAAGCCGCCACAGCGCCCCCGCTGGAGCCAGCAAAGGTAAATATTGAAGCTACAGTCGGCTCTGTCGCCGGCTGTTCGGAGGGCTGCAGCGAGACCCCCGTGGGACAGAGGACGGCGTGGGAAGCCTCATTAGGATCCGGAGGCTTCCCCCACCCGAGGTGAGTACCCCCCAGGGGAGGTTTTTTGTTGTTACAGAGTCTCTTTAAGTCATTATACTGGTTGGTACAATTTCTCCAATTTCATTCAACTAAACTGGTGCAACTCACTTGGAAAAGGGTGTCACCGGCATATTAGCTATGCTCTACCCTTTATATACCATCATTCATCTGTCACTTTCCTATATCCCTTCATATTTAGACTCATCATATATGCATCTGTGTTTTTCGGTAAGGAGTAAAGCAGTTCTCTATACCGTGCCCTTCTCGATGACAATTCTTACAGATCTGCTTTAGTTCCTGTTCTACCCCAGACAGTAGAGCCTCTGCCTGGAAAGAAGCGACTGCACTGTCTGGTGGTGTTCCCGTCATCCTAGGAGGGAGCTGCATCTTTTTATATAAGTACCTCATAAAAACACACATGCCTATCTGTCCTACTGATAGAGTTATGGTAACAATTAGTAATACTACAACTGGGTGCATCAAGTAGTTCAGTATTGTACTAGCCTTTTTAGAATAACCAAAGATATATTCCCACCAGTAGCCTTCTGAATCCGTTTCCAACATACGTTCAACCTTCTTAAGTTCATTTTGATCATGGTGCACCATTATAGTTGCATTAGCACCTTCTTCTTGCAATTCCCTCAGCACATGCTCATCTCTGTCCAATTTTTCCAACCAATCCTGTAATTCTTTTCCCATTCCCAAATTCATCATCTGGATATCGACAGGATTATTATACTTGAAATCAATGACCCACCATGCAACAGAAGGAATGCTATAGTTCCATTTAGTAGTTTGGATTTCGGAAACACTGCTCAGGGTACACCAAGAGTCTCTAGCCACAGATACTGTCACAAAGCATCCTTGGTCTAGGATTAATGTTACGTTAGTAGTATCTAGGATAAAAAAGCAAACCCTTTTATGTCCTAAATAGTACACTGGTGCCTTTTCCCTGCCAATCTTCTCTCCATCCAAAACACAAATGGAAGCATCCTCCCAACATCTTTTATTTACCCTCCTGAACTGACCTGGAGAACACAATACATCATGGTTTTGCTGCAGACAGAGGGAAACATCAACCTGTTGCCATTTCCCCTTCTCCCTAATCACCTGTGGGAAGTTCAGCCTCGGGTGTAAGATTACAGATTCTCCGGTTAGTATACCAATGGACTTAATATCATATATAATAACCGGGCGCGACTCTGAATACATTATAAGTGAAGTCGCATAGCATTTTTCAGAATCTGGATCAGTACACCCCAACCACGAACTCGCCCACCATTTTGGACTAGTAAAAGTTATATGTTTTGGGAGATGTTTACCAACTTGGGAAAGTAGCTCAAAAGGCCATTCACCTTCATGCAGAGACTGTATTACTAATTTGATGTTGGTTGACAGTTCTGTCTGTCCTTGTGTGCAGACCAATGCCCATGATGTATTCCTTCCTCTTCTCACTACTTTGTCTACCAGCGTCTTGAAGTTCTCAATGAAATCTCTAGCAACATTTACTTGTGTGTTTGTGTTACTTGTGTGTTTGTGTTTTTGCTGAATGTTGTCAAGGATATCATTGATCTCTCTCTGTTTAACAAATCCTTGCTTGCTATCTGACGCTATGGCAGATAACTTATTCTTTATAATTTCAATATCGGCTTCATTTATGATTACCATTCCTGTACCAACTCCTCCAAGTACAGTGCCAAGTACATCCCTTTTCTCTCAGTTACTCCTCGAGTGTAGACGCCCATTTCTGGTGCTTGCATGTCTACCCGTATTACTCTTGGGAGTAATCCAGTTGTATAAACTGCGTACTTGATTGCGGGTGTATTTAGCACATACCGGATAGTAATTCTTTATGTTAAAGTGCCAGGTGGACATGGCATATTGTACCTCAGTGATAAGTGTTATTTTAGAATTTAGATTTACTTGGAGTGGTTGTCCTATCTCCAAGGACCCATACTCCTCAGAGTAATTTGTCCTGCTCTCTGTGCAGACTTCTAAGCGCTCCGATGACCCATCAAGGATTTGTATCTCACCCACTTCTATGTCCGCTGTTTCACATTTCCAATAGCCTACTGCCTCTCTGTATGATTTATAGGCTCTGGACATTGACCCTATTATGAAATTATCACCTCCCTCTTGTGTCATCGGAACACTTTGGAATCCGCCCAGATTCTAATTCCTGTATGTGAGTGTAATCTCCTTGGGTGTGTTTGCTGGTTGCAGGTTTCTATACCAATATACACCACACATAAATACATATTCTCCTTCCTTTAGGTGTTCATGTATAATCCCATAGTGTATATCATTGTGCTCTTGAACCTGCGTTCCTGTTTCACCTCCCAACCAATAACCCGTTTCGTTCATATATATATTAACATTCACATCTGACCGAAGAGATTCAACTTTTAACTCAGGAGTTCCGTGTACAAATGACAGCCTATCGTCTCTGGAATTGGGATTAAACCTGCCAAATGAAAAAAACTTCCTATATTGATCTCCGTCCTGATTGCCCCATTGGTATGTTTCCAATGGCACACGGCGATCCATTGTCAGTCTAGATTTTCGTCTCCTATTATTGTTGTCCTCATGTTTTAGTTGCAAATATATCCATTGTTTTATCTGCTTTGTCATTATTGTTTCTGGATTATGTAATTCCATATCTCCATAACCAGAATATTCCTCCTCAAGTTCCACTGTGTCACTACTACACAGCATAATCAGCACCATGAAAAATAAAAATTTGATGTACATTGTCCAGATGCCTCAGTTCTGTTGATTTTTGCTCCACTGGGTTCTGGAAAAGAAAAAAAAACAAGTGCGGTATCAGTTCTTAACAGTAGAATCTGCCGCTTTGAGTCTAATCGGACTTTTAAGATGTTTTAAGGATTCATCATTATCCTGCTCCTCGGCAAAACATGGGGTAGGGGTTTTAAGTACAGGCAGTAGTTCAGGTATGTCTGCATAATTTTTCCTGCCTTCAAAATCCTCTTTTTCCCAAGCCTGCTGACCCTCTATGTCATAGGGAGCCCACTTAACCCCTATCAAAGCTGCCTCTTTTGCTAGCAACACAGCCGTGATTGCTACATTTAATGTGTACACTTGTATAGCAAATGGCAATTCCATGTTGGGATTACTTAATGCCACAAGATTTCAGCTAACCTTTGATCATTAGTTTTTAACAATGCTCTGGGATCCATAGTGTCACTGGGTTTCACTGATGCCAACCCATAATTGTCAGTGATCATGCAAACATTCCCTTTGTACCTGGATCCTCTCCACAACATCCAATTACAGAGATCGACCACCAAACCATGTGCTCTCATTACATCAGATCCAATGATGGTGCCCTCATGTGTAAGAGACAGGTACATACTGTGTTGTATGTCCATGTTTCCTATGTTTATGGGCACTGGCATTGATTGCAACGCAGGCACTACCTGACCTCCGAAACCTGTTAAAAAAATTGGCTTGCCATTAGGGTCAGCTGTCAATGTCACATTTGTCAAACTGACAGCTGCTCCTGTATTCAGAAGTATATCAGCGTGATGGCCCCCTACCACTCCCTGGATATGTGGTCTATTGCCCTTGTCCCTCTCAAGTTGACATACTGGGGACAAGGGTGTGGCCTGTAATCCCTATAGTTTCACATAAGGATTGGATAGGGGTGGGGTCTTGTATTCCTCTGGAATTTCAGCAATTTTACTTTTAACCCTCTCTAGCTCTTTTAGGAGTGGACCATATAGGGTAACATCAGGAGTTTGGACTTTTTCCCGATGCACCCTGTCTGGTCCAGGCCTCTTCTGATCTTTACTGTCAGAAAAACTTCTGTTACCCCCTACTCTCCTGTTCATTTTACAGTCTCTCATGAAATGTCCCATATGCCCACATTTATAACATTTGCCAGTGGATCTGACTCTTCCTTCACTCTTAGTTACCTCTGCAATTTTCCTTTGCACTTTACTGTCCTGATTTGTCTCCTGAATCCAGTCCTTTATTATGTTCAGAAATGTCTGGTATGAATTAACATTTCTGAGTGCAATCTTTGTGTGATAATCCACAAAGGTACACTTGTTAGCCATCGAGTAAAGAAAACTACCGTCGTCAGGAGACATATCTGGGCAACTTAATGTGGATTTGTACAGTGACAAGTACTCACTGCAAAATAACACAGGGTCTTCACCTTTTTTAAATCTGGCATTTTCTAGCGCATTGGTTCCTCTAGCATCTCTCCCTTCCATCACTCTCTGTAACTCTCCCATTCTGTCTGCTGCATTTCCCCAATTGGAATTAAGTTCTGCCAACAAACCAGTATGAGTCCCCACAGGAGGCAGTAATTTCTCACGCAGCTGTGAAGGGAGCCATGCACGCAGTAGCGCACAGGCGTCTGTTTCCCAAATTATATTTAGTGACTACAGCTTCCAGCTTATTGGAGAGGCTGACAGGTGAGGCTGAAGTGTCAAACTTCCCCAATATCTGGCACAGGTTTGTGCGATCTTGTATAGAGAGTGTTGTGGAGTGCACATTATGATTTGCATGACCTTGCCCTTGAGCATTTCTGTGTTGGTGATCAATCCTGTCTGGGATAGGAGTAAAGAGTGTGGAATTTTGATTCAATGAAAGCTCAGGAGGAGATTGAGATTCGTCTGCAGTACAAATCGGATGCTCCTCTCTGCCTCTTTGCTCCTTTCCCAGGGATTTGTAATCTGAGCTGCTACCATGGTTGCATGCATTGTTACCTTGTGCTTTTAACAAATGTAGACAAATGGCCTCGATTCATCAACACTTAGCAAATTTGTTAACAACAGTTTGGTAAAATACAGAATTTGTTAACTTCATTTCAGGATTCATCAAAGGTATCTACAGCTGTTAGCGAACATTCGTTAACGATTCGGTAACGATTCGCTAAAACGGAAGAAAGTGCAATCCATGAAAATGAAAGTGGGCGTGGTTTAGCGTTACATTTAGGATTAGTTATCTCCTTCACTGCTCTGTCGTTATTCCTGTCAGATCATTGCTGACAGAGAAGATGGAGCCATTTGAAGTGGTTATGTATCAGCTGAGAGTGATTCAAAGGCGCAGAAGGGCAAGAATAAGGTCTGCAACCATATACATTTGTAAGAGAATGGATTTATTTGCTATAACACGACATCTGCAGTTCTCTTGAATCATCTTGTAATAGAACACAGGCAGTGCCAGGGTTAACTAATTTTGCTAGCTGCGTTATAATTTTTTAGAAAAGGCTCCTATCAAATTGTGGGATTGTCCCAACCACTTCCAGAATCCTGGTCCAGGTGTTAAGCCCTATTCAGAATGTTGCTACGTAGTGCTCAAAGGACTGCCTTTTACCCACAATTCCATGGGAATCTTATGGCCTTGTGTTAAATTACCGCTGTAAAATGGAAATATCGACACGTTACCGAATGTTTACCGAATTGTTATCGAATGCCGAAAAACCTTGATGAATACAACTAGAAATCGCTAAACTTCGAATTCGGTAATTTAACAAACTGGAAAAAGTTATCTCAAAGACAATGATGAATCGAGGCCATTATTGTTCCTTTTGAGCCAGCTGCTCTGTAAGCATTTGAATAACACAATCTTTTTGTGACTCTTTTGCTTCCAAAGATGCAATATGTAATTCCCTGAGTTTACATCTAGTTTCACAATCATTTAAACTTTCTTGTAAATCACAATTCTCTTCACCAAGTTTATCAACTTCCTCTTTCAATTCCTCACATTCACAAGCATTAGTCTTAATATCCATGGCCAAACAATCTTGCGTAATGTTATCAAGCTCCTTTCTTAGCTGAGCTTTTTCAGTGTAAAATTGCAATTCTTTTTGTAAAGCGATCTCTTTCATCTTAATTAACATATCAATGAGATTGGCCATTCTCTGTTTTCTATTTTTTTTAGAAGACACTTTAGTTTGTAATTTTTCATTCTGCATGTCACACTGCTTTTCTAAATCACCAAACTGATGAGTCAAAGCCTCATCCATACACAAATGATAAGAAGCAGAGGAATATTTCTTAAGAAAATCTGTTACAGCTTCCATGTTTACAATTTCCAAGTTACTGAGATAAAACTTCAACAAAACAGTACTTCCCTATGGTCTCACTAACAGAATTTTAGACCACTTAACACCACAATGACAACAATATTTTCAAAGTGAGGCAGGCACACCATCCGTTTCTCGGGGTGCTTGGTGAGCTGGCATAGGCAGTGCCACACTCGACTGGCACCACTTTGATGCTTAGTTGGTGGTAACATTTAGGTTATTATGTGCGGGACAACATATGACGATTTATTGTAAACAGTAAGAGAGATGGGGGCGAGGCTGAGGTCTATTGACACGCTCGCTTCAGTCTCTCTAAGTGGACATTTGAATGATGGAGGGGCGGGGTCAGGATACGCTGGCACGTCCGTCTCCATGACTACACAATGCGGAAGACGCTTGTGTTGTCTCCAGCACGTGACGCATGCGACGTGGAAGCCGCATACGCGTCATCGTGCATTGACATGTGTATTAGCCAATTAGAGTGTGAGATGTGCGGAGGCTACGCCCACAGGCGGCATCGGCGGGGAGTGCTCCGCCGGATGAAGCTGACTGTTAGTGGGTAACGGACAGAGGGGGAAGGTTTAGGAAGTTTGAATATATCAATTCGGACCCTGGCACACCAGGAGCGATCTGGGCGCACCTGATGATAGTAGGTACACAGGGAGAGTTATGTGGTGCACATTTAGATATATGTGTATAATGTAAACAGCTCTATGATGGTTTACATTGGGCCAAAACAGATTGTGTTTACTTATGCTAATAACCATGATGTCATCTGTGAGGTCACTTTTGTTCGGGTGGGGTTGGTGATTAGGTGTATATATAGAGGAATGATCATGTATGTGTGATGTAACCATATGCCTTGATAAAGGGGGACCCTACGTGGCCCCGAAACAATTGTTGGAATTTGTGGATACTGGCACAATAAAGGTGTGCTTTAACCTGTGGTGTGCTGGTGAGATCTGTGAGATTGCACAATGACAACAAGTTTCAATGACAACTTACACAATTTCCGATACAAATTATACAAGTTTCAACAACACAATACACTAGTTTCAATACAAACTACACCAGTTTCAATACAAATTCTATCTGTATCAATGACAAGTTACACGTGTACTTCTATCGTATAGCTATTTCAATTCAGACATACAAGTCTGTTCCACAGGTATCGTGCATCCAATTACAAAAATCGGTTTAATGCTCTACCTACTCCTAACTGACCGTATCCCACATACACAGACCAATTTCTGACTGATCTAAGATCCAGGCCAGAGAGGTTTCCTATTGGGCAGAAGGCTACTTCCCCTTCACATGAACACTAGAAAACTATCTAATTCACTTTCCCTCAAAAACGTCTGGTTTTATTCCTATAGATCCTATGGGTACTTCAGTTACTACAGGGTGATCAATCCTGTCTCTGCCGGCAACCACTGAATAGCTAATACAGGCTTACTAACACAATTAAGAACTAACAAACAACAACAAAAAACAACAGCAATACAGCACTATATACCGTATTTTTCGGACTATAAGACGCTCCGGACCATAAGACGCACCTAGGTTTAGAGGGCAAAAACCAGGAAAAAAAAAATTCTAAACCTGGTGTGTCTATGGTGCAGGGGCATCTTGTGGAGCTTCCCCTGAGCTGTATCTATCTCCCAAGTACATTAACCCATCCTGTCACCAATAATGAAACTAATCCCCCACTAACTACACTAACCACTGCTGCCCCCCAAGTACACTAACCCACCCTGTCGCCAATACTAAAACGAGTCCCCCACTAACCACTGCTGCCCCCCCAAGTACACTAACCCACCCTGTCACCAATAATAAAATGAGTCCCCCACTAACTGCACTAACCACTGCTGCCCCCCCCCCCCCCCCCCAAGTACAGTAACCCACCCTGTCACCACCAATTAGACTAATCCCTGAGACAAACCCTCACCTGGTACAGCTCTGTGACCTCTGTGCAGGGATACAAGTCTCCTCCATCATAATGATGCCATAATGTCATCTGCTGTCTGGAACACTGCAGCCTCCTCCTTCCCATGCAGCGCACACAAACTTCCTGCATGCCCAGACGTCATCACACAGACGTCATAGAAGCGCTGGAGATGAGATCAGCAACATGTGACTTGGAGCTCGGCCACCCCTCCATCCGCTCTCGTTTCAGCTGGTTCCTACTTCCTAGCGCAGAGGCTGTGAGTTTGTCCGTGAGAAGAAGATCCAGGAGCTTTTAATTGTCTGTCTGCTGCCATGCCGAGTGAAGGGAGAGCTGAGCCATTAAAACAGCAGCGTGTGTGCACCGAGGGGCTGTGAGCTTTGTCTGCATGTGTACGGGGAGAAGATCCAGCTGCTTTTAATTCCCTGAAAGCTGCGTATGTAAAGCTTACATGCCGGGTGACAGACAAAGTGAGCTGATCGGCAAATCATATGTAGCAACTTGCAAGCAGCTGAATGCTATGCACACACTGTTACATTCATCAGCTCACTATTTCCCTTCACCCGGCAAGAAAGCTTTACATACGCAGTTTTCAGGGGATTAAAAGCAGCTGGATCTTCTCCCCGTACACAGGCAGTCAAAGCTCACAGATCTCCGTGCACGCGCTGCTATATTAGCGGCTCAGATCTCTTCGTTCACCCGGCATGTCAGATTTATGGCAGGCAGCGGCAGACAATTAAAACATGTAAACAGATCTTTTACTCCCCCGCAAGCAGAGCTCACAGACTCTCGGAAAGGCACACATTATTCACATTCTACACGCTGCCCAGCTCAATCTCTACCTTCACCCTGCATTCCAGATTCAGGCAGAGGGCAGATCATTAAAAGCTAAATCTGCTCCCCGCAGACGTAACTTACATCCTCTTCATCTCCGTCTCTTAAATACGCAGCCGGGAGACGCTGTAAACACTCCAAATTTTTAGCATTTGGACTATAAGACGCACTCACTTTCTCCCCCTAGTTTGGGGGGAGAAAAAGTGCGTCTTATAGTCCGAAAAATACGGTATGCATATTAGTCATAGATAAGAAAGTGTGCATACTTCACCAGCTTTGCGCGTCCGCTCAGCGATGGAATACTTCACAGCACTTCAGGTAACGATTCAGGTGTCTCTCTTTCTTCACGACCAGCGCGAAACTCAGGCGATGCCCTTGGACCTGGATTCTTTGAGGAGTCCTGGCGTCTGTAGTAACCGTCAGGTGGATTTCATCAACCGTCTAGAGAACCTGGATTGCAGCGACTGGATGCTCCGTCCACGATTCCGTTTTCTGTAGCAGTTACGATATTGTGGAGTTCTATGTGGATTTGACTATTCCACACGCTATCTGGGGTGCCAAATGCTATATCTGCTACTTGGTTTCCTAGTTCTACTTTCGTAAATAACAGTCTTTTGTTGCAGTAACGCTATTTATTGTTTTTCCAAATTAAAGTATAACAAAGTAGAATCAAAGTTACAAGTTACGGTTTGCTCCTCTAGTCCTATCTACTCTGACTAATTGCGCACAAAGTGCAGGTACTATATTTTAAGCAAGTTGGTTACTTCTTACATCAAAATGGAGGCTTGGTGGAGTCTGATGTCTCTCTATGCTCCCGCTGGTGGAATCTCTAGAGCCTTAAGGAAGCTTCTCCTGGGATGTTATAGGAGTTTTCTCTCATTGGCCCATATGCAATTCACTTTTTCACCTGACTTTTCTCCTAGGAGATAATATTCATCTTCGATTTAAAATGACTTTTTAGCATTTTACAATGGGAAAAGTATCAAAAAGTAGATGAAAAACTACTGTCAACATTATTTTGAGTATTTGTTTGTTTGCAGATAGTTTAAAAGTCATTTTATGACAAGTTTTGAAAATATCACCTAGGAGAAAACCCAGGTGAAAAAGTGAATTGCATATGGCCCATAGAGTCCGTTTGTCTTAAATAGCCAAGAAATCCATTCATCACATACACACACCCACATGACCAACCCCAGCTCAGGTATCATTCCGCCCCCCTGTCCTTGCCAGTTATGTCTTCTTTAGACCTCTAGGTGGCGCTGTAACCTCACTCATGAGGTCCTGTGATGTTGGTTGTCCAACACCAGGGGGCACCCTGATCATACAGGTGTTTGGATCTGAAAGGTGACCCTCCCTTTATTGTCTCAGGCATACAGAAATAGAGTTGGGCCGAACCTCCGATTTTAGGTTCGCGAACTTCCGCGGAAGGTTCGGTTCGCGTTAAAGTTCGCGAACCGCAATAGACTTCAATGGGGATGCGAACTTTGAAAAAAAAAAATTATGCTGGCCACAAAAGTGATGGAAAAGATGTTTCAAGGGGTCTAACACCTGGAGGGGGGCATGGCGGAGTGGGATACACGCCAAAAGTCCCCGGGAAAAATCTGGATTTGACGCAAAGCAGCGTTTTAAGGGCAGAAATCACATTGAATGCTAAATGACAGGCCTAAAGCGCTTTAAAACATCTTGCATGCGTATACATCAATCAGGTAGTGTAATTAAGGTACTGCTTCACTCTGACACACCAAACTCACCGTGTAATGCACCGCAAACAGCTGTTTGTGTAGTGACGGCCGTGCTGGACTGGTGCGCACCATGGCGAGAGTGCAGGTTTTGGTCACTGAACAGAACAGGTATACAGTAGCGGGTCCACTGAACAGAACAGGTATACAGTGGCGGGTTCACTGAACAGAACAGTTATACAGTAGCGGGTCCACTGAACAGAACAGGTATACAGTGGTGGGTTCACTGAACAGAACAGGTATGCAGTGGCTGGTTCACTGAACAGAACAGGTATACAGTGGCGGGTCCACTGAACAGAACAGGTATGCAGTGGCGGGTTCACTGAACACAACAGGTATGCAGTGGTGGGTTCACTGAACAGGTATGCAGTGGTGGGTTCACAGAACAGGTATGCAGTGGCAGGTTCACTGAACAGGTATGCAGTGGTGGGTTCACTGAACAGGTATGCAGTGGTGGGTTCACAGTACAGGTATGCAGTGGTGGGTTCACAGAACAGGTATGCAGTGGTGGGTTCACAGAACAGGTATGCAGTGGCAGGTTCACTGAACAGGTATGCACTGCAGTGGTGGGTTCACTGAACAGGTATGCAGTGGTGGGTTCACAGAACAGGTATGCAGTGGTGGGTTCACAGTACAGGTATGCAGTGGTGGGTTCACAGAACAGGTATGCAGTGGTGGGTTCACAGAACAGGTATGCAGCCAGGAACAAGCTAAGCCTAACTAAGCTTTCCCTATGAGAGACAGTCTGCAGCAGCTCGCCCTACTCTCACTAATGCAGGCACATGACACGAGTGACCGTAATGGCCGCCGCTGCCTGCCTTATATAAGGGGGGTGGGGCTCCAGGGGCTAGTGTAGCCTAATTGGCTACACTGGGCCTGCTGACTGTGATGTAGAGGGTCAAAGTTGACCCTCAGGGTGCATTATGGGGCGAACCGAACTTCCGCAAAAGTTCGCCTGCGGGACGCGAACGCGAACCACTGAAGTTCGCATGGAACCGTTCGCAGGCGAACCGTTCGACCCAACTCTATACAGAAACTGTTGGGGTATTGTCCATCTGCTAACAAGACTGTTCCCATGAGAACTTCCATTGTCCCCTCGGTTTTTATGGCTTTATCATCCAAGGGTCCCATTCTTTGAGATAGGATAACACCAGTTTCACTGGCCATTTAATCTCTAGACCAGTTCTGATGGTTTCTATTCCCAAGGGTAATACTAGCAGTGATCTGAACGTCTCTTTGATCTAGTTTCTGTAACACAGCAAGCATTTTGAGATGGTTTCACCATGTGTCCTATGCCAATGTTCTGGATAGAAATCATATCCAACACCATGTAAGCGAAAGATATTCTTGACAAATAACTCAACTAGTTCTTTGGCGGACGGTAATTTGTCCAGCGGTATAAAATGTGCCATTCTGCTGAACCTGTCCACCACAACCCAGATGACAGTCTTTCCCTGGGATGCAGGGAGATCTACGATGAAGTCCATAGAAATATACATCCAGGGAGAACTGGGAATTGGTAACGGTTGTAACGTACCAGCAGGGGCATTCCTTGTTGCTTTGCTTCTAGCACAGGCTGTGCACGCTGACACAAATTCTTTAGAATCAACTTTCATAGAGGGCCACCAGAAATGTCATTGGAGTAACTCCAATGCTCTGGTCACACCTGGATGACCTGCAATGGTGTTGCTGAAGTACCGATATTCGTAAGTGTAATGGGACAAACAGTCGTTCCGGGGGTTTCCCTGGTGGGGCCTCTGCCTGAAACTGGGCCAATGATTCTGAGAGATCAACGGATAACTCGGTTGCTGAAATAACAATATGCTCGGGAAGAATGTTAGAAGGAGCGGCAGGTACAGACTCAATAGGATCAAAGCATCTGAATAATGCATCGGCTTTGATGTTCTTGCTCCCAGCTTTATAAGTTATGATAAACCGGAAGCAGGAAAAAAACAAAGCCCAGCGTGCCTGCCTGGGGTTCAGATTTTTGCGATCTGTATATACCGTAATGGTGTGTTCTGCCCCCTCCAGCCAATGCCTCCATTCCTCAAATGCCATCTTAACTGCCAGTAACTCTCTATTGCCAATGTCGTAATTTCTCTCTGCCGAACTAAATTTCCGTGAGAAGAACGACATCGTTCATGACGTCACGCACACGCACAGAAAGTGCCTGGCAACAGGAGCGCGATCTAGGACGCGCTCCGCCAGGCAGCGCAGGCGTACTACTCCGGGTCAGTGCGACCCGGAAGTAGTAAAAGCCCCAGGGATTTGGAGATGTTCGCCGGCGAACGGTTCGGGAACCGTTCGCCACATGTCTACTCCTATCTCTGACGCGTCAACCTCCACAATAAATGGTCGGAGGACATTGGCATGCATAAGGACGGGGCAGAATAAAACGCTTTTTTTTAGTGTTTGGAAAGCCTGGGAAGCCTCAACTGACCAGTGAGAGGGATCAGCCCCTTTCTTGGTCATATTAGTCAGGGGTGCAATTATCGTAGAGAAGTTGCGAATAAACTTGCGGTAGTAATTCGCAAACCCGATGAACCTTTGCAATGGTTTCAGCCCCAGGACTTGAGGCCATTCCAAAACAGCATTGACCTTCCTTTGGTCCATGGATAACCCGGAATCTGAGATAATGTACCTCAGAAATGGTATCTCTCTGACTTCAAACAGACATTTTTCAACTTTCGCATAAAGCGAGTTCTCTCTTAATTTTTGCAATACAAATTTCACATGCTGACGATGTGCCTCAATAGTTTTGGAAAAAATGAGAATGTCGTCTAAATAGACGATAACAAACCTACCAAGTACATCTCTAAAAATCCTGTTTACAAATTCTTGAAAGACCGCAGGTGCATTACATAACCCGAAAGGCATCACCAGGTACTCATAGTGACCGTCTTGCGTATTGAAAGCGGTCTTCCATTCATCCCCCTGTCTGATCCTGATTAGGTTATAAGCCCCTCTGAGATCCAACTTGGAAAATATCTGTGCCCCAGTGACTTGCGAGAACAAATCCTCAATGAGGGGCAAAGGATACTTGTTTTTGACTGTGATATTGTTCAGACCCCTATAGTCTATGCATTGTCTAAGACCTCTATCTTTCTTTTGTACACAGAAAAACCCTGCTCCAGCCGGAGAGCTAGAAGGGCGGATAAAACCTTTTTCCAAGTTTTCCTTGATGTAATCTTTCATAGCTTTCTTTTCAGGACCAGACAGGGGATAATTATGTCCTCTAGGAGGCATAGTACCTGGATGCAAATCTATAGGACAGTCAAATGAGCGATGTGGAGGCAATTTGTCTGCTGATTGGGGGGAGAATGCATCAGAAAACTGTGTGTACTGTTTAGGAACCCCCTCTACAACCAGACAAAGAGTATGTACCGGTAGATTTTGTAAACAATTCTCCAAGCAGAAGGGAGACCAGGAGGTGAGTTGCCCGGTGCTCCAGTCAATCTGAGGAGAATGTTTCTGCAACCAGGGAAGACCCAGGATTATGGTGCATGATGCCATTTTTAAGACATAAAATTGCATCTCCTCCATATGAAACAACCCAATCTGACATGAAATAGAGGTAGTTTGTGAAATGGGTTGATGATCCTGCAAAGGAGAGTCATCGATACCAGTTATGTAGAGCTTTTTCTCCATAGGAATCAAAGGAATACCCCATTCCTCTACTAACCTGGCATCAATAAAATTTCCTGCTGCTCCTGAATCGATGAAGGCTTGAGAAGTATACTCACAATCCTTCACGAATACCTTAATAGGTAGCAGCAACTTATCAGAATTTTGGGGTGATTGAAAATCGCCTAGGGGTACACCCCCGACAGAACCTAGGCGGAGGAGTTTCTCTGACTTTTTAACACAGTTTTATACCACATGCCCTTTTTCTCCGCAATAAAGACATAAACCTTCCATTCTCCTTCTCTGTTTCTCAGGATCAGACAATTTAGTGTGGCCCAACTGCATGGATTCGTCTGAAGAGGAAACAGAGCTGGAAGGTGGTACTGAGGACCGTAAAAGTGACCGAGACCAGCTCTGGTGGTGATACCGGATTCTTCGGTCAACTTTAATAGCCAAAGTGATGGCTTCCTCCAGAGTGCGAGGCTCCGGGTAACTGAGCAAGGCTTTATCAGATAATCGTGAAAAATATATATAATACCTGCGCCTTTACATAACAATTATGCAATTTGGAGTTAATAAAATGTAAATTTATTCAAAATACACCAGTAGTCTTAAAAGTTGATCTCAATAAATCCCACACATAAATTCATACCTATTCAATAAATGCACTAATCAATACTGGCCAGTATCAAAGAACTTGCTGTGCACTGCAGTGCTAAAATATGAAAAAAATGACTAAAAAATGCCTAAAAAATGCCTAGAAAATGACTGAAAAATGCCTAAAAAATGCCTAGAAAATGACTGAAGTCTCTTCCCTTGCTGACATACAGCTTCTTCTGAGAGTAATCAGTTTGGTATTATATAGTTCGCTGACATGCAACTTCTTCTAAAAATGATCAGTTGTTCCAATGGTAGGGTTAAGGAAGATGAAAGATGAAAAAATGACTAAAAAATGCCTAGAAAATGACTAAAAAATGCCTAAAAAATGCCTAGAAAATGACTGAAATTACTTCCCTTGCTGACATACAGCTTCTTCTGAGAGTAATCAGTTTGGTATTATATAGTTCGCTGACATGCAACTTCTTCTAAAAAATGATCAGTTGTTCCAATGGTAGGGTTAAGGCTTTGGATAGCCCACACACTCACGGTTCCGTTGCTTAGCTTAGATACTTCCTTTAGTGTTCGTCCACTCAAGTCTGTAGCAGTTTTCTAGACTGGGGAGGAGTGGGTCAGGCTGCGTTCCCAGCAACTACCGATCGTTGTTACACAGGTCCCGGCCGGAGACCCGCTGCTTGAGGTTCGTGCAGCACACGGGGAGAGCTCCGATATGCGTGTTTGGAGTTGTGGGTGACGTCACCACTCTGCTTCCAATTGCCGACCGGTTTCAGTAGGCACGCCTACCTTCGTCAGGCTTATCAGATAATCCTAACATAAATTGATCCAATAAAGCAAAGTTTTCCCACCTAGAGGCGCTAGCCCATTTTCGAAATTCTGTCGCGTAATCCTCCGCAGAGCGATGACCCTGACGGAGGTTACGAATCTTACGTACGGCAGTAGCAGCTGTATCAGGATCGTCATATATGATCGCCATGGCGTCAAAGAAATCACTAACTGAGTTTAGCGCCTCATGATTAGGTGGTAGGTCATAGGCGCAAGTTTGGGAATCACCCTGTAGGAGTGTTTTTACAAGGGTGACCCTCTGATGTTGATTGCCAGAAGAAATGGGTCTGACCTCAAAAAAGGACTGACAGCGATTCCTGAAGTTGCAAAAATCGCTTTTATGTCCAGAAAATGTTTCTGGCAATGGCATCTTGGGCTCAGATACCATGTGGACTGGTGGAGCAGATTGAACCTGCTGTTGTGGCTGCAGTCCGTGAACAGCCAGGGGCAACCTGTCCAACTGTTGCTGTTGGTTGGTTACTGTGGTGCTTAACCACTTGAGGACCGTGGGCTTTACCCCCCTTAAGGACCAGCCACTTTTTTTTTCCATTCAGACCACTGCAGCTTTCACGGTTTATTGCTCGCTCATACAACCTACCACCTAAATGAATTTTGGCTCCTTTTCTTGTCACTAATAAAGCTTTCTTTTGGTGCTATTTGATTGCTCCTGCGATTTTTACTTTTTATTATATTCATCAAAAGAGACATGAATTTTGGCAAAAAAATGATTTTTTTTTACTTTCTGTGCTGACATTTTTCAAATAAAGTAAAATTTCTGTATACACGCAGCGCGAAAAATGTGGACAAACATGTTTTTGATTAAAAAAAACCCCATTCAGTGTATATTTATTGGTTTGGGTAAAAGTTATAGCGTTTACAAACTATGGTGCAAAAAGTGAATTTTCCCATTTTCCAGCATCTATGACTTTTCTGACCACCTGACATGTTTCATGAGGGGCTAGAATTCCAGGATAGTATAAATACCCCCCAAATGACCCCATTTTGGAAAGAAGACATCCCAAAGTATTCACTGAGAGGCATAGTGAGTTCATAGAAGATATTAATTTTTGTCACAAGTAAGCGGAAAATGACACTTTGTGACAAAAAAAAAAAGTTTCCATTTCTTCTAACTTGCGACAAAAAAAAATGAAATCTGCCACGGACTCACCATGCCCCTCTCTGAATACCTTGAAGTGTCTACTTTCCAAAATGGGGTCATTTGTGGGGTGTGTTTACTGTCCTCGCATTTTGGGGGGTGCTAATTTGTAAGCACCCCTGTATAGCCTAAAGGTGCACATTGGACTTTGGGCCCCTTAGCACAGTTAGGCTGCAAAAAAGTGCCACACATGTGGTATTTCCGTACTCAGGAGAAGTAGTATAATGTGTTTTGGGGTGTATTTTTACACATACCTATGCTGGGTGAGAGAAATATCTCTGTAAATGACAATTTTTTAATTTTTTTTACACACAATTGTCCATTTACAGAGATCTTTCTCCCACTCAGCATGGGTATGTGTAAAAATACACCCCAAAACACATTATACTACTTCTCCTGAGTACGGCAATACCACATGTGTGGCACTTTTTTGCACCCTAACTGCGCTAAGGGGCCCAAAGTCCAATGAGTACCTTTAGGATTTCACAGGTCATTTTGAGAAATTTCGTTTCAAGACTACTCCTCACGGTTTAGGGCCCCTAAAATGCCAGGACAGTATAGGAACCCCACAAATGACCCCATTTTAGAAAAAAGACACCCCAAGGTATTCCGTTAGTAGTACGGTGAGTTCATAGAAGATTTTATTTTTTGTCACAAGTTAGCGGAAAATGACACTTTGTGAAAAAAACCAATAAAAATCAATTTCCGCTAACTTGTGACAAAAAATAAAATCTTCTATGAACTCACCGTACTACTAACAGAATACCTTGGGGTGTCTTCTTTCTAAAATGGAGTCATTTGTGGGGTTCCTATACTGTCCTGGCATTTTAGGGGCCCTAAACCAAGAGGAGTAGTCTTGAAACAAAATTTCTCAAAATGACCTGTGAAATCCTAAAGGTACTCATTGGACTTTGGGCCCCTTAGCGCAGTTAGGGTGCAAAAAAGTGCCACACATGTGGTATCGCCGTACTCGGGAGAAGTAGTACAATGTGTTTTGGGGTGTATTTTCACACATACCCATGCTGGGTGGGAGAAATAACTCTGTAAATGGACAATTGTGTGTAAAAAAATCAAAAGATTGCCATTTACAGAGGTATTTCTCCCACCCAGCATGGGTATGTGTAAAAATACACCCCAAAACACATTAAACTACTTCTCCTGAGTACGGCGATACAACATGTGTGACACTTTTTTGCACCCTAACTGCGCTAAGGGGCCCAAAGTCCAATGAGTACCTTTAGGATTTTTTTGTTTCAAGACTACTCCTCACGGTTTAGGGCCCCTAAAATGCCAGGGCAGTATAGGAACCCCACTAATGACCCCATTTTAGAAAGAAGACACCCCAAGGTATTCCGTTAGGAGTATGGTGAGTTCATAGAAGTTTTTATTTTTTTGTCACAAGTTAGCGGAAATTGATTTTAATTGTTTTTTTTCACAAAGTGTCATTTTCCGCTAACTTGTGACAAAAAATAAAATCTTCTATGAACTCACCATACTCCTAACGGAATACGCTTGGGTGTCTTCTTTCTAGAATGGGGTCATTTGTGGGGTTCCTATACTGCCCTGGCATTTTAGGGGCCCTAAACCGTGAGGAGTAGTCTTGAAACCAAATGTCGCAAAATGACCTGTGAAATCCTAAAAGTACTCATTGGACTTTGGGCCCCTTAGCGTACTTAGGGTGTAAAAAAGTGCCACATATGTGGTACCGCCGTACTCAGGAGAAGTAGTATAATGTGTTTTGGGGTGTATTTTTACACATACCCATGCTGGGTGGGAGAAATATCTCTGTAAATGGACAATTGTTTGATTTTTTTTACACACAATTGTCCATTTACAGAGAGATTTCTCCCACCCAGCATGGGTATGTGTAAAAATACACCCCAAAACACATTATACTACTTCTCCTGAGTACGGCGATACAACATGTGTGACACTTTTTTGCAGCCTAGGTGCGCTAAGGGGCCCAACGTCCTAATCACAGGTCATTTTGAGGCATTTGTTTTCTAGACTACTCCTCACGGTTTAGGGCCCCTAAAATGCCAGCAATATAGGAACCCCACAAGTGACCCCATTTTAGAAAGAAGACACCCCAGGGTATTCCGTTAGGTGTATGGCGAGTTCATAAAAGATTTTATTTTTTGTCACAAGTTAGTGAAAAATTACACTTTGTGAAAAAAAAACAAAAATCAATTTCCGCTAACTTTTGACAAAAAATAAAATCTTCTATGAACTCGTCATACACCTGACAGAATACATTGGGGTGTCTTTTTTCTAAAATGGGGTCAGTTTGTGGGGTTCCTATACCGCCCTGGCATTTTACGGGCCCAAAACCGTGAGTAGTCTGGAAACCAAATGTCTCAAAATGACTGTTCAGAGGGTATAAGCACCTGCAAATTTTGATGACAGGTGGTCTATGAGGGAGCGAATTTTGTGGAACCGGTCATATGCAGGGTGGCCTTTTAGATGACAGGTTGTATTGGGCCTGATCTGATGGATAGAAGTGCTAGGGGGGTGACAGGAGGTGATTGATGGGTGTCTCAGGGGGTGGTTAGAGGGGAAAATAGATGCAATCAATGCACTGGGGAGGTGATCGGAAGGGGGTCTGAGGGGGATCTGAGGGTTTGGCCGAGTGATCAGGAGCCCACACGGGGCAAATTAGGGCCTGATCTGATGCGTAGGTGTGCTAGGGGGTGACAGGAGGTGATTGATGGGTGTCTCAAGGTGTGATTAGAGGGGGGAATAGATGCAAGCAATGCACTGGCGAGGTGATCAGGGCTGGGGCCTGAGGGCATTCTGAGGGTGTGGGCGGGTGATTGAGTGCCCTAGGGGCAGATAGGGGTCTAATCTGATAGGTAGCAGTGACAGGGGGTGATTGGTGGGTAATTAGTGGGTGTTTAGGGTAGAGAACAGATATCAACACTGCACTTGGGAGGTGATCTGACGTCGGATCTGCGGGCGAACTATTGGTGTGGGTGGGTGATCAGATTGCCCGCAAGGGGCAGGTTAGGGGCTGATTGATGAGTGGCAGTGACAGGGGGTGATTGATGGGTGGCAGTGCCAGGGGGTGATTGATGGGTGGCAGTGACAGGGGGTGATTGATGGGTGATTGACAGGTGATTGACAGGTGATCAGTGGGTTATTACAGGGAAGAACAGATGTAACTAATGCACTGGTGAATTGATAAGGGGGGTCTGAGGGCAATCTGAGCGTGTAGGCGGGTGATTGGGTGCCCGCAAGGGGCAGATTAGGGTCTGATCTGATGGGTAACAGTGACAGGTGGTGATAGGGGGTGATTGATGGGTGATTGATGGGTGATTGATGGGTAATTAGTGGGTGTTTAGGGTAGATAACAGATGTAAACACTGCACTTGGGAGGTGATCTGACGTCGGATCTGCGGGCGATCTATTGGTGTGGGTGGGTGATCAGATTGCCCGCAAGGGGCAGGTTAGGGGCTGATTGATGGGTGGCAGTGACAGGGGGTGATTGATGGGTGGCAGTGACAGGGGGTGATTGATGGGTGATTGACAGGTGATCAGTGGGTTATTACAGGGAAGCACAGATGTAAATATTGCACTGGCGAATTGATAAGGGGGGTCTGAGGGCAATCTGAGCGTGTAGGCGGGTGATTGGGTGCCCGCAAGGGGCAGATTAGGGTCTGATCTGATGGGTAACAGTGACAGGTGGTGATAGGGGGTGATTGATGGGTGATTGATGGGTAATTAGTGGGTGTTTAGGGTAGATAACAGATGTAAACACTGCACTTGGGAGGTGATCTGACGTCGGATCTGCGGGTGATCTATTGGTGTGGGTGGGTGATCAGATTGCCCGCAAGGGGCAGGTTAGGGGCTGATTGATGGGTGGCAGTGACAGGGGGTGATTGATGGGTGGCAGTGACAGGGGGTGATTGATGGGAGATTGACAGGTGATCAGTGGGTTATTACAGGGTAGCACAGATGTAAATATTGCACTGGCGAATTGATAAGGGGGGTCTGAGGGCAATCTGAGCGTGTAGGCGGGTGATTGGGTGCCCGCAAGGGGCAGATTAGGGTCTGATCTGATGGGTAACAGTGACAGGTGGTGATAGGGGGTGATTGATGGGTGATTGATGGGTGATTGGTGGGTAATTAGTGGGTGTTTAGGGTAGAGAACAGATATCAACACTGCACTTGGGAGGTGATCTGACGTCGGATCTGCGGGCGAACTATTGGTGTGGGTGGGTGATCAGATTGCCCGCAAGGGGCAGGTTAGGGGCTGATTGATGAGTGGCAGTGACAGGGGGTGATTGATGGGTGGCAGTGCCAGGGGGTGATTGATGGGTGGCAGTGACAGGGGGTGATTGATGGGTGATTGACAGGTGATTGACAGGTGATCAGTGGGTTATTACAGGGAAGAACAGATGTAACTAATGCACTGGTGAATTGATAAGGGGGGTCTGAGGGCAATCTGAGCGTGTAGGCGGGTGATTGGGTGCCCGCAAGGGGCAGATTAGGGTCTGATCTGATGGGTAACAGTGACAGGTGGTGATAGGGGGTGATTGATGGGTAATTAGTGGGTGTTTAGGGTAGATAACAGATGTAAACACTGCACTTGGGAGGTGATCTGACGTCGGATCTGCGGGCGATCTATTGGTGTGGGTGGGTGATCAGATTGCCCGCAAGGGGCAGGTTAGGGGCTGATTGATGGGTGGCAGTGACAGGGGGTGATTGATGGGTGGCAGTGACAGGGGGTGATTGATGGGTGATTGACAGGTGATCAGTGGGTTATTACAGGGAAGCACAGATGTAAATATTGCACTGGCGAATTGATAAGGGGGGTCTGAGGGCAATCTGAGCGTGTAGGCGGGTGATTGGGTGCCCGCAAGGGGCAGATTAGGGTCTGATCTGATGGGTAACAGTGACAGGTGGTGATAGGGGGTGATTGATGGGTGATTGATGGGTAATTAGTGGGTGTTTAGGGTAGATAACAGATGTAAACACTGCACTTGGGAGGTGATCTGACGTCGGATCTGCGGGTGATCTATTGGTGTGGGTGGGTGATCAGATTGCCCGCAAGGGGCAGGTTAGGGGCTGATTGATGGGTGGCAGTGACAGGGGGTGATTGATGGGTGATTGATGGGTGATTGACAGGTGATTGACAGGTGATCAGGGGGATAGATGCTTACAGTACACAGGGGGGGGGCGGGGTCTGGGGGGGCGGTCTGGGGAGAATCTGAGGGGTGGGGGGGGGTGATCAGGAGGGGGCAGGGGGCAGGGGGGGGGGGATAAAAAAAAATAGCGTTTACAGATAGTGACAGGGAGTGATTGATGGGTGATTAGGGGGTGATTGGGTGCAAACAGGGGTCTGGGGGGTGGGCAGGGGGGGTCTGAGGGGTGCTGTGGGCGATCTGGGGCAGGGGGGGAGAAATCAGTGTGCTTGGGTGCGATATAGGGTGGCTGCAGCCTGCCCTGGTGGTCCCTCGGACATTGGGACCACCAGGGCAGGAGGCAGCCTGTATAATACACTTTGTAAACATTACAAAGTGTATTATACACTTTGTATGCAGCGATCGCGGGGTTAACATCCCGCCGGCGTTTCCGTATGGCCGGCGGGATGTTGCGGCGGGTGAGCGGTGACAGGCGCCGGCGGAGGACCGCGTCACAGATGACGCGATCGCTCCGCCCATGCCCTTACAAGGACCACCGCCTCTGTGGGTGAGCTGGTCCTTGCGGGCTCCACTTCCCAGCCTCCCCTGTGCGTTAGGCGGTCGGGAAGTGGTTAAGTTACCAACCGCCAGTGTAAGAGCTTGCACCTGCTTGCAAAGCTCTTCCATATCGATTGGTCTGCTCTAATGTAAAGATCTGCTAGTGTATGAGGGCACTAGCAGACAAACAAACAAGAGAAATGTTACAAACAGTGACAGTAGAAGGCGATACTGTCACTGGTACAGATATAAAGAATGGCCAACAGGCAGGGTCGGTAACAGATCTGACATATAAGGTACAAAATTGGCAGGCAATAACAATGTGAGTATACAGGCCGAGGTCGGCAACAGATCAGATTGGCAGAGGTACAGAATCAGTAGGCAATAGCAAGGTGAGTATTCAGGCAGAGGTCGGCAACAGATCAGATAGGCAAAGGTACAGAATCGTAAGGCAAAGAGTAGTCAGAGAAACAGGCAAAGGTCAAACACAGTATATTCAAAACAGTAATAATATATATTTCCTCAGCTAGTGTGAAATCCCCGGGGTCCTGCCAGGTTCAAAGCACACACAGATCTGACTAAGGTCTGAAGCCTTCACTCAGGGCCGTTTCTACCCCCGTGCGGGGCGTGCCGCCGCCCGGGGCGCTGTTAGGAGGGGGGCGCTATAGTGGAGGGGGGAGCCGGAGCCGCGGGGAGGGCAGCCCGACCTCTCCCTCCCTCTCCCGGGCGCCCTCCGTGCTCCCCCCTCAGATGCAGAGCGAGCAGCCGGGAAGCGCTGTTTGCAACTCACCTGCCTGGCTCCAAGCGCTGCTCTCTCGCCGCTGGTCTGTCTTTTCTCTCTGCATAGATGCGGATACACGCGGCTTCCGGCTAAACAGGAAGTCGCGTGTATCAGCATGTATGCAGAGAGAAGAGACAGACCAGCGGCGAGAGAGCAGCGCTTGGAGCCAGGCAGGTGAGTTGCAAACAGCGCTTCCCGGCTGCTCGCTCTGCATCTGAGGGGGGAGCACGGAGGGCGCCCGGGAGAGGGAGGGAGAGGTCGGGCTGCCCTCCCCGCGGCTCCGGCTCCCCCCTCCACTATAGGGGACAGCTAGCTATCTAACCTATCCTGGGGGCACCTACCTAATCTAACCTACGCTGGGGGCAGCTACCTAATCTAACCTACGCTGGGGGGCACCTACCTAATCTAACCTATACTGGGGGGCAGCTACCTATCTAACCTATACTGGGGGGCACCTACCTAATCTAACCTACGCTGGGGGGCACCTACCTAATCTAACATACACTGGGGGGCACCTACCTAATCTAACATACACTGGGGGGCACCTACCTAATCTAACCTATACTGGGGGGCACCTACCTAATCTAACCTACACTGGGGGGCACCTACCTAATCTAACCTACACTGGGGGGCACCTACCTAATCTAACCTACACTGGGGGGCAGCTACCTCTCTAACCTTCACTGGGGGGCAGCTACCTATCTAACCTTCACTGGGGGGCAGCTACCTATCTAACCTACACTGGGGGGCAGCTACCTATCTAACCTACACTGGGGGGCAGCTACCTATCTAACCTACACTGGGGGGCAACTACCTATCTAATCTATACTGGGGGGGCACCTACCTAATCTAACCTACGCTGGGGGGGCACCTACCTAATCTAACCTACGCTGGGGGGCAGCTACCTATCTAACCTACACTGGGAGGCAGCTACCTAATCTAACCTACACTGGGGGGCAGCTACCTATCTAACCTATACTGGGGGCACTTATTTAACCTGTATTGGGGGCACCTACCTAGCTAGCCTATACAGGTGGCCACTATACTGGCTACCTATATTGCAGGCACCTACCTAAATAACCTGTACTGGGGCACCTACCTATCTAACTTATACCGGGGGCGCCTGCCTATCTAACCTATACTGGGGGCAACTATACTGGCTACCGATACTGGAGGCACCTACCTGGCTAACCTATAGCGGGGGCAACTATACTGGCTCACCTATGCCTGGCTACCTATACTGGGGTACCTATTCTTGGCTACCTATACTGGGGGGACCTATACTAAGTGCAACTAGACCTGGCTAACCTATACTGCGGGCACCCATACCTTGCTCGCGGGGGGGGGGGGGGGCGCAATTTTTACACCCTCGCCCTGGGTGCATTTTAGCCTAGAAACTGCACTGCCTTCACTGCGAAGTGTTAGCTAGAGCAGACAGTGAGCAAGTGTCAGCACAGCTCTTTAATAGCCCGGGTAAGCAGGCAACCACGCCCCTAAGCCGCTTGGCCAATCAGAAACCGGACATGGAGCCATGCGTGTCAGCTGACAGGTGATCAGCTGACACGCTTCCTTAGAGCATAAGAGGGGCGTCACTGACAGTGCATGTGTCCACCCTCATTTGCAGTCTGAGAATCATGCGGCCGGATCTCTGCTGACACCATCCCTGACAATGCGGGCAGCCGCACCGGAAGTCCCAGATGTGCTGCCAGCGGAGGAAACTGTGAGTGAGCTGGTAAGCGCAGATTTACTGACATAGAGTTTATAATTTTCCAGTGAGCTAGTAATTTCTGCGATAGCTACTTTTACTGTTCACATTTTATGAATTTCATGTGTTAGATTTAAAAAGAAAAAGATAGGGATGAGTGTTTCCGTTATGCAACTTAGAGTGAGAAGTAAATTATAAAACTACTAGATACTTACCGGAATTTGAGAACGGTCTCTTGAATGTGGTTAACTTGGTTTTCCTTTCTAGCTCCAAGAAGATTGTCTAGTGTGAAGAAAAGAAGATTTTAAGAAGATTGTAGTGTTAGAAATTGTCTTGTATAATTTTCATTGGTGGAGAGAAGTAGCCAATGGATCCATTATTTTATTTTATTGATTCAAATAAAATTTTCTTCTACTGCATTGGTGTCTGTTGGATATCTTTTAGTTGGCAACTATTAAAACTGGTTACATATTTTTGGCGTAGTCGGCAGGATGGAGGCGGAGTTAGATTCAGAGGACCAAAGCCCCACTCCAGGAACCAGTGCAGCTGCAGGAGAAAGATCTCACTTAACCCCTTCTGCTTATCATATGATGCCTGTCGGGCTTTTGGCCACTTATATACCTAAATTCAATGGCCACAATAAGCTGTTGAGAGATTGGATTGAACGGATTCGTAGTGCTGTTAAGGCTTATAAAGTCCCTGTCGAGAAATAGCCATTCTAGCTTTGGAAGGGGATGCATGGAAAGCCATAGTGACATCTGAACTACCTGAACCTGCACCCTTGCAGGCTATTATTGAGATAGTAGAAGAAATATATGAAGATCCAGCTGACCTACACATATTGCGTAAGAGATTCATTGATCGTATACAAAAGAGAGAAGAGACTATTCCTCAATTCGCAAACGCTCTGAAAGATCTGATGAATGCCCTGACCCAAAAAGAAATGGAAGAGGATGAGATTTCTAATGTTGATGCAGAGGATTGGTTGGTACACCAGTTCTTGTTGGGTTTGAGGAGCGAAACTATTCGACAACATCTCAAGTTGAAATTGGAGGGAGACCGAAAGATTGGATCCATAAGTTGCAAAGTCTGGCAGTCAAATAACAGCAGGAAGAGGAGGCTATGCAGAGTACTCCTTTTCAACGAAATGTCCAAGTCCCTAATTTACCAGTTCGTGATCAGAAAGAATTGCATAAAAAAGAGATGGAATATTTAACTGGAGCTGTTCAAAAATTGACGGTGGAAATACAGCAATTAAGGAAAGAAAGACCACACTCCATTAATAAAGAATTTCCTTCAAGAACCGTCTATGAGAGAGAAACTCCATTTGTCTGTTGGAATTGTGGGAGAGCCGGCCATATTGCTAGGAACTGTGACAGTCGTCGTCACTCTGAGAGACGACCATATTTCAACTAAAGTATCCTGCAGTGGAGGGTCACACGGTGGAAAGAAATGGAATGACCCCAGAGGAAGATATAAACCAGCAAACAGGGATGCTCATCCGGATTTCGGATATCCGGGTAACCCAGATAGCCAAACTTTTTTACACTATCCGATCCGGATTCGGAGTCCGGATTTTTTAAAAATCCGGATAGCTATTGTAATGATCTGCTAATGTGTGAGCACTAGCAGACAGACAAATATCAGACGTTCCCTCAATGGGAATTGTCTACAGACAGTGTCAGTAGAAGGCAGCACTACCACTAAGTACAGATAAAGAGAATGGTCAGGCAATCAGGGTCGGTAACAGATCTGACAGATACGGTACAAAATCGGCAGGCAAATACAAAGTTAGTAAACAGGCAGAGGTCGGCAACAATCAGATATGCAAAGGTACAGAATCGGAAGGCAAGAGCTAAGTGAGTGTTCAGGCAGAGGTCAGCAACAGATCAGATAGGCAAAGGTACAGAATCGATAGGCAAGGAGTAGTCAGAGAATCAAGCAAAAGTCAAACACAGTATATCAATCAGTAATAATAATAATAATAGGCTAGCTAGTATGGAATCCTCGGTGTCCTGCCGGTTCAAGCCACACACGGAACTGACTAAGGTCTGAAGCCTTCACTGGGAAGTGTTAGCTAGAGCAGACAGTGAGCAAGTGTCAGCACAGCACTTAAGAAGCCCGGGTAAGTAGGAGAACATGCCCCCAGCCGCTCGGCCAATCCGAACCCGGAGGTGGAGTCCTGCATGTCAGCTGACAGCTGGTCAGCTGACACGCTTCCTTAGAGCATAAGAGGAGCGGCGCTGCCAGCGCATGCGTCCGCCCTCATTTTCAGTCAGAGTATCATGCGGCCGGATCCCCGCAGGCACGCTGCTGACATCATCCCTGCCACTGCGGCCGGCCGCACCAGAAGCCCCAGATGCGCTACTAGCGGAGGAAACAGCAACTGAGCTGGTAAGCTATCTGCGGATATTTTTACAGTCAACCCGGATATCTGCGGATTTCACCCAGATATCCGAATCCGGATTACATATTCAATGGCAAAAAGACACACACATTCCTGGGTTCGATTCCTGGGTTCAATTCCTGGGTTTGATTCCTGGCTAATGTATGTGAGCGTGCTGTAGTGTTGGTAGTATAGTGGTGAGCATAGCTGCCCTCCACGCAGTTGACCTGGGTTCGATTCCTGGCTAATGTATGTGAGCGTGCTTTTGACATCCTACAAATCCTGGGAAGACAAGATACTCCTCCTCCGGAGGAGGAGGGGAGGTGGGTAAGAGGCTAGAAGGTGTTTTTAAAGGTTAGAAATGGTTTTAAAGCATTTTGAAAGGCACTTCCGGTTTCTCTTTCCGGATATCCGAATAGGTCGGATATCCGCGTTCATGCGAATATCTAAAAGTTCGGATTCGGATATCCGAATCGGATCCGGATATCTGGATACCCGGATCCGGATCAATTCGGGTTTTAAAAAGTACTACCCAAGCATTCCTGCCAGCAAATAGTAGGTTAATGTCCAAAAATTCATGTTTTATTAGATGATCGATTGGTTAACTATTTAATTGATACAGGTTCACAGGTCACTACTATTGAAGAAGATTTCTTTTTCAAAAATTACCCAGAAAAAAACAACTGAAATTCAAGACTCCTGGGTATCATTAACTGCTGCTAATCATCTGCCTGTGCCGGTTAAAGGAATAACTTGGATGACTTTAAAGACTGAAGGGGCTCAGTTACCCAAACGAGGGATTCTGATATAAGATCAATAAAATAAAATAAGGGAGCATCAGCTGAACCAGTAATCTTGGGCATGAATATTCTCAAAGATCTGAATCTCCAACTCTTTAATTATTATAATCAAGAACGATTAGAAGTTCTTCCAAAATCACAACCGGATTGGAAGGTCTATCAGCAGTTAATAAAGATGGGAAGGGCTCAAAAACATGTTGATGGCTGTCAAGGAGAATTGGGAATCACTCGATCTCCATATAAACAAGAAATAAAAATATCTGCCCAATCAGAAATTATATTTCAGTTATTGGTAGGGACACATCAACCTACCACAGGAGTTACAGTCATGACTGAACCTGAGATCAATAGGACCGGAGTGTTGATTGCTCGAACCATAGCGGTAATCAAGAAGGGAATCCTTCCAGTTAGAGTATTAAATTGGAAGGCTGAAGAAGTAGTAGTGCCAGCTGGTACTTTAATGGCTAAAGTTTAGCCCATCGAAGTAGTATCTGCTGGAACTAAGGAAGATTTTTCTATGGAGTCTGACGAGGATTCTGTATGTGTTCAGGCTAAAGAATGTGCCACTGCAGAAGGTATTATTCAGGCTATGGCTCTTGAATTGGATGCCTTCAATACTAATCAGAAAACTGAGATTAATTCACTTATTAATACCAACCTCGAAGTGTTTTCTCAGGGAGAAATGGACTTAGGGTGTGCTGATCAGATTTCTCACCGTATAAATACTGGGAACAGTTTACCTATATGGGAACATTATCATCATCTGTCTCCTCTTACGTATCAGGAAGTCAAAACCATGCTCAATGAGATGATTCAGGCAGGGGTGGTGGAGGAGAGTAAGGCTGCTTACACACAGGGACGTTACAGGCGCACGTTAGTGCAGCCTGTAACGCTTCCCCAACGCACAGTAATGTAACACAAGTGGGCTGTTCACACTGCCCACGTTGTGTTACATGTAACGCTGCACGTTCTTCCGAAAGTGCAGCATGCTACGGCGTTACAGCGGCTTAAGCCGCGTTAGACTGTTTGCACATGCTCAGTCATGTTGGGGAGGAGCGGAGAGCGGCCAGGCACATGGCTAATTAATATTCACTGCACGTTGTGACGTGCAGTGTTTACTTCCTGATGCGGCCGCTCTGTGCGGCGATTGGCCGGCGGGACCACGTGGTGCCGCATGTGTCCAAGAGTACGCATCACGGACGCCAGAGTGAGCTGCACAACGCGGCTCACTCTGACGTCGAAGAGCACCAGGCCTTGTGTTAGGTGCACGTTATGCGACCTTAACGCAGCACCTAACGCAACGTCTTGGTGTGCAAGTAGCCTAAAAGTCCGTGGGCAGCCCCTATTGTTCTGGTTAAGAAGAAAGATGGTACATTGCGTTTTTGCATGGATTATAGGAAGTTGAATGCTGTTACTGTTCGGGATGCATATCCCCTTCCCTGAATTGATGATTCTTTGATGACGCTAGGAAAGGCCAAGTATTTTTCCACCCTCGATTTATGCAGTGGATACTGGCGAATAGTCATGGACCCAAAAGATAAGGAAAAAAACACTTTTATTACTCCCATGAGTCTATTCCAATTCAATCAAATACCGTTTGGACTCACTAATGCTTCGCTACTTTTCAACGAGCTATGGAGGCATGCCTTGGGGACTATAATTATGAACATTTATTAATTTATTTGGATGATATTATTGTATTCTCTTCTTCCTTCTCCCAGCAAATACAACATTTATGATTAGTATTCCAACGGTTGCAGAAATTTGGATTTAAGCTCAAACCACAGAAGTGTCACTTGTTTAAAAATAAAATGTCCTTTCTGGGGCATCAGATTACAGAGAAAGGGGTCTAACCTAGCCCAGATAAAGTGGAGGCAATCCAGAACTGGAAACCTCCTAGGTATGTCACTGAGGTGCGATCTTTCTCGGGAATGGCTATCTATTATCGGAAATTGATTCCGAAGTTTGCCCAACATGCCGGACCTCTACATTTACTTTTAAAAGGAGACAAAGCTAAGTCCAGGAAAGAAGTGGTCTCTTGGGGACCAGAACAAGAAGAAGCGTTTAAATGGTTGAAGGACCAAATCACTACACCTCCCATTCTAGCCTTTGCCAACTTTGATGAGCCTTTAAAAGTTTATACCGATGCCAGTATGAGGGGTTTGGGAGCTATTCTCACCCAAGTACAGAATGGTAAGGAACGAGTTATCGCTTTCGCCAGCCGAAGTTTAAAAGACACCCGAAAAGAAAATGGAAAATTACAGTTCATTCAAAGTAGAATGGGCTATTACTGAGAAATTCACAGAATATCTGACTGGAGCTAAATTTACTGTATACATGTATAACAACCCTGTTGCTTACTTACAAACCACCAAACTGGGAGCTCTCGAGCAGAGATGGGTAGCTAGGTTAGCTAAGTTTGACTTTGTAATTAAATATCAGCCAGGGAAAATAAATGTATGCGCAGATTCCTTATCCAGATACCCCTATGAGATCCCAGATACTGATATCGACTTGGAATTGGAAGAGGTAGAATTGACTCTGATAGGAAGAAGAGGGAAGCCTGCAGTTGAGACTCTTCAACAAATACAAACTCAGACAGAAGTATATGACTGGGTCAAATTACAAAATGAGGATTATTATTAATAATAATAATAATAATCCGAACATTTCCATTCTGAGCCAATTTAGGACTTGGGTACAATCCCGAAAGAAACCCTCCCCAAATTTGCAGAAAACCTTAGATCTAGAACTTGTGAAATTGTTATGGCAATGGACTCGTTTGAGCATACAAAAAAATATCTTGTACCGAGAAGTGAAATTAAAGCACCAATTGCAGCACTCTAAGCAAGTGGTGCTGTCTCAATCTTTGGCTGTCAATATTTTACCAGAGTTACATCACCAGATGAGCCATTGGGGAACGGAGAAGACGTTGCAATAATTCCAAACCAGATTTTATTGTAACAATGCTAAGTGGTTTATAGAACAGGTGTGTCAACGCTGTTCTCAGTGTGCAATCAACAAAGGAGCTGAGGCTAAAGTTTCTCCATTAAAGTGGAGTACTTTTGCGTCAATGGCTGTACTAACTATGGACTTCCTAACTATCGATACCTCCATGGATGGACTTAATCATATTCTAGTTATGGTGGACCATTTTACTAAAATTGCAATAGCTGTACCAATTCGGAATCAAACAGCGGAAGTAGCAGCTAAATGTGTATGGCGAGAGTAGTTATTCAAAAATATGGCTGCCCAGGACGAATACATTCTGACCAGGGACCCTGTTTTGAGAGTCATTTATTGAGAAGTTTGTGTAAATTGTATGGAGTAAATCGAACTCATTCATCCCCTTATCATCCCCAAGGAAATGGGGCCTGTGAGCGATTTAATAGGACCTTAATCCAACTCTTAAGGTCATTAGAGGAAGAAAAAAAGGAGATGGACTCTGTACCTATAGGAATTAATCTGGATATACAATCATACCATTCATGAAAGTACTGGATTTACTCCGTATCAAATGCTGTTTGGTTGAGATGACACGGGTCCTATTGATCTCAGGTTTGGCCTTACAAGAGAGCAACCAAGCTATACTCCAGAAACCTGGGTGACTAGTCATAAAAGGAGAATGACGGAAATGCAGGAATTAGTGCTTAAACGACAACAGCAAGAGCATAAAGAAAGAGAAGATAATTTTCCCGTAATACGAGTGGGTGATGAAGTTCTGTTGCGACGCAAGGGAGCTCATCAAAGAGGAAAGTTATTGTCAGTATGGCAACCAGAACCATGGATTGTCACTAAGAAGCTCTATAGGGATATTCCTGTGTTTGAAATACAGAGAATAGATGGAACTAGAAAAATTCTACGTATTCATTGTTCATTATTGAAGTTGCATAAGTCCTCTGCAGAATATTCAACTGAACCGTTAAATGAGGATGAGTCACCCTCATGCGGAACTGGTGTACCACGACTGGAAGAAATTACTGAAGGGTGGTGGGCTCTGAAGCGCTGAATGTTCCACTCCGGAAGGTTTTGCTAATGACGGTGACTCCGTCTCCTGGTCCAATGTCGCTTATGATTCTTCAGAGAGAATCCCAAATTTTGGACAAGAGGAGGTAACCCCTGCTTTAGCTGAGGGAGACTCTGCAGACATTGATGTAGGAGGGGTGGGAAATTCTGAACTTATTAGAAAATCTACTCGAACTAACCAAGGAAAATTACCTGATAGGTATATGCAGGAGGAATTCCTTTGGTATTGATGTATGATTTTACTCTTGAATTATAGAGGACTACAATATTCAAAGAATAAAAAAAACAGATCCCCCTCTTTCTACCTGCTACAATTCCCCCCGAATTGTAGCAGGTAGAAAGAGGGGGGTCTGTTTTTTTTTTATCATTACTACCTGGTCAGCAGCATGCAGATAGGGGTGCTGCTGACACAGGTTTTCTAGTAAGGGCATGTTGCCCACAACTATAATGGCCGCCGCAGTAGGAAGCGACATTGTGTGAGGGCAGGCAGGGTCTCATGGCTGTGGAAAAGAGAGAGAGCGAGTGCACGCGTAACTATTGATGCGTGCACTCCTCCAGGTTGCCTGGCAACGGGGACGCGCGGCGAGGAGCGAGAGCTGAGAAGCTCAAGATACAGGGGGGTGCACGCACAGAGAGCGCGAGGATTAGGGAGGCGGATGGCACGTAGGAAGCCGTTGGAGAGAGCTGGTTTTAACCAACTCTCTCTGTGGTGAAGCGGCAGTGGAAGCGGAGGGGACGGACCCAGCTGAAGTAACGCAGGAGGATCGGAGAGAACAACCGCGGCAGGGAGCGAGTCCTGGTGGATTTATTTTCCTCAGCAGCCACAGAGCCCTATAGGAATTAATACTTTTGTTAGGCCATGAGAGATAGAAAGACAATTTTGAAATTCTGAATACACTGTTCTCTAGGATTATTCATCTGATTAACTTCCTGCTTGGTTCTGCTTAAATTTTTTTTTTCTCCTCAGAGTTTGTTTTTTTTATTATGCTCTCAGGAGTGAACATACGTGAATATCATTGCTGTCAGAAATGTATGTGATGACTGGCTTTCTGTGCATATTTCAGTACTCATCCTCACTGGTACTGTTCAGCCCATCCTCTCTGTTACTAATAGCGACTCCCTTGCACGGATATTGCTCTGTTTATGTTTCAGCAAGAGCTCACTAAATACATTCTTGGTTGTTCCTAGGAAAAATTATTCTCCCACTGCGATTCAGGTTCCTTTTAGGTGAATACCACCACCACCTGTTATATTTTGATGTTTTATATGAGGGCAGGATAAACTTTCTCAAAGTGACCAGCCCATTTTACCCTTATACTCACCTCCCAAAAGAGAGAGAGAGAGAGACGTCCAGCTAAATTCCTGAAATAAAGAGGAGAGATAATTAACATAAATAGGAAAGAAAGGCAGAACCCATCTGCACCCAAATCCTAACTCAATGGGCTCGATTCACAAAGCGGTGATAACCCAGTTAAAGACTTTAGGCGTGATAACCATTTTTATCATGCCTAAACTCAGTTTAGGCATGATAAGTTTAGGCATGATAAGTTTAGGCATGATAAGTTTAGGTGTGATAAGTTTAGGCATGCTAAGTTTAGATAAGTTTATATCGCGCGCAAAGTCCCGCACGCAAAGCAGCGCCATTAAACTTTATACAAAGTGCACCAGACTTTGCTAGCGCAAAACTTTTGATCAGCTGTGCACTGCGGTGCTAACCCAGTTGGTGCTTAAACTTATCACGCCTAAAAACTTATCACACCTAAACTTATCATACCTAAACTTATCACACCTAAACTTATCACACCTTAACTTATCATGCCTAAACAGAGTTTAGGCGTGATAAAGGGCTTTTCACCACGGTGCTAACTGTTAGCACCGCTTTGTGAATCAGGCCCAATGAGCCAAAAAGGTGCCAGAGATTATGTAAAAAAATATTCATTTATTAATATACGTTAAAACATGTATATAGAACATACAGTTTAAAGGTCTGCATATCTGGGCAGCTAGGGGAAAAAGATGTTATAGTATATCAACAATATTGCTTTTTTACACATATTATCAGCATATAATTTAAATAGAAAAAGCATCCATGGTCTACAAACTAGGCGACAAAAACTCTATATGGTAATACATAAATTTATTGAAAGGACGTATCCCAGATAAAAACAAAGAACACTTCACCAGTGTTGCTGGGAGGGATTGTAAAATATAAAGCAATAAATAAGTAATAATCACACAGTGGGCTCGATTCACAAAGCGGTGCTAACCCAGTTAGAGACTTTAGGCATGATAACCATTGCACCACGCTGGTGAAAAGCCAGTTTAGGTGTGATAAGTTTAGGCATGATAAGTTTAGGCATGATAAGTTTAGATAAGTTTAGATCGCTTGCAAAGTCCCGCACGCAAAGCAGCGCCATTAAACTTTATACGAAGTGCACCAGACTTTGCTAGCGTAAAACTTTTGATCAGCTGTGCACTGCGGTGCTAACCCAGTTGGCGCTTAAACTTATCATGCCTAAACTTATCACACCTAAACTTATCATGCCTAAACTTATCACACCTAAACTTATCACACCTAAACGTATCATGCCTAAACTGAGTTTAGGCGTGATAAAGGGCTTTTCACCAGCGTGCTAACTGTTAGCACCGCTTTGTGAATCAGGCCCCGTGTAACAAGCCTCCAACAACAGGCCTCCTCATATTTGGAGTATTGGGGACTTTTATTTATTGGTCTTTGTTTGTGTTTTTTGTAGTTTCAAGACTATTGTATCTTGTCACTGGCACTAGATGGGGTTGACCTATCCATCTTCACTTATGAGTCTTCAATCAATTTCAAGGCACAGGACACTTTATGGAACGTGTGTATATATATATATATATATATATATATATGTGTGTGTGTATATATATAGATATGTATGCATATATAGATATTTTTGCTTATTAAACTTTTCATTTTTCATTAGCACTTTATTATGTACACAAAAGAATCTTCATGTATTTTCTCTTTATTTTTAATTATATATATATTTATTGTGTAGTGGTTATATTACTTGTATGTTTATTATCGACCACTAAAGGCCCTATGTGCTCTCTGAATCATGTTTGTCTAAATTCACTATGATCTTTATGTGCATTATATTTCTTAGCCCCAAGATGGCATTCACTGTGATATTCATATGCAGATGATCCATTTGCTTCTGTTACTATTAATACCTTCATGCTATTATCATTAATATTTATCTAGCGACTTTTACTCATATATGGCCGTTGGTTTATTAATTATTTTGCCGGCCGCTCTATGCACTGACCCTCAGCATACAGCATCATCGAGTGTGCGCCGGTCAGTCTATGCGACCGTGAGGTTCGCGTAGCGGAGTGACGCACGGGAGGCGTGGCCACGCCTCCTGCATCGATCAGCGGCGGTATTTATGGCGGCTCCATTCTTTTAATGTCTATCTCCGAAGAAGCACCGTTAGGGGGTGCGATACATGTGAGGTCACAGTAGCCGGCGGAGGCTGAGAGGGGCAGTGCATTCAAAAGGTGAGGTTGTTATTACATTTTACATTATCCTCTTACCAACAGCCATATATATATATGTATTATGACTTTACTTAGCAATCTGTGCTGCCGTTGGTTAGTCACACGACTATTGGATACAATTGCTTGTGTGTTATGCTGATGTATATATCAAACCCCTCTTGTTACACTGTGTGATTATTACTTATTTATTGCTTTATATTTTACAATCCCTCCCAGCAACACTGGTGAAGTGTTCTTTGTTTTTATCTGGGATACGTCCTTTCAATAAATTTATATATTACCATATAGAGTTTTTGTCGCCTGGTTTGTAGACCATAGATGCTTTTTCTATTTAAATTGTGTCAGGATAGTCCATGGACATGGATATGTCTATATTGCTCTGCTTCTTGATATTATATTATCAGCATATAAATCACCAATGATTCAAAAACACAGTCCATGGATGCTGTAAGGAAAACGGAGTCCTTAATGAAAAAAATGCGGGGATGCCAAGTAATGCACAGCTGTGTTA
Source organism: Hyperolius riggenbachi (assembly GCF_040937935.1). Classification (NCBI taxonomy): domain Eukaryota; kingdom Metazoa; phylum Chordata; class Amphibia; order Anura; family Hyperoliidae; genus Hyperolius; species Hyperolius riggenbachi. The sequence goes on along the minus strand of NC_090652.1, from coordinate 178,774,230 downwards.
GAGTTCCTGTCCACAAGCAGGCAACTGTTGGTACATAAGGTTGGTACATAGAGATGCAAGGATACAAAATGATGCAAGCCCCCCCCCCGCCAGGCTAAGTGCTAAGTGAAAGCGACAAGGGGAAAACCAGGGAAAAAAGGGGGGAAGACTAAGACAAAGGAATAATAGGGAAACATAAAAACAGGAATGCCACCAAGCCGCATCCACATCCAGCGCAACGGACTCTTAAAGGGAAACTGTTCTGAGAAAAAAAACACACAATTATAGAACAATCGGTCATATCATACAATTGTATTTAATACAAGTAATACTACAATTATACCACATACTAGGAAAAATCCTTACTATAAAGAAACTTTTTGAAAGAAAAAATATTTTGAACAAAATTAATTAATGAAAAATAGGCTGCAAAAATAGTATATAAATGCAACCTCACATCTGGAAAGCTGCCAGAGGCCCCCACGCCTCCATAACATGCGGGGAGCCTGCTTGTGAACAGGAACTCTAACACAACTGTGCATTACTTTGCATCTCCGCATTTTTTTCATTAAGGACTCCGTTTTCCTTACAGCCTCCATGGACCGTGTTTTTGAATCATTGGTGATTTATATGCTGATAATATGTGTAAAGAAGCAATATTGTTGATATGCTATAACATCTTTTTCCCTTAGCTGCCCAGATATTCAGACCTTCAAACTGTATGTTCTATATACATGTTTTAACATATATTAATAAATGAATATTTTTTTACATCATCTCTGGCACCTTTTTGGCTCATTGAGTTAGGATTTGGGTGCAGATGGGTTCTGCCTTCCTTTCCTGTTCTTCTTAACCCAAATCACACAGATCACACCAACCCAAGTCATACAGATTTTTTTCATGTATGTTTGTATAGCTAGGAGTGGACTGGTGTTGGATGAATCGCAGATATAACTTTAATCTTCAGGTCTTTTTGACCTATGCCCATTAAAGTGATTCACCCACCATATTCCACAAGTAAATCTTTTTTCCTTTTTTTTGTTAGGTTTTTGGCTAAACCATTTTTCTTTTCCCCTTTTTTTGTTGAATGCTTGGGTTGCTGCGAGTGGTCCCCCTGCCTTGGTTTTCGCCTATGGCTGACGTGTGGGGGGTGGCCCGGCCCGCCTCCCTGTCTCCCGTGCGCAACCTAGTCACACACTGAATTTCCATCATGTTTCAGTGGGACAATTTTATCTCACAACTACAGAGGGATAATAAATCTGTATCTTCAGGCCCCTTAATAGACAAAGAGATCTTGCATGGAGGCTAAGTCCAGGAAACACTCGGACTGTGCCTATATTGATAAATATATAATTGACAAAATTAGCCCTTATCATATGAGAGTCCAGATCTTTCCACACTCACGGCACATTACCGGGAGTTCAGGAAAAAAAAATGGGAGGAAAACTTTGAGAGTAGTTCACAGATAGCACTGTCATACAACAAAGAATTGTTACAGATTGTAATGATCCGCTCAGCTGGATGCACTGGCAGACAGCTGTTTGACCATTCCTCTAGTCTGTGGGCTGCAGGTCTCTGCAAGAGAGACCTGTTTTTCTATTAGAAGTTTCTGGTCTGTTCTGCTGCTGAGGAATTTGCATACACTCGTTATGCAAATCCCTTACCTGCCTCCTTTGATGACTGGCAGTATAAAGAGCTATGTTTCCCAGAGTCCTTGGCTGGTCATACGGTTAAGTTAGTGTGAACACTCGCCTGGAGTGTCAGCCTTGCTCTTTAATTGAAGATTAGCCTACAGTATTCCAGGAACTGTACTAGGCAGTTTCCCTAGTGCAGTTAGGATTGCATATCTGTTTTGTTTGTCTGTTGCGATTGTCCTGTCCCAGCGGTGGTCGACATGAAATCGTTCTGTGTGTCTGGGTGCTAACCGGAACAGCGGTTGTTACTGGTAGCCCCTTCTGATCTGTTTTCCTGGATCGCACTAGCCTCTTGCGCTAGTGCTGTGGATCCTTCTGGTCTGCTACTCTCTTGCTGTACTTGGATCGCACTAGCCTCTTTCGCTAGTGCTGTGAATCCTATCTCTCGCTTGTTCATATTTTCGTGTGTCTGTCTTGTCAGCTACGAACGCTTGCTGGAGGCTCGGTGAGGTAACCGTTAAGCAAGCGCTCGCGTCCTCTGTTTCATGTTTGTCTGTCGGTGGTTAGTTAGGCGTGCTTGTCTCTGTTGTGCTTATCACGCGGAGACCGCGCATAAACGCGTGCACTGTTGCGAATTAGTGCGGTGTTCGCGTTTAGCTAGCGTTCGTTATTTTCCTTATCTTCTCATTGTATGTTTTGCTGTGCCTTTGCTACTCTCGTGCTCTGCCTTGCTGTAGCCTTGTGTCACCTCTGGCAATCGCCTCTCTCGTGATTGCGTTCCTACTTCATATCTGCTGTTGGGTATGCACCGTCGCGGGTTGGCAACTAGTTTGGTGCACACACATACAATCTGTCCCTTTGCTCAATCTCATTCGCAATCGCTTCTCAGGCGATTGCGTTCTCACTCGGTTTCCTTGTTGTGTGTCTGCCGTCGCAGGTGGCGGCTAGATTGGTGGACATACATACATTCCTCATCTGTGCTTATTCGGTCTTGTGTCTCTGTTAGCAATCGCCATCTCTGGCGATTGCCTTCTCACTTTGTCTTCATGGTTGTGTGTTCATCGTCGCAGGGTGGCGACTAGTTTGGTGAACACACATACCCTCTGTCGCTTTGATCTCTCTCTTTCAGGGCTATCTTGCCCTGCGTTTCTTCCCTTCGTGCAATTCCTGTCTGGCGTGTGTGGCAGGGCAGAGGAGCTGTTCCTCTGCACTCCACAGCTCCCCCTGTCGACAGGAATTTCCCTCTACAAGTGCATTGCACCTTTTGCTGGGTTCCCGCAAATTACACGCTTGTGGAGGATTTCCGCAGTGTCAGCGCACGCCTTGTGTGCTGATCACGGAGGGAATTCCACAATCGTTACACAGATGGATTTAAATTCCTTAAATATTCAGATTGAGGCATTCAATTCGAGACTTAAAGGTCATGAAAATAATCCAGTCTTTACCTCAAGAAATGAGGTTTTGACTAAACATATGCGTAAATATAATTTGGAGATTATTGATAAAAAAGAATCTAAACTAGAGCGAGACAGATTGGCATACAAAATGGGTCAGGCCTACGATTGGGATGCTAAACTTGGTGGAGGGCTGCTTCACTTCACTGCTGGGAATTGTGAGCACTAATTATATTACATTGCTGTTTGTAAATTGTGTTTTGCTACTGCGATATCTGGTGGATTGTGCATTGTGGTTCATCTGATATCAAGCAGCAAGTGTCAGTTTTTAAAAGTACAATTTTTTTTCTTTTCCCTCTAGTTTGCTTTGCAGCAGGCAGGCAATTAGCTAGGGGGAGGGACTAGCTGCAACAGGAGGTATTTGGTCAGCTTCAAGACTCAGTACTGAGCTTGCTCAGTCTGTGGCTTGCTCACTAAGTGGCTTCGACACAAGTGGCATAGGCGTTACAACACAGGCACAAACAGAGAGGCGAGAGGAAGCAGGTACGGACTAAAAAAAACAAAAAAAAAACCCTTCAACCAATATTGCGTTTTTTTGCATTGGTTAGAATGTGCTAGGCACGTTGTGGTGTAGTCTTTAAGTTTTGAGGACTCCACCCCAGCTTCACTCACTCCCCCTCCACCCCTCCCCCTCCTCCACCCCTCCCTCCTCCCCCTCCTACACCCCAACTTCACTCACTTCCCAACTTCACTTACTCTCCCTTTCCTCCTTCCCAGCTACACTCACTCTCCCATTTCATCTTTTACAGCCACAGTTTACTTTAAATAATTTTTCCCCACACAATAGTCATCATGTTGGACTATGCTGTACAGTGTACATCCTGCGACATGTATGCATGCCTTGATCAGCGGATTAAGGGTGTTTACTGTTGCCCTGGGTGTGTGCGTGTTGCTCAGTTAGAGGCGGAAGTAAATAAGCATCTCGCAACACTGAGATGCATACACAACATGGAGAAGAGCTTAGATCTCACGATCCAGACACTGGATGGAACCGTTGAAGATGAGGTGGGTGGAGTACAGTCGGACCAAGAAGCAGATGCAGCCGCTAGTTGGGTCACAGTTAGAAGGGGTAGGGGAAAAAGTGGCAGGGAGGCTAGTCCCGAGTTGTCCCTCACTAATAAGTATGCTTGTTTGCGTAATATTGGGGAGGATGATTCTGGAGTAGTGATGCTGCAGCAGGATGTGCTCCTTAGCAACCAAGGGGCAGACTGCTGCAAAGAGAAAGGGAATAGGAGTGAAGCTAAGGCTAGACAGGCACTGGTGGTAGGGGATTCAATTATTAGGTGCACAGATAGGGTAATCTGTTGAAGAAACCGTGAATGCCGTACAGTCTGTTGCCTCCCGGGTGCTCGGGTTTGGCATGTAGCAGAAAGAATTGACAGATTACTGGGTGGGGCTGGGAATGACCCGGCTGTCATGGTACACATTGGCACCAATGACAAAGTTAGTGGGAGATGGAAGGTCCTCAAAAATGATTTTCAGGTACATGGAGGTAAACTTAAAGCAAGGACCTCCAAGGTGGTGTTTTCTGAAATACTGCCAGTGCCACGTGCTACATCTGAGAGACAGAGGGAGCTTAGGGAGTTAAATAAGTGGCTGAGAAATTGGTGTAGGAAGGAAGGGTTTGGGTTCCTGGAGAACTGGGCAGACTTTGCAGTCGGCTACAGGTTCTACAGCAGAGATGGGCTGCACCTTAATGGGGAGGGTGCAGCTGCATTGGGGGAGAAGATGGCTAAACAGTTGGAGGATATTTTAAACTAGGATCTGGGGAGAGGCGGGAGGATAAAGTCTCAATACGTAGACAAGATAAGGTAAAAAGACAGAGGGAACCTAACATTATGGGGGGTGGAGAGGGGGGTGGGGACAGTGTAAAGATTAAGGAGGTTGGTAAAAATTCAAGTAGCCCATTTCATGTAAACAAAATTGGTAAATGTGGTGGTAAAAATATAAAGTGCATGGTAACCAATGCTCGGAGCCTTTCAAATAAAATAGACAAACTAGAGTTCATTCTGAATGACAAAGGCTATGACATTGTGGGAATAACTGAGACATGGATAGATGAAAGCCATGACTGGATAGCTAATTTAAAAGGATACAATGTGTTTAGGAAGGATAGAACAGGGAAAAAAGGTGGAGGGGTTTGTCTCTTTGTTAAGAATTCTTTTACAGCTGTCCTCAACGATGAAATGGAGGAAGATTGCGAAGATGTGGAGTCCGTTTGGGTAAATATTTATGGTGGAAATAAAAGTTGCCAATTGCTTATTGGGGTATGCTACAGGCCACCTCTTATTAATGAAGCTGCAGAACTGCGATTACTACAGCAGATTGAAAAAGCTGCAAGTAAAAATGAGGTCATAATTATGGGCGACTTCAACTTTCCAGACATTGACTGGAGTATTGAGGTTACCTATTCTGGTAAAAGCAGCAGATTTCTGGCAGCATTACAGGACAATTACTTGACTCAAATGGTAACGGAACCAACTAGGGGGAATGCGTTACTGGATCTGATCATTTCTAATAGACCAGATAATGTATCAAATGTGCAAGTTCAAGAATATTTGGGAAATAGTGATCACAACATGATAACGTTTGATCTGGTGACTGATAGGCCTCGGGGCAGCGGGACCACTAAAACTATGAATTTTAGAAAAGCAAAGTTCAATCAAATTAGGCAGGCACTAAGTTTGGTGAACTGGGATAATGTACTACAAGGGGAAGACACTGAAGGGAAATGGCAAGCTTTTAAACTTATACTCAATCAATATTGTAGTATGTATATCCCATATAGAGTTGGGCCGAACCTCCGATTTTAGGTTCGCGAACCTGGTTCGCGAACTTCCGCGGAAGGTTCGGTTCGCGTTAAAGTTCGCGAACCGCAATAGACTTCAATGGGGATGCGAACTTTGAAAAAAAAAATAATTATGCTGGCCACAAAAGTGATGGAAAAGATGTTTCAAGGGGTCTAACACCTGGAGGGGGGTATGGCGGAGTGGGATACATGCCAAAAGTCCCGGGGAAAAATCTGGATTTGACGCAAAGCAGCGTTTTAAGGGCAGAAATCACATTGAATGCTAAATGACAGGCCTAAAGTGCTTTCAAACATCTTGCATGTGTATACATCAATCAGGTAGTGTAATTAAGGTACTGCTTCACACTGACACACCAAACTCACCGTGTAACGCACCGCAAACAGCTGTTTGTGTAGTGACGGCCGTGCTGGACTGGTGCGCACCATGGCGAGAGTGCAGGTTTTGGTGGCTTTACAGCCCATATGGTCGCCTGGCTGATGTAGCTGAATGACAGAACAGTGACTGTCCAGCTGATCAAATTTGGTCTGACCACAATGAGGCAACAACCTTATTATCGTGGGTGTGCCCCCCGAGACACTCATCTAGGCGCCGGTCGTTGCTTCATTGTGATACGCAAGCCCCTTCACCATGGCAAGGTAATGATCACGAAGGGGAATGGGCGCATGTACATGCCTTTTCTTTTGTTGTTGCAGCTGCCCGCAGTGCAGCCAGAAAAATTAGGCAGTCATGTACACGCGCCAGAAAAATTATTACAGCGGCCGCTGCTAGCAGCGGCCTAAAAAATTCAGCAATCCGCCTGGAGTCCCGGACCCTGTTGGTGGTGGTGGAGAAGGTAGTCAAGCGGCCTGCAGGCAGACATGCTGTGTGGAGGGACTGGGAGCGACTTAGTCTTCTTGGGGCAGCCCAGGCAGCCAGTCACACGGCGTGCAGGCAGAGATGCTGTGTGTGCGGGGACTGACTTAGTCTTTGGGCGGGCAGCAGCCCTCCGGGATCCATGCCTCGTTCATTTTGATAAAGGTGAGGTACTTAACACTTTTGTGACTTAGGCGACTTCTCTTCTCTGTGACAATGCCTCCAGCTGCGCTGAAGGTCCTTTCTGACAGGACGCTTGAGGCAGGGCAGGAGAGAAGTTGGATGGCAAATTGGGACAGCTCTGGCCACAGGTCAAGCCTGCGCACCCAGTAGTTCAAGGGTTCCTCATCGCTGTTCACAGCAGTGTCTACATCCACACTTAAGGCCAGGTAGTCGGCTACCTGCCGTTCCAGGCGTTGGTGGAGGGTGGATCCGGAAGGGCTACGGCGAGGCGTTGGACTAAAAAACGTCCGCATGTCCGACATCACCATGAGATCGCTGGAGCGTCCTATCTTTGACTGCGTGGACACAGGAGGAGGATTAGTGGCAGTGGTACCTTGCTGGCGTTGTGCTGTCACATCACCCTTAAAGGCATTGTAAAGCATAGTTGACAGCTGGTTCTGCATGTGCTGCATCCTTTCCACCTTCCGGTGAGTTGGTAACAGGTCCGCCACTTTGTGCCTGTACCGAGGGTCTAGTAGTGTGGCCACCCAGTACAGCTCATTCCCCTTGAGGTTTTTTATACGGGGGTCCCTCAACAGGCAGGACAGCATAAAAGACGACATCTGCACAAAGTCGGATCCAGTACCCTCCATCTCCTCTTGCTCTTCCTCAGTGACGTCAGGTAAGTCAACCTCCTCCCCCCAGCCGTGAACAATACCACGGGAAGGTTGAGCAGCACAAGCCCCCTGCGACGCCTGCTGCGGTTGTTCTCCTGCCGCTGTCCCCTCCTCCTCCTCCTCCCCCAAAGAAACACCTTGCTCATCATCCTCTGAGTCTGACTCGTCTTCTGCACACGACTTCTCTTATTCCTCCTCCTCCCCCCTCTGTGCTGCCGCAGGTGTTGAGGAAACAGCTGGGTCTGATGAAAATTGGTCCCATGCCTGTTCCTGCCGTAACGGTTCCTGGTCACTCTCATTCACAGCTTCATCTGCCACTCTACGCAAAGCACGCTCCAAGAAGTAAGCGTAGGGAATTAAGTCGCTGATGGTGCCCTCACTGCGGCTCACCAGGTTGGTCACCTCCTCAAACGGCCGCATGAGCCTGCATGCATTTTTCATCAGTGTCCAGTTGTCGGGCCAGAACATCCCCATCTTCCCAGACTGTTTCATTCTACTGTAGTTGTAGAGGTAGTGGGTCACGGCTTTCTTCTGTTCTAGCAGGCGGGAGAACATGAGCGGGGTCGAGTTCCAGCGAGTCGGGCTATCGCAAATGAGGCGTCTCACCGGCATGTTGTTTTTGCGCTGAATTTCCGCAAAGCGTGCCATGGCTGTGTAAGACCGCCTCAAATGCCCACAGAACTTCCTGGCCTGCTTCAGGACATTCGCTAAGCCAGGGTACTTTGCCACAAATCTTTGAACCACTAGATTCATGACATGTGCCATGCAGGGTATGTGTGTCAGCTTCCCCATATGCAAAGCAGCAAGCAGATTGCTGCCGTTGTCGCACACCACGTTGCCTATATCCAGGTGGTGCGGGGTCAGCCACTCATCCACCTGTTTCTTAAGAGCAGCCAGGAGAGCTGCTCCAGTGTGACTCTCCGCTTTGAGACAAGACATGTCTAAGATGGCGTGACACCGTCTTACCTGGCATGCAGCATAGGCCCTGCGGAGCTGGGGCTGTGTAGCTGGAGAGGAGAACTGCCACTCAGCCAAGGAGGAGGAGGACAGCGAAGAGCATGTAGCAGGAGGAGAGGAGGTGGCAGGAGGCCTGCCTGCAAGCCGTGGAGGTGTCACAATTTGTTCCGCTGCGCCCTGCTTGCCATCGTTCACCACCAGGTTCACCCAATGGGCTGTGTAGGTAATGTAGCGGCCCTGCCCGTGCTTGGCAGACCAGGCATCCGTGGTCAGGTGTACCCTTGACCCAACGCTCTTCGCAAGAGATGACACCACTTGCCTCTCAACTTCACGGTGCAGTTGGGGTATGGCCTTTCTCGAAAAATAAGTGCGGCCTGGCATCTTCCACTGCGGTGTTCCGATGGCCACAAATTTACGGAAGGTCTCAGAGTCCACCAGCCGGTATGGTAACAGCTGCCGAGCTAACAGTTCCGCCACGCCAGCTGTCAGACGCCGGGCAAGGGGGTGACTGGCCGAAATTGGCTTCTTCCGCTCAAACATTTCCTTCACGGACACCTGACTGCTGCTGTGGGCAGAGGAGCAGGAACCGCTCAAGGGCAGAGGCGGAGTGGAGGAGGGTGCCTGTGAAGGTGGAAGGGAGAAAGCGGCAGAAGCAGATAATGCACCTGATGGAGGAGGAAGAGGAGAAGGAGGGTGGCTTTGCTTTTGTGTGCTGCTGCTGCTTTTGCTCAGGTGGCCATTGCTGTTTGTGCCTTTTCTCCAGGTGCCTTCGTAAGGCACTTGTCCCTACGTGAGTGTTGGCCTTTCCACGGCTCAATTTTTGTTGGCAGAGCGAACAGATGGCTTTGGTCCGATCTGAGGCACACACATTAAAAAATTTCCACACCGCTGAGCCACCCTGGGATGTGGGCACTATGGGGACCTCAGCAGCTGATGCTGAAGGGCAAGTTGGCTGGCTGTACATAGGTGGCGATACATGGTGCCGGACTCTGCCACCAGCTGTTTCTGACGAAGAGCTGCCCCAGCTTCTTTCAGCAACTTCTCTCCTCCTACTACTCTCTGACTCCCCCTCTGAACTGTCCCCCTCTTCATCTCCTCTATTGGGAACATACAGAGGATCCCTATTACCGTCATCATCGTAGTCATCCTGCCCAGCTTAGCTTGCCTCAGACAAATCCAAACTTGCACCATCAGTAGGTCCTTCATCCTCCTGACACGTTACATCCATAGTGTTGCCGCGTAACTCAGACATATGAGCTGGTGAAAATTCATCTGGCTGTAACAACAATGGCTGTGCATCAGTGATTTCACCACTAAATAATTCTTGCGAAGTGTCAAGTGCAGCGGAAGTGGTGCTAGTAGTAGCGCTGGTGGCTGAGCAAGATGAGGTGTTCTGTGTCGCTAAATACTCAACCATGTCCTGACAATCTTGGGAGGTGATGGGACGTGCCTTCTTCCGAGCACTGTACTGTGGGCCAGGTCCACACGAAATTACATTTACACGACCTCGCGCAGACCTGCCGGGTGGCCTTCCTCTGGCTCTGGCACTACCTCTTCCTCTACCTGTTTTGTCCATATCGGGTATGCACGGAGTGGTATATCACACTGCGTGCACTCACGTAGGTAGGTGGGTTCACTTAACTGCACAGGTATGCGCACTGATGCGGTGGGTTCACTGAACAGAACAGGTATACAGTGGTGGGTTCACAGAACAGGTATGCAGTGGCAGGTTCACTGAACACAACAGGTATGCAGTGGCAGGTTCACTGAACACAACGGGTATGCAGTGGCGGGTTCACTGAACACAACAGGTATGCAGTGGCGGGTTCACTAAACAGGTATACAGTGGCGGGTCCACTGAACAGAACAGGTATGCAGTGGCGGGTTCACTAAACAGAACAGGTATACAGTGGCGGGTTCACTAAACAGAACAGGTATACAGTGGCGGGTTCACAGAACAGGTATGCAGTGGCAGGTTCACTGAACACAACAGGTATGCAGTGGCGGGTTCACTGAACAGGTATACAGTGGCGGGTCCACTGAACAGAACAGGTATGCAGTGGCAGGTTCACTGAACAGGTATACAGTGGCGGGTTCACTGAACAGGTATGCAGTGGTGGGTTCACAGAACAGGTATGCAGTGGTGGGTTCACAGCACAGGTATGCAGTGGTGGGTTCAATGAACAGGTATACAGTGGCGGGTCCACTGAACAGAACAGGTATGCAGTGGCGGGTTCACTGAACAGGTATGCAGTGGTGGTATCACAGAACTGGTATGCAGTGGTGGGTTCACAGCACAGGTATGCAGTGGTGGGTTCAATGAACAGGTATACAGTGGCAGGTCCACTGAACAGAACAGGTATGCAGTGGCAGGTTCACTGAACAGGTATGCAGTGGTGGGTTCACAGCACAGGTATGCAGTGGTGGGTTCACAGCACAGGTATGCAGTGGTGGGTTCACAGCACAGGTATGCAGTGGTGGGTTCAATGAACAGGTATACAGTGGCGGGTCCACTGAACAGAACAGGTATGCAGTGGCAGGTTCACTGAACAGGTATGCAGTGGTGGGTTCACAGCACAGGTATGCAGTGGTGGGTTCACTGAACAGGTATGCAGTGGTGGGTTCACAGCACAGGTATGCAGTGGTGGGTTCAATGAACAGGTATACAGTGGCGGGTCCACTGAACAGAACAGGTATGCAGTGGCAGGTTCACTGAACAGGTATGCAGTGGTGGGTTCACAGAACAGGTATGCAGTGGTGGGTTCACAGCACAGGTATGCAGTGGTGGGTTCAATGAACAGGTATACAGTGGCGGGTCCACTGAACAGAACAGGTATGCAGTGGCAGGTTCACTGAACAGGTATGCAGTGGTGGGTTCACAGCACAGGTATGCAGTGGTGGGTTCACAGAACAGGTATGCAGTGGTGGGTTCACAGCACAGGTATGCAGTGGTGGGTTCAATGAACAGGTATACAGTGGCGGGTCCACTGAACAGAACAGGTATGCAGTGGCAGGTTCACTGAACAGGTATGCAGTGGTGGGTTCACAGCACAGGTATGCAGTGGTGGGTTCACAGAACAGGTATGCAGTGGTGGGTTCACAGCACAGGTATGCAGTGGTGGGTTCAATGAACAGGTATACAGTGGCGGGTCCACTGAACAGAACAGGTATGCAGTGGCAGGTTCACTGAACAGGTATGCAGTGGTGGGTTCACAGCACAGGTATGCAGTGGTAGGTTCACAGAACAGGTATGCAGTGGTGGGTTCACAGCACAGGTATGCAGTGGTGGGTTCAATGAACAGGTATACAGTGGCGGGTCCACTGAACAGAACAGGTATGCAGTGGCAGGTTTACTGAACAGGTATGCAGTGGTGGGTTCACAGCACAGGTATGCAGTGGTGGGTTCACAGAACAGGTATGCAGTGGTGGGTTCACAGCACAGGTATGCAGTGGTGGGTTCAATGAACAGGTATACAGTGGCGGGTCCACTGAACAGAACAGGTATGCAGTGGCAGGTTCACTGAACAGGTATGCAGTGGTGGGTTCACAGCACAGGTATGCAGTGGTGGGTTCACAGAACAGGTATGCAGTGGTGGGTTCACAGCACAGGTATGCAGTGGTGGGTTCAATGAACAGGTATACAGTGGCGGGTCCACTGAACAGAACAGGTATGCAGTGGCAGGTTCACTGAACAGGTATGCAGTGGTGGGTTCACAGCACAGGTATGCAGTGGTGGGTTCACAGCACAGGTATGCAGTGGTGGGTTCACAGCACAGGTATGCAGTGGTGGGTTCACAGCACAGGTATGCAGTGGTGGGTTCACAGCACAGGTATGCACTGGTGGGTTCACAGAACAGGTATGCAGCCAGACAGGAACAAGTTAAGCCTAACTAATCTTTCCCTGAGAGAAAGTCTGCAGCAGCTCACCCTACTCTCACTAACGCAGGCAGCACACGAGTGACCGTAATGGCCGCCGCTGCCTGCCTTATATAAGGGGGGGGGGTGGGGCTCCAGGGGCTAGTGTAGCCTAATTGGCTACACTGGGCCTGCTGACTGTGATGTAGAGGGTCAAAGTTGACCCTCCATGTGCATTATGGGGCGAACCGAACTTCCGCAAAGGTTCGCCTGCGGGACGCGAACCATTGAAGTTCGCATGGAACCGTTCGCAGGCGAACCGTTCGGCCCAACTCTAATCCCATATGGAAACAAAATATCTAGGAATAAAAAAAGGCCACTATGGATGAATAGAAAGGTTAAAGATAAAATGAAGAAGAAAAAGAATGCCTATAAGGTCTTAAAACAGGAGGGGGCCGAGGCTGCACTAAGCAATTATAAGGAGTGCAATAAAAATTGTAAAAAGAAATTAGGAAGGCAAAGATTGACGCTGAAAAACAAATCGCTAGGGATATCAAATCTAACCCAAAAAAGTTTTACACGTACATTAACTCTAAAAAAAGAAAGGTTGACTGTATAAGACTCCTAAAGGATGAGGGTGGGAACTCAATGGTGGATGACCAAGGTAAGGCAGAGTTATTAAATGCTTTCTTTGCTTCTGTCTTCAAAAAAGAAACAGCACTGTTGAAAATTACAGAGGCAGAAGAGTCTCAATCTTCTAACTGTAATATTAAATACTTAACGCAGGAAGAAGTGAAGGCAAGACTAAATAAATTAAAAAGAGACAAGGCACCTGGACCGGATGGCATGCATCCTCGGGTCCTAAGGGAATTAAGTTCAGTTATAATATAAACCCCTTTATCTTATCTTTTGTGACTCTCTTTCAACTGGCAGAGTCCCAGTGGATTGGCGTACAGCCCACATTTTCCCATTATTTAAAAAGGGCAAAAAATCAGATCCAGGAAATTATAGACCTGTAAGCTTAACATCAGTTGTATACAAACTATTTGAGGGGTTACTAAGAGATACTATACATGACTTCATACTAGAAAATAATCCTATTTCTCAGCATCAACATGGGTTTACTAAAGACAGGTCCTCTTTGACTAACATGCTCAGCTTTTATGAGGTAGTGAATGCTAATATGGATATTGGGAATGCTGTAGATGTGATATACTTGGACTTTGCAAAGGCCTTTGACACTGTTCCCCACAAAAGACTGGTGAAAAAGTTGAGGATGGGGGAAGAGTCTGTGTGCATGGATAGGGAACTGGCTAATGGACAGAAAACAAAGAGTTGTGGTCAATGGATCGTACTCAAAATGGGAGACTGTTAGCAGTGGGGTACCACAGGGGTCTCTTCTGGGTCCAGTGCTCTTCAATTTATTTATGAATGACCTAGTAGATGCAGTAGTGAGCAATGTTGCTATTTTTGCAGATGATACAAAATTGTGCAGAATCATCAACTCTCAGGAAGATAGTGTCATATTGCAACAGGATCTGGATAGGATGGCTATATGGGCACATACATGGCAGATGAAATTCAATGTTGAAAAATGTAAAGTCATGCATTTTGGTTGTACCAATGGTCTAGTACCATACAAAATAAATGGGATACAGTTGGGGACATCAAACTTGGAGAAAGACTTAGGAGTACTCATCGACAACAAGTTAAATAATCGTACTCAATGCCAAGCAGCTGCAGCTAAAGCTAACAAAATTTTGGGATGCATTAAAAGGGAAATAAAAACTCGAGATGCTAGCATAATATTGCCCCTGTTTAACTCTCTAGTAAGGCCACATCTGGAATATGGAATTCAGCTCTGGGCACCACATTACAAGAAAGATATTGCAGTTTTAGAGCAGGTGCAGAGATGAGCAACAAAATTGATATGTGGGATGGAAGGTCTCACTTACCAAGAAAGGTTAGATAAACTGGGTTTATTTAGTCTAGAGAAAAGACGCCTTAGATGGGATCTAATTAACATGTATAAATACATCAGAGGGCAATATAATAGCTTGGCGGATGAGCTTTTTGTCCCTAGGCCTTCTCAAAGGACTAGAGGACATGATCTGCGCATGGAGGAAAAACGTTTTAGCCATTTATTTAGGAAAGGGTTCTTTACAGTAAGAGTGATTAAGATGTGGAATGCATTGCCACAGGAAGTCATTATGGCAAACTCTATACCTGCATTTAAAGGGGGCTTAGATGCTTTCCTTGCGTTGAAAGACATCTATGGCTACAATTACTAGGTAATGCCTAATGATGTTGATCCAGGGATTTTATCTGATTGCCATCTGGACTCGGGAAGGAATTTTTCCCTTTAGGGGCTAATTGGACCATGCCTTGTAAGGGTTTTTTCGCCTTCCTCTGGATCAACAGGGAGTAGGCTGGTGTTGTACTTTATACTGGTTGAACTCGATGGACGTATGTCTTTTTTCAACCAAAATAACTATGTAACTATGTAACTATATAAACAATTCCCTAAAAAAACACGCCCCAAACCACATAACCCCAAAGAATCACCTAAACCTATTGATGCTTCAGACATTTCAGACCCTCTCTCTCACTAATGTCACTGCTAGTGAAGACGAATCACAAATTATTTCTCAGGTGACACCCAGCACCTCGCACAGTTCTATCCACACCCCTAATCCACCGATCAAAAGAAAAGAGATGACATCACCACCTCCAACAGGAATAACAGATTCTTCCGGTGTCCTGATGTTTTTTTAAGAGGACCGGAAGACATAGAAAGAGAAAAAGGAAAAGGAAAGGATTCCAAAAAAACAAAATTAAAACCACAGACAGACACCCACACAACAGAGCACAACTCCCCCATATTCCAGTCAGGCCCCCAAGAAAATGAACATGGATCAATACCTGCAACCCAGAAAATAAATAGCAGTTTAGATGATCATCCCAATACAGTGATTAATTTAAGTCATGTTTCTCTCACTAGTGAGCAGATGAATGTATTATCTTTAGGATTGGGGTTTTCCCTGTCCACTAACATTGATAAATTTGAATGTGCAAAAGACTTGAACTTATTTGCTCGAAAAATAATATTAAGATTACAACATATGCAGAGGGAAGATGCACCACTTGGTGGTGCCATTCGTGACTGGTCTGACTTCACTAAAAAAGATTATAGGGCCCTTCGAGTTCTTAATGGCCCTATGGGAATAGGGTTATATCTCTGAGGAACAACTCGATTCCACACAACTTGATTTAGACAAAGATATAAACAAATTTAAAAACAAATCACGTTACTTCCCTTCCTTGTCTGCTAGTCCCAGGGTTAGTGTGTTTGTGGAAATGGTGCTGAAAGAACTGGACTCCATACATATCCACAAAGGAGGAGATAAACTTACAGCCACTCAGCTTGTGGCTTTACAGGAATTGTCTCAAATGTCCCAGATCACGGTGAAACCCTCCGACATGGGGGGCAACATCGTGGTCATGGACAATGAACAATATGAGGAGAAGTGTTTACAGATTTTGAAGAATCGAGTGGTACAATAGGACCTCCGCGTCCAGTGTACTGAGGGACCAGGCGGCGCTGTTCTCCATCATCGACTGTGCAGTATATCAGGGAACAATTTCCTCCCAAACAGCAGCTTTTCTTAAAGTACAAAATCCTGTAATACCAACATTTTATGTGTTGCCTAAGGTGCATAAATCTCTTGTTCACCCTCCAGGCAGACCGATTATATCGGCCTGTGGCTCTTTGACTGAGACCATTAGTAAGTACCTGGACTTCCATTTGCAGAAACATGTGCAAACTTTGTCCTCTTATGTACAGGATACCTCACATATGCTGCGAGTCCTTGACGGGGTGTGCGCGCCGCCTGGGGCCCTCCTTGTTGCACTGGACGTTGAGGCCCTATATTCAAGTATCCCGCATAGCGGGGGACTTCGTACTGTAGCCAGATATTTGGATACTTTACCTTGCACAGAAAAGGACCATTCAATTCTCCTACTTCAAATTCTGGAATTTTTGCTTACGCATAATCATTTTGTGTTTGGTACCTCCCACTACCTCCAGATGCAGGGGACGGCGATGGGGACTACATGTGCCCCGTCGTACGCTAACCTGTACCTGGGGGGCTGTGAGGCGGACATTTTTTCCAATGATGACATTGTCGAGTACCTGTGCCACATTGATGTGTGGCACAGGTATATTGACGATATATTTATGTTGTGGACAGGAGGGGAGGAGCTACTGTTGGAATTTGTGCAGATGTTGAACACGAATACCTTGAATTTGAAGTTGACATGTACTTATGATGTGTCATCATTGCCCTTCCTGGATCTTCTTATAGGGATGGAAGATGATGGCACTATTACCACAAAATTGTACCGGAAGCCAACTGCATCCAATACAATACTGCATGCAGAAAGCTTCCACCCTGCACATCTTATCAGCAGTATACCTGTGGGCCAATATTTAAGGGCCAGGAGAAACTGCTTCAACTTGGAGGATTTCAAGTTGAAAGCATCTAAATTAAATTCTAGATTTGAGACTAGAGGATATTCAAGATCGAGTGTTAAGAGGGCATATAAAAGAGCGGTCAACTCAGATCGAGATACCCTTATAGCCCAGAAAAAATCTAGAAAGGGAAATAGTTTCCTTGACACTGTCCCTCTTATTACTAAATAAAATAAACAACAAGATCAATTTTATAAAATCTTAAAGAGACATTGGCATGTCCTAACTGATGATGTGAGGATACATCAATGCGTTACAGACAAACCAAAAGTGACATTTCGGAAAGCTCCTACTATTTCAAATAAATTGGTCAGGAGTCATTATCAGGGTAGCCAACGTGGGGACCCATGCACTGACTGGGGAATTTACAGGTGTGGTTCCTGCAATCAGTGTTCTTACATCAAAGTAGACCGGTCTAACTTTTTTCCGCAAGTTAACAGGACTGTTAAAATCAGACACTTTATTAATTGTGCCACAGAGGGCGTCATATATGTACTTTAGTGCAGGTGTGGTGCCTTCTACATAGGCAAGACCACTACAAATTTACGTCGTCGCATCTATGAACATGCAAACGATGTGGAGAGCCATAATTTGGGCTCACCGGTCGCGAGGCATGTCATAGCGTGTGAACTCAATCCATCTAATCGCATATCCTTCAGTGCAGTGGATAGGATACATCCACCCCTGAGAGGAGGCGATTTTTATAAAATTCTGACACAGCGAGAGTGTCGCTGGATTTATAACTTGAAGGCCACCCAGCCCTCGGGACTTAATGACAGTTTAAAATATGCTCCGTTCTTGTGAGGACCACGTCCCACTTATTTGTGTGTGACATGGGGGTTGTGTTTGGGGGGCATTGGGTGGTTGGGCGGGGCTTGCTCCCCGCATGTTATGGAGGCGTGGGGGCCTCTGGCAGCTTTCCAGATGTGAGGTTGCATTTATATACTATTTTTGCAGCCTATTTTTCATTAATTAATTTTGTTCAAAATATTTTTTCTTTCAAAAAGTTTCTTTATAGTAAGGATTTTTCCTAGTATGTGGTATAATTGTAGTATTACTTGTATTAAATACAATTGTATGATATGACCGATTGTTCTATAATTGTGTGTTTTTTTCTCAGAACAGTTTCCCTTAAGAGTCCGTTGCGCTGGATGTGGATGCGGCTTGGTGGCATGCCTGTTTTTATATTTCCCTATTATTCCTTTGTCTTAGTCTTCCCCCCTTTTTTCCCTGGCTTGCCCCTTGTCACTTTCACGTCTAGCACTTAGCCTGGCGGGGGGGGGGGCGGGCGGGACCAAACATAACATATGTCCGGCCCTTTGCCTTGTCCCCATTGTTGCCAGGCTACCGCCCGGAACGACGCGGTGCGCATTGGGCATGCGCGAGTACGTCAGTTCCGGACGGACGGACCACGCTGAGGCGCAGGAGCCACGCCCACGGAAGTGATGCAGACTTGGCCTCGGCGTAGGCGCCATTTAAGGCGCACGGAGACAGTCTCTGGCATACCTACCTGACGGTCTGTGTCCTGTTGAGCCGAACAATTCAGCGAAACCGATAGACAAGGTCTGGGCAGCTGAGGGGACGCTTCTTCACCTCTTTTAAGAACACTTACCATCACAGCTTTTTCTAAATTATCCAATGGAGGACATCCATGGCTGATATACACACAAGAGGAAATGCAAATATACATATATCCTCCATTTTAATGTTGAGGCCTATTTCCTGCCTCACATTGGGACTATACTACTTTTACTCATATTGAGCCTTACTGATTACATTGATCCTGTGGATGCTACAACTTTGCAACGATGCATGGAAAATTTCATATGACATGTGCTGTTTCACACTGAGTGGACATTGTTATGCAACCATCCTGCTGCAGTATTCAACCATTATATCTACACACAGTTGCCTGCTTCTGGACAGGAACTTGAGGTCATTCTCCCACTGACACCGTGTTAATATCTTCAGGGCTGCATATATATATATATATATATATATATATATATATATATATATATATATATATATATATCCTTCTACTGCATCATTTATTGCTACAATGCTTGAATTGCTTACTGTACAACAGTTGCCTGCTTTTGGACAGGAACTTGGAGGATCAGCCTCATGCTGATATTATAACATCTTGCTATATCTATGCATCTTGTACTTGGTGTGTGATCATCTCTGGAACTCTATGTACCAACAGTGGCATGCTTGTGGTCAGGAACTTTAATACAGCCTTGCATTACTTTGCATCCCTGCATTTCTATGTACCAACTTCACGTACCAACAGTGGCATGCTTGTGGACAGGAACTTTAATACAGCCTTGCATTACTTTGCATCCCTGCATTTCTATGTACCAACTTCACGTACCAACAGTTACCTGCCTGTGGACAGGGACTTTAACACAGCCTTGCATTACTTTGCATCCCTGGAACTCTATGTACCAACGGTTGCCTGCTTGTGGACAGGAACTTTAATACAGCCTTGCATCATTTTGTATCCTTGCATCTCTATGTACCAACCTTATGTACCAACAGTTGCCTGCTTGTGGACAGGAACTCTAACACAGCTTTGCATTACTTTGCATCCCCGCATTTTTTTCATTAAGGACTCCGTTTTCCTTACAGCCTCCATGGACCGTGTTTTTGAATCATTGGTGATTTATATGCTGATATGTGTAAAGAAGCAATATTGTTGATATGCTATAACATCTTTTTCCCTTAGCTGCCCAGATATTCAGACCTTCAAACAGTATGTTCTATATACATGTTTTAACGTATATTAATAAATGAATATTTTTTTACATCATCTCTGGCACCTTTTTGGCTCATTGAGTTAGGATTTGGGTGCAGATGGGTTCTGTCTTCCTTTCCTGTTCTTCTTAACCCAAATCACTCTGAGTCATACAGATTTTTTTCATGTATGTTTGTATAGCTAGGAGTGGATTGGTGTTGGATGAATCGCACATATCACTTTAATTAACATAAATATTTACCAGTAGTTAACATGGAAGTTATGGAATAATTACCTCTTAAATGACTGTGCCGTGATGTTTGGATGATCCTAGAGAGAGAGAGAGAGAGAGAGAGAGAAAAGTATATTTACTGTCTAAGGAGTGGATCGCAGACAACACAGGAACTAAAAAAAATTGTATTTTTGCATTTTTTTTTATTGTTATTTCATATGTTTTTTTTTTTTTTTTTTTTTTTTTTTTTTTTTGGTTTACCTATATGAACAATCTTTTTATGAGGACTTACCTGTGGAAATAGAGAATGGAACCATTAATCTGAGTGAAGTCCTCTTTTATTTTTGTCCCTGAGACTATTTACTAATTTTATTAATTCACTAACTAGCTATTAACCTATTTATTTATTTATCTGGGGACAGTGTAAAGATTAAAGTGGACCCAAACTAAAAATACAATATTTCAGAAATAAAATCTATTTTCTAAATTATAATAATAAATAGCAGCCTTTTTTCAGCTGCATGATGACAAATATAAAATATTTTACATTTATTGAGGAAACCCCTCCCTTCCTTTCATATTGCCGGCAAATAATCCAGCAAATTGGTGGAGTAGATGGTGTCCAGCAATGGAGGAATTGCTAATGGCTGTCACCTGTATAACCCTAGTTATGCAAAAAGGAGGGTGAAAGGCATGCACTGAAATGCTCATAGGCTTGAAGGAGTGTTTATTTATATTTGTATGTGTCAGAGTGGTGCAACTAAATATTTTGAATTAAAAAAATGTTTGGTTTGGGTCCGCTTTAAGGAGGTTGGTAAAACTTCAAGTAGCCCATTTCATGTAAACAAAACTGGTAAATGTGGTGGTAAAAATATAAAGTGCATGGTAACCAATGCTCGGAGCCTTGCAAATAAAATAGACGAACTAGAGTTCATTCTGAATGACAAAGGCTATGACATTGTGGGAATAACTGAGACATGGATGGGTGAAAGCCATGACTGGATAGCTAATTTAGAGGGATACAATGTGTTTAGGAAGGATAGAACAAAAAAAAAGGTGGAGGGGTTTGTCTCTTTGTTAAGAATTCTTTTACAGCTGTCCTCAACGATGAGATGGAGGAAGATTGCGAAGATGTGGAGTCCGTTTGGGTAAATATTCATAGTGAAAATAAAAGTTGCCAATTGCTTATTGGGGTATGCTACAGGCCACCTCATATTAATGAAGCTGCAGAACTGCGATTACTACAGCAGATTGAAAAAGCTGCAAGTAAAAATGAGGTCATTGTTATGGGTGACTTCAAGTTTCCAGACATTGACTGGAGTATTGAGGTTACCTATTCTGGTAAAAGCAGCAGATTTCTGGCAGCATTACAGGACAATTACTTGACTCAAATGGTAACGGAACCAACTAGGGGGAATGCGTTACTGGATCTGATCATTTCTAATAGACCAGATAATGTATCAAATGTGCAAGTTCAAGAATATTTGGAAAATAGTGATCACAACATGATAACGTTTGATCTGGTGACTGATAGGCCTCGGGGCAGCGGGACCACTAAAACTATGAATTTTAGAAAAGCAAAGTTCAATCAAATTAGGCAGGCACTAAGTTTGGTGAACTGGGATAATGTACTACAAGGGGAAGACACTGAAGGGAAATGGCAAGCTTTTAAACTTATACTCAATCAATATTGTAGTATGTATATCCCATATAGAGTTGGGCCGAACCTCCGATTTTAGGTTCGCGAACCTGGTTCGCGAACTTCCGCGGAAGGTTCGGTTCGCGTTAAAGTTCGCGAACCGCAATAGACTTCAATGGGGATGCGAACTTTGAAAAAAAAATAATTATGCTGGCCACAAAAGTGATGGAAAAGATGTTTCAAGGGGTCTAACACCTGGAGGGGGGTATGGCGGAGTGGGATACATGCCAAAAGTCCCGGGGAAAAATCTGGATTTGACGCAAAGCAGCGTTTTAAGGGCAGAAATCACATTGAATGCTAAATGACAGGCCTAAAGTGCTTTCAAACATCTTGCATGTGTATACATCAATCAGGTAGTGTAATTAAGGTACTGCTTCACACTGACACACCAAACTCACCGTGTAACGCACCGCAAACAGCTGTTTGTGTAGTGACGGCCGTGCTGGACTGGTGCGCACCATGGCGAGAGTGCAGGTTTTGGTGGCTTTACAGCCCATATGGTCGCCTGGCTGATGTAGCTGAATGACAGAACAGTGACTGTCCAGCTGATCAAATTTGGTCTGACCACAATGAGGCAACAACCTTATTATCGTGGGTGTGCCCCCCGAGACACTCATCTAGGCGCCGGTCGTTGCTTCATTGTGATACGCAAGCCCCTTCACCATGGCAAGGTAATGATCACGAAGGGGAATGGGCGCATGTACATGCCTTTTCTTTTGTTGTTGCAGCTGCCCGCAGTGCAGCCAGAAAAATTAGGCAGTCATGTACACGCGCCAGAAAAATTATTACAGCGGCCGCTGCTAGCAGCGGCCTAAAAAATTCAGCAATCCGCCTGGAGTCCCGGACCCTGTTGGTGGTGGTGGAGAAGGTAGTCAAGCGGCCTGCAGGCAGACATGCTGTGTGGAGGGTATTGAGGCTACCCATTCTGGTAAAAGCAGCAGATTTCTGGCAGCACTACAGGACAATTACTTGACTCAAATGGTAACGGAACCAACTAGGGGGAATGCGTTACTGGATCTGATCATTTCTAATAGACCAGATAATGTATCAAATGTGCAGGTTCAAGAACATTTGGGAAATAGTGATCACAACATGATAACGTTTGATCTGGTGACTGATAGGCCAAGGGGCAGCGGGACCACTAAAACTATGAATTTTAGAAAAGCAAAGTTCAATCAACTAAGGCAGGCACTAAGTTTGGTGAACTGGGATAATGTACTACAAAGGGGGAGGGGGAACTGAGGGGAAATGGCAAGCTTTTAAACTTATTCTCAATCAATATTGTAGTATGTATATCCCATATGGAAACAAAATGTCTAGGAATAAAAAAAGGCCTCTATGGATGAATAGAAAGGTTAGAGATAAAATGAAGAGGAAAAAGAATGCCTATAAGGTCCTAAAACAGGAGGGGACCGAGGCTGTACTAAGCAATTATAAGGAGTGCAATAAAAAATTGTAAAAAAAGAAATTAGGCTGGCAAAGATCGAAGCTGAAAATCAAATCGCTAGGGATATCAAATCTAACCCAAAAAAGTTTTACAAGTACATCAACTCTGAAAATAGAAACGTTGACTGTATAGGACGCCTAAAGGATGAGGGTGGGAACTCAATGGTGGATGACCAAGGTAAGGCAGAGTTATTAAATGCTTTCTTTGCTTCTGTCTTCACAAAGGAAACAGCACTGTTGCAAATTACAGATGCAGAAGAGTCTCAATCTTCCAACTGTAATATTAAATACTTAACGCAGGAAGAAGTGAAGGCAAGACTAAATAAATTAAAAATAGACAAGGCACCTGGGCCCGGATGGCATGCATCCTCGGGTCCTAAGGGAATTAAGTTCAGCTATAGATAAACCCCTTTATCTCATCTTTTGTGACTCTCTTTCAACTGGCAGAGTCCCAGTGGATTGGCGTACAGCCCACGTTTTCCCATTATTTAAAGGGACTCTGTAACAAAAATGTCATTGTGTTTTCTACCATCCTACAGGTTCCTAAACCTATTATGATGTGCTCTGGCTTACTGCAGCACTTTCTACCATCATTATCTCTGTAATAAATCAGCTTATCTTTCCCCTGTCGGACTTGTTGTCCTGTGTCTGGAAGGCTGCCAACTCTTCAGTGTGATCTGCTATGCATGCCCCCTCTATGCACACTCCCCTGTGTGTGTGTGTTATTTACATTCGCCAGCTTTTCTCTGCTCTCAGATCTTTTACAGGCTGGATAAATCCTCTGTTCACATACTGATGAGTCACACACTGCAGAATTACAGACAGCCGGGCAGAGCTGTCTGTAAGAAGAAACAAACAATCAACTTGTAACTCTTCAGTGAGGTGCAGGGGGAAAGAAACACGCAAATGATCTCTTGAGATTCAAAAGGAAGGCTGTATACAGCCTGATTGTGTATGGATGTATTTTCTATGTGTGGACATACTGTACATCAACCTACTTCCTGTTTTGGTGGCCATTTTGTTTGTTTACAAACAAACTTTTTAAAACTGTTTTTAGCTACTTTTAATGCGGCGGGGAGCGGTGAAATTGTGACAGAGGGTAATAGGAGATGTCCCCTAACACACTGGTATGTTTACTTTTGTGTGATTTTAACAATACATATTCTCTTTAAGAAGGGCAAAAAATCAGATCCAGGAAATTATAGACCTGTAAGCTTAACATCAGTTGTATGCAAACTATTTGAGGGGTTACTAAGAGATACTATACATGACTTCATAGTAGAAAATAATCTTATTTCTCAGCATCAACAAGGGTTTACTAAAGACAGGTCCTGTTTGACTAACATGCTCAGCTTTTATAAGGTAGTGAATGCTAATGTGGATATTGGGAATGATGTAGATGTGATATACTTGGACTTTGCAAAAGCCTTCGACACAGTTCCCCACAAAAGTCTGGTGCAAAAGTTGAGGATGCAAGGACTGGGGAAGAGTCTGTGTGCATGGATAGGGAACTGGCTAATGGACAGAAAACAAAGAGTTGTGGTCAATGGATCATACTCAAAATGGGAGACTGTTAGCAGTGGGGTCCCACAGGGGTCTGTACTGGGTCCAGTGCTCTTCAATTTATTTATTAATGACCTAGTAGATGCAGTAGTTTTTTGCGGATGATACAAAATTGTGCAGAATAATCAACTCTCAGGAAGATAGTGTCATATTGCAACAGGATCTGGATAGGATGGCTATATGGGCACATACATGGCAGATGAAATTCAATGTTGAAAAATGTAAAGTCATGCATTTTGGTCGTACCAATGGTCTAGTACCATACAAAATAAATGGGATACAGTTGGGGACATCAAACTTGGAGAAAGACTTAGGAGTACTCATCGACAACAAGTTAAGTAATCATACTCAATGCCAAGCCGCTGCAGCTAAAGCTAACAAAATTTTGGGATGCATTAAAAGGGAAATAAAAACTCGAGATGCTAGCATAATATTGCCCCTGTTTAACTCTCTAGTAAGGCCACATCTGGAATATGGAATTCAGCTCTGGGCACCACATTACAGGAAAGATATTGCAGTTTTAGAGCAGTTGCAGAGACGAGCAACAAAATTGATACGTGGGATGGAAGGTCTCACTTACCAAGAAAGGTTAGATAAACTGGGTTTATTTAGTCTAGAGAAAAGACGCCTTAGATGGGATCTAATTAACATGTATAAATACATCAGAGGGCAATATAATAGCTTGGCGGATGAGCTTTTTGTCCCTAGGCCTTCTCAAAGGACTAGAAGACATGATCTGCGCATAGAGGAAAAACATTTTAGCCATTTATTTAGGAAAGGGTTCTTTACAGTAAGAGTGATTAAGATGTGGAATGCATTGCCACAGGAAGTCGTTATGGTAAACTCTATACCTGCATTTAAAGGGGGCTTACATGCTTTCCTTGCGTTGAAAAACATCCATGGCTACAATTACTAGGTAATGCCTAATGGTGTTGATCTAGGGATTTTATCTGATTGCCATCTGGAGTCGGGAAGGATTTTTTTTCCCTTAGTAGGTGGGATCTTGTACTATAAATTGTTGCGCATACAAATTTGCCTGATCTACTATATGCTGCAAAAAGTAGTCTGCGATGAACTGGGGAAAAAAACTGCACTTATGTCAAATTTTGCAGCTAAGAAAGGAGAGATGTCAGACACAACAACAGATTAGTGGTATAGAAATAAGAGTAAGTAAAGAGGGTAGAGAGGGGGAAAAGTACTTAAAAATAGTACTTAAAATACTGGAATTGGGAATCAGAAAGACTCCTAGAACTAACTGGCTAAGGGGGGAAAGAATAAGGGGCTAATAGGCTAGGTATGGGGTTAAAAGTGTGATAAAAGTCATAAAAAAGCCTACCACTGCACAGTATCAGTCTCTTAGCTCTTGACACCTTAGAACACTGATTGACAGCAATCTGAGGTGATAGATCTGCTGGGGAGAGACGTAACTTATTTACCTTTTTTTTTTAGAATACACATTGTTACTGGTTGTAATCAGGGGTGTAACTAGACATCACTGGGCCCCCCTGCGAAACTTTGGATGGGGCCCCTCACCCCCCTCGCTTTCTGCACAGGAAGACTGAGGACCAATGTGTTTTCCCCATGCAGATAAAAACACTTAGACTTAAAGGAAACGTCAGGCAATCTATGCTACCCCCAGATCTACTTACCCGGGGCTTCCTCCAGCCCCTTGCAGCCGACAAGTCCCTAGTCGCAGCTCTGTTCCCTGTACATACATACACACACAGCTTTATTATTTTACTACATGAGGGCACATGCTATATGGAGGAACAACAATGACATGCTGAACATAAGATATAGTATTTACTGTACCTTTGGCAAAGCATTCAGAATGTCACTGATTGATACTGTTATTACAAGAACTTGGACTCAGTATGAGACAAAAAGCTCTCAATGAAGCAGCAACAGTAAGACATCAATCTCCACTCCAGTGTGTTGTAAAAGTATTTAGAGACCATAAAGTCATTAGCCCCTGTGATAAGAATCTAGGAATCCTTTTTCTGAAAAGGGAAAGTCTACAACTTTTTTTAAAAAATGTGACTCTTTTGTTTCTAAGGTTGTACATCTAGTCATCAGAACTTTGCAGCTGTGAGAGACAGATGTTTTTTTACGAACCCTAGGGAGCATAGACAGTGTACAAATTCCAAAGTGTGTGTGAT
Source organism: Hyperolius riggenbachi (assembly GCF_040937935.1). NCBI lineage: Eukaryota > Metazoa > Chordata > Amphibia > Anura > Hyperoliidae > Hyperolius > Hyperolius riggenbachi. The sequence continues at coordinate 178,747,480 of NC_090652.1, read as the reverse complement.
TTCTTATCTGTGTGGTGGACACATGCAGTCAATATAACAATGGTGTGAGAGCAGAATACATTTTTTTCTCCATGCCCTTAGCTGTCAGTCTCTCAAACTTTTCCCCCCACGGGCCCCCTGTGGCTTCTGAGCCCCCCTGCGGAGGCATCCCTTGCAGGGTCTATTGTTACGCCCCTGGTTGTAATTATGTGCATTCTTTACAGAAAGCCTTAGATTGGTTCAGAGAACACATGCTCTAGGGAACACATGTTCCTGTTCACCAATCACTTTGAGTGAGTGCCAGCATAAATGCCGTTAGGGAGTGCACACACACAAGAGCAGCCACTGCTGATTGTACTGACTGTAGACTGTATTGCACTGCCATGTGATGGACTGTATTGCACTGCCATGTGATGGACTGTATTGCACTGCTCATGTGATGGTTTGTATGGCATCACACAAGGGACGGCTATTTTGTGAGGCTCACAGGAGGGACTGTATTGCATGACTACTTGCTGAACAATTATCGAATGGGACCGCAGCGACCGCGAGTCGACTCTACACCCATGCCTCCCATGCCCCCTCAACTCACACGCATCACCTACACCAGATCACAGCTCCTAAAATGGGAGCCTAGCGCAGCCCTGCACCCAGAGGACAGACTCCTGTTTGACTCTGTCTGGAGCCACGTCCAAAAAATCACTGCCCCTGGGTCAAGGCCCCGCTGGGGCCAGTGACAGAGAGGCTGTCGTGCCGGAGCCCATGCGAGACTGAGAAGGAAAGGACTGCGATCAGCCATCCCCGCTGTCCTCCTGGCAAATGTCTGCTCTCTCTCAAACAAGTTCTACGAACTGCGGCTCCTCAGCAACAAGAGGGAACTTCGCAGCAACACCCCAGTCCTCTGCTTCACAGAATCATGGCTGCACGGCAACATCCCCGACAGTGCCCTCCATCTCCATGGCTTCAGCATCATCCGGGCAGACCGCGACAGCGCGCTCTCTGGGAAAAGAAAAGGGGGTGGCATCTGCTTCTACATCAGCTCTGCCTGGTGCCCTAACACCTCTGTTTTTGCCAAGAGATGCTCCCCTGATCTGGAACTCCTTCTGGTTAACTGCAGACCCGTATACTCACCCAGGGAATTTTCCTCCTATGTCCTTGTTGGGGTGTACATTCCTCCTGACGCTGATGTCAAAACGGCCCTGAGCGTGCCCAGCGACACCATCACACAGTGGGAGTCGTCCCTTCCTGACTCGTTATTCATTATCTTAGGGGACTTCAACAAGGCCAACCTACGCCATGAACTTCCGCGCTATCACCAGCACGTCACCTGCCCCACCAGGAACGCCAACACTCTGGACCACTGCTATACGGTCCTGAAAGATGCCTACAAGGCAACCCCACGAGCTGCACTGGGCTCATCGGACCACTGCATCATTCACCTGATACCCACCTACAGGAGACGCCTGGAAACTGCAAAACCAGTCCTAAGATCCAGCAAAGTCTGGTCGGAGGAGGCTAAACAACAACTTCAAGCCTGCTTCGACTGCACGAACTGGAAGGCTCTGGAAACACTGAACTTAGATGAGTGGGCAGACGTTGTATCCTCGTACATTAGCTTTTGCGAGGAGCAGTGTGTACCATCAAAAATCCGCAAACACTACCCGAATGACAAACCTTGGTTCTCCAATAAACTTCGGCATCTGCGCAGAAGCAAGGAACTGGCGTTCAAGTCTGGCAGCCAGGAGGAGTATAGGAGGGCAAAAAACACCCTAAACAAGGAACTGAGGGCCGCCAAAAAGAACTACGTTGTAAAACTGGAACAGAACCTCTCCTCAAGAGACACATGAACTGTCTGGAAGGGGCTCAAGGCTGCCACGAACTACAAGCCCCCTCCGCAGCATGCAACTCCCAGCACCGAGCTCGCTGAGAATCTCAGCGAGTTCTATTGCAGATTTGAGAATCCAGCAAGGTCCCCAGAGCCTCCAGCCACCTCCTCTGACTCAGAACCCCCACATCCAAGCCCCCCCCCCCTTCCTAGCGGTGTATGAGGATGACGTCAGGAAACACCTGTCAGGGATTAATGCAAGAAAAAGCCTCAGGCCCAGATGGAGTGTCACCAGCCTGTCTGAAAACTAGTGTTGGGCGAACAGTGTTCGCCACTGTTCGGGTTCTGCAGAACATCACCCTGTTCGGGTGATGTTCGAGTTCGGCCGAACACCTGACGGTGCTCGGCCAAACCGTTCGGCCATATGGCCGAACTAAGAGCGCATGGCCGAACGTTCCCCGAACGTTCGGCTAGCGCTGTGATTGGCCGAACGGGTCACGTGGTTCGGACCCGAACGCGCTCTGATTGGCCGAACGGTCACGTGGTTCGGGTAAATAAATACCCGAACCACGTCATATCTCCGCCATTTGTCTGTGGGTTTAGCTTTGGGTAGGCAGGCAGGGTAGTTCGCGCTCCAGCCACGCTAGCCAGGGTCCCCCCTGTCATTGTGTCACTGCTGGGAACAGTAGTACACCGCTTGCTCAGCCACACTATATAGCATTCTGTTTACTGCCACTCTGTGTACCTCGCTCAGCCACACTATATAGCATTCTGTTTACTGCCACTCTGTGTCTGCTGGGAATAGTAGTACACCGCTTGCTCAGCCACACTATATAGCATTCTGTTTACTGCCACTCTGTGTACCTCGCTCAGCCACACTATATAGCATTCTGTTTACTGCCACTCTGTGTCTGCTGGGAATAGTGGTACACCGCTCGCTCAGCCACACTATATAGCATTCTGTTCACTGTTCTGTGTCTGCTTGGAATAGTGGTACACCGCTCGCTCAGCCACACTATATAGCATTCTGTTTACTGTTCTGTGTCTGCTGGGAATAGTGGTACACCGCTCGCTCATCCACACTATATAGCATTCTGTTCACTGTTCTGTGTCTGCTGGGAATAGTGGTACACCGCCCGCTCAGCCACACTATATAGCATTCTGTTCACTGTTCTGTGTCTGCTGGGAATAGTGGTACACCGCTCGCTCAGCCACACTATATAGCATTCTGTTTACTGTTCTGTGTCTGCTGGGAATAGTGGTACACCGCTCGCTCATCCACACTATATAGCATTCTGTTCACTGTTCTGTGTCTGCTGGGAATAGTGGTACACCGCCCGCTCAGCCACACTATATAGCATTCTGTTCACTGTTCTGTGTCTGCTGGGAATAGTGGTACACCGCTCGCTCAGCCACACTATATAGCATTCTGTTCACTGTTCTGTGTCTGCTGGGAACAGTAGTACACCGCTCGCTCAGCCAGAGTATATAGCATTGTGTTTACTGCCACTCTGTGTACACCGCTCAGCCAGACTATATACCATTGTTTACTGACACTCTGTGTACACCGCTCAGCCAGACTATATACCATTGTTTACTGACACTCTGTGTACACCGCTCAGCCAGACTATATACCATTGTTTACTGCCACTCTGATTCTGCTGGGAACAGTAGTACACCGCTCGCTCAGCCAGACTATATAGCATTGTGTTTACTGCCACTCTGTGTACACCGCTCAGCCAGACTATATACCATTGTTTACTGACACTCTGTGTACACCGCTCAGCCAGACTATATACCATTGTTTACTGAAACTCTGTGTACACCGCTCAGCCAGACTATATACCATTGTTTACTGCCACTCTGATTCTGCTGGGAACAGTAGTACACCGCTCGCTCAGCCAGACTATATACCATTGTTTACTGACACTATATAGCAGACTATATAGCATTGTGTGTACACCGCTCAGCCAGACTATATACCATTGTTTACTGACACTCTGTGTACACCGCTCAGCCAGACTATATACCATTGTTTACTGCCACTCTGATTCTGCTGGGAACAGTAGTACACCGCTCGCTCAGCCAGACTATATACCATTGTTTACTGACACTCTGTGTACACCGCTCAGCCAGACTATATACCATTGTTTACTGCCACTCTGATTCTGCTGGGAACAGTAGTACACCGCTCGCTCAGCCAGACTATATACCATTGTTTACTGACACTCTGTGTACACCGCTCAGCCAGACTATATACCATTGTTTACTGCCACTCTGATTCTGCTGGGAACAGTAGTACACCGCTCGCTCAGCCAGACTATATACCATTGTTTACTGACACTCTGTGTACACCGCTCAGCCAGACTATATACCATTGTTTACTGCCACTCTGATTCTGCTGGGAACAGTAGTACACCGCTCGCTCAGCCAGACTATATACCATTGTTTACTGACACTCTGTGTACACCGCTCAGCCAGACTATATACCATTGTTTACTGCCACTCTGATTCTGCTGGGAACAGTAGTACACCGCTCGCTCAGCCAGACTATATACCATTGTTTACTGACACTATATAGCAGACTATATAGCATTGTGTGTACACCGCTCAGCCAGACTATATACCATTGTTTACTGACACTCTGTGTACACCGCTCAGCCAGACTATATACCATTGTTTACTGCCACTCTGATTCTGCTGGGAACAGTAGTACACCGCTCGCTCAGCCAGACTATATACCATTGTTTACTGACACTCTGTGTACACCGCTCAGCCAGACTATATACCATTGTTTACTGCCACTCTGATTCTGCTGGGAACAGTAGTACACCGCTCGCTCAGCCAGACTATATACCATTGTTTACTGACACTCTGTGTACACCGCTCAGCCAGACTATATACCATTGTTTACTGCCACTCTGATTCTGCTGGGAACAGTAGTACACCGCTCGCTCAGCCAGACTATATAGCATTGTGTTTACTGCCACTCTGTGTACACCGCTCAGCCACACTATATAGCATTGCGTACTCTGCCAGTCAGTGTGTATATTGCTGGGATCAGTAATACTCCACTCACCGTCAACCACTATATGAGCTCAACATGAGTTCCCCAGAGACCTCCGCTGTGAGCAGCACTCCCAACAACAGCAACAGCCAACGCCCCACGCAAGCTATAACATCCACCCCAGCAGCCAGTGGTCAGCAGCAGCCCTCCCCGGAGGAGAACGTTGTGTCCATCAGTCCGTCGCCAGAGCGATTAATGAGGGCTGCCATTGAGGAGATGATGGGGCCTGATGTGGAGGAGGAGGTCTGGCTCAGGCCAGCATCCCAAGTTAATGTTGAGGACGATGAGGGGTCTGTGTCTGGGGATGTTGGGGTGGCAGAGGTGGTGGGTGGGTCAGACTCAGGAGAAGAGTTGTATGATGAGGATGATGATCGGGACCATCTGTATGTGCCTCAGAGTCCGACCCCGGAAAACATGTTGTATCGTGTGTTTAGGTACTAAAATCTGCGTTCCCTCCCAGTAGTGTTGGGCGAACAGTGTTTGCCACTGTTCGGGTTCTGCAGAACATCACCCTGTTCGGGGTGACTATATAGCAGACTATATAGCATTGTGTTTAATGCCACTCTGTGTACACGGCTCAGCCACACTATATAGCATTGTGTTTACTTCCACTCTGTGTCTGCTGGGAACAGTAGTACACCGCTCACCCGCCACTGTATAGCATTGTGCTCTGTGTCACTGCTGACAATAGTGGTACACCGCTCACCCACCACTGTATAGCATTTCTGTACTGCCACTGTACTGCTGCCAGTCAGCGTGTACTTTAAGGATAAGTGAAATGAGGAAGAAATCCGGTGAAAGAGGGAGGGGCAAGGGAAGAGGTGTTTCCCCTGACGGTTCACGTACAGGCCACAGGGGAGCACCCAAGAAAACCCACTCAATACTGCCCATGTTGTCCAGGACAACAACCCTCACAGATCCAAAAGAACAGGACCAGATAATTACTTGGATGACCTCTCAAGCGTCCAGCAGTGGGTTAAGCAGCACCAGCACATCACGCACGAGGTCCGAGTCCTCAGCCAGTTAAAGTCTGGGCTTTCTTTGAAGACTGCACTGAGGATGTTACCATGGCGATTTGCAAGGTGTGCAAGACCCGCCTGAGCAGGGGGAAAAGTATTAACAACCTCTCCACCACCAGCATGAGCCGCCACATTCTATCCAAACATCCCACTCTGTGGGCAAACGCGGCAGGACAGGGTACCACCAGCAACACTGCCTCCCTTGGGTTCACCAGACTCACCACCAGACCCGCCTCAGCAGCAGCAGTAGCCCAGCCATTGCGTGGTTCACAACATTCACAAACATCAGACGATGCTGACACTGTCACTTTCCGGACTAGTGCTCTTGAGGTCTCCCAGTGTTCATCAAACACAACAACCAACAGCCCTTCGGTGTGCAGCGCTACGGTTGAGTTGTCTGTCTCTGAGATGTTTGAGCACAAGAGGAAATTGCCAGCAAATGACCCCCGGGCCGTGGCAGTAACAGCCAGCCAGCATAGCCAAGCTTCTGGCCTGCGAAATGCTGCCATATCGAGTGGTGGAGACAAACAGCTTCAAGGGCATGATGTCAGTGGCCATCCCACGTTACGTTGTTCCCAGCCGCTACCACTTTGCGCGCTCTGCAGTGCCTGAGTTGCATGAGCACGTGGTCAGCTAAATAACCCGAAGCTTGAAGAATGCCGTTGCCTGCAAGGTTCACCTCACCACTGACACCTGGACGAGTGCGTTCGGCCAGGGTCGATACATCTCCCTTACCGCGCACTGGGTGAACCTTGTGGAGCCTGGCAGCGATTCCTCACCTGCTACGGCGCGGGTGTTGCCCACGCCGCAAACAGCTGGATAACAACAGCAGCACCTACCTCTCTGACTCCTTCTCCTCCAACGCATCTCAAAGCTGTACCTCATCCGGAAATGCTAACCCAGCACCAGCAGCAGTAGGATCGTGGAAGCAGTGCAGCACAGCTGTTGGCATGCGTCAGCAAGCGTTGCTGAAGCTGATCTGCCTTGGGGATAAGCAGCACACAGGGGAGGAAATTTGGAGGGGAATAAAGGAACAGACGGATTTGTGGCTGGCACCGCTGGACCTGAAACCGGGCATGAAGCTAGACACCTGGCACGAACTGGCAATGTACGCAATAGAGGTGCTGGCTTGCCCGGCAGCCAGCGTTATGTCGGAACGCTGTTTCAGTGCTGCCGGAGGCATCATCACAGATCGGCGTATCCGCCTCTCCACAGAAAATGCAGACCGTCTGACTCAAATTAAAATGAATCAATCCTGGATTGGAAACGACTACGCAACACTCCTGGACCCCAACCAAGTAACATGACCGATGAACATCTGGGATGGTTTAGCGTTTCCGGTCCCTGTTTATTGAACCTCTCATCTGTATTACATTTATGACTGCATGGCGGCAAAAAGCATTGCTGCTATATCCGCACGCTTTTTGTCCTCATGCAAGGCCTGGGTTGTTGTGTCTCACAAAGCGTGGCCTTCTCCTCCTGCGCCTCCTCCTGTTCCATCACGTGTGCTGCTGCTGCTGCTGCTGCTGCTGGGTTACCGTTGCCGCGTGGTCCCTGTTTATGGAACCTCTTATCTTTATTACATTTATGACTACATGGCGGTACAAAGCATGCTATCCGCACGCTTTTTGTCCTCATGCAAGGCCTGGGTTGTTGTGTCTCACAAAGCGTGGCCTTCTCCTCCTGCGCCTCCTCCTGTTCCATCACGTGTGCTGCTGCTGCTGCTGCTGCTGGGTTAGCGTTGCCGCGTGGTCCCTGTTTATTGAACCTCTTATCTTTATTACATTTATGACTACATGGCGGTACAAAGCATGCTATCCGCACGCTTTTTGTCCTCATGCAAGGCCTGGGTTGTTGTGTCTCACAAAGCGTGGCCTTCTCCTCCTGCGCCTCCTCCTGTTCCATCACGTGTGCTGCTGCTGCTGCTGCTGCTGCTGGGTTACCGTTGCCGGTCCCTGTTTATGGAACCTCTTATCTTTATTACATTTATGACTACATGGCGGTACAAAGCATGCTATCCGCACGCTTTTTGTCCTCATGCAAGGCCTGGGTTGTTGTGTCTCACAAAGCGTGGCCTTCTCCTCCTGCGCCTCCTCCTGTTCCATCACGTGTGCTGCTGCTGCTGCTGCTGCTGGGTTAGCGTTGCCGCGTGGTCCCTGTTTATTGAACCTCTTATCTTTATTACATTTATGACTACATGGCGGTACAAAGCATGCTCTCCGCACGCTTTTTGTCCTCATGCAAGGCCTGGGTTGTTGTGTCTCACAAAGCGTGGCCTTCTCCTCCTGCGCCTCCTCCTGTTCCATCACGTGTGCTGCTGCTGGGTTAGCGTTGCCGCGTGGTCCCTGTTTATTGAACCACTTATCTTTATTACATTTATGACTGCATGGTGGTACAAAGCATGCTATCCGCACGCTTCTTGTCCTCATGCAAGGCCTGGGTTGTTGTGTCTCAAAGCGTGGCCTTCTCCTCCTGCGCCACCCTCCTCCTGTTCCATCACGTGTGCTGCTGCTGGGTTAGCATTACCGGTCCCTTTTCCTGGAACCTCTTATATGTATTACATTTATGACTGCATGCCGACAAAAAGCATGTTACCTGTGCAAAGAAAACAGACATTTCCCGCATTTAAAAGACAGTTTTCCCTTTGAAACTTTAAAATCGATTTTCTCAAAAACTATAAGCTCTTTTTGCTAAATTTTTTTTTCCTCTTGTACCCACTCCCAAGGTGCACATACCCTGTAAATTTGGGGTATGTAGCATGTAAGGAGGCTTTACAAAGCACAAAAGTTCGGGTCCCCATTGACTTCCATTATGTTCGGAGTTCGGGTCGAACACCCGAACATCGCGGACATGTTCGGCCTGTTCGGCCCGAACCCGAACATCTAGATGTTCGCCCAACACTACTGAAAACCTGCGCACAGCAGCTTGCTCCCATTCTCTCATCCATCTTCACCAAGTCCATCCAGGAAGGCAGGGTCCCTGCTTGCTTCAAGAGGTCCACAATCATCCCGGTCCCCAAAAAACAGGGTGTCTCAGACCTCAACAATTTCAGGCCGGTGGCTCTCACCTCGGTCATCATGAAAGCCTTTGAAAGCTTGGTTTTGCCTTTCCTCAAACAATCGACCGAGTCCCTGCTGGACCCATTTCAGTTTGCATATAGAGCAAACAGGTCTACTGACGACGCCATAAATATCTGCCTGGAGCTTGTAAATGAACACCTGGACAGACCTGACTCATACGCCAGGATCCTTCTACTCGACTTTAGCTCGGCGTTTAACACCATCAGCCCCCTAATACTTCAAGAAAATCTTGCTGCCCTCGGGGTCCACCCCACCCTCCGCCTCTGGATCACGGACTTCCTAAGTAATAGATCCCAGGCCATCAAGCTGGACACTATCATCTCCCAACCAAGGACCACCAATACAGGGGCCCCCCAAGGTTGCATACTGTCGCCGTTCCTATTCTCCCTATACACTAACAATTGCAGGTCCACCTCGGACTCCGTCAAAGTCCTCAAGTTCGCTGATGACACCACCATCGTTGGCCTCATCTCTGGCAATGATGAGCAGGAGTATCGCCACTAGATTGACAGAATTTGCCACTGGTGTAGGGAGAACGGGCTGGTCCTCAACACTACAAAAACGGTTGAGATGATTGTCGATTTTAGGAAACGCGCCACCACCCCACCCCCGATCAGCATTGACGGCACGGTAGTTGAGAACGTCCCCTGTGCACGCCTCCTTGACATGACAATCGCTAAGGACCTGACATGGAAAGCCAACACTACCTCAACCCAGAAAAAAGCCCAGCAGAGGCTATTTTTCCTACGCCAACTAAAGAAGTTCGGTATGGCCTGCGAGCTTCTGACAAGCTTCTACACTGCCACAATTGAATCTGTCCTCTGCTCCTCCATCCTGGTCTGGTATGCGGGCTCCTCCGCCAGCGACAGACACAAACTGCAGAGGGTCATCAGATCAGCAGAGAGAATCATCGGGAAACCACTCCCCTCTCTTGACCAGATTTTCAACTCTAGACTGCGCTCCAGAGCTCAAAAAATCGCTAACGACCCGTCCCACCCAGGTTTCCGTTTCTTTAGTAGGCTCCCCCTAGGCCGGAGATTCCGATCCATTTACACTAGGACCACAAGGCACAGGAACAGTTTCTTCCCCTCAGCCGTAAACTATCTGAACTCTTAGAACCCTCCTCATCCAACCATGACAAGTAGTGTCTGGTAGCACCCAGCCTGACCGCACGGCTGCACACTTCATATATACGTGTTCAAATGTGTCCAAATGCTGTAACTGTACCCTTTATATTGTCTGTCTGCTTACATACATGTATCGTTATGTCCTGCTCGTTCTTACACTAGCCCTGTAAGCATTGCACGGGCCACTATCCAGCTTCATCAGACAATCAAGTCTGGAGAACACGATAGTCGGTCAATATCTGGACCAAGCTCCTCTGTGGCTGTCCAGTGGTATCTTTCCAAGTACAGATAGCCACTACCCTCCCCCCCCCCCCCCCTTTGTAGGTAGAGAGAGGTTTCCACAGCTCCCCCATCCTTTCGATCTAAGATGCCTAGGTTGGTGGCTGGATGTGTGTGATTAATGGTTAAGGGCTCTGCCTCTAACACAAGTGACCTGGGTTCAGCTCTTCATGTTCAGTAAGCCAACACCTATTTCAGTAAGGATACCTTGGGCTAGACAAGGTTTATAATAGTTAGCCAGATAGGTGCAGTCAGTATTAGGAAGCCGCAGCTTAGGTAGCCAGGGATAGGTGTAGCCAGTGATAGGTGGCCGCAGTCTAGGTAGCAAGGAAAAAGTGTAGGCATGTAATAGTTAACCAGGATAACACCACAGTCAGTCAGTATTAGGAGGCCGCAGCATAGGTAGCCAGTGATAGGTGTATCCAGTAATAGTTAGCCAGGGGGTGCTGTTATAGGGAGCTGGAAAGCAAGAATAGGAAGGAGGAAGAAGTAAGTGATACACGCGCAGGATCCCCAGCAAGTGAATATCTGTTTCACTGTGCCGTTGTTCGTGCGCCCGCTATTGCGTCGCATCCCCACCGCTGCATCGCCCCGCCCCCCCACAGAAACTGGTATAATGAGATTGTGCATTGTTTAAAAGGAAATACATTTGGCAGCCTCCATATCGCTCTCACTTCAGTTGTCCTCAATTTTCAAAAACTATATTATTGAATAACCAAAATTGACATGTAAAAAAGTGCAATAATGGAAGCCAATAGGCCTCAAATAGCAACTGTAGAAACCTCTTTATACAAAGTACAGATTATTAATCCTAAATAATTCAAAAGGCATTAAAATACAGTATACAGAGTATTTGGTACTTTTAAGAAAAAAAAAGTTTTCCACAACATTAATCAACTTGGATAACAGTCAGACATAGGATTATGTAGACATACAGCCAATGATGTGAGAAGAGGAGTAATCTTTAAATGTTGAAATGACACACCCAGTACCATCTGAAGACATATTTTGTGTCCATGGAAGCTATACTTTAATAAAGTGATGGTTTCTGTGCATCAAATTCACCTTCATTTTTTCACTCAGCATTGTGGTTTGGATTCAGCCAAGAACCACAGAATAGGATAGTGATTTCTGAAGCCATTGCAAGGCTATGTATGTTTTGGTAGCATTTACTTTAAATTGTATTAATTTATTCTTCGCATGTGGCAGATTATCTGGTTGAAGACCTAGAAGGAAAATGGCCGGGAGTTATCTGAGGTGTAGTGATAAAATTTGATCACCTTGATTAATTTATGTCACATCTTTGATATCACAGGACAGGTCCACAAAGCCAGTTGTCCTTTAAAAACTGCTTTTGAATTTTTGCTTAGAAAGAACTGATAGCATGTGTTCCTTTCTGCAACATGAAACTTAAGAGATACAGGAAATGAGGATTTGAAAAGTACAAAACATCACATGTTAGGAATTTGCGGAACTGTCACATCTTATTGCTCAACACTGTGACTTTGACTGTGACACTGTGACCCATTCTATAGATTGTAAACATTCACATAAAAAAAGCGTCAGTGAGCTCAGCCTAATACAAATGCCTTGATTATCTTATTTTATTTTGTTCCCAAACACAGCATACAGCCAAAGGATGAGTCGTATATAACTTCGTATTTCAGTTTGCTCAAGGAAACAGAGCCTTTGCTTTGTGTGTAAAACATACTATTGAAATTCCTAATAATTTGTGAAGGGGAAAAGCTCTAGAGGACAGTGGCACCTGCTACCGGACCACTTTCCACTGTACTGTACCTCATAAAAATTGCAGGTCCTGAATGTTGAAATGCTAATACAGTTGGAACACAGAGTGAATGCCTACAAATGCAGATGTGCAGTTGTAAAACTACTGTTCTAGTGTTAGGAATCTGGTCATGCCACTTCCTGCCTGCTGGTGGCAGCATTGTGTTGAACTCTGATGAACTTCCTTTATTCCACCAGCAGGTGGCTCTGGGGACTTTGTGCATCCTGAACTTTCTCTGTTCCACCTTTAGGTGGCTCTACACTGTTTGGAAATGGCTCTGCCATTGCAAGGTTGCTCTATATGGACCATGCATCTTAACCATTTCTGCCACCCGGACGTGATGCTCACGTCCGGGCGGCTGCTCTGCTGCAGTTTCGCGCGGGCGCGCCCCCGTGCTGTCCCCCGGTAGCCCTGGGATCAGTGAACGGGAACATGGTTCCCGATTACCGATCCGTGTCCCCAGCAGAAAAAACGAAGCGCTCTTACTAGAGGCTTCAGTCTTTCTGCAAAAAAAGTTTCCCCGTCCTCCTTGTGCTTCCAGCGATCGAGAAGCACAAGGAGAAAAAAATAAACTCAAGGTGGCCATCTTGTGGCCAAATAGTAAAACTACATCTACAGATTTTTTACATTACAATTTACACATATAATAACATTTAAAATTAACTGTTTATTTCCCACATCAAAATATTACCCAAATAAAATTTGTAATGGAAATAAAAAATTACAATTAAAAAAAAAAAAAAAACATAAATAGCTACCTAAGGGTCTGAACTTTTTAAATATGCATTTGAAGGGGGGTATATTACGAACATGTTTTAAATTATAAGCTTGTCAATAGTGATGGACGCAAAACGGAAAAAATGCACCTCTATTTCCAAATAAAATATTGGTGCCATACATTGTGATAGGGACAAAATTTAAATGGTGTCATAACCAAGACAAACGGGCAAATAAAATACATAGGTTTTAATTATGGTAGCATGGATTATTTTAAAGCAATAATGGACAAAAACTGAGAAATAATGAATTTTTTCAATTTTTTTCTTATTAATCCTGTTAAAATGCATTTATGAAAAAATAATTCTTAGCAAAATGTACCACCCAAAGAAAGCCGAATTAGTGGCGGAAAAAACAAGATATAGATCAATAAATTGTGTTAAAAGGACTCCGAGCAGTGCAGAAACTATGGAAAGATGCATACATCTTGAAGCTCTCTTTCTCCTCTTTCCAACGATATATAAACCGCATCTTTCCATAGTTGCTTGTATTACACAGGACGACTTTTCCTCAAAGTCGACAGCTCCATTCAGCTGCTGACTTTGGGGAAAAGTCGTCCTGTGTAATATAAGCAACTATGGAAAGATCCATACCATTTTGAAGCTCTCTTTCTCCTCTTTCCAACAACACATAAACCGCTGCCCTACGCCTTTTAGTTTTCGATATTTTTGCGATTGAAAACGCGGCACCTGCGATTTCGATCACGAACATAGCAAAAACTAAAAGGCGTAGGGCGGCGGTTTATATATCGTTGAAGAGAGGAGAAAGAGAGCTTCAAAGTGGTATGCATCTTTCCATAGTTTCTGCACTGCTCGGAGTCCCTTTAAGTAGTGATAAAGTTATTAGCGAATGAATGGGAGGTGAAAATTGCTCTGATGCATAAAGTGCTGCGCTGCGGCCAGAAGATACATTAATGTTACAGGAATAATTCCATTTCTCACATTGGCCGCAGCGCAGCGGCTACTTCGCACATTGGCCGGCCAGAAGGGTTCTGGCCGTAACATATATATTCACCCTGTGTGTATTTAGATAGATACAGGGCCGGCGTTAGGTTTCACAGCGCCCTGAGCGAAGCCTGATTTTAGTGCCCCACTTCAAAAACACACACATGATAGATATAGGGATGGATGGATAGACAGAGGGATGAATAGATAATATAGGGATGGATGAATAGGGAGAAAGGGATGGACAGACAGACAGGTATATATACATAGAGAGAGCGAGAAAGACACAGATAGGGCTTGATTCAGTAAACGGTGCTAACCCAGTTAGCACGCCTAAAGACTTTGGGCGTGATAACTAGGGTGCTAACTGGGTCAGCACCGTTTACTAAATTTACATCGCGCGCAAAGTCCCACACTGAAAACTTTGCGTGCCCACAGCGCGGTGTGCGTGAAATGTCGCATCGCGGTGCGACGAAAACGGTGCGTTGATGCGCCTATAAGGTCGCATTGCATGCGACTTTAACGTCACATGGTGCGACATTGCGACCTTATAGGCGCATCGGGTGCGCTGTTTTCGCTGTGCGCGCGCAAAGTTTTGCGTGCGGGACTGTGCGCGCGATGTGAATTTAGTAAAGGGTGCTAACCCAGTTAGCACCCTAGTTATCACGCCTAAAGTCTTTAGATGTGAATTTATCATGCCTAAACTAACTTTAGGCATGATATAGGGCTTTTCACAGGCGTGCTAACACTTAGCACGGTTTACTGAATCGAGCCCAGAGGGATAGATGGATGGATGGAGAGAGAAAGAAGGACACAGATAGGGATGGATGGATGGAGAGAGAGAGAGAAGAACACATATAGGGATGGGTGGATGGATGGAGAGAGAGAAGAACACAGATAGGGATGGATGGGTGGAGAGAGAGAAGAACACAGGTAGGGATGGATGGATGGATGGAGAGAGAGAAGGACAGATAGGGAGGGATGGATGGATGGATGGAGAGAGAGGGACACAGATCGGGATGGATGGATGGATGGATGGATGGATGGATGGAGAGAGAGAGAGGGACACAGATCGGGATGGATGGACGGAGAGAGAGAGGGACACAGATAGGGATGGATGAATGGAGAGAGAGAAAGAGAGGGACACAGATAGGGATGGATGGATGGAAGGAGAGAGAGAGAGGGACACAGATCGGGATGGATGGAAGGAGAGAGAGAGAGGGACACAGATCGGGATGGATGGATGGATGGATGGAGAGAGAGAGAGGGACACAGATCGGGATGGATGGATGGATGGAGAGAGAGAGGGACACAGATAGGGATGGATGAATGGAGAGAGAGAAAGAGAGGGACACAGATAGGGATGGATGGATGGAAGGAGAGAGAGAGAGAGAGAGAGAGAGAGGGACACAGATAGGAATGGATGGATGGATGGAGAGAGAGAGAGGGAGAGGGACACAGATAGGGATGGATGGATGGATGGATGGATGGATGGAGAGAGAGAGAAGGACACAGAGGGATGGATGGATGGATGGAGAGAGAGAGAGAGAGAGGGACACAGATAGGGATGAATGGATGGATGGATGGATGAATGGAGAGATAAAGTGAGAGAGAGGGACACAGATAGAGATGGATGGATGGAGAGAAAGAGAGGGACACAGATAGGGATGGATGGATGGAAAGAGAGAGAGGAACTCAGATAGGGATGGATGGAGAGAGAGACAGATAGGGATCACAGAGAGGGACACAGATAGGGAGGGAGGGAGGGAGGGATGGATGGATGGAGAGAGAGAGAGAGACAGATAGGGATGGATGGATGGATGGATGGATGGATGGAGAGAGAGAGAGGGACACAGATAGTGATGGATGGATGGATGGAGAGAGAGAGGGACACAGATAGGGATGGATGGATGGATGGATGGAGAGATAGAGGGACACAGATAGGGATGGATGGAGAGAGAGGGACACAGATAGGGATGGATGAATGGAGAGAGAGAGAAGGACACAGAGAGGGATGGATGGATGGATGTTGAGAGAGAGAGAGAGAGAGAGATAGGGATGGATGGATGGATGGAGAGAGAGAGAGGGAAACAGATAGGGATGGATGCAGGAACGGATCTGTTGGGCAAGCGGGTATCTTGCCCCAGGCGCAGTTTGTTGAATTCTTAAAAAGGCGGCAAAATGAATGGCAGTTTAGGCGCCAACACCTGACCTTTAGGCGCCAAAACCTGACCTTGCCTCAGGCGCAACTTGGTCTTGATCCGTCTCTCGATGGATGGATGGAGAGAGAGAGAGCGCGCGCAAGAGAGGGACACAAATAGGGATGGATGGATGGATGGAGAGAGAGAGGGACACAGATAGGGATGGATGGATGGAGAGAGAGACACAGATCGGGATGGATGGATGGATGGAGAGAGAGAGGGACACAGATCGGGATAAATGGATGGAGAGAGAGAGAGAGAGAGAGGGACACAGATAGGGATGGATGGATGGAGAGAGAGAGAGAGAGAGAGAGAGAGGGACACAGATAGGGATGGATGGATGGAGAGAGAGAGAGAGAGGGACACAGATAGGGATGGATGGAGAGAGAGAGAGACAGAGAGAGAGACACAGATAGGGATGGATGGATGGATGGATGGATGGATGGAGAGAGAGAGAGGGACACAGATAGGGATGGATGGATGGAAAGAGAGGGGGGTGGGACAGATAGGGAGGGATGGATGGAGAGAGAGAGAGAGAGAGGGACACAGATAGGGATGGATGGATGGATAGAGAGAGAGAGAGGGACACAGATAGGGATGGATGGAGAGAGAGAGAGACAGAGAGAGAGAGAGACACACAGATAGGGATGGATGGATGGATGGATGGAGAGAGAGAGAGGGACACAGATAGGGATGGATGGATGGAAAGAGAGGGGGGGGACAGATAGGGAGGGATGGATGGAGAGAGAGAGAAGGACACCGAGGGATGGATGGAAAGAGAGAGAGGTACACATATAGGGATGGATGGATGGATGAATGGAGAGATAGAGAGAGAGAGGGACACAGATAGGGATGAATGGATGGATGGATGGAGAGAGAGAAAGGGACACAGATAAGATAAGAGGAGATAAGAAGCAGCCAGAGACAATGGCAGCACTGAACATGAGCTCCTGAAACTTTACCAATTTTACCTTGTAATGGGCAACTGAATGGACACAAAGGACACAACCAAGACACAGCCAAGACCAAGACATAACATGGAAACCAGAGGAGCCTATGGAAGTCTAAAGAATAAAAAGACTAAAGATTAAAAAGCAAATGCTCTGAATGGAGAAGATAACCACCTATAAAAGGATAAACAAGCTGTGTCACTCAGAGGAAAAGCAACAAGCAGCAGCAGCCAGCTCCAGCCAACCAACAGATCCAAACATCAGCAGAGAGTAACCCCAGAACTGACCGAACCTGCAGAAAACAAGGTAAGGGCATTTCTGCTGAATATTACTTATAGAAATAAGAAAAAGTTTATCAAGGGATTCACAATGGAAACCTTAGAGCCAGCAGATCAAAAGGCAAGCCAGGATGCAGATAAGCCCAGCACATCTAGCAGCAGGCGGTCTGGCACTCGGGAGATTGTTTACTCTCCTGGCAATAAAAGCAATGATGCAAAGAAAGAAGAAAGACTGAAGCTAACTAAAAGCATGCCAGAGACTCTGTTTGCTGACTATTCCTCTAACCCTAGAGTAAGAACAAACCTGATATTTTTTACACATGACACCCAAGCCTGGCATACTGCCATTTGTGAAAAATTTGAAAAAAGCATTTAAAAAAATGGTATCACGAATGGGAGACAAATCAGAATAAAAGACAAGGAGGACCAAGATGTTACTACACTTACAGTAACTGTATACCACAATGGCAGTGTCTTGATCCAGGGGGCAGAACGTTACTTAACCACTTCACCACTGAGGGGTTTTACTCCCTGAGCACCAGAGCAATTTTCACCTTTCAGCGCTCCTTCCATTCATTCGTCTATAACTTTATCATTACTTATCGCAATGAAATGAACTATATCTTGTTTTTTCCGCCACCAATTAGGCTTTCTTTAGGTGGGACATTATGCCAAGAATGATTTTATTCTAAATGTGTTTTAATGGGAAAATAGGAAAAATGTGGGAAAAAAAATAATTATTTTTCAGTTTTCGGCCATTATAGTTTTTAAATAATGCATGCTACTGTAATTAAAACCCATGAAATTTATTTGCCCTTTTGTCCCGGTTATAAAACCGTTTAAATTATGTCCCTATCACAATGTTTGGCGCCAATATTTTATTTGGAAATAAAGGTGAATTTTTTTCATTTTTGCGTCCATCCCTAATTACAAGCCCATAGTTTATAAAGTAACAGTGTTATACCCTCTTGACATAAATATTTAAAAAGTTAAGTCCCTAAGGTAACTATTTATGTATTTTTTTTAATTGTAAATTTTAGAATTTTTTTTTTAATTACAAAAAAAAAAAAATGGGGAGTGTGGGAGGTAATGAGTTAATTTTTTGTGTAACCCTCATTTATTTCTATGTGAAAAATGCTTAGGGTGTAGTTTTACTATTTGGCCACAATATGGCAACAGTACCTTTTGGTATATTGCGACCTCCTTCTGGACGCTCGCAGGAAGTATAAGGAGGCTGTGAGTGTTTGTTATTTTTCACAATGATCGCGCTGCCCATCGGAGAGCAGCGGATCATTGCGGGGCTTAGATCAACGAACGGGAATGGATTTTCCCGTTCATTGATCTCCGGGCGAGCGGGCGGCGGCGTGTTTACTAGCGGCGGGCGGCGTGTTTACGAGCGGGAGCGCGGACAGCGTCGGGAACGTGGAAAGTACGGATTTCTCCGTCCCTGGGGGTTAAAGGATGGAAAAAGGGACAGAGAAATCCGTACGGGCGGGGGTAAAGTGGTTAAATATATTTGAAAAGCTTTATCCTGATATTGAAAGACTTGCAATTAACTTTAAAGAAAACCAGACAAACTCTGTCAACACAAACAATGGTCGTAAATCATCTGCAAGGACTGTTCCCAGAGAGAAGGCTGAAGACCAATCTCCAAAACAACAGCCCCTCTCCAGAGACCAGACACCAGGCTTCTCACACCCCTCCCTGGAGACTCTCAGAGACTGTCTGTCCCAATTAGAAAGAGACTTCACCCTTTTCAGGGAAGAAAGGAAAAGCAGCCAAGGTGTGAAAAATGCAAATGATCAACTGAGAGAAGAAATAGCCAGGATGAAAGCTGAGCACACTGCAGCCTTGAATGATATAAACATTTCCCTACAAAAACTACAGGAGGAAAGCTCACAACTTAAAGAGGAGATCAGGAAATTAAAAATATTAAAACAGCCACAAAAGTTAGAGGAGACAACAAAAAGCACAAAGGCCCCCACAAAACCTATGCCGACCAAAAACAGTGCTCCGCACAACACACAGGATGCAATAATCACCCAAGAGACCAGTGACAATCACAGCCATCCAGCCCCCTCTCCAAATATTGCCAACACAGCCTCATCCAACAACCCACAGCCCAAGCCTAAACACCAAGCAAATCGCTCCTATAAACATCCCAGTCCTGACATTGTGCTGGTTATAGACTCTAATGGAAGATACCTGGACATAAGAAGACTCTTTCCAGGGATGCATGCCATCAAAATCATCACTTCAACTATTGAAAAAGTAACACAGGTCATTAATGATCCTTATTTCACCGACCCAAAACATCTCATCCTGCACACCGGCACCAATGACATTATACAAGAAAACACCACAGACCAAGAAACCATCACATACAAATTGTCACAACTGGTTAAAAGGGCACAGCAGAAATTCCCCAGCACAAAGATTATCCTCTCTTCCCTGCTACCAAGAAAAGACATTCCTCACCAGACAATTACACAGATCAATGCAGAGCTGGCCTCCAGTCTCAGATCCTCACCAGACATACAACTGGCACAGCACACCACAATCACAACCGACCATCTGTACAACAACAAGCACCTTGACAAACAAGGAGTCAGCCGCCTAGCAAAGGAACTAAAGGACATGGTGCTAAATAGACCCCAGAGACTCCAAGAAAGCCCTTACTCAACAATCAACAAAACAAGGGAACCAATTTCTCACAATGCTTCATAATTTATTAATTCAGTATACAAACCCCGCAATAAACAACCCCTACCCCCTAAAAACAATGCCTATATTGGATTGGAGCGCTCCCCATTCACACCAACACATGTACATGCAAATTATGGCCTGGTCAGCACAAAAATGCTCAGTTTGAATAGCAATTAAAGATCTATCTAGTTTTCTTTGCAGCATCGCATTTATCAATGGAATTCTGTTTGAGATCTAGTCAGTATAATTTCCACATCACAGTTCCATATATTGCTTTAATCTTCCAAGGAAAAACTAATGTCCATGGACTACACCTTCCTCTACAATGGGCTGCACTCACACAGCATGGTTAGGGCTCCCTTGAGCTTTCTTAATTATGCATAGTCCTTATATGTTGCTTATTCCAATGCTGCTCAGCAGCACTCACCACCTCATATCAAGTCTCGTCTCTTATAAGATCATCTCAGCGCCCATTCACACCAACACATGTACATGCAAATTATGGCCTGGTCAGCACAAAAATGCTCAGTTTGAATAGCAATTAAAGATCTATCTAGTTTTCTTTGCAGCATCGCATTTATCAATGGAATTCTGTTTGAGATCTAGTCAGTATAATTTCCACATCACAGTTCCATATATTGCTTTAATCTTCCAAGGAAAAACTAATGTCCATGGACTACACCTTCCTCTACAATGGGCTGCACTCACACAGCATGGTTAGGGCTCCCTTGAGCTTTTCTTAATCATGCATAGTCCTTATATGTTGCTTATTCCAATGCTGCTCAGCAGCACTCACCACCTCATATCACGTCTCGTCTCTTATAAGATCATCTCAGCGCCCATTCACACCAACACATGTACATGCAAATTATGGCCTGGTCAGCACAAAAATGCTCAGTTTGAATAGCAATTAAAGATCTATCTAGTTTTCTTTGCAGCATCGCATTTATCAATGGAATTCTGTTTGAGATCTAGTCAGTATAATTTCCACATCACAGTTCCATATATTGCTTTAATCTTCCAAGGAAAAACTAATGTCCATGGACTACACCTTCCTCTACAATGGGCTGCACTCACACAGCATGGTTAGGGCTCCCTTGAGCTTTCTTAATTATGCATAGTCCTTATATGTTGCTTATTCCAATGCTGCTCAGCAGCACTCACCACCTCATATCACGTCTCGTCTCTTACAAGATCATCTCAGCGCTTGTAGACTTGTGTCCGCGGCGTCCCGTGGCTTCCTCTGCCATCACTGAATGATACTCCACGAGTTGAGGGGTAAACTTCTCTGACCGGCCAGACTTGCTAAATCCATGTGCTGGTGGAGGGGTACATAGCGTCACACGCTCTCTTCCAGCGGCATATACCACGCCTCGCATACGCGTTACGCCCACTAGTCGTCACGTGGGCTTCCTCAGTGCATCTGCTGTGGTTGACAATCCACAGCAGATGCACTGAGGAAGCCCACGTGACGACTAGTGGGCGTAACGCGGATGCGAGGCGTGGTACATGCCGCTGGAAGAGAGCTTGTATTTCGCGTAATTAGTGTAATTACGATTATGGCCGTAAGTACATAATCGTAATGAAGAAGAATTTCGTGAAATTTCACGTAAGCGTAATTTTCGCGTAATTTTCGCATTACAGTGGGTATTACGAAATTAATACGTATGGTCATGCTCCCAAGGGGAAAAGTTGACGCATGGATGAATGTTAGGTAGCCGCCGACTTTAAGGGTTAATAGCAAAGCCCCCTTAAATGCTAAGAGCCTCAAATTTGGAGAATATCTTAAGGAGATCAGAAGGAATAAGAGGAAAAAACATTTTTTCAAAAAGACCTTATAGTTTTTCAGAAAATCGATGTTAAAGTTTCAAAGGAAAAATGTATACATTTAAAAACCTGCCGACTTTAACGGTTAATAGCAAAGCCTGCTTAAAGTTTAGGAACACCAAATTCCCAGGGTATATTAAGGGGATCAGTGGGAATAAGAGGAAAAACATTTTTTCAAAAAGACCTTATAGTTTTTGAGAAAATCGATTTTTAAGTTTCAAGGAGGAAAATGTCTTTCAAATGCGGAAAATGTCAGTTTTTTTTGCACAGGTAACAATAGTTTATTATCTTCATAGATTCCCCCAAGTGGGAAGAGTTTTACTTACTTCGTTCTGAGTGTGGGAAATATAAAAAAAACCAACGTGGGGTCCCCCCTCCCAGACTTCTTTAAGCCCTTGTCCCCCATGCAGGCTGGGATAGCCAGAATGCGGAGCACCGGCCGCGTGGGGCTCCGCACCCTGACTATACCAGCCCGCATGGTCCATGGATTGGGGGGTCTTGGAAGGGGAGGGGCAGCCAAGCTTTCCCCTCCCCCTCCGAGCCCTTGTCCAATCCAAGGACAAGGGGCTCTTCTCCACCTCCGATGGGCGGTGGAGGTGGAGGCCGCGATTTCCTGGGGGGGGGGGTTCATGGTGGCATCTGGGAGTCCCCTTTAAAAAGGGGTCCCCCAGATGCCCTCCCCCCTCCCAGGAGAAATTGAGTATAGAGGTACTTGTACCCCTTACCCATTTCCTTCAAGAGTTAAAAGTAAATAAACACACAAACACATAGAAAAAGTATTTTAATTGAACAAAAAACATAACCACGAAAAAAGTCCTTTAATATTCTTAATTAACCATTAATACTTACCTGTCCCTTTAAATAAATGATCCCTCGCAATAGCCTCGGAAATGTTCTATCAGTTACAATGTAACAAAGTTATTACAATGTAACAACTTTGTTACATTGTAACTACGCCGCACCCGACGCCACTCGCCGCTCAGCCGCCGCATACGCGTCCTGCACGGACCCGACAGAGCTCTGAGCTATATAGCTCAGAGCTCTCTAAGCATCTTTGTATTTGGGCTCCAAGGAGCCCCATTGGTCCTTAGCAGACCAATGGGGTTCCTTCTGATTTGAAGGAACCCCATTGGTCTGCTAAGGACCAATGGGGCTCCTTGGAGCCCAAATACAAAGATGCTTAGAGAGCTCTGAGCTATATAGCTCAGAGCTCTGTCGGGTCCGTGCAGGACGCTAAGTCCCCGCCGGCTCCCGCTGCCCTCCCCGCCTCTCCCACATGTCATCCACATGTCACCCACATGTGGGTGACATGTGGGTGACATGTGGGTGACAGATGTGGGCGGGGTGGACAGCGGGAGCCGGCGGGGACTTAGCGTCCTGCAAGGACGCGTAAGTGTATGCGGCGGCTGAGCGGCGAGTGACGTCGGGTGCAGCGTAGTTACAATGTAACAAAGTTGTTACATTGTAATAACTTTGTTACATTGTAACTGATAGAACATTTCCGAGGCTATTGCGAGGGATCATTTATTTAAAGGGACAGGTAAGTATTAATGGTTAATTAAGAATATTAAAGGACTTTTTTCGTGGTTATGTTTTTTGTTCAATTAAAATACTTTTTCTATGTGTTTGTGTGTTTATTTACTTTTAACTCTTAAAGGAAATGGGTAAGGGGTACAAGTACCTCTATACTCATTTCTCCTGGGAGGGGGGGGTGGGCATCTGGGGGACCCCTTTTTAAAGGGGACTCCCAGATGCCACCATGAACCCCCCCCCAGGAAATCGCGGCCTCCACCTCCACCGCCCATCGGAGGTGGAGAAGAGCCCCTTGTCCTTGGATTGGACAAGGGCTCGGAGGGGAAGGGGAAAGCTTGGCTGCCCCTCCCCTTCCGAGACCCCCCAATCCATGGACCATGCGGGCTGGTATAGTCAGGGTGCGGAGCCCCACGTGGCCGGTGCTCCGCATTCTGGCTATCCCAGCCTGCATGGGGGACAAGGGGTTAAAGAGGTCTGGGAGGGGGGACCCCACGTCGTTTTTTTTTATATTTCCCACACTCAGAACGAAGTAAGTAAAACTCTTCCCACTTTGGGTAATCTATGAAAATAATAAACTATTGTTACCTGTGCAAAAAAAACTGACATTTTCCGCATTTAAAAGACATTTTCCCCCTTGAAACTTAAAAATCGATTTTCTCAAAAACTATAAGGTCTTTTTGAAAAAAAAAATGTCCTCTTATTCCCACTGATCCCCTAATATACCCTGGTAATTTGGTGTTCCTAAACTTTAAAGAGACTCCGTAACAAAAATTGCATCCTGTTTTTTATCATCCTACAAGTTCCAAAAGCTATTCTAATGTGTTCTGGCTTACTGCAGCACTTTCTACTATAACAGTCTCTGTAATAAATCAATGTATCTTTCCCTTGTCAGACTTGTCAGCCTGTGTCTGGAAGGCTGCCAAGTTCTTCAGTGTTGTGGTTTTGCTATGAACTCCCCCTTCCAGGCCCCTCTCTGCACACTGCCTGTGTGTTATTTAGATTAGGGCAGCTTCTCTCTTCTCTCTTATCTTTTACAAGCTGGATAAATCGTCCTCTGAGCTGGCTGGGCTTTCACATACTGAAGAATTACAGACAAGGGCAAAGCTGTTTGCAGGAGAAAAAAGAGCAGCCTGAAACTTCAGTGCATGAGAACTGCAGGGAGAAAGAAACACACAAATGATCTCTTGAGATTCCAAAGGAAGGCTGTATACAGCCTGCTTGTGTATGGATGTATTTTCTATGTGTGGACATACTGTACATCAACCTACTTCCTGTTTTGGTGGCCATTTTGTTTGTTTATAAACAAACTTTTTAAAACTGTTTTTAACCACTTTTAATGCGGCGAGGAGCGGCGAAATTGTGACAGAGGGTAATAGGAGATGTCCCCTAACGCACTGGTATGTTTACTTTTGTGCGATTTTAACAATACAGATTCTCTTTAAGCAGGCTTTGCTATTAACCGTTAAAGTCGGCGGGTTTAAATGTATACATTTTTCCTTTGAAACTTTAACATCGATTTTCTGAAAAACTATAAGGTCTTTTTTTTCCTCTTATTCCTTTTGATCTCCTTAATATATTCTCCAAATTTGAGGCTCTTAGCATTTAAGGGGGCTTTGCTATTAACCCTTAAAGTCGGCGGCTTTTTATACGGGAGCGTTACGGTTTAATGCGAAATTACGGTATGAACGAAACGCGAAATTACGCGTTGAAAATTACGCTTACGGTATTTTCAATTATGATTTTAATGGCAATTACGCTACCGTACTTTCGCATCATAAACGCAAATTTCGCATGCGTAATTGTAGTAATGCGAAATTATGAAAATTTCGGCTCAACTCTAGAGACAGCCACATCTGGATCAAAATAAACGGCTCCATCCTCACCTCTCAGTCTGACATGTACCTGTGTGCAGCATACATCCCCCCCAACAGAGTCCCCTTACTACAAACCTGACATCTATGAGGTCCTACAAAGAGAAGCCAGCCACTTCCAGTCTCAGGGCAGAGTGCTCATCTATGGAGACCTCAACGCCAGAACAGGGACAGAGAATGACTATCTGACCTCTGAGGGAAACACATACATACTTGGAGGAGAGAGCTACTACCAGGAACCAATGCAGACAGCAAGAAATAGCTATGACAAGACAGTAAACAAAAGTGGGAAAGCCCTGCTGAACCTGTGCCGGAGCCTCGGCCTATTCATAATGAATGGGCGAACTAGGGGTGACTCTCTTGGGAGATTTACTATGAACTCACATGTAGGCAGCAGTGTGGTAGATTATGCTGTCACAGACACAGACCCCATAAACATCAATGCCCTCATAGTCACCCCTGAAACACACCTGTCAGACCACAACCAAATCTTGCTGTACCTGAAATCCACCGATAAATCAACTGCACAGCAACCTCACCAGACCGGTCTCTACAAGCTGCCACCATCCTTCAAATGGCCCAAAGAGTCTGCCATCAAATTCACTAACATGACCAACACTGCCAAAATCCAAGAACTGCTGACAAACTTTCATACCAACCTATATGAACCAAACCAACAAGGTGTCAACCATGCAGTGAAGGACTTCAGCAACATCTTATATAACATGGCAGTACTCGCCGGCCTCAAGCAGAACAACTTTAAGAGATCCACAAATAAACAGTCCCAAAAATGGTTTGACAGTGAGTGCAAGGCTCTACGTAATTCTCTAAGGGCAGCCTCTAACCAAAAGCACAGAGACCCCAATAACCAGGACCTAAGGGAAGCCCATGACCACCTACAGAGACAATACTCTCAGGCGGAAAAAACAAAGCCACATCTCCCACAAACTCCAACAGCTGGAGGACTCCCTCCAAGACAACTCATTCTGGGAGACCTGGAACCACATTGGGACAAAGCCCAAGAAAAGCCCTCTACACATCCAAAATGGCCACATATGGCTTCACTACTTCAAGGACCTCTACAAAGACATCCCAGAAAATGCCCAAACCCCGGAACAGAAACAAATAGCCGCAAAGCTGAAGGACATGGAGGAGACAATCAAGGACTTTCAAAACCCTCTGGATCTACCAATCACGATGGAGGAAATAAGAGAAAGAACAAAGCTGATAAAATGTAAGAAGGCTAGCGGTACCGATGGCATCCTGCCAGAGATGATCAAATACAGCCCCCCGGACATACATGAGGCACTCGCAAGACTATTCAACCTTATCCTGAATGCGGGCTCCTTTCCTCAGCCCTGGAGTGAAGGCCTCATAACACCCATCTACAAGAATGGGGACAGATACGATCCAGCAAACTACAGAGGAATCTGTGTCAGCAGTACACTGGGGAAACTGTTTAACAGCATCGTCAATAAAAGGATCCTCTCCTTCCTCACACAGCAGGATGTACTCAGCAAAAGCCAAGCTGGGTTCATGCCAAACCACCGCACAACCGACCACATCTACACACTGCATAGCCTTTTCAAGACCCATGTCCACAGCTCACGCGGCAAAGTACACGCTTGCTTTGTGGAATTTAAGAAGGCGTTTGACTCGGTGTGGCACCCAGGCCTTTTCCTAAAACTCCCAGAGAGCGAAATAGGAGGTAGAATCTATGATGTCATCAAGAGTTCATATACTGGGAACCAATGCAGTGTGAAAGTGGACGGGAAGAGAAGCGCGTTCTTCAAGCAGGGTCGAGGAGTCAGGCAGGGCTGCAGTTTGAGCCCAACGCTCTATAACATATTCATTAACCAATTGGCTGTAGCCCTGGAATCCTCCCCAGCACCAGGCAGGGGAGGACTGGCCCAGGGGGACGGGGGGCAATTGCCCCCTGGGCCGCCCGAATCTTAAGTAATTAGGGCCGGCAGACATACCACAGGTGACAGGTTCGCAGTGGGGATCGCATTCTCGCGCGATATTTCCCGGCAAGTTGAAGTATCCAATCAGAGAAGGGGCTGAGGCGGCCGGCCGTGGTGTGCCCTTGTGCGTGGCTGCGCCTGCGGTGGATGTGAGCGGCACAAGGACACAAATAGCTTAGGTCCTCTCCGGCCCGGTGGGTTGACCCTGCTTGACTCCGCCCCCCGCCTGGAGCCATTGCCGCCCGCAACGTGCTGCTGTGCCTGCGGTGTCGTCGGAGTGAGCTGTCTCACTCTTCAGCTTTCTGTGCTGGGGGGCTGGGGGCCTGGAGCTGCGGCTACGAGTGGCTGGCTGGCCTGGCTGAAGGAGTCGGACACAGTCCTCCCCTGTGCTGCTGTGCCTGCGGTGTCATCGGAGTGAGCTGTCTCACTCTTCAGCTTTCTGTGCTGGGGGGGCTGGGGGCCTGGAGCTGTGGCTACGAGTGGCTGGCTGGATTGGCTGGAGGAGTCGGACAAAGCCCTCCCCTGTGCTGCTGTGCCTGAGGTGTCGTCGGAGTGAGCTGTCTCACTCTTCAGCTTTCTGTGCTGGGGGGGGGGGGGGCTGGGGCCCTGGAGCTGCGGCTACGAGTGGCTGGCTGGCTGTCCTGGCTGGAGGAGTCGGACACTCTGGGGGCTGGGAGTCGGAGATGCCACCTATAGCTGCTTGCTGCTGTCCTGTGGAGGAGGAGGAGGTGTAGGACTGAGGAGACAGGAGGATAGAGGAGGTCGGGTCCAGGTTGCCAGAGGAGAAGGTGGTTTTTATAAATGTTGTTTCTGTATTTCTTCTCCCTTGTCACTGAGTTACTCACACTTTGCTGCCTGCCTGCTACTGCTGTCAAATTCAATTCTCTGCCCAGGCCAGTGCCCTCTGAGTTTTTTTTTGTGTGATAATCATCCCCATTCTGACCCTGGCCTGAGGGGGAACGTTTTTACTTCTTGTGGTGTGATTGGCGGCAGGGGAGGGGGGAGGCAGGCAGTTAGGCACTGTCAAACAGGTAGTTGGAGGGGGGGGGGTAGGTGTCAGACAAGTAGTTTGTATGGTGGGTGGGCAGGAGTGGGGTTAGGCATCACCAGGTAGGTAGGTTTGTGTGTGTGTGTGGGGGGGGGGGGGTTGTTTAAAGGAGTTATCAGGCATTTTTAATGAAATAAGTGCTACTTACCCGGGGCTTCCTCCAGCCCCACGCTCCCAGCATGTCCCTCGCTGCAGCTCTGCAGTCAGCCATTCGCTGCCGCTGCCTCCCAGTCCCCGGCGATGGCACCAGTCCGACCTGGATGTCGGCCTGTACTGCGCCTGTGCGAGCAGCACTGTCAATCACCGCCACGTGGACCGGAGTGTACTGCGCAGGCGCAGTAGTTCTGCGTCTGCACAGTACGCTCTGGTCCATGTGGCGGTGATTGACAGCGTCGCTCGCACAGGCGCAGTCGGCCTGACGTCATCGCCGGGGGCTGGGAGGCAGCGGCAGCGAACAACTGACTGCAGAGCTGCGGCAAGGGACATGCTGGGAGCTTGGGGCTGGACGAGCCCTGGGTAAGTAGCACTTATTTTCATTAAAAAAAAAAGCTTGATAACTCCTTTAAGGTTAGGCATCAGACACAGACAGGTAGATTGTGCGGAGAAATGGGGTTACGCATCAGGTACATAGTGTGTGTGTGTGGCTGGGGCTGTTAGTCATCACAATTTGAGGATTTGCACACAAGAAAGATATGGCTTTAGGCTGGGGATGCCGTGAAACGGGCCTCTAGTTTGTGTTGTCCCCCCAGGCCAAAAGGTCCCAGTCCTCCCCTGGCACCAGGCCTCCTCTTGCATGACCACGAGGTGAAGTTCCTGCTGTATGCAGATGATCTCCTGCTGCTCTCCTCAACAGAAAGGGGCCTACAGGACAGCCTGGCAGTACTGGAGAGTTTCTGCACCACATGGGCACTGCCCATCAACCCAAAGAAGACAAAAGTGATGGTGTTCCAGAGAAAAAATCTAAAAATGCCCACCTCCTCATTTATATTAAATGGCTGCCCACCGGAGACCACAAACAGTTACACCTACCTGGGGCTGGAAATTAACCAAACAGGGAGCTTTAAACCAGCAGTAGAGGCCCTGAAGGAAAAAGCCTGCAGAACGTTTTATGCCATCAGAAGGCAACTTTACCACCTAAAACCACCGGTGAGAGTCTGGGTAAATATATTCAACAGCATCATCACCCCAATCCTGCTCTATAGCAGTGAGGTATGGGGTCCGGTCACCTACCCTGACCAATCAAAATGCGACTCCAGCCCAACAGAAATCTTCCATCTAGAGTTCTGCAAGTATCTTCTCCAAGTCCATCGCAGCACTTCGAACTCAGCTTGCCGGGCAGAGCTAGGCAGATTCCCACTATGGCTGACGATCCAGCAGAGGGCGCTCTCATACAGGGCCGGCGCTACCATAGAGGCAGAGGAGGCAGCTGCCCCAGGGCCCCAGAGCTTGTAGGGGCCCCCAGTGGCTACAAGAGGAAAAAAATTCTTATCGGCCTTATAGTTTTTGATAAAATCGATTTTAAAGTTTCAAAGGAAAAAAAATACACATTTAAAAACCTGCCAACTTTAATGGATGATAGCAAATCCACCTTAAATGCTAGAAACCCTAAATTTGCAGGATATGTTAAGGAGATCATTAGGAATAAGAGGAAAAAACTATTTTTCAAAAAGACCTTATAGTTTTTGAGAAAATCAATTTTAAAGTTTCGAAGGAAAAAAGTATACTTTTAAATGCGGTAAATGTAACTTTTAGTAGCAAACCTAAAGGTAGTGTAATTTTACATGCATCAAACGAAAGCGCAATAAATTTCCTGACGGGGTTTCCAGGGGGTCTATACGCAGCCACAGCGCTTTGGCCAGAGATCGCTATACAGCCGCAATATGGCTGTATGAAGATCCCTGGCATTTTTTTCTATTTTTCCAATTTTTTTTTTATGTTTAGAGTGTGGGAATTAAAAAAAAAATTATGTGGGGTCCCCCCTCTGGAAACTTTTTAACCCCTTGTCCCCCATGCACGCTGGGATAGCCAGAATGTGGAGCTCAGACCGATTGGGACTTCACATACTGACTATACCAGCTGCAAAAAAGGTCCCCTAATGCCGATTTTTGTTGGGGGGGGCCCCCAGGTTTATTTTGCCCTGGGGCCCCATTGTTGCTTAAACCGGCCCTGCTCTCATACTGGGCGCATATACAGAGCAGCAACCCCAGCACTTACCACCATAAAGCCTCACTGAGCCAGGGTGGGGAGGCCATACCACGCGCTTTGAAACATAACGTCAACAGCCAGCCCAGCCAAGACCACAACACAGGCTGACAAAAGCCCAAATAAAAGGAATGATAGAAAGCTGCAAGGACCGATACCTAGAGGAATAGAGAAGTGACATAAAGAACTCCCAGAAACTCACTACCTACCAATCACTACAGAGAGAGTACACAATGGCTCCATATCTGGAGAGGCTACACCACCACAAAGATAGACAGGCCTTGAGCCTGTACCGTCTGAGCGCCCACAACCTGGAGATAGAGACAGGACGACACAGACAGACATGGAAGCCCCGGGAGGAGAGACTGTGCAGGCAATGTGACCAGGGGGTCCTGGAGGATGAGGCCCACTTCCTGCTACACTGCAGCAAATATACACCATTATGGACCGCCCATTTCCAAAGACTCTCCGCATACATCGCATATTTCACCTCCACAGATGAGGAGAGGAAACTCTATATCCTACTGGGGGAAGAGGAAAAAACTGTGCAAATACCTGCCCGATATGTCACGGCCTGCCACCAACTGAGAGGAACATGATACCACATGGACTGTATAACCCCATACTCCCCTCCCCTATGGACTGTATGCCTATACCCCCCTCCCCTATGGACTATATACCCCATCCCCCCCATACCATCCCTTACATCTTCCTGTGGACTGTATACCCATATCCTTCACTTACTCCCACAACCCCCTCCCACCCCCCCCCCCCCCCCGGTCAATGTTTTGTTTTGCTTTGGCAATGCTAAATGTATTTGGTCCTGCCAATAAAGCTTTTTTAGATTTGGATTTGGATAGGGATGGATGGATGGAGAGAGAGAGGGACTCAGATAGGGATGGATGGAGAGAGAGACAGATAGGGATGGATGGAGAGAGAGATAGAGAGAGAGAGAGAGATAGGGATGGATGGAGAGAGAGAGAGGGACACAGATAGGGATGGATGGATGGATGGATGGATGGAGAGAGAGAGAGACAGATAGGGATTAATGATGGATGGAGGGGGAGAGAGAGGGACACAGATAGGAGTGGATGGATGGATGGATGGATGGAGAGGGAGAGAGAGGGACACAGATAGGGATGGATGGAGAGAGAGAGAGAGACTGACACAGATAGGGATGGATGGATGGATGGATGGATGGATGGATGGAGAGATGGATGGAGAGAGACAGGGACACATTAATGGATGGAGAGAGAGAGGGACATAGATAGGGATGGATGGATGGAGAGAGAGAGACAGATAGGGATGGAAAGAGAGAGAAAGAGAGAGAGAGAGACAGATGGATGGATGGAGAGAGAGAGAGAGAGAGAGAGAGAGATAGGGATGGATGGATGGAGAGAGAGAGAGAGAGGGACACAGATAGGGATGGATGGATAGATGGAAGAAAGAGAGGGACACAGATAGGGATGGATGGATGGAGAGAGAGAGAGGGAAACAGATAGGGATGGATGGATGGAGAGAGAGAGGGACACGGATAGGGATGGATGGAGAGAGAGAGAGAGAGAGAGAGAGAGAGGGATGGATGGATGGATGGATGGATGGAGAGAGAGAGACAGATAGGGATGGATGGATGGATGGATGGAGAGAGAGAGGGACATATGGATGGATGGAGAGAGAGAGGGACATAGATAGGGATGGATGGATGGAGAGAGAGAGAGAGAGACAGATAGGGATGAATGAATGGAAAGAGAGAGACAGATAGGGATGGATGGATGGAGAGAGAGAGACAGATAGGGATGGATAGATGGAGAGAGAGAGAGAGAGAGAGGGACACAGATAGGGTAATCTGTCAAAGAAACCGTAAATGCCGTACAGTCTGTTGCCTCCCGGGTGCTCGGGTTTGGCATGTAGCGGAAAGAATTGACAGATTATTGGGTGGGGCTGGGGAAGACCCAGCTGTCATGGTACACATTGGCACCAATGACAAAGTTAGTGGGAGATGGAAGGTCCTCAAAAATGATTTTCAGGTACTTGGAGATAAACTTAAAGCAAGGACCTCCAAGGTGGTGGTCTCTGAAATACTGCCAGTGCCACGTGCTACATCTGAGAGAAAGAGGGAGCTTAGGGAGTTAAATAAGTGGCTGAGAAATTGGTGTAGGAAGGAAGGGTTTGGGTTCCTGGAGAACTGGGCAGACTTTGCAGTTGGCTACAGGTTCTACAGCAGGGATGGGCTGCACCTTAATGGGGAGGGTGCAGCTGCATTGGGGGAGAAGATGGCTAAACGGTTGGAGGAGATTTTAAACTAGGATCTGGGGGGAGGCGGGAGTATAAAGTCTTAATATGTAGACAAGATAAGGTAAAAAGACAGTGGGAGCCTAACATTATGGGGGGTGGAGAGGGGGGTGGGGACAGTGTAAAGATTAAGGAGGTTGGGAAAACTTCAAGTAGCCCATTTCGTGTAAACAAATAAGCCTTGCAAATAAAATGGACGAACTAGAGTTCATTCTGAATGACAAAGGCTATGACATTGTGGGAATAATCGAGACATGGATGGATGAAAGCCATGACTGGATAGCTAATTTAAAAGGATACAATGTGTTTAGGAGGGATAGAACAGGGAAAAAAGGTGGAGGGGTTTGTCTCTTTGTTAAGAATTCTTTTACAGCTGTCCTCAACGATGAGATGGAGGAAGATTGCGAAGATGTGGAGTCCGTTTGGGTAAATATTCATGGTGGAAATAAAAGTTGCCAATTGCTTATTGGGGTATGCTACAGGCCACCTCTTATTAATGAAGCTGCAAAACTGCGATTACTACAGCAGATTGAAAAAGCTGCAAGTAAAAATGAGGTCATAATTATGGGCGACTTCAACTTTCCAGACATTGACTGGGGTATTGAGGCTACCCATTCTGGTAAAAGCAGCAGATTTCTGGCAGCACTACAGGACAATTACTTGACTCAAATGGTAACGGAACCAACTAGGGGGAATGCGTTACTGGATCTGATCATTTCTAATAGACCAGATAATGTATCAAATGTGCAGGTTCAAGAACATTTGGCAAATAGTGATCACAACATGATAACGTTTGATCTGGTGACTGATAGGCCACGGGGCAGCGGGACCACTAAAACTATGAATTTTAGAAAAGCAAAGTTCAATCAAATTAGGCAGGCACTAAGTTTGGTGAACTGGGATAATGTACTACAAGGAGAGGACACTGAAGGGAAATGGCAAGCTTTTAAACTTATTCTCAATCAATATTGTAGTATGTATATCCCATATGGAAACAAAATGTCTAGGAATAAAAAAGGCCTCTATGGATGAATAGAAAGGTTAGGGATAAAATGAAGAGGAAAAGGAATGCCTATAAGGTCCTAAAACAGGAGGGGACCGAGGCTGCACTAAGCAATTATAAGGAGTGCAATAAAAATTGTAAAAAAGAAATTAGGCTGGCAAAGATCGAAGCTGAAAATCAAATCGCTAGGGATATCAAATCTAACCCAAAAAAGTTTTACAAGTGCATCAACTCTAAAAAAAGAAAGGTTGACTGTATAGGACTCCTAAAGGATGAGGGTGGGAACTCAATGGTGGATGACCAAGGTAAGGCAGAGTTATTAAATGCTTTCTTTGCTTCTGTCTTCACAAAGGAAACAGCACTGTTGCAAATTACAGAGGCAGAAGAGTCTCAATCTTCTAACTGTAATATTAAATACTTAACGCAGGAAGAAGTAAAGGAAAGACTAAATAAATTAAAAATAGACAAGGCACCTGGCCCGGATGGCATGCATCCTCGGGTCCTAAGGGAATTAAGTTCAGTTATAGCTAAGCCCCTTTATCTTATCTTTTGTGACTCTCTTGCAACTGGCAGAGTCCCAGTGGATTGGCGTACAGCCCACGTTTTCCCATTATTTAAGAAGGGCAAAAAAATCTGATCCAGGAAATTATAGACCTGTAAGCTTAACATCAGTTGTATGCAAACTATTTGAGGGGTTACTAAGAGATACTATACATGACTTCATAGTAGAAAATAATCTTATTTCTCAGCATCAACATGGGTTTACTAAAGACAGGTCCTGTTTGACTAACATGCTCAGCTTTTATGAGGTAGTGAATGCTAATATGGATATTGGGAATGCGGTAGATGTGATATACTTGGACTTTGCAAAGGCCTTCGACACTGATCCCCACAGAAGTCTGGTGCAAAAGTTGAGGATGCAAGGACTGGGGAAGAGTTTGTGTGCATGGATAGGGAACTGGCTAATGGACAGAAAACAAAGAGTTGTGGTCAATGGATCGTACTCAAAATGGGAGACTGTTAGAAGTGGGGTCCCACAGGGGTCTGTACTGGGTCCAGTGCTCTTCAATGTATTTATAAATGACCTAGTAGATGCAGTAGTGAGCAATGTTGATGTTTTTGCAGATGATACAAAATTGTGCAGAATCATCAACTCTCAGGAAGATAGTGTCATATTGCAACAGGATCTGGATAGGATGGCTATATGGGCACTTACATGGCAGATGAAGTTCAATGTTGACAAATGTAAAGTCATGCATTTTGGTCGTACCAATGGTCTAGCACCATACAAAATAAATGGGATACAGTTGGGGACATCAAACTTGGAGAAGGACTTAGGAGTACCCATCGACAACAAGTTAAATAATCGTACTCAATGCCAAGCCGCTGCAGCTAAAGCGAACAAAATTTTGGGATGCATTAAAAGGGAAATGAAAACTCAAGATGCTAGCATAATATTGCCCCTGTTTAAGTCTCTAGTAAGGCCACATCTGGAATATGGAATTCAGTTCTGGGCACCACATTACAAAAAAGATATTGCAGTTTTAGAGCAGGTGCAGAGACGAGCTACAAAATTGATACGTGGGATGGAAGGTCTCGCTTACCAAGAAAGGTTAGATAAACTGGGTTTATTTAGTCTAGAGAAAAGACGCCTTAGAGGAGATCTAATTAACATGTATAAATACATCAGAGGGCAATATAATAGCTTGGCGGATGAGCTTTTTGTCCCTAGGCCTTCTCAAAGGACTAGAGGACATGATCTGCGCATGGAGGAAAAACGTTTTAGCCATTTATTAAGGAAAGGGTTCTTTACAGTAAGAGTGATTAAGATGTGGAATGCATTGCCACAGGAAGTCGTTATGGCAAACTCTATACCTGCATTTAAAGGGGGCTTAGATGCTTTCCTTGTGTTGAAAGACATCCATGGCTACAATTACTAGGTTATGCCTAATGATGTTGATCCAGGGATTTTATCTGATTGCCATCTGGAGTCAGGAAGGAATTTTTCCCTTTTGGGGCTAATTGGACCATGCCTTGTGGGGTTTTTTTCGCCTTCCTCTGGATCAACAGGGATATGTGGGGGACGGGCTGGAGTTGTACTTTGTACTGGTTGAACTCGATGGACGTATGTCTTTTTTCAACCAAAATAACTATATGTAACTATATGTAAGATAGGGATGGATGGATGGAGAGAGAGAGAGGGACACAGATAGGGATAGATGGATGGATGGATGGAGAGAGAGAGAAAGAGAGACAGATAGATGGATGGATGGAGAGAGGGACACAGATAGGGATGGATGGATGGAGAGAGAGAGGGACATGGATAGGGATGGATGGAGAGAGAGAGAGGGACACAGATAGGGATGGATGGATGGATGGAGAGAGAGGGACACAGATAGGGATAGATGGATGGATGGAGAGAGAGAGAGACAGATAGGGATGGATGGATGGATGGATGGAGAGAGAGGGACACAGATAGGGATGGATGGATTAATGGATGGAGAGAGAGAGAGAGAGAGAGAGAGAGGGACACAGATAGGGATGGATGGATGGAGAGAGAGAGGGACACAGATAGGGATGGATGGATGGATGGATGGATGGAGAGAGAGGGACACAGATAAGGATGGATGGATGGATGGATGGATGGAGAGAGAGAAGGACACAGAAAGGGATGGATGGATGTTGAGAGAGAGATAGAGAGATAGGGATCCATGGATGGAGAGAGAGAGAGGGAAACAGATAGGGATGGATGGATGGATGGATGGAGAGAGAGAGAGAGAGAGCGCGCAAGAGAGGGACACAAATAGGGATGGATGGAGAGAGAGAGGGACACAGATAGGGATGGATGAATGGATGGATGGAGAGAGAGAGACAGATAGAGATGGATGATGGATGATGGATGGAGGGGGGAGAGAGACTGGGCACTCTGGTGGAGCTGGGGCGATGTGCTTCTGCACAGACAGACCTGTGGGCTGCATCAAAATAAGTTCCCCTCATTCGGGTCTCCCTCCAATCCCCGGCACTCAGAGCAGCCCTGTAGTTCAGCGGTGGGTGGCCCAGCAGCATTGATGACAGAGCAGTGAAGCCGCTGTATACTTCAAATACAGGAAGTGCTCATACAGCACAAATTAGCACTTCCTGTGTTTGAGGTACACAGCGCCACCACTGGGCTCCCTCTGTCATCACTACTGCCGGGTCGCCCATGGCTGAACTAACAGGGCTGACAGTGAGTGCTGGAGGGAGCCGCGAGTGAGGGGAATAGAAAGCCCTGCACATGCGCCCTTGGCTGCCGGGCGCGCTGAGCGACCGCTGCGGTCGCTCAGGTCAAAGGCCGGCCGTGGATAGATAGATAGAGAGGGTTTTGGGGGTTTGCACCTTGCCTTGTTTGTATGGTGTGTATGCAGGTGGTGGTTGCCTCATTGTATATAGTTGCCACCGCATTTCCTGACTGTTTGTTATGCATGCGGTTGCATTGAATTTGCATAATACTGTATGCACGATTGTAAATAAACATTTTTGCACAGTATATCCAGTGTTGCTCTGATACCTCTTAATCACGGATCCAAATGCGGCCGTTTATATTGGAGCCGCATCCGGATCGACCAGTGATCGGCACCCGTATTTTTTGCCTGCAAACCGGCACGAGCCGTATGTTCCCGTGATTGACTGTAAAAAAATACCGCAACGACCCGCGTCCCGTATATATTTTTTATTGCGGATCAATGTGCCGGCATGCATAAAAGTGTGCGGATACAACACACGTACATGTATAAAGGTGTGGCGGCCATGCGTAGACCTATCTACAACTTTTCACTGGCTAGCTAATACAGTACAGTACAGTACAGTAGTATATATACAGCAGCACAGAAACCTGCGTGCAGTGCCTGCCTGCACAGTAGCACAACAGCAGACACTAGCAGCACAGTACACTCTGAACTACACTCCCTAACTGACAGTATAATCACTGGCTAGCTAAATACAAGTAATATCAGCAGTATGAGATCACTGTAATGAGCTAAAACGCTGGGTTTTTACACCAAAATGCCCTTGCTTTGTGACAGAAATGGCCTGGAGATACTCTCTCAGACCACAGTCTCTAGCAAGGATGGAGTTTCTGAAAATGGCCACCGATTCTATACAGGAGGGGAGGACATAGCCTCCCCTCCTGTGATTGGTTGCTCTTGCATGCGTTATGGGGCTCTGATTGGCCCAGTGACATGTTCTCAAAAAATCTGCGATCACGGCCGCATCACGGCAGTGATTACGAGACGTGACCCGTATTTTTTTATGCGAGCCGTGACCCGGATTTGCCGCGATGCCATGATCCATGCAGATCACGGCGTCCGGATCACGGTCCGTGTTGCGGAAAAATTGCCATAAATCACGCGTACCCATGATCACGACCATCCGTGATAGCAACCCTGAGTATATCCCTGTCTCAGTGTCTGTGTTGCTGGAAACTGCGATCAATCCCAGTTTCTCCGTTCAGGTTTTTAACATCTAGGGTAAGGATGTAATTGCACTAGTAGCAAGTGAGTATACTGAGAATGTTGATTGGTAGAGGCAGCTGATCCATGGTTACCACCAGTCAGATCCTTTTCTTGTTGTATACATATTTGACTACATTTTAATACATTGTAACACTAAAGAGCAGGGCCGGTTCTATACTTTTTGTCACCTGAGGCAAACTTGTGAGGATGCATTATGTAGTATAATTTGGCCCCCAGTATAGCTAGCCTGAAGGGAGTAGCAGCCAGGAAGGGGGTGCAGTGGGCACAGCGGTGGGGAGGGGGGTGAGACCCCCCTCCTTCACCTGGGGCTCCCCCTTCCGTGCTCCTCCTCCAGCTATTTGCTCAGAATTGAATTACAGTCAGCCAGGCAGCGGGGAGAGCAATGACTCACCTACTTCCTGAATCCTGCTACTTCAGTGGGCGGCATTGCAGGAAGTGACGCGAGTGGAGGAATGCAGCGCAGGATCCAGGAAGTAGGTGAGTTATTGCTCTCCCCGCTGCCTGGCTGAACGTAATTCAATTTTGAGCATAGCTGGAGGGGAAGCACGGAAGGGGGAGCCCCAGGTCCCCTCCCCACCCCTGTGCCCGCTGCTCCTCCTTCCTGGCTGCTACCCCCTACAGCTCGGTGGCCCTCCCACCCACACCCAGGAGAGTGCCACCCCCAGACTTGTCGCTGCCTGAGGAACCTTTGGCACTCTGCCTCCTGGGCGGCCCGGGGCTGCTAAAGAGCATTTGATCTTAGAGTTGAGCTCTCTGACATCCCCGAAAATATATTTAATTGAAGTCATATTTAGTTAAATAGTAATATTGTCAAGTGGTAAATAGATACTGTATCTCTTATCCATCCAGCAATCCACATAAGTGTCAATCCTAGAGCCAATAGCCTCAGAACCAGCATACATTTTGAAAGGAAGACAGAGTGCTACGGATGTACACAGTTACATTAGAACTCATAGTGAATGCTTACTGCCTTCAAATGCAGATGTGAAGGGTTGTGAAACTGCTATTCCATGGTAAGGATGTAATGCAGCACTTTGAGTACGCCAGGAGAAAAGCGCGATATAAGTGTTCTGTGTTTGTTGTTGTTGTTTTGTTTGTAGCAGCTATGTGCTGGTTTCAACACCTGGAGTATATGTTGATGTGCCCATATGGGTTCTGTCAGCTTGCAGGCTTTTGTCCCATTCAGACCGAGGACCAGGTCTTGCAAGTTGTTGCTGGCAAAGAATCCTCATTTCAGCAGGCGGCTCTGTATATATGTTACGGCCAGAACCCGAAGTCTGGCCACTTCGGGTTCTGGCCGGTCAAATCTAGAAGTGGCCGGCTGATGCGGCCAATATTAGAAATAAACGTTTCTTCCGGACTTTGGCCGGCCAGAACGCGTTCTGGCTAAGTGTGGCCGGCCAAGTCCCGATCTGCCGCTCACCTCTCCCTCCCCTGATGCCGCTAGTCACTGCCAGACCTCACATCAGGACGACCCGGACCGGAGAGGTAAAGAGAGGCAGAGCAGCGCCGCACACGCGACCCGCAAAGACGCTTACACTTCCATGCAGAGGTGACGTCATTGCTCACTTCCGCATGTGAAGTGTATGGGTCAGGGCGGGTAGTGTGCGCGCTGCTCAGCTCCTCTCCGCCGCTCTGATCTGGGGTCTGGAAATAGCGCAGGCTGCCCCCCCCCCCCCCCCAGTCATGCAAAGCAGCCAGAAAAGCCCCCACAGCCATGCAAAACTACCCCAGCAAGGCACAGTGCCCAGCAAAGCGCCCAGCATTTACCCCCCAGCCATGCAAAACGGCCAGCAAATCCCCCCCCCCAGCCATGCAAAACGGCCAGCAAATCCCCCCCCCCAGCCATGCAAAACGGCCAGCAAATCCCCCCCCCCAGCCATGCAAAACGGCCAGCAAATCCCCCCCCCCAGCCATGCAAAACGGCCAGCAAATCCAAAGTGTCATGCAAAAACCCAGCAAATTCCCCCCCCCCCTCAGCCATACAGAAAAGCCCCCACAGCCATGCAAAACTACCCCAGCAAGGCACAGTGCCCAGCAAAGCGCCCAGCATTTACCCCCCAGCAAATCCCCCCCCCCCCAGCCATGCAAAACGGCCAGCAAATCCAAAGTGTCATGCAAAAATCCAGCAAATCCCCCCCCCCCCCTCAGCCATACAAAGCGCCCAGCAAATCCCTCCCCCCAGCCATGCAAAGCAGCCAGAAAGGCCCCCACCCCCCACAGCCATGCAAAACTACCCCAGCAATGCACAGTGCCCAGAAAAGCCCCCCCCCCTGGCTATGCAAAGGGCCCAGCATATCTAACCCCAGCCATGCAAAAACCCAGCAAGTCCCCTCCCCCCCCCCCCCACAGCCATGCAAAGCGCCCAGCAAATCCCTCCCCCCAGCCATGCAAAGCGCCCAGCAAAGGCCCCCCCTCCCCTCAGCAAAGCTTCCCCCCCCCCCCCCTCCAGCCACGTATAGCACCCACCTGACTGCCACAACAAAGCAGCTAATTTAAAAGCACATGATGTTAACAATATGCCTGCTCCCAAGAAAGCAGGATGTAGACACACTGCAGATTTATTGCAGGATTTGTATCAGTTGTAACTAACAAATAGTTCCAAGTGCCATTCATGTTTCTGGACTTTGGCCGACTGACTTTGGCCGGTTCTAGAACTGGCCGGCCAATGTCAGAAATTCCCAGCATTTTGGACTTTGGCCGACGTCAAATCGGCCAGTTCTAGAAACGGCCGGCCAATTCTAGAATTGGCCGATTTCTGGTTTTGGCCGTAACATATATACAATTTGTCTGTGTGCGAGTACCACTAAATGCAGCCGCACAGTCAGACTCTGGTGAGGTGTAGAAAGGCTTGCAAGGATATGAGATCCAAGTAGCAAAAGCTCCACGCTGCGCCGTGTAACTTACACAGGAAGCTCACAGGCAGCTGGAGCGGCAATTTAAATGCAATGCTGTAGTGCGTGCAAGAAGCAAGAACGGAGGCTGCCATATGGTGTTAATTAGAAGTTTAATGTATAAATAAATAAAGGTAACCATCCTAAACTGAAAGATAAATATTTCCCCATCTCTTATTTCAGCTCCTCGCCAAGCTCCAAAACTAAGGGCACGGCAATACTTATTGCAGACTCGCTCCCTTTCACTTAAATAGCAGCCAAAAGAGACAGCCAGGGCAGATTTATCCTGGTAAAA
Organism: Hyperolius riggenbachi; assembly: GCF_040937935.1. Classification (NCBI taxonomy): domain Eukaryota; kingdom Metazoa; phylum Chordata; class Amphibia; order Anura; family Hyperoliidae; genus Hyperolius; species Hyperolius riggenbachi. The sequence goes on along the minus strand of NC_090652.1, from coordinate 178,706,022 downwards.
TGTTTAATAAAAAAAATCAAAAATACACTCTAGGCACTGTTTATGCTCTTAATGAGGAACAGGACAAATTCCTTATGAGGTTTCTCACAGAATTCGAGACTTTCCTGGAAGGGAGTGTTATCGTTGGCGGGGACCTGAACGTGGCACTAAACCCTCAATTGGATACCTCACATGGCAGATCTTCCATTGCATACGCAAAGCTCAATAGAATTAACCACTTTACCCCCGCGCGTACGGATTTCTCCGTCCCTTTTTCCATCCTTTAACCCCCAGGGACGGAGAAATCCGTACTTTGCGCACTCCCGCCGCTGCCCGCGCTCCCGCTCGTAAACACGCCGCCCGCCGCTAGTAAACACGCCGCCGCCCCGCTCGCCCGGAGATCAATGAACGGGAAAATCCATTCCCGTTCGTTGATCTAAGCCCCACAATGATCCGCTGCTCTCCTATGGGCAGCGCGATCATTGTGAGAAAAAACAAACACTCACAGCCTCCTTGTACTTCCTGCGAGCTTCCGGAAGGACGCTCGCAGGTAGTGTTGGGCGAACACCTAGATGTTCGGGTTCGCGAACATTCGCCGAACATCGCCGCGATGTTCGGGTGTTCGCGCCGAACTCCGAACATAATGGAAGTCAATGGGGACCCGAACATTCGTGCTTTGTAAAGCTTCCTTACATGCTACATACCCCAAATTAGCAGGGTATGTGCACCTTGGGAGTGGGTACAAGAGGAAAAAAAATATTTGAAAAAGAGCTTATAGTTTTTGAGAAAATTGATTGTAAAGTGTCAAAGGAAAAACTGTCTTTTAAATGTGGAAAATGTCATGTTTCTTTGCACAGGTAACATGCTTTTTTTCGCCATGCAGTCATAAATGTAATACAGAGAAGAGGTTCCACGAAAAGGGACCGGTAACGCTAACCCAGCACCAGCAGCAGCACACGTGATGGAACAGGAGGAGGCGCAGGAGGAGAAGGCCACGCTTTGAGACACAACAACCCAGGCCTTGCATGAGGACAAGAAGCGTGCGGATAGCATGCTTTGTACCGCCATGCAGTCATAAATGTAATAAAGATAAGTGGTTTAATAAACAGGGACCACGCGGCAACGCTAACCCAGCAGCAGCAGACGTGATGGAACAGGAGGAGGCGCAGGAGGAGAAGGCCACGCTTTGTGAGACACAACAACCCAGGCCTTGCATGAGGACAAGAAGCGTGCGGATAGCATGCTTTGTACCGCCAAGCAGTCATAAATGTAATAAAGATAAGTGGTTCAATAAACAGGGACCACGCGGCAATGCTAACCCAGCAGCAGCAGATGTGATGGAACAGGAGGAGGCGCAGGAGGAGAAGGCCATGCTTTTTGAGACACAACAACCCAGGCCTTGCATGAGGACAAAAAGCGTGCGGATATAGCAGCAATGCTTTTTGCCGCCATGTAGTCATAAATGTAATACAGATGAGAGGTTCAATAAACAGGGACCGGAAACGCTACACCATCCCAGATGTTCATTGGTCATGTTACTTGGTTGGGGTCCTGGAGTGTTGCGTAGTCATTTCCAATCCAGGATTGATTCATTTTAATTTGAGTCAGACGGTCTGCATTTTCTGTGGAGAGGCGGATACGCCGATCTGTGACGATGCCTCCGGCAGCACTGAAACAGCGTTCCGACATAACGCTGGCTTCCGGGCAAGCCAGCACCTCTATTGCGTACATTGCCAGTTTGTGCCAGGTGTCTAGCTTCGATACCCAATAGTTGAAGGGTGCAGATGGATTGTTCGACACAGCTACGTCATCTGACATGTAGTCCTTGACCATCTTCTCCAGGCGATCGGTGTTGGAGGTGGATCTGCACGCTTGCTGTTCAGTGGGCTGCTGCTGCATGGGTGTCAGAAAATTTTCCCACTCCAAGGACACTGCCGATACCATTCCCTTTTGGGCACTAGCTGCGGCTTGCAATGTTTGCTGCCCTCCTGGTCGTCCTGGGTTTGCGGAAGTCAGTCTGTCGGCGTACAACTGGCTAGAGGAGGGGGAGGATGTCAATCTCCTCTCTAAAGTCTCCACAAGGGCCTGCTGGTATTATTCCATTTTGACCTGTCTGACTCTTTCTTCAAGCAGTTTTGGAACATTGTGTTTGTACCGTGGATCCAGAAGGGTATAAACCCAGTAATTGGTGTTGTCCAGAATGCGCACAATGCGTGGGTCACGTTCAATGCAGTCTAGCATGAATTGAGCCATGTGTGCCAGAGTCCTACCAGAATCCTCATCATCCTCTTGTGAGCGTTGTGATAGTTGTTGTGATGCATCATAGTCGTCACCTTCCTCCTGGTCTGCTTCTGCTGACCATTCGCGCTGAATTGTGGAAGTCCAACGTGCACCTCTCTGGCCCTCGTCAGTGGTGGCATGAAATTCCTGCTCCAACTCCAGCTGTTCCTCCTCCTCTTCTTTGTCATAGCTGCTGGGGCCAGTGTTCCCTGAGGCGGATGGCCTGATGTTGGTACCATCACGCTGATCGTTTTCTCCTTCAGATTCCCCCAGTTGCATCATGACAGCTGTTTCCTTGATTTTCAACATTGACCTCTTCAGTAAACACAGCAGTGGTATGGTAATGCTGACTGAAGAGTTGTCACTGCTCACAAGCAACGTGGATTGCTCAAAATTTTGGAGGACTTGGCAGAGGTCCAACATGTTGGCCCAATCGGACCCACAGAAGCTTGGCAGCTGTCCGGATGCGCCTCGGTACTGCGCCGTCATGTACTGGACCACTGCACTCTTCTGCTCACAAAAGCGGGCTAGCATGTGCAGCGTAGAATTCCAGCGCGTAGGGACATCACACAGCAAGCGATGGTGGGGGAAATTGAAGCGCTCCTGCATCTTGGCGAGTGCCCCCGAAACAGTACTGGAATTTCTACAATGTTTGGCCACTCGACGCACCTTCAACAGAAGATCGGCCACGCCTGGGTATGTCCTCAGGAACCGCTGAACTACTAGGTTCATCACGTGCGCCAGGCAAGGGATGTGTGTCAGCTTAGCCAACCTTAAAGCGCGAATGAGATTACTCCCATTATCACACACAACCATGCCCGGTTTCAGGTCCAGCGGTGCCAGCCACAAATCCGTCTGTTCCTTTATTCCCTTCCAAATTTCCTCCCCTGTGTGCTGCTTATCCCCAAGGCAGATCAGCTTCAGCAATGCTTGCTGACGCATGCCAACAGCTGTGCTGCACTGCTTCCACGATCCTACTGCTGCTGGGTTAGCGTTTCCGGATGAGGTACAGCTTTGAGATGCGTTGGAGGAGAAGGAGTCAGAGAGGTAGGTGCTGCTGTTGTTATCCAGTGGGAGGGACGGCGGTGCAGCTGTTTGCGGCGTGGGCAACACCCGCGCCGTAGCAGGTGAGGAATCGCTGCCAGGCTCCACAAGGTTCACCCAGTGCGCGGTAAGGGAGATGTATCGACCCTGGCCGAACGCACTCGTCCAGGTGTCAGTGGTGAGGTGAACCTTGCAGGCAATGGCATTCTTCAAGCTTCGGGTTATTTTGCTGACCATGTGCTCATGCAACTCAGGCACTGCAGAGCGCGCAAAGTGGTAGGGGCTGGGAACCACGTAACATGGGATGGCCACTGACATCATGCCCTTGAAGCTGTTTGTCTCCACCACTCGATATGGCAGCATTTCGCAGGCCAGAAGCTTGGCTATGCTGGCTGTTACTGCCACGGCCCGGGGGTCATTTGCTGGCAATTTCCTCTTGCGCTCAAACATCTCCGACACAGACAACTGAACCGTAGCGCTGCACACGGAAGGGCTGTTGGTTGTTGTGTTTGATGAAGACTGGGAGACCTCAAGAGCACTACTCCGGAAAGTGACAGTGTCAGCGTCGTCTGATGTTTGTGAATGTTGTGAACCACGCAATGGCTGGGTTGCTGCTGAGGCGGGTCTGGTGGTGAGTCTGGTGAACCCAAGGGAGGCAGTGTTGCTGGTACCCTGTCCTGCCGCGTTTGCCCACAGAGTGGGATGTTTGGATAGCATGTGGCATCTCATGCTGGTGGTGGAGAGGTTGTTAATACTTTTCCCCCTGCTCAGGCGTGTCTTGCACACCTTGCAAATCGCCATGGTAACATCCTCAGTGCAGTCTTCAAAGAAAGCCCAGACTTTGGAGCACCTGTCTTGCTGGCGATTTCTGTTTGCTCCTCTTTTGCCTCTCACTTGAACTTCCACGCTTGTGGTGCCTGAAATTGCGCGCCGCCTACCTTGTGGCACAAGGCGAACTCGTGCAGCAGTAGGTTCTTCAACAGACTCATCTGTGCTGCTGCTACGACGGTGATGTTCTCGTTCACAAACAAAATCTGGGTCTCTGTCCACATTGTCCATACCCTCCTCTTCCATCTCCTGAAACTCGTCATATGTCATTGTGGGGGGCCGCTGCCGTGAAGTAGAGCTCCCCAGAACAACCTCTGCGCAGCTCACTCCAACGTCGTCTTCCAGATCTTGTCGGCCGACCTCCTGCAATTGCAATCCCTCCTGCCCAACTTGCTCTGGGATTTGGGTTTCCGAGTCCTCCTCGGACTCGCCTTGTATTTCAGTGCGCGGTGCATTTCCCACAGTTAATGGTTGTGAATCCAGGCACAACATTTCTGGCTGTTCCTCCATTGACCTTTGAAAGGTGGAAGTTTGTTGGGCTGGGAATAGCTCCTGCGAATACCCCATTGTGTCCTGAGGTAATTCATCGGACTGGTTATCTGGCAGTTGTGTGCGTGGTGTCGCTGCCGGTTGTGTCAGCTTTGTGCCCACTGGCTCCTTGTAACTGGCTGAGGATTCGGACCTCGTGCGTGATGTGCTGGTGCTGCTTAACCCACTGCTGGACGCTTGAGAGGTCATCCAAGTAATTATCTGGTCATGTTCTTTTGGATTTGTGAGGGTTGTTGTCCTGGACAACATGGGCGGTATTGAGTGGGTTTTCTTGGGTGCTCCCCTGTGGCCTGTACGTGAACCGTCAGGGGAAACACCTCTTCCCTTGCCCCTCCCTCTTTCACCGGATTTCTTCCTCATTTCACTTATCCTTACAGTACACGCTGACTGGCAGCAGTACAGTGGCAGTACAGAAATGCTATACAGTACCACTATTCCCAGCAGCGACACAGAGCACAATGCTATACTTCAACTTTCCAGACATTGACTGGAGTATTGAGGCTACCCATTCTGGTAAAAGCAGCAGATTTCTGGCAGCATTACAGGACAATTACTTGACTCAAATGGTAACTGAACCAACTAGGGGGAATGCGTTACTGGATCTGATCATTTCTAATAGACCAGATAATGTATCAAATGTGCAGGTTCAAGAACATTTGGGAAATAGTGATCACAACATGATAACGTTTGAGCTGGTGACTGATAGGCCACGGGGCAGCGGGACCACTAAAACTATGAACTTTAGAAAAGCAAAGTTCACTCAAATTAGGCAGGCACTAAGTTTGGTGAACTGGGATAATGTACTACAAGGGGAAGACACTGAAGGGAAATGGCAAGCTTTTAAACTTATACTCAATCAATACTGTAGTATGTATATCCCATATGGAAACAAAATCTCTAGGAATAAAAAAAAGGCCTCTATGGATGAATAGAAAGGTTAAAGATAAAATGAAGAGGAAAAAGAATGCCTATAAGGTCTTACAACAGGAGGGGACAGAGGCTGCACTAAGCAATTATAAGGAGTGCAATAAAAATTGTAAAAAAGAAATTAGGCAGGCAAAGATTGAAGCTGAAAAACAAATCGCTAAGGATATCAAATCTAACCCAAAAAAGTTTTACAAGTACATTAACTCTACAAAAAGAAAGGTTGACTGTATAGCACTCCTAAAGGATGAGGATGGGAACTCAATGGTGGATGACCAAGGTAAGGCAGAGTTATTAAATGCTTTCTTTGCTTCTGTCTTCACAAAAGAAACAGCACTGTTGCAAACTACAGAGGCGGAAGAGTCTCAATCTTCTAACTGTAATATTAAATACTTAACGCAGGAAGAAGTGAAGGCAAGACTAAATAAATTAAAAATAGACAAGGCACCTGGCCCGGATGGCATGCATCCTCGGGTCCTAAGGGAATTAAGTTCAGTTATAGATAAACCCCTTTATCTTATCTTTTGTGACTCTCTTGCAACTGGCAGAGTCCCAGTGGATTGGCGTACAGCCCACGTTTTCCCATTATTTAAGAAGGGCAAAAAATCTGATCCAGGAAATTATAGACCTGTAAGTTTAACATCAGTTGTATGCAAACTATTTGAGGGGTTACTAAGAGATACTATACATGACTTCATAGTAGAAAATAATCTTATTTCTCAGCATCAACATGGGTTTACTAAAGACAGGTCCTGTTTGACTAACATGCTCAGCTTTTATGAGGTAGTGAATGCTAATATGGATATTGGGAATGCTGTAGATGTGATATACTTGGACTTTGCAAAGGCCTTCGACACTGTTCCCCACAAAAGTCTGGTGCAAAAGTTGAGGATGCAAGGACTGGGGAAGAGTCTGTGTTCATGGATAGGGAACTGGCTAATGGACAGAAAACAAAGAGTTGTGGTCAATGGATCATACTCAAAATGGGAGACTGTTAGCAGTGGGGTCCCACAGGGGTCTGTTCTGGGTCCAGTGCTCTTCAATTTATTTATTAATGACCTAGTAGATGCAGTAGTGAGCAATGTTGCTATTTTTGCAGATGATACAAAATTGTGCAGAATCATTAACTCTCAGGAAGATAGTGTCATATTGCAACAGGATCTGGATAGGATGGCTATATGGGCACATACATGGCAGATGAAATTCAATGTTGACAAATGTAAGGTCATGCATTTTGGACGTACTAATGGTCTAGCACCATACAAAATAAATGGGATACAGTTGGGGACATCAAACTTGGAGAAGGACTTAGGAGTACTCATTGACAACAAGTTAAATAATCGTACTCAATGCCAAGCAGCTGCAGCTAAAGCTAACAAAATTTTGGGATGCATTAAAAGGGAAATAAAAACTCGAGATGCTAGCATAATATTGCCCCTGTTTAACTCTCTAGTAAGGCCACATCTGGAATATGGAATTCAGTTCTGGGCACCACATTACAAAAAAGATATTGCAGTTTTAGAGCAGGTGCAGAGACGAGCAACAAAATTGATGCGTGGGATGGAAGGTCTCACTTATCGAGAAAGGTTAGATAAACTGGGTTTATTTAGTCTAGAGAAAAGACGCCTTAGAGGGGATCTAATTAACATGTATAAATACATCAGAGGGCAATATAATACCTTGGCGGATGAGCTTTTTGTCCCTAGGCCTTCTCAAAGGACTAGAGGACATGATCTGCGCATGGAGGAAAAATGTTTTAGCCATTTATTTAGGAAAGGGTTCTTTACAGTAAGAGTGATTAAGATGTGGAATGCATTGCCACAGGAAGTCGTTATGGCAAACTCTATACCTGCATTTAAAGGGGGCTTAGATGCTTTCCTTGCGTTGAAAGACATCCATGGCTACAATTACTAGGTAATGCCTAATGATGTTGATCCAGGGATTTTATCTGATTGCCATCTGGAGTCGGGAAGGAATTTTTCCCTTTAGGGGCTAATTGGACCATGCCTTGTAAGGGTTTTTTCGCCTTCCTCTGGATCAACAGGGATATGTGAGGGAGCAGGCTGGTGTTGTACTTTATACTGGTTGAACTCGATGGACGTATGTCTTTTTTCAACCAAAATAACTATGTAACTATGTAACTATGTATACAGTGGCGGGTGAGCGGTGTACCACTATTCCCAGCAGCGACACAGAGCACAATGCTATACAGTGGCGGGTGAGCGGTGTACCACTATTCCCAGCAGCGACACAGAGCACAATGCTATACAGTGGCGGGTGAGCGGTGTACTACTATTCCCAGCAGACACAGAGTGGCAGTAAACAGAATGCTATATAGTGTGGCTGAGCGAGGTACACAGAGTGGCAGTAAACAGAATGCTATATAGTGTGGCTGAGCGAGCGGTGTACTACTATTCCCAGCAGACACAGAACAGTAAACAGAATGCTATATAGTGTGGCTGAGCGAGGTACACAGAGTGGCAGTAAACAGAATGCTATATAGTGTGGCTGAGCGAGCGGTGTACTACTATTCCCAGCAGACACAGAACAGTAAACAGAATGCTATATAGTGTGGCTGAACGGTGTACCACTATTCCCAGCAGCGACACACAGCACAATGCTATACAGTGGCGGGCGAGCGGTGTACCACTATTCCCAGCAGCGACACAGAGCACAATGCTATACAGTGGCGGGTGAGCGGTGTACCACTATTCCCAGCAGCGACACAGAGCACAATGCTATACAGTGGCGGGTGAGCGGTGTACCACTATTCCCAGCAGCGACTCAGAGCACAATGCTATACAGTGGCGGGTGAGCGGTGTACTACTATTCCCAGAAGACACAGAGTGGCAGTAAACAGAATGCTATATAGTGTGGCTGAGCGAGGTACACAGAGTGGCAGTAAACAGAATGCTATATAGTGTGGCTGAGCGAGCGGTGTACTACTATTCCCAGCAGACACAGAACAGTAAACAGAATGCTATATAGTGTGGCTGAGCGGTGTACCCACCTGCTATACAGTGGCGGGTGAGCGGTGTACCACTATTCCCAGCAGCGACACAGAGCACAATGCTATACAGTGGCGGGTGAGCGGTGTACCACTATTCCCAGCAGCAACACAGAGCACAATGCTATACAGTGACGGGTGAGCGGTGTACTACTATTCCCAGCAGACACAGAGTGGCAGTAAACAGAATGCTATATAGTGTGGCTGAGCGAGGTACACAGAGTGGCAGTAAACAGAATGCTATATAGTGTGGCTGAGCGAGCGGTGTACTACTATTCCCAGCAGACACAGAACAGTAAACAGAATGCTATATAGTGTGGCTGAGCGAGGTACACAGAGTGGCAGTAAACAGAATGCTATATAGTGTGGCTGAGCGAGCGGTGTACTACTATTCCCAGCAGACACAGAACAGTAAACAGAATGCTATATAGTGTGGCTGAGCGAGGTACACAGAGTTTCAGTAAACAGAATGCTATATAGTGTGGCTGAGCGAGCGGTGTACTACTATTCCCAGCAGACACAGAACAGTAAACAGAATGCTATATAGTGTGGCTGAGCGAGGTACACAGAGTGGCAGTAAACAGAATGCTGAGCGAGTGGTGTACTACTATTCCCAGCAGCGACACAATGACTGGGGGGACCCTGGCTAGCGTGGCTGGAGCGCGAACTACCCTGCCTGCCTACCCAAAGCTAAACCCACAGACAAATGGCGGAAATATGACGTGGTTCGGGTATTTATTTACCCGAACCACGTGACAGTTCGGCCAATCAGAGCGCGTTCGGGTCCGAACCACGTGACCCGTTCGGCCAATCACAGCGCTAGCCGAACGTTCGGGGAACGTTCGGCCATGCGCTCTTAGTTCGGCCATGTGGCCGAACGGTTTGGCCGAACACCATCAGGTGTTCGGCCGAACTCGAACATCACCCGAACAGGGTGATGTTCTGCAGAACCCGAACAGTGGCGAACACTGTTCGCCCAACACTACTCGCAGGTCGCAATAAACAAAAAGTTACTGTTGCCATATTGTGGCCAAACAGTAAAGCTACACCCTTAGCATTTTTTACATAGAAATAAATTAGTTTTACACTAAAAATTAACTCATTACCTCCCACACTCTCCATTTTTTTTTTTTTTGTAATTAAAAAAAAAATTAAAAGATTTACAATTAAAAAAAATACACAAATAGTTACCTTAGGGACTAAACTTTTTAAATATTTACGTCAAGAGGGTATAACACTGTTACTTTATAAACTATGGGCTTGTAATTAGGGATGGACACAAAACTGAAAAAAATGCACCTTTATTTCCAAATAAAATATTGGCGCCAAACATTGTGATAGGGACATAATTTAAACGGTTTTATAACCGGGACAAAAGGGCACATAAATTTCATGGGTTTTAATTACAGTAGCATGCATTATTTAAAAACTATAATGGCTGGAAACTGAAAAATAATTAATTTTTTTCCCACATTTTTCCTATTTTCCCATTAAAACACATTTAGAATAAAATAATTCTTGGCATAATGTCCCACCTAAAGAAAGCCTAATTGGTGGCGGAAAAAACAAGATATAGTTCATTTCATTGTGATAAGTTATGATAAAGTTATAGACGAATGAATGGATGGAGCGCTGAAAGGTGAAAATTGCTCTGGTGGTCAGGGGGTAAAACCCCTCAGTGGTGAAGTGGTTAAAAGGGCACTCCACAAAAGGCAATTGGTGGATGTTTGGAGGGTGACACACCTAGACACTAATAGAGATGGGCCGAACGGTGCGCCGGCGAACATCGGGTGGTTCGCCGGCGAAGGCGAATTTTCCCCGGAAGTTAGATTCGCCTTATAATGCTCTATGAGGGTCAACTTTGACCCTCCGCATCACAGTCAGCAGGCGCATTATAGCCAATCTGGCTAAACTAAGCC